>NC_058090.1:21395518-21995518 GCF_014858855.1 Bufo gargarizans | reverse complement strand
ACAGTGCTGTCACAGGAAGGGGTAATGCAGACAGTGCTGTCACAGGAAGGGGTAATGCAGACAGTGATGTCACAGGAAGGGGTAATGCAGACAGTGCTGTCACAGGAAGGGGTAATGCAGACAGTGATGTCACAGGAAGGGGTAATGCAGACAGTGATGTCACAGCACCGGGATAATAAGTGACAGAAGAGCTTCAACGGAAGCGGTAAAAAAACAGCGCGCTGCACCGGACAACTTCAAGGTGAGTGTTTATTAATAAAAACACATAAAACATATAAAAGGAATTTTCTACACATTTTGGTGGCGTCCGCCACCTTCATCAGCACCAAAACGCATAGCTAATTCCTTTTATGTGTTTTTATTAATAAAAATCCCTGCAGTTGTCTGGTGCAGTGTGCTGTTTTCTACTGCTTCTGCTGAAGCTCTTCTATCTTCAGTCTATTCCGGCCTCTCCTCTGCAGTGTCCGGCTCACAAGCACAGCCGCCTGGTCTCTCCTCCCGGGGTAGGGGAACTTCGCCATGTCCTAGTGTTATGCTTGGTTTGCACAACACTGTCCAGCGAGTCCTGCGCTGGTTCACTGAGGATATCACACCTCCTCTCTTTTTCTAGTACAGGGATAACGTGGCCAATTATGTCACAGTACAGGAGTAATATGGACAGTGATGTCACAGTATTAATGCAGACAGTGATATCATAGTACATAGTTAATGCTGACAGTGATGTCACAATACATTGTTAATACTGGCAGTGATGTCACAGTATATACTTAATATAGTGATGTCATGGTACAGGAGTAATACAGACAGTGATGTCACAGTACATTGTTAATACTGGCAGTGATATCACAGTACATACTTAATGTTTATAGTGATGTCATAGTACAGGGGTGATGTGGACAGTGATGTCATAGTACAGGATTAATACAGACAGTGATGTCACAGTACATAGTTAATGCTGACAGTGATATCACAGTATATACGTAATGCATATAGTGATGTCATACTACAGCAGTGATGTGGACAGTGATGTCATAGTACAGGATTAATACAGACAGTGATGTCACAATACATTGTTAATACTGGCAGTGATATCACAGTATATACTTAATGCATATAGTGATGTCATACTACAGGGGGGATGTGGACAGTGATGTCATAGTACAGGATGAATACAGACAGTGATGTCACAGTACATAGTAATGCTGACAGTGATGTCACAGTACATTGTTAATACTGGCAGTGATAGCACACAGTACATACTTAATGCATATAGTGATGTCGAAGTACAGGATTAATACAGACAGTGATGTCACAGTACATGGTGGATGCTGATAGTGATGTCACAGTAAGGGGTAATACCAAACAATGATGTCACAGTAGTGGCACAGTGCAGGGAAAACTGACTCAATGAAGTTACAGTATCCCACAGACATGTCCCAGTACCAGGAAACTCACACGTGATTTCACAGCACGGGGATAATGTGCACAGATATGTCATGATACATAGATAATGTGGGCAGAATAATGCACACAGTGATATCATGTACATAGATAATTCACATGATGAGATCATAGCACAGTATGACGCATAAAAAACACATAATGGTGTCCCACTGGCAGGTCTAGTGACCACAAAGATGTCACATGACTGAGATAATGACAAAGTGATGCTGCAGTAGATACATAAGCAGGTACACAATGTAATTATGGGGCTTCATAGAATTTTTTCGCCCCTTCCACTATGAACAGGTATCACTTAGTGCTCCTTATCTCTGTGTGGAGATTGGATTCCTTAGTTATTGGGCTCTCACCACGATGCACGACTGTTCAGATCACCATCTCTGAGAGTTCTGTCCACAACCCAAACTGAGGTCCTGAAGGAAGCACAAGAGGCTCCTAGACTGAAACACCAAATGCTGCCTTCAGAACATGAGATCTGTACTTGGCGGTTAAACATGGCTCTTCTTCAGGCTTTCGTCTTGCCAGGCTCAACTGCAAAGAAGAATGTGTCTCGGTGATACCGCTTAGGTGACAGTACGTCCATCAACTTAACCTTCTTATAAAAAGCATTGAATAAAGCAGCTCATTTTATGACACGTAGGATTCCCACGGCGTTCATGCCTTCTGCCATACAAGTCCTCAAAGATGATTACAAGCCATTCTCGGATTCAGTATGAATTGTACTTATTTTGCATCCAACTGCTTTTGTCAATCAGTGGGTATAAAGAATTACATTTCACAGTATGCTCTAATTATTACCACACGTACTCATGGCCCATATTTTAATTATGGACCCCCGCATACACTATAAAAATACAATTACATGGAGATACACGCCAGGCACTCCATCACACTAAATCAGAAGCCTATTTTCTATTGACTGCTTGTTTCCTTCATATTCATTTGTATTTCGCTGTCTTAAACCACATGCAAAGCCGCATTTTAATGTACAGTAATGCCAATACTACGTTCTTTCCCCATTCCTCGTTGTGTAGAGGGAAGCGTGTTCAGATGGCTGTACGCTCCGTCTCAGTACATTTAGGGCTAATTTTTTATTTTTCCCAACTTTTTCTGTCAACCACGAGAGCTGCAATGAGGATATAGACACGTGAAAAGTAATATGCGATTATCCCTATTATCCCCATGTGTGCGGGAGTCCTAACTCTCCTCTGTTGACAGATGTCAAGAATGAAAGAAGGATCGGATATGTTGAATTTGAAAATATGTGATCTTCGGCAGTAAATAAGCTACCACCTGAGGTGTTTGGCAGCACCTTATTCCTCTCTTCATATTGAAAACGCAAGCACACTCAGTAAAGGCAAGTATGCATGTGTATAGAGGGTGGTGTCATGATGGCACTTTGTGCTTGCCACTATCTGGAACGGGCATGAGTGTTGCACCATTCACCTAGCTTCTGCCCTGCCACCAGACTCCTGTGTCCCACGTTGCAGGCCGCAGCCTGCCTGAAAGACCTCTTCTAGTGTGTGTATTAGAGGGACTTTAGTCTGCAGCACTGCAGGGGTTAATTCCCTTTCTGGTCCTGTGCACAGCTGCTTGTCTAATGAGCTCATCAGCCCTACTATATAGCTGTGCTGCAGACCTCACTTCCTTGCCTGAGCAATTTGGTCTCTAAAGATCTTGCTAGGTCTCTCTAGCTTGTTAGAGCTTTTAAAGAGTTATAATCTGTTTGTCTGCCTATGTACCGACTTCTGCCTGTTTCTTGGATTCTGAACCTCAGCCTCCTGTCCTGACCTGCGCATGTTCACAGTACTGTTCCTGTGCTGCCTGCCCTGAACTTTGGGTTGTTTAATGGATTTGCACAAACTCTGCGAGCCCTTACCACTGCTTCTTTCCTGACTACATGTATTCCTTGCTCCCTTGGTGCCATGCATTGGTGTCTTTGAACCCTGTGGGTCAGCAGCCAACCGCACTGGGACTATTCTAAAGCATAGTGGCCTGTTGGCTCCCCTGCAGCGAAGGCCAGATCCCTGTATAGGGGTTAAAGGATGAAAACCAGTGGACCATCAGGATAACACCTTCAGGACTATACAAAATTCAAACTGGTTTGTTGGCACAGCGGGTTCACATTCACTAAGGTGTATGGATGCATTTAGGCATAGGAGGCAGGATATGTAACAAATGGAGTGACGTACACAGACACAAATAGCATAGAAGAGTCTGCGCATACTTCTATGCAGGTAGATATCCAAAACAGTCTTCATACCATCCATAATGCTTGACGCTGGTTGCAACTTCCTGTCCTTACTTACAGTTGGAAGATGAGCTCTGCAACACAACACATCTGCCCTGACATATTAAATACTCTACAGATGTTCTCCAACTTGCAGTCATCGCCTCTCAATCTCACATCAACATGAATGTCCTGCTGGATTGAATATGCATGTTATTGCTGTAGGAGTAGGGCTATATTTTTAAGGTCAAAGCTCTATGCCATCACATGGCTGCTTTGGGGTTTTTGGAGAAAGGTTTGAGCCCTGATTGTTTTGATTCATGTTATTTGGTGGTGAGAACCTGCTTTGTAGGCAAGCAAGAGGGGTGAGAAATTGGCCAAGGGCGCAGGAGAAGTATGAAGGGTGGAACAAACACCAGGTGAGTGGCGAATCAAGGCACCACAATGGTGATACTGATTATTGCTATAAGGTTCCCTCTCATGTAGACAACTAAATACATAATAAATTTAAAAATGATCTACTGGCCTTCTACCCACGTATGGTCCAGTCTGCAGGAAGAGCACCTATAAACTAATTGTTTCATATCATAGCGTATAGTTTACTCTCAATCTATACGTTCAATAGAAAATTCTGCTCTCACATTCTAATGATTTTTCTCTGCTCTGCTGCTGTTTCCCCCGGAGTGTTTGGGTGGCAGGCTAATTTCAATAGCACAAAATTTCATACCTGAGAGAATCTGTCGAGAACATAGCAACAGCAATGATCTGAAGAAGTGAATGTCAAAACAGATCATTGTAAGTCAAAACAGATCATTGTAAGTCAAAACCCGAAAAGAAGTACTCCTCATGCCCCGCAGATCGCTGATATAACCTAGAAAATGGAAAGAAATTCTTCTGGTTTGTTGTGGTGACGAGAATCTGTGGTTCCTCCTGATATCTGTTGTCTCATTTCCATCACACTGATTGCTGATAGGAGGGTTGATGTTTGTATTACTAATCAGGTCTTTATATACTTTATAATAAACCATGTCGGTCAACTTATTCATGTGTAAAAGGAATTTTAACAACTTTCTAACGCATCCAGACATGACAGAATATAACATTAGAGCAGGTCTTTGGGCTGAGTCTCTAAGGAACAAGGGGTGTGTGGTATTTAGTATGGTCCAAACCCTTGTATGCTTATTAACTTCCATAACAACTCCAAGGCCAGTTTCACACAAGTGTGTTGGGTCTGGGACACATGCTCCATGTGATGTCCACATTTCCCAGACCAAACACTGCCCCTCTGTCCTGTCTGACTGCATGTCTATTGTACTGCCATAAGAACAGTTCAGAAGACCCATGGTCAGGAAGGCATTCAGATGGTATCATAAGTCATTATGATGCTCTGAGTTTGGATAAGAGGAGCAGTGTTAGGTCCGGGAAATGCAGCCATCACATGTAGCAAGTTTCTTGGACTGAAGACACCCATTTGAAACTGTCCTAAGCATATGCAGACACAGGGTGGTCGTGTCGCGGTTGAGTCACAGTCGTGCTGCGGTTGATTACTGTGTGGCACCACACCAAGCTCTAGTTAAATTAATGAAGACCGCACTGTTTAGTTGATCTGAATTGTTAATGGCCGTGGGGTATTGCGGTTGCCACACAACAACCATGACATGACCATGACATATAGTCATACCCTCATGAGCAAATCCTTAAAAAAAAATTTTTTTTATTGATCGATTCTCCAAATTGCCAAATTCAAACCCAATGTTCTTTCCACCATCTTCATCTTGCCGCCTGCCCAATATAACATTCACTCTGGATACCACCATAGCACTTCTCTTTTTGCTCTGTGCCCACTGCAATGTTGGCTCATACCATGAACATATTTTGATTCAACTATTGCAATTTCTCCTTTGCTGCCTCCCATCAAGTGCAAGAACATATCTCAATTGATAAAAACATGGCGGACCACATTTTTTACTGTAAGTGTGCCATTTTCTTGGACTGAGCCATATTTTAAGACATTTGTTGATTTGATGTGCTAAAAAGAATGACTTTTTCTGACATCCTCGACATTTCCTGGTAAACAAGAATGTGAGTGGCCAGCTTTTTGGCTCAGAGACAGAATTTTGGAGCATTGCGGCTCAACCTTTCTTCAAAAGCTCCAAAGCAACCACGTGATGGGGTATAGAGCTTTACCTAATAGGATTGGACATGTTCAAATCAATCAACAAGAACTTTTGATATGTCATAGAGACATATCAAAAGTTTAGATTGGTGCAGGTCTGAGCATTAAGCCCCCCCACTGATCCCTAGAAGGAGGGGATAAAAGTGTGCACATAGAGAACTCTCCTCTCTTCTGAGGACGGAATCGAGACCGGCCCATCGACTTTTATGGAGCCTGTCTTGTGCAGCAAGGAGAGAGAGCTTCCTATACATACACTTCTCTCCCCTCATTCTAGCTTTTGGTGGGGGTCTTAATGCTCAGCCCCCCACCGATATAAACTTTTGATATGTCTCTATGACATATCAAAGTTAGTGAATCTTTAAGCCTGAACTCAGGACGGGTCTTCGGTTGGTTGGTGCCCTATGTGGTTCTAATAAAATCAAGGCAAATAAAACCCAGCTTGGAGAATGGGAATTGTACCTCTAAATCTAATGGGTAAATAATACCTGTTTTAGAGTTTTATTGCGTTGCCTGACATTGCCTCATTTTAACTTGGAACCGAAGAACCCCTGCACAAAAAAAAAAAGAAGAAAGATAGAAGATGCAGCTTAGTATGCATATGACATTATATACATTTAAAGGAGGTGTCCAGAATTAGAAAAGACATGGCTGCTTTCTTCCGAAAAGAGCACCATCCTTGTCCAGAGGTTGTGTGTGGTATTGAAGCTCAGCCCCATTGACTCCAATGAAGCTGAGCTGCAATACCACGCTCAATCCATGGACAGGGGTGGGGCTGTTTTTGGAAGAAAGCATCCATTGTTTTTCTAATTCTAGAGAACCTCTTTAAAGTACAGGCTGGTTTTAGGACCACAATGAGAATAAAGAAGCACGTCAAGTTTCACTGCCCTGGACCACCAGGGACTTTGCCATTAGCTTTTCACTGCCCTAGACTACCAGGACTTTAACATCAACTTCTTTGCTATTTAGGCATTGTATGGTGGTGTTTGGACAGGCAATGGCAGGTTTGTTCGGACCTTCAATGGTATTATTGTGTGATGAATTCTCATGTCATTTGGATACTATGTAAGGGAGGAACTAACTCTCTATAGGGCATCAGTGTGAGGAGACTTATAGGCCATACATGCTCCTCTGGAATTCTGAGAGGGAAGGGATGTAAATAAGCTCTTAACAAGCTCTGCCTCTAATGCCACCAGATGTAAGGCAGCTATCCTATAAGTCAATGTTCAGCTCTTAAAATAAGCCTTGAGGCATGACTAGGATATTAAATAAGTTTTGCCCCGTGTAATAGCATAAATGAGGCCAACACTTATGGTGTATCCTTATGTTCAGCAGGACAAATTCCTTTACATGATCATGTAGCTTATAAGGACCATATTGTTCTAAGTGACTGATAAACTATAGGGACGATGGATCATCCCCTATGCCTTTGTTTTGGCTTTTAAAAGTTACAAAACCCGGTTTTGCAAGTTTTTAAACGTCAACGCGACTAAATTTAACAACTGCCGTTTTTACGCTGTCCTCGCCAGTTTTCGAAAAGGGTGGCCTGATAGGGAAGGATGTGGTGGGAGCCATCAGCACTGACACATTTATCATCATTTATGCCAAAAAACTGGTGTGAACTATGACTGAAATGTACGCCATCCACGAGCTGGAGTAGATTCCAGTTTGGCGCATGGACTGCCGGAGGAGGCATAGAATTTTTGAAGCGGCCTGTGCCTCGTCATAAATGAGATGCGTATGTTCCATTAAGACTGGCATCGCACACACCAGTCTTGATAAATCAGGGCCTATGTGTTTAGATTTAGAAGCTATTTACACGACCATATCCGTTTTACGGTCTGCAAAATAGGGATGCAGCCCGTGTGCATCCAGCACTTTTCGAGGACCCCATTGTAACAATGCCTATTCTTATCAGGTATAGAGATGAGTGAAACGTCCTGATGTTGGTCCCTGTCCTGCAGCAGCCTAGTATAACCCTACTCTGCCATTACTCTGCACTTTTCATGTCGCTGGTTTTACCGGGGACGATTTCTGCATTTTGTCCGCTTTCGGCTTGCATGCTTTCGTGTTATTCCAGGTACTCTGCTTTTCCTCCTCTCTCATAATAGGTTAATTGGCTTTCTATGAAATTGGTCCGTGTGTGTGCTCACTGTAAATTAGATTTTGAGCTGCGGCGGGGACAAGGAATGATATTAGCGGTGCGCTTTGCTGTGGAATATCTTGCTGCCATATAAGCAATGGGAAATAAATATATTTGTTGGAGAAAAGACAAGCAATGATTTTAATTCATTTTAATAGCATTTTTACAAGTTGCAGGAAACAATAGCACTTCTCAGCAAATGTCAGTATCTCCTCTACCTGTGGCTGTTCGCAGCTGATAATGTCCATGTGCCGTGCTGATAAGAGTCACAGGATTTCCAATTATCCAGAGCCTGTGCTTCCCTTCTCTGTGTTCTTTGGTTCCCCTCCCCCACACAGGATCTTTGCTTGAAAATACGTGAATGCATGATCATTATATAGTTTATCATTTTTATTTCCTTACATGATCTCGTCCTAGTTTTTGTGCTCGCTCTACATATTATCAGACGAGCTTTCTACCGCCGTTACCCCCCAGACCCCTGGAATGTCTTCTTTATAAAGCACAGAGAAGCTATGGTTGATTTCTCTTCTTCACATGATCATAATGTTAACAAAGGCGCCAACTAGTGGTTGTCCTGAGAATGCAGGACATGGCTTTGTTGTAGCTTATTTATTGCTGTACTATGGCGCACAGGTTGAATTTATGATTATTATGTAAAGATTTACCCCGTGTAGTAGCAGAAACGAGGACAACACTTTTGGTGTATCCTTATGTTTAGTTGGATGAATTATTTTGTAGGATCATGTAGTTTATATATATAGTTATATGTGTGGGAAACTTATCATTCCCCTACACCTTTGCTTTGGGTTTAAAAAGTTGCAAAAACTGGTTTTAAATTAAATTTTGTTGCACCTGCTGTTTTTACTATATCCTCACCAGCTTCCGAAAAGAATGGCGTGACAGGGCAGGACATGGGTGCAGCCGCCAGCACCGTCACATTTATCATCATTTATGCCCAAAAACTGGGGTAAATGATGACTGAAATGTACGCCATCTATGAGCTGAAGTAGATTTCAGTCTGGCGCATGGACTGCCGGAGGAGGCATTGGATTTATGAAGAGGCTTGCGTCTCGTCATAAATGTAATGCATCCTCCGGCGGTGCAGGTCCTATCAAGACTAACCTAGCACACAGTGGTCTCGAGAAATCAGGGCCTATGTCTTCAGATTGAGGAGCTATTTAAGTGACCGCATCTGTTTTGCGGTCCGCAAATCGCAGTTTTTTACGCTATCCTCGCCAGCTTCCGAAAAGGATGGCGTGACAGGGCAGGACATGGGTGCAGCTGTCGGCACCGTCACATTTATCATAATTTATGCCCAAAAACTGGGGTAAATGATGACTTAAATGTACGCCATTTACAAGCTGGAGTAGATTTCAGTCTGGCGCATGGACTGCCGGAGGAGGCATTGGATTTATGAAGAGGCTTGCGTCTCGTCATAAATGTAATGCATCCTCCGGCGGTGCAGGTCCTATCAAGACTAGCCTAGCACACAGTGGTCTAGAGAAATCAGGGCCTATGTCTTCAGATTTAGGAGCTATTTAAGTGACCGCATCCGTTTTGCGGTCCGGAAATCGCGTATCTGCAAAATACGGATGCCGTCACTGTGCAACCCACTCCGTTCAAGAGCCTCATTGTATCAATGCCTATTCTTGTCCGCAAAACGGATAAGAATAGGACATGTTCTATCGTTTTTGTACATATGGATGCGGATAAGACACGGTGTGCTGTCCGCGTTTTTTGCAGCCCCATTGAAATAAATGCGGATCGGATGCAGACCATTATATGGTTGTGTGAATGGGGCCTTAGGCTGATTGTACACATTGTGAAAAACTTGCAGTAATAAATTGCAAAAATAAAA
The DNA here is from genome assembly GCF_014858855.1 of Bufo gargarizans. NCBI lineage: Eukaryota > Metazoa > Chordata > Amphibia > Anura > Bufonidae > Bufo > Bufo gargarizans. The sequence continues at coordinate 21,985,653 of NC_058090.1, read as the reverse complement.
TAAAATCAACGAGGATCTATCACCACCTGTGACACGTCTGTTTTAGTAAATGATTGCATTCCGCATAAAATGACAAATCTTTTCTTATGACATGTGTTATGCAATTCCTCTATTATTCCTACTAGGAATTTATCAATAAATCACCAACTGGGTGTTACCAGTGGAGGGTAAGTCCCTGCACAGTCTAACACTGGCTGGCGGTGGCAGACTGATAAGGAGAATGCTAACACCCAGTCATAAATTTATAGCAGGAATAACAGAGCAACGGCACAACATACAGTTATAACAATAGATGCTCCAGAAGTGTCATTGAGTGGGGAATGAAAGTAGTTACTAAAATAAACATGCCAGGAGGGGTGAAAGGTCCTTTCTAATTCATTTAACACGTATCACCTGTAAAAAAACGTTTAGGCAATTATCACATCGCAAAACCATGACAATTGCGTTACAAAAACATGTGATTCTTACGGTGTAGTTATCAGCCCAATGAACATAAATGTCTGGAACGGTAAGGGTTCCTTCACATCTCCGTTTTGTAACTCCGATAGCCTGTTCTGACAGAGGAACAGACTACCGGAGTTCCGTTCCGTTTTTGCTGGAGAAATATTGCGGCATGCAGCCATGGCGGCATACACTGTGCCCTCTGTACAAATAAACCATTAAAAGGAATTTTCCATGCTTGCATGTACACAAAGAGGTATCTCCCAGGAAAGAGAAACCATCTCACCAGCGCCACCTATTGGAGATGGCTCCCTATGAGTCAAAATCCGACTTTCCAACAAGACTTGAGATTTGACCAGGGAATATTGCCAAGCCAGATATCGATCCGTATACAGCTGTTTTGGGGTACTTAACTCTCATCGGTACGGGACGGGCTTAGGCAGGGTGCTGAAGCTCCTTAAAGAAACCAGTACTGTATGGAGACTTATTGGCAATGCTCCATGGGAAAAAAATATGCAAAGAGGTATCTCCCAAGAAAGAGAACCATCTCACTAGCCCCCACCTATGAACTTGTCAAATCCCAAGGCTTGTTGGAAAGTCGGATTTTGACTTATAGGGAGCCACTTCCAAGAGGTGAAATGGTTCTATTCCTTGGGAGATACCTCTTTGCATATTCCATTCCCCATAGAGCATTTCCAAGAAGTTTCCATACAGGACTGGTCTCTTTAAGGAGTTTCCTCACCCTGCCCTAAACATGTAGTTTTATGTAACACCAGAACATACCTGCCGCCTCCTTCGCAGACATCACAACTATTTTAAATACCCTTGGAGGGAGTATTTCAGAACTTGGCTCCATCTCTCTCGTTTCTGACTTGCCTCCCATCCTTACAGCTAGCCGGAGCTTCAGACGCGGGGTTAGGTCAAAGTCAAAGATTCATTTATCATATAACACTTGTGGAGGACTAGAAGCCTGCCTAAGTGGCTTGTTCCATATCCTACAAAGGTTAAGGACATTCGAAAGGTCATGGAAACAGACTATTAATTTAAGACCTGCTCCCCTTATGGAGAAGCGGAAAATGGTCATCGGCTTGTCAGGATTTACATATGGGTTATTATTACATCTACCTTTCATCCGTTATGTTCTGTAAATCGGCCATGTCGTGTTTACTGGCTTCATGACTGGGATGAATATTTGGGGGCTTTTGTGCTTTTTCTGCTTCTTGTATGTTTCGACAGCAGATGCCGTGTTTGCAATGTAGCGTTTCACTTATGAAATGTTTGATCTTACCAGATGGTCTGCCTTATCCACATGAGTATGGATGCGGAATAGTTTGCTTCGACTAGTCTTGGACGTGACTTGGGTGATACTTGCTTTTAGGTGACTTGTTCTCTTGGTGCTCACAGCAATATAAATTTTTGCATGGCCGGACCTGAGCCTCATTCACACGTCAGTGTTTCACGGACGTGTGCTGTACGTGTGCTCCGCGGACAGCACACGTTCCTATTCATTTGAATGTGTGTATTCACACATCAGTGTTTTAGCAAGGTCCGTGTTTTCAGCACGGATGCATGTCCTATATTGGTCCGTGTTCTCGGATCCCTCACGCCCATTATAGTCAATGAGTCCGTGAAAACCATGGATGCAACACGGATGCCATCCGTGTTGCATCTATGTTTCACGGATCATTAAGAAGAGATGCTTTGAAAATTATTTTTCAGCTGTTCAGTGTCAGTGAAACACGGATGCAACATGGACAGCAAAAAACGGACACACGGACCCAACACGGATCCTTCACGGACAGCTTCACGGATGCATCACTGACCACCTGGTCACGGATTTGAGCACAGATGTGTGAATGAGGCCTAACTGGATTAATGGATGTTGGCATTGATTAATATGCAATTGGGCATTGCTTGACCTGAATGAGGACATGTAAGAACTGTATACTAGGGGGACTTTCACACCAGCGTTATTTTTTTCCGGTGTTGAGTTCCGTCACAGGAGCTCAATACTGGAAAAAACTGATCAGTTTATCCTAATGCATTCTGAATGGAGAGTAATCCGTTCAGGATGCATCAGTTCAGTCCCTCTTACGTTTTTTGGACGGAGAAAATACCGCAGCATGCTGCAGTTTTCTCTCTGGCCAAAAATACTGAAAACTCGCCGGCATTAATTTAGATTGAAGTGTATTAGGGCCGGATCCGGCATTAAGTGTTCCGGCAAAACGAAACCGGCTTTTCGGTCTGGGCATGCGCAGACCTTTAAAAATGCAAAAAAAAAAATAATACCGGATCCGTTTTTTCCGAATGACACCAGAGAGAAGGATTACGGTATTTCAATGCATTTGTCAGACGGATCCGAATCCGTCTGACAAACGCCATCAGTTTGCGTCCGGATTGCCGGATCCGGCAGGCAGTTCCGGCCACGGAACTGCCTGCCGGAATCCTCTGCCGCAAGTTTGACAGTACCCTTAGAACAGTGGTGCACAACCTTTTCTGGTTGGGGGCCACATTGTCAGCCTACACCAATTCCAAGGGCCGAAAAAAAAACTTAAAGGGGTATTACCAACTGAAATACTGTATTTTTGGCATATTGAACATACAGTATATTCTATAAATGTTTAGTTACAGTTCCAGGACTCTCATCTAATAGGAGAATACATGAAAGATACATGTAAAAAGCCATAAGACATAGACATACATGTCTTTTACCAGATGTTTGGGGGCCGCACAGAATGTTATCGAGGGCCGCAGGTTGTGCACCCCTGCCTTAGAATGTCTCTATGCAGGTGTTCTGTGCACATAAGACGGTCGTGTCCACCAGTAGTGACAAGTCCTCTCGAGCTGGACTTGTCTGATGAAAACATTTCTCCATCCAACTCCAGTGATAAAACTGATGCCTCCAAACATAAAACTAACCATAAAAACTATTTTTCCTTCTGTACTACATAGGTGGCAAGAAAGACTAGATGGTCAGGTCAGACATACGTGGAAGCGTCCTAAGCCATACTTGTGGGTAGTCCATATACAGACATCTAATATGTTAGTTGCCATTTATTTTTGTGGTTTGGGTTCAATACTGGTAGCACAAGGGTCTACTCAAGCTTACATATTTATTTCGATAGGGAGAGGGGAATCTGCCTGAACCTCTTAGGCTACTTTCACACCTGCGTTCGATCGGATCCGTTCTGAACGGATCCGCTCATAATAATGCAGACGGAGGCTCCGTTCAGAACGGATCCGTCTGCATTAAAATGGCAAAAAAAAAAGCTAAGTGTGAAAATAGCCTCGGACGGATCCGTCCAGACTTTCAATGTAAAGTCAATGGGGGACGGATCCGCTTGAAGATTGAGCCACATTGTGGCATCTTCAAACGGATCCGTCCCCATTGACTTACATTGTAAGTCTGGACGGATCCGCACGGATCCGCACGCCTCCGCACGGCCAGGCGGACACCCGAACGCTGCAAGCAGCGTTCAGCTGTCCGCCTGTCCGTGCGGAGGCGAGCGGAGCGGAGGCTGAACGCCGCCAGACTGATGCAGTCCGCTCCATTCAGACTGCATCAGGGCTGGACGGCTGCGTTCGGGTCCGCTCGTGAGCTCCTTCAAACGGAGCTCACGAGCGGACCGACGAACGCTAGTGTGAAAGTAGCCTTACTAAAAGTCATTGGTTTGGCAATAATGTATCTAATGGGTATAGCCTTGGATTTAAAACCGTTTTTTAAATAGTAATTTATCTGCTCATCTGGAGGAATTTTATTCCTTTCTGTGCGTGGGTAGCAGCTCACATGAGACCATAAAGCACCTGCATCTCCCAGAAAGCATTGTAGTTAGCTCTTTTTAACCCCCTCCCTCTCCTACATAGAAAAAAGCCCCTCAGATTTAGCCCCAGTAATAAATATGGAATGTAATGACCCCACCATTTCCTTCTCCAGTGTCTAGGGAAAGATGTATGTTATTATGAAGTGTCTGGGCCGCTTCACTATGAGATCACCATGTCTGCACTGAGGGGAAGAGAGCAGGGAAACTACTGAGCATGTCTGTCCACCTCTGAATGCAGAAAAAAGTGGAACAGTTGGAGAAACAGCAGGGGGCGCTACCAGAGAGGAAAATGTAATGTACATAAGAAAGTACAATATTTTTCTTGGGAGTATATTGCAATAATACTTTGCTCGAATTGCCCTATTCATTGCATAGTACCGTAAACCATAAAATATTTCCTTTCCTTTTATTTTAGGGGTTGTCCAAGATAATTAAAAATCTCAGGAAAACCCTGTAATTGCTAAAAATAAAAAAATTATGTTATACCCTGTTCTCTGCAGTGCTGGTTTCGCCCCGTTGGTATACGGAAAGTCACTTCTGCAGCCAATCACTGTTAGGTCCCAATTTTTGGGTAGATTTACAAATGACATAATCAAAAATTACGTTTAATTGGTGTCAACACAAGTTGACCACTACCCAGGAGCGTAACTATAATTCATAGGGCCCCACAGAAAAATAAGGGTGCCTCCACCACCTAGTATCAGAGAATGAAAACAGCAGCATATGAAGCAATGTATAATAGCACCATATAGCAGAAAACCCACATTATGGCAAAAAGTCACCATATTGTTATTCTCCATAAAAAAGTACAATGTTCTTGCACCTGACAAAGCCGCCACCAATCTCTGGACTCAACAGCAAGTGCTTTGGCTATAGCTACTCCCCTGACTCTACCCAATAGTGACCATACCAATGTTCTTGCACCTGACAGAGCTACCGACAACCTCTGGGCTCTATAGCAAGTGCTATGGTTATAGCTACACCCCTGCCTCTACCCAACGGTAACCATACATTAGAGGTCACCAATTTTTAGTCCCACCATATATTATGCATACTGGACAACTTTTTTCAGAAGACCACCCCCTACCCTACAACCACTTTTTTGTTTAATTTTAGACATTATTGCTCAGGGACAATTCACCGCCTCGGACCCAATATGAAATGTTTGTCCACGAGCCAAGATGTTAGGTCCAGCCAAGAACATCTGAATGCAAGTAATATTGTGTTAAAGACTTTATGAAAGCCTTGTATTTTCCCTATTGTATTATTAGTGTTGTAATGAAATCTTTATTGCCCCCAGTATACATTTTCATAAACCTCTTTAACAGCAGGAAGGGCTATAATCAAGATATATACCTGACGGACAGTCATGTAGTTAAAATCTCATGCTCTTCTCATTCAGAGGGGCCTAATCCATTAAAATACTTCCCATGTGTCATATCTATATTTGTCATATGCCGGCATGGAGCAGATATATTTAACGTAAACATAGCGGTGACACAAAAATATGACATGGTACATAACCAGTGCTGTCTCCAACAAGAGCCGGTGATTAAAAAGCTATTCATCAACTTACAAAGAGTTATGGAGCTGTAGGTCCTCAAGTCCTGAGCCTGGTTATAGAGTAGATACTTCAGAAATGTGAGCTCTAATCTGTGATTTGTATCTGCGTCGACTTTAGAGGGCTTTCAAGTAAAACTCCTGGCTAGATTGTGAAATCTCCCTACAGCAGATAGAATGGAGAGATACCAGAATGAGACATTCACACGTCAGCAATATGGAACAGGAACATCTGACGCTTCAAAGATATTTATCTCATCCGTTCTCATTAATATTTATGATACTGTACGAAAAATAAGAACTTGTCTACCTGGATCAAGCCATAAGGGACAAGTGTTACAGTCTGGAAAATGGAACATACTGGGATGATTCCTTAAAGGGGTTGTCTCACCACTTTGTCAGGATATGCCTGCAATGTCAGATAGGTGCGGGTCCTTCCTCTGGGACTTACACCTATCTCTAGAACAGAGCACCCCAAAGTTTAGAAGAGAGCACCTCCAATGTCAGATAGGTGCAGGCCCTTCCTCTGGGACTTACACCTATCTCTAGAACAGAACGTCTCAAAGTTTAGAAGAGAGCACCTCCAATGTCAGATAGGTGCGGGTCCTTCCTCTGGGACTTAAACTTATCTCTATAACAGAGCGTCCCAAAGTTTAGAAGAGAGCACCTCCAATGTCAGATAGGTGCAGGTCCTTCCTCTTGGACTTACACCTATCTCTAGAAGAGAGCACTCCAAAGTTTAGAAGAGAGCACCTCCAATGTCAGATAGGTGCAAGTCCTTCCTCTGGGACTTACACCTATCTCTAGAACAGAGCACCCCAAAGTTTAGAAGAGAGCACCTCCAATGTCAGATAGGTGCGGGTCCTTCCTCTGGGACTTACACCTATCTCTAGAACAGAGCGCCACGCCTGCACAGTTGCCCTCCGTTCATTTCTATAGGAGTGGGCTCGGCTATTTTAAGAAGTGCCATAAAAATGAATGGAGAGAGCACTAAGCAAGCATGGCCACCACGTTCACTTCCATAGAACTGCAAGAAATAGACAAGCCAGGGCTCGTCTGTTTTCGGTGCTTACGTAGAAATCAATGGAGAGCTCTCTTTGGGAACTTCGTTCTAACATGATGGAGAGGACTCGTGTGAGCATGCTCAGCAGTCCCCACTTTGCAGTACTTCTCATGTATTACTGGAGATAATGCAGATAATTGTCCAAGATCATGGTGACAGATTCCCTATAACAACGAGTTTATGTAGCTGGAGAGTGTATTTCATCACATTTTCTTAAATTAAGTTTAAAGTGAAGTCACCCTTTAAGACCATGTTATATTTTGTGTTGGTCTTTATATGGATCTGACCATAGTTTTATGGCACACAAATCCAAACCTGATACAGTAACACAGTGATGAGAAAAAAAACTAAAATTGTCTGCTTTCAGCCACCTCTAGATGGAGCTTAAGAGCTGACTGCATACTGATTTATGACTGCATTTAGTATATATACAGTATGCAGTAAGCTCAAAAGCTCCCTCTAGTGGCAGCTGCAGGTAGACACGAGATATTTTTAACTGTCTCTGCGGCAGATATGAAGCTTTTTTATAAAAAATATAGTGCTTTGACCTTTATAAAGTGTATATTAAGAAATGAACTGCACTGCATTTTGGACTAATTTTAAAAGATTTTTTTTTTAAGGGTGGACAGGGTCACTTCGAATCTACTTTCCTTAGTTTGCTGAAGTCACAACACTTAATTAACAATAATCTTATAATTGGTTGCTGGAGAGATGTAACGAGAATCTGTCAGGTTGAAGGTGCAGACCGATCTGTGTGGAGCATGTCATAGAGCAGGAGGAACTGAGCAGATATCCAGTGGGTGGTCCTACTCAGTGATTGACAGCTATCACATTTACACAGGGAAGACGACTTCTATGCCCAGAATGAGCAGAGGTTTAAATGAAGGAAACACTAGTTCAGGGATCAGTAACCTCCTGCACTCCAGTTATTGTTAAACTACAATTTCCAGCATGCTCATGCACATGGAACATTCATAGAAGTGAATGGAGCATGCTGGGAGTTGTAATTTCAAAACAGCAGGAGTGCCAGAGGTTGCTCACCCCAGCACTAGTTCTACTCAAACGTTTCCTCAAAAGTTCTATATTAGAGATGCCCAACCTGCGACCCTCTAGCTGTTGCAAAACTACAGTTCCCAGCATGCTCTGACAGCCTACAGCTATCAGCCTACAACAGGCAATGGTGGGAATTGTAGTTTTACAACAGCTGGAGGGCTGCAGGTTGGGCATCGATGTTCTAAATCTATTCAGCATCTCTATAAGATAATGTCTGCAAATTAGACTACATTTTTAACTTGATGACTTCTCGTTAAAAGTAGCCAAGTGATCACGTGCCAAGCTCAAATAATCTACACTTTCCTCCCATGGAATCAGGGGTGCACCTAACCTTTCTGCTGCTTGAGGCAAAAAACTGAAACACGGCCCCCCGCCAATACCAATTTCTTAACCTAACCCCTTTGCCACAATGAAAGCGCTCATTGCCCATGGCCCTTCCGCTGCCCCCCTCTTGCCCCCATGTATTTCTATTCCCTTTATTACTCCTATCTTCCTGGGCTGTGGTCACATGACCACGTCCATACATCCCTTTGTAATTTGTTATGTCTAGGGGGTGTGTCGAAAGCAGTGCCAGGGGACGTGATAGGGGACTATCTATGTAACTAGATGGGTGGGAGGAGCTATAAACTAGCTGGGTGTTGTTAGAGGCGGGGCTGGAGGTGTGGCAGAGAAAGAAGAAGTGCATCATGGGTTTGGTTGGATACAGGAACAGGAAGTGCTACATACAGGACAGAAACAAAATGAATTTACATGGTGATAACGCCTCTGGAGTGCGAGGAGGATGTACATGAGGTAAGCAACTACATGGACATCTCTATGGGCGTGGGCACATAGTAATCCCAGAAAACCCCTTTAAGGGGAATCTAATGTTTTCCCCAATTTAAAGTGACAGAACAGTGATAAACTCACCCATAGGACCAGTACTAATAATAGCGATTTATGAAGCCGGAAAGAACTTGGTAACATTATAATGAGCTCATTATTTCCTGATGCACATCACTGTGTACTTAGGTCTATACTCCAGCAGTATCGATCTATACTTTATAGGGAGCCATAACATAAATAAAACAAGCAAGCAGCAATCGAAGAGTTACAGTCTAGGCTGTTGTCATGGTAACCAGGCGATGTTCTAAAAAGTGCTGACTACAGAATTCCCAACACCATTTCCAGAACAGTGAAATCACTGTCTAATGTGATCCAGAGAACACTGCGTATTATACCCCGCTCACAAAAATATTATTTCTTTGAATGGGATTTTAATGGGAAACTGTTTAATTTTCAGTTTATAACCAAATTCAAAAACAGTACTTTATTTATTACAATAGCTTCATCTATATAGAGGCTTACAGTGTACCCAGCCCTTCCTACACGTCCGGTTTTATTAACTCTTGCAGCAGCTGCCTGACCCTAATTACTGCCTCGTCTATTGTCTACGCGTGTTCATCCCTCCCATCTTTTTCCAATTTCTATAACTCCAAGGGTACGGCCACACGTGGTGGGTTCCGCTGTGGATTTCCACAATGAAAAATCCTGAAAAGTCTCTTTAGTAATTAATTGCATTTCCCATGTAATAACAATTCTGGAGCACCTTTCATAAACTCACATGTTGTGCCTTTCCTCTATTATTCCTGATAGAAGTTTATGAATACATTTCTAGCAGTCATCAATCAAGGTCTGCCTGGCTGTTTCCAGTTGGGGGGGGGGGGGGGGGGGGGTCCCTGCATAGTCTAACACTGGCAGCACTGATTGGATAATGTCAGACTGTGCAGGGATACAAACACAACTAGTAACACCCATCTGGACCTTCACTGCAAACTGGTAGTATTTTGTTATAATCATAACGGCATAGCTTCTAGCAGGAATAAGCAGGTGCTCCACAACTGTTATTACATGGCTGATGCAAGTAGTTACTAAAACAGACATGTCAGGCGAGGGGACAGGTCCTCTTTAAATTGCACAGTGATAGTGCAATGTCTATCTGTCACAAGAATTTCTCTATGAACAGTACTGTGCAAGTTTTAAACAGGTGTTGAAAAAAGCCCCCACAAAACCCCAAAAAACTAAATAAACTATAGAGGAGATTTATCAAAACTGGTGTAAAGGAAAACTGGTTTAATTGCCCCTAGCAACCAATCAGATTCCAGCTTGCAATTTCTAAAGGAGCTCTGAAAAATGAAAGGTGGAATCTGATTGGTTGCTATGGGAAACTAAGCCAGTTCTACTTTACACCAGTTTTGATAAATCTCTCCCATTGACTGAAACAGAAACATCTGTATGGGAGGTTTAAAACTGGGTGAGGGACAACCAAACACTGCTACAAAGGTTAGGTTGTGAGCAGATTAACAGATAGTTATAATTTATCAAGAAGGTCTCTCCCAGGCAAAGATTTCAAGATGTGCTGTTCAAGAAGAAGCCAAAAAGGAACTAACGTTGAGGACTGTAGGAACAGTGGTCGCCATAATCGGCCATAACCCTAACATAACGGTGCAGCAGATGAAGGACACGTCATGCTTACTTTCCTTTGAAATTGGAAGATGTCCAGCAGTGCCACCAGCTCAGAACTGGCAGAAACCAGTGGGACCCAGGTGCACCCATCTACTGTTCTGATAAATCTGGCCAGAAGTGGTCTTCATGGAAGAATTGCAGCCAAAAAGCCAAACCTTCCATGTGGAAACAAGGCCAAGAGACTCAACTATGCAGGAAAACATAGGAAATGGGGTTGAGAAAAATGGCAGTAGGTGCACTGGACTAATGAGCCATAAAATGAAATATTTGTCTATACCAGAAGGCAGTTTGATCACTAAAGTGCTGGAGAGTGTAAAAAAATGAGTGCGGACCACAGTGAAGTGTAGTGGAGGTTCCTTGCAAGTCTGGGGTTGCACTTCAGCAAATGGAGTCGAATGGAAGTGATGTTATGGCCTCCACAGAGCCCTGATCTCAACATCATCGAGTCTGTCCGGGATTACATGAAGAGATGGAAGGATATGAGCAGGCCTACATCCGTAGAAGATCTGTGGTTACTTTTCCAAGATGTCTGGAACAACCTCTCTGCCGAGTTCCTTCAAAAACTGTGTGCAAGTGTACCTAGAAGAACTGATGGTCACACCAAATACTGATCTAATTGAGATTTCTATGTTGTCATTCACTTTGCATTTTGTTGATTAATGAAAAAATCCTAAACTATTGCAAAAAAAAAAACTAAAACTATTACTACTTCTATTTTTGAAAGCGTTCTTACTTTGCAGCATTTCTTCCACAGTACCATATACGTCCAATGTATATATTCGATGGGTGCCACTGTACACGCACAAGGTGGCATCTATCGCCCATAAACCTCCACATAAAAGGCGCAGGTAAAAGGCCTCATGCACACAACTGCAAATCGCGGTCCTGCAAAACACGGATCCTGGCCGTGTACATGCCACCATTTTTTTCAAACTCTTGTACACATTTTTTATCCTTGTCCATGAAACGGACAAGAATAGGACATGTTCTATTTTTTTTGTGAGGTCGCGGAATGGACGTGCGGATGCGAACAGCACATGTCGTTGGTGGCCCCATCATTGAAATGAATGGGTAGGCATCTGATCCGCAAAAAAATGCAAATCAGATGCGGACCGAAAATACGGTTGTGGGCATGAGGCCTAATCTGTGGGATGCATTTCTGACTTGATCCAGCTGTATTGAATAGCACGGCAGACTACATTATTCCATGCAGCAAAAAAAAAAAAAAAAGGATACCGCCATATACTGTTCCAAGGGAGGCCAACAGTATAACACATTCACATTTCGGTATATAAGTAGCCATTGCTTCGTCCCATAGTATGTGTGTGTGATATAACTCTTTCACTGGGATTGCGAGGTTCAGTGGCCTGCAGGGTCTTGTGCCATTAAGATGGACATCGGTTCGCTGCGTAGGTATATAAGCACACACTGACATTCTTGCCCAATCACCACATATATTGTTTGGAAATGATGGTGGATGTAATCTTATATGGCCCTCATTGGTACCTATATGTGGCCATTAAAGAAGAACTCCCACAAATTTTTGTATTTTGTGACCTGTTAGAAAGGTGCATGATGTAATCTGTAGTGGAGGTAATCTTCTCACCAGTGACTGTATTTGTGAGTTATAATCTCCCTTTTGATCCTCAGCTGTGTCATGTGACCGACACTCTGATCTCCAACTGACGCAGAACAGGAAGTCAGTTACATCTTTATTCATTCTTTTGAGACTGACATTGAGGCTCCCATAGGAATAGATTGAGAAACAGACTTCCTGTCCATATATAAGATCCTGTGCTACTTAGAAAGTCAGAGTGCTGGTCACATGACACAGCTGAGGATCAGAAGGGAGGTTGTAACTGACAAATACAGACACTGGTAAGAAAATTACCTTCACTACAGATTACATCATGTACCTTTCTAACAGGTCAGAGAATACATTTTTTTGTAGGAGTTATTTTTTAAACAGTATTAGGCCTCATTCACATTAGTGTTTTTCACTGACATGTGATAACCGCAGTTTCCACGAACACAGCTGATCAACCAAAGTAGCACATTTCAGCGTTTTTTTTCACTGACCCACAATCAGTAAAAAAATACTGATGTGTGAACAAACATTAAAATCAATGGGTACATACCCATGTAGATATCCCAAAAGTGGAATTTATTCCGGATGCAACGTTTCGGCTGCCTGTTAGCCTTTTTCAAGCAGCCGAAACGTTGCATCCGGAATAAATTCCACTTTTTGCACCTTTTTGGACGTGCTGTCTCCGTTTTAATTTTTTTTGGGATATCTACAAGTTGTTCTACTAGGGGCTTTTTACCACCCCTCCTGGAGACGAGCACCCGATACATCATTATCAAGGAGTGCTGTCCACCCATATTTTTTCGCTATTGGGTACATACCCATTGATTTTAATGTTTGTTCACACATCAGTATTTTTTTTACTGATTGTGGGTCAGTGAAAAAAACGCAGAAATGTGCTACTTTGGTTGATGATGCGGACCAAACACAACCATAAGTGAAAATGGCATCCGTGTTTGGTCCGTTTTTTATGACGACTAATAGCAGATGCTCTGGAAATTGATTTTCAGATGACACAAGGATGGCAAAAATACGGAAGCATGGACTAAACATGGATTCTTCACGACACCTTCACGGATGAAACACGGAAGGATTTTTTTCACAGACGTCAAACGGACACAGAAATGTGAATAATGCCCTAATCCTTTAAGCTGACCCTGGTCTCCAGGCTAAGGAACTTATTTTATTTCCGTTCCGTTTTTTACAGGTCCTTATGCGGAAAAATTCACTTCAATGGTCCTGCAAAAAAAAACAAAAAACGACATGACTCCATGTGCATTCCGTATCTGTATGTCCGCATGTCCGTTCTGCAAAAAAAATGGAACATGTCCTATTCTTGTCTATTTTGTGGACAAGGACAGTCATTTTTACAATGGATTCACACACAAAAAAAATAAAAATGGATGTCACACGGATGTTATCCGTTTTTTTTACGGATCCTTGTTTTGCAGACCGCAAAATATATACAGTCTGGTGCATGAGCTCTAAGGAAAAATAAGAGGAAAAGTTGCCACCATGGAGACTGACATTCAATCATTGCAAAAAACACCCAAATTGTGTCAGAAATGGTTTGGATTCATACTGTACCTTTAAATACCGGTGCAAAGCTTCAATCCCCGTCACATTATAAACTAATTACCATTTAAGTAATAGTCATTTGTCTTCAAGGTATATGAAAATCATGTTTATCTAGTCCCATGTGAAATACTAGCGCTGACATCAGTCACAAGTGGCTAGTGATAAAACTTTCCTTGGTATACCATTACAGGTTTTTGTGAGAATAAATCTTAAAGGTTTTCATCAAATATTATAAGAGTTGTCATAAATCAAGTTTCATTTTAAACTAGTTATTGCTGGTCCCCTTCTGATTAAAATAAGATTTTGGAAATGCGGTGTCATATTCACTTCATGTTAATGCTCTTGATAAAAAACTGGGAGATTTGGAGAGATTTCTGCAAACTGGGCTCCACCTGCTGGCAGGTAAGGGAGTTACACTGGCCTGAGTCAATGTGCAGAGAAAGGCAGTGACATCACAGCTGCAGCCATGTGTCATCTGCATCCTCACAATGTAATCGGGAATCATTGTGGGGCCGGTTTGGGGGTGTAATTACTGGTATAATACATTTTAGATATGGTGCTGTGTTGTAATATTGAGGCTCCTTTGCTGTGCGAGTTCATTTTGAAATGAAAAGCAAATTGTCAGACCTTTTGGGGAGGAGGTAGTATAATATACATACAGCATACAATAAATATAGTGTACGCTTGACACACGTACTTGTAAAATATTGAGACATTGGAAGGGGGAGCTTCATATACATTCTTCAATAGAAAGAGTCTATAGGTTCATAAAGAATGATATACATTTTCGGTTCTGTAGGGACAGATGCATGCGGTTTTACACAGAGAATGTACGGTTTTATAGACTGCTGTATTACTTGGAGTTTATATGGAGCCTTAACATGGCCAGTGCATGAGCCTTTAGTCCAGGGATCAGCCACCTCCGGCACTCCAGCTGTGCAGAAACTACAACTCCCAGAATGCCTCATTCACTTCTGTGGGACTTAGAAGAGCAGCTGAGCATGCTTGCATGCTGGGAGTTATAGTTTCACAGTAGCTGGAGTGCCGAAGGTTGCTGATCCTTGGCCTAGTCTAAAGATGCCCATACACATTGGCGGAAACTGCTGATTTTGGTGGGGCCAGCTGACTATCTGATGTGATGCGGGGTCCCGACACTTCCCCCTGACTCTCTTATTTTTAGCATAGATAAGCAGGTTTACTCCCCTCTCTCCATTCAGAACCCTACTGAGGGTGTATGGCAACCTTAGGGGCATACACTGCAGGCAGGCTTGGGGCCTTCATTAGGCACCATGCTGCCATGCGAAGACTTCATTTGCGGGGTGTCCGAAGTCAAAGGGAGCTTCCTCCCGGTAAACCACTTAGATGCTGTGGTTCCTATTAAAAGCTGCATCTAAGGGGTTAAATGGCCAATCCAAGGGCAGGAGGGAGTGTCTTGTGCTACCAATTGAAGTGTGTCAGTCTGAGAAGCATTGCGGCCATCTTGGATGACAGTTCGAGAGAGTCCGGGAATTAGTGGATCTGCAACTAAAAAGATGAAAAGGAGGGCACCAGGTAAGTGTTCTGTTCGTTCCCCAGTTAAGTGAACTGGAGAGTCACTTTAACACAGTATATATTAATAATTATTTCCAGTCTTCGAAAGTGTTTTTTCAAAATGAGCTCAAGATGTTTTCAAAATTTATTTCATGTCTTCTTCACCTTCAACAAGATGTATAGAAAACTATTGGGCCTCTTTAATGTGACCAGTCCAATCAACTCACCCTTATAACATCCTACTCTATTATATAGGTATCTAAACATACATGAGCCCAATAGAAAAAAAAATCCCTTATTTACCAGTCACCAATTTTTATGGAGCGCTTGCTTTAGTGTCTTCTAAATATTAAAGGGTTGTTAAAAAACATTAACATCCTATTTACGTTTATCAGGTTTTTATGATCTTTGGCAAAATGCATTATTTAATGGCATTTTATGGCAGGCAGTAAAATGTTTGCCGTCCCCTTGTGTCTGTGTTTTACTGGCTTTTAAAACGCCAGCTGAGACCCTTTGTTTTAAGTTCCCAGGTCCATATATTACACTTAAGCAATGTTTAATGTTCTTTCTGCAGCAATAATGCAACAATGTAGCAAAAGCAATGCACAGTTATATGACCACCCGCTTCTTGGTCTTTGATACATTTTTTCTTGACAGGAAAATATTAGTCTTATGCACAATACTGGACCTGTATCTATGCATACATATCTATTCATATGAAAGCCGGCAATAAAAAACATTGCATCACATTTCACCTGATCTTAAGTTACGTAATATCTCCAAATTACGCATTCATGATACAGTGCACCATAGAGCAGCATTGCATTTCACCAGATGCCATATTACATAAGATCCCCAAATTAAACATCCATAGAGTGCCCCATAGAGCAGCAATACATGTCACTAGATGCCATATTATGTAATATCTCCAAACTATGCATCCATACTGTGCACCCTAGAGCAGCATTGCATTTCACCAGATGCCATATTACATAAGGTCTCCATAATACACATCCATACAGTGCACCATAGGGCAGCACACGGAGTGCCCACTGCTGGTAGTACAGCCTTCATGCACATGGCTGTGCCTATTGCACACCCAGGCAATTACTACCACTTTAGATGCAAAATTAACTTTTTAAAGAAAACACCTACCAGCTGGAAACTCAGGCTGTGGCCTCATACACACGACCGTTGTTGTGGTCCGCATCCGAGCCGCATTTTTTGCGGCTCGGGTGCTGACCCATTCAGTTCAATGGGGCCGCAAAAGATGCGGACAGCACTTTGTGTGCTGTCCACATCCGTTGCACCCATGGGTGTAGGAATCCCCAAAAATCTGGGGGGGGCAGCATTTTTGCTCGCCGGGTATATTCTTATTCAGTAAACTGCGAGTTGTTTATATCGTTAAATTTTAAGTGTGTGTGTGTGAAAAATCTCACAACAAAAAAATATGCAAAAGGAACAGTTCTTTGTTTATCAGGTCACAGAAATTATATTGCCATATATTTCAGTTATTCCGGGTACTTTCTCTGGCACCCCCCGCCCCAACAATAATCTCCCCTTATATATAATTTAATTACAGTTCTGAAGACTCAGGGGTGCTGGCTGGCTTGGCCTCAGGGGTGCTGGCAGGCTTGGCCGGGCAGAAGGAGTGTGGGAGACTGTGAGGCCTTTTTCTCCAAGCTGCTCCGGATCAGCAGTGCTCTGGGCAGCTAGGCTCCGGGCTGGAAGTGGGCACAATAAGAAAAAAATATTTTTCATTACACCTCATGTCAGACCACCAATCAGACCCCCAATGTTAATCAGACCTCAGCTAACAGCCCCAGTAAGATCCCCAATGTTAATAAGACCTCAGATCACACCTCAGCTCAGACCCCAATATGAATGACCCCCAATCATAGCAGCCCCCAGTGCCTCTCCAGCAGCCCCCAGTGCCTCTCATCAGCCCCCCAGTGCCTCTCATCAGCCCCCCAGTGCCTCTCATCAGCCCCCCAGTGCCTCTCATCAGCCCCCCCAGCGCCTCTCATCAGCCAGTAATACCAGACCCCCCCAATCATGTGCCAGTAATACCAGACCCCCCAATCATGTGCCAGTAATACCAGACCCCCCCAATCATGTGCCAGTAATACCAGACCCCCCAATCATGTGCCAGTAAAACCAGACCCCCCAATCATGTGCCAGTAATACCAGACCCCCCAATCATGTGCCAGTAATACCAGACCCCCCAATCATGTGCCAGTAATACCAGACCCCCCCAATCATGTGCCAGTAATACCAGACCCCCCCAATCATGTGCCAGTAATACCAGACCCCCCCAATCATGTGCCAGTAATACCAGACCCCCCCAATCATGTGCCAGTAATACCAGGGCCCCCCCAATCATGTGCCAGTAATACCAGGGCCGCCCCAATCATGTGCC
The DNA here is from genome assembly GCF_014858855.1 of Bufo gargarizans. NCBI lineage: Eukaryota > Metazoa > Chordata > Amphibia > Anura > Bufonidae > Bufo > Bufo gargarizans. The sequence continues at coordinate 21,968,098 of NC_058090.1, read as the reverse complement.
AGTAATACCAGGGCCTCCCAATCATGTGCCAGTAATACCAGGCCCCCCTAATCATGCGCCAGTAATACCAGGGCCCCCCAATCATGTGCCAGTAATACCAGGCCCCCCCCAATCATGTGCCAGTAATACCAGCCCCCCCCCCCAAATCATGTGCCAGTAATACCAGGCCCCCCCATTATGTGCCAGTAATACCAGGCCCCCCTAATCATGCGCCAGTAATACCAGGGCCCCCCAATCATGTGCCAGTAATACCAGGCCCCCCCCAATCATGTGCCAGTAATACCAGGCCCCCCCCAAATCATGTGCCAGTAATACCAGGCCCCCCCATTATGTGGCAGTAATAACCGGGCCCCCCCATTATGTGCCAGTAATAACCGGGCCCCCCCCATTATGTGCCAGTAATAGGGCCCCCCATTATGTGCCAGTAATAACCGGGCCCCCCCCATTATGTGCCAGTAATAGGGCCCCCCCATTATGTGCCAGTAAAAAAACTAAGTATTGTATATAGTAAAAAAATAAAATAATTAACACTTATACTTACCTCTTTGGAGCGATGCGATGCAGGCCTCTTCCGGCCTGTGTCCCGACTCCAGCGCTGTGCGTCATCACGCCGCCTACGCCGGCCTCTGATAGGCTGCCGGCCTAGTAGTGCCGGCAGCCTATCAGAGGAACAGGAAAGGGACACACCTCCCTGCCCTGCTTCTCCGCAGCCTTCTGTTTGTATCGCTGTCCTGAGGACGGCGATACAAACAGATCACTATGGAGATGAGCGCTTCGCTTCCACAATGGAAGCGCTCATCTCAGTGCCTGCCCCGCCACCGCCACACACATTGCCCCGCTGCCGCTGGGGGGGATTTGACCAAACCTGTCCCCCCGCCGCATTATTTCCTGGGGGGGATCCGTCCCCCCCGTCCCCCCTGCTTCCTACGCCCACGGTTGCACCGTTCCGTGACCCTGCAAAAAAAATATAGCATGTCCTATTTTTGACAAGAATAGGCATTTCTACAATGGGCCGCCTGTTCCGTTCCGCAAATTGCTATAGGCACACGGGCGGCTTCCGTTTTCTGCGGATCCGCAGTTTGTGGACCGCACAAAACATCACGGTCGTGTGCATGAGGCCTATGGCTGAGTCTTCAATGGGAGACAATACAGAACATCGCTCACTACAGGCACACATGTGGTGCTGGATCTAGTCCTTGGGACCATCAGTTGTGTAACTAGAACTGACTAGGCCCCATAGCAAATTTTTGAACAAGGTCTTCCCCCTCGGTCCCCTTAATGCAGACCTCAGACTAAACAGAAAAAAACATACTCACCTCTCTTCTCCTCCTGCGGGCGCCTTCACTCTTTATTCAGCATGGCATCTATGCCGGCACTACACTGCGACCTGACATCGCACACTGTCAGGCTATATTGCACTCCCATGCACACTATGTCCCATTCTAAAGGTGTGCAGTGCCAGGACTTAGTGCAGCGCAGGTGCTCGGAAAAGAAGACCAGGAAGCGGTGAGTAATATCAGTGCTTGGACTAGGAGCACTATACTCACCGCTCCCGGGGCCCTGAAAATAAATCCATTTGTTCTCCTCCCAGGCCTCTTCCTGAGTTCGGGCCCTGTAGCAGCCCCTGCTCCCATGGTAGCTACGTCCCTGCGGACCATGAAATTTGTAAAGTTACCCAAGTAACCTAAAAACATCTCTCACCTAGGTCCTGTTACCTAATAGCCAGGTTATACAGTATACTGGGATGAAAGGGCAGCAAGATGCCACCTGTTGGTCAGATGGAGATTGATGCTGGAGAGTCTCCTCAATGCCGTGCACAAGCTCAGGAGACCCAATATTCATGAGCTCCTTGCCCCATCCCCCCTGAAAGGATGACTGACAGCTCTCCTTCTATCATCTCAGAATCAGTTATGGAAGTTGGTTCCAAACTGGGAAGATGTATGCTTGAACTAAGAGAGGGATACAGATAAATCGGAAATATTGTGGTAATAGGTATAGATCTAGATGGCTGTAGTTTTTGTAGGAATAAGGCTTGAAGTGTGTTTCCAGTATCGCTTACAAATATAGTGAAATTATAGGGACTATGGTTGTGAAATCCTGTGCTAGGATCAGATCAAGGGTCCTAAGGTCAAACTTTGTATTCGGTCACAGTACTATACAGTGACCACAAAAAAAGTTGCCATCCACCACACTGTTACCCTACAAGAGTGGATTCCATACTGTGCATTCTCAGATTCTGAAATTGATGGCCTATCCTGAGGAGAGGTCATCGACATCAGATTGATGAGGGTCCAACCCGCCGATAAACTGTTTGAAGAGGCAACGGCGCTCCAGTGAGTTCTGTGGCCTTTTTCTAGGCCAGTGACATCACCGTACATTGGTCACTTGGCCTAGGCCCAGCTCAGTCCCATTCAAGTGAATTGGGGGTGAGCTGCAATACCAAGCACAGGCACTATAAACTGGACAGCGCTGTGCTTGGTGAGCAGTGTGGAGGCCACAGTGCTCACTGGAGCGCCGCAGCCTATTCAAACAGCTGAATAGCCTGCGGGTCCTGGCTGTTGGACTAGATCTTTTCTGTGCATGTGCTCTATGATGCAGTTGATGTTTCCCGAAGGAATTCTCTCTGGCTCTGAGTGCTACTGACGCCACCAGCATCTGACCAATTCTGGCAATGGTTGTTCTGGATGGATTCTTCCAACAACTCTGTTGTAGAATAAGTCTTAAATCTCTCTTCTGGTGGCTTCAGTGAGGAGGCGTTGGTAGAGCCACTCAGGCGTACACCATTCGCATGTTCGCTCATTTGCACGACCTACCACTTTTGGGCCAAAATCTCTTCCCCAGACACTTCTGCTGAAGATCTAGCGCCCTCTGCTGTGCATTACAACTACAGATGTGTAGGCCACTAAATGGTGGAGGCCAGGGGGGAGTAGCCCATGTAACCTGACCTTGCTGGTCATATCCTTTGACTGCCTGTATCATCTGATTATGAGAATACACATATATCCAGCTCTTCCATGGATTCATTTCCCAGGTTGATCTTGGAATCCAAACCCCTGAAGTGCAGAGGTTAAAGGAATTTGAGCAGAATATTGTATTACCACAGTACGTCTAAAGGAAAAAAAAATATATCAAGGGGTGAGTTTTATTGCCTATGTAACCTTTATATCTCAGGGGTATCCTGGTTTTTGGTTTCTAAAGGAATGTGAGATGCGGGAATCTTAGAAGTGGGTGATAATCTGTGTCTTCATACATTCCAGGATAGCCCTTCCAGGACATTTCTTAATGCAGGCTACCCGCTCACTATATTTATGCATCAACATTCCTGCATTATCTCTCGGATCCATAATTGCACTAGATAAGGTCCATACCATTATGTGACAGGAGCTTAAATGTTTTATTTTTTTTATACTTCCATCAACTTTCCATGTCTGGAGTTTCCAACATACCACAAGGGTGTCCACATGTGTAATGCATTTCTGCCCAGTGATAGCTTCTGATTTACATGTCTCTAATTTACTACTGAAGCAAAGAAGAGAGAGCAAACGGGAGATAATTTATTGTCTTAAGTATGGTGGATTATAGAGCGGCCCCTGTAAATCTATCTGGAAAGAGGCCCCAGCTACTCAGAGGCTTTACATCTGGATTTGGAAATCCATTATTAAAAACAATTGCTGCTTATGTTAAAGTCAGTTGTAGTTGTGTAAAACATGACATTTATTTTTATTAATGGGACATAAAGCGAAAAACATAGTTATGGATCATATATTTGATGTTCAGCTTTTGCAGTGAACGTGGACATGGGTATGTGGAAGCCTAAAAGCCGCATCAGTCATATAGAAAGCAGCGCAGAACGATTTATGCTGATATGTTAAAATGTCTCTGTTATATCTGATGTGACCAAGAAGATGGAAAAGTCAACCAAATATACTTCACCAGCATTTTTCCTAGAAAATGCAGGAAAACTACTAGTCCAGAAATCCCAGTAGTAGGTCACATATGCAGAAATAACTCACTGTCATGCAATGTTTCAGGTCTATGTCAGAAGAGGCATGTGCAGCGAGCCCCGAGGAGAGAATATGAGTGATAGCACCAAGAATGGTGGCAGTACTAGTTACTCACTCTGATACTCCCCTGAGCCGTGCAGTAAAATGAAGGGCGCACCTTTTTTCCTTTCGGAGCACACCCTGGTCTTGGGGCTCTCCTGCCTGGTTGTGGTACGGGGTGCCCTTGATGGTGATGAATTCTGAGGTGCAAAGCAAGGTCCCCTGCTGTGTTGGAGGCAATGATGAGGCCTTTTTGAAGTAGAGCAGCTCTTTACTGAAGGATCAAGTTCAGGTACATCAGGGACAGTTCTCAGCAAGCATGGCCTGGCAGATGTTACACAAATTAACTTTCCACAGATCTTACAGGTTACACAGCTGCAAGGATAGCTAATAGGCCAAGATGCCTCTTTAAAGGGATTTTCCTCACACTGCACTTCTATAGGGGTGCCACACGTTTCCTGTTCGATGCAACCCCAGGGCAGACCACAATGTCAGACTATGCGATGCACCTTTTGTACAGGATGCCGTATTCACAGTTAAAGTTACTACAGTTTTCCACAGTGGGATGTAGTATAGTGGGCTTATCTGGATTCTGTCTTCTAAGCTTGACCCGGGCCAAAAGCCTTTGCACTTCTAGACAATGGAGCTGTGGCCTCTAGAAGCTTTTGCTGTTCAGTTTATCTCCACAGGGCTTCTACTGGCACCTCATTGACACTGGTATGCCTTTTAAGTATATAAAGTTCTTTTTATGGCCTCTTGTGGTCGGTACCTAATCCAGGGCTAGCTTTACTAGCAATATGCTCTCTCTTCTGTAGATATGACCTATTAACTCATTGCATGCAATTAATACAGTAAATGCATATACCACACGAAAGTACATTTCAATATGTCAATTATTTAGTACTATCTATCTTCTACTTCTACTTTCTTTCTTTCTCTCTCTCTCTCTCTTTCTTTCTTTCTTTCTTTCTGGCGGGCGAGAGTATGTGGTAGGAGTAGTAGAGCTGGCGGGAAAGGGAGCGGGGTGGGAGGGAGAGGGAGGTCCTGTGGAGGGGAGAGGGAGGGAGGAGGAGGAGGGAGGAGAGGGAGGGGAGGGAGGAGGTAGGGAGGGAGGGAGAGGGGAGTCTTTCTCTTTCTTCTCTTCTTTCTTCTCCTTTCTTTCCCTTCTCTCTCTCTTTCTCTCTCTTTTTTCTGTCTTTCTTCTTTCTCTCCTTTCTCTCTTTCTCTCTCTCTCTGTCTCTTTCTTTCTTTCTCTCTTTCTTTCTCTCTTTCTTCCTTTCTCTCTTTCTTTCTTTCTCTGTCTCTCTTTCTCTGTCTCTCTTTCTTTCTTTCTCTCTTTCTTTCTCTCTATTTCTCTCTCTTTTACTCTGCTCTTTCTTTCTTTCTTTCTTTCTTTCTTTCTTTCTCTCTCTCTTTCTCTCTCTTTTTCTCTCTCTCTTTCTCTCTCTTTCCTCCTTTCTTTCTTTTTCTTGGAAAACAGCTTTTTCACTTACACCCTCCTATCATAACAGAATTTCACATCAAGGACATTGATAGAACACGTTTAATGATTTAGGAAGGTGCCCAGATGCATGGGACATAACTACAGAGAGGGCGGAGGTTGCAGTTACATCTGTACACAGGTGCTTGAGGGAGTCTGATGCCCTCTCTGTCTCAAAAATGGCAGTACAATAAATGGCCCTGTAAATATTTTTCTACTAGGGCCCATTCATACCTCCAAATTTGAATACCCATTTGTAGGATATTTTAAGCTCTGCCCCAGTCTATATACACTCCGACATCTTTGTAACCCATTGGGGACATATTAGTTGCTTGAAGTTACGCCTCCGCACATATGGCTCTCAGAGCAATCGACATGTAGTCTATGAGATTGGCATACAATTTATGTTCATGATGACAGAACAACTATAATAAAAAGTCATTAAAACTAGTCTCCTGACTCACAGACATTACTCCTTCAAAGATTCATATATACTGTAGGTATGAGACAGAGGAGACGTCACATCACCATAGGGCCACCCACCATGTGAGGGGCTTATACGTACTTTCTCTGCTGCAATATAGTTCACTGCTCCAGTAATACTGTATGTGTGTGAGAGCGACACGCTACCTGACACGACTTTACCATGTTGCTACTGGCACTATATCAAGTACATGCTCTATAAAGTTTTATACCTTCAATTATGTTTCACACTGGTCAATGACCGGATCATTTGTCATAGTTACATTTTTTATCATACCGTCACAATAACTGTAATCTCTTTAAGAACATCAATGTATTTTTATATGTCAAAATGATAGCTCCTCGTAAGAGGCAAATATTCTTTATGAGACAATTCTCATTTCAGCTGTCCATACAACGGAATATTCTCTTTCTGGTTGCAGATTAAATACGTGATCTAGATAGATATATAGATATTTGAAAATAAGATAATAAAAACAATAGTTTAATAAAATATCAGACTACCATGACAGTTATATGGGTCACTGTTAAACTGGACATCTGAAACAACAGTCACCATTGTGAGATGCCAGTAACTGGAATATTAATGGAGATGTATCATCCAAAAATGACGTATAAGGCTATTTTCACGCCGTTTTGATTTTGCACATCGGGATGCATCCGTTCTGTTGCTGGTGTGTGAAATCAAAACGGAAAAAATTGGCTCCTAAAAAACGGACACATCACCATTAACTTACATTGTTTTCAGTACCGGATCTGTTTTTTTTTCAGTTTTTATGACCAGACACAAAATATTGCAGCTTTCATACTGGCCATTAGAGCAGACACAATAGGCTGACACATCCTGCTTTCTCTAGCTCACTTGTCAGCTTGTCTGTGTAGATTGGGATAGGTTGAGCAGAGTCATTTTATTACCTTAAGATGGTTGGAGAAGAAACTACTACACTATTTTACTGCTGGAGGCTCATGTAAAGCTCTGTTTGTAGCTCTACTTTCACTCCTTGGTCTCTGCGAGAGGGTGCTGTACTCCATCACTTTATGGAGACTGTAATAACCAATGATATCTCTGTCAGTTGAGTCCCATTTATTACAGCTGTGCTGACAATACAGGAAGGGTGTCCACCTTGTTAAATAGAAAAATAATTATATTAGGCCTTGATTCTCAAATTGGCGTGAATAGCATGTCTTGTTCTACTGTTATTGGGGTGTCAACCTTCTTTAATAGATAAACAATTCCATTAGTCCTTGATTCTCAAATTTAGGTGAATAACCTGTCTTGTTCCACTGTTATTGGGATGTCCACCTTGTTTAACAGATAAACAATACCATTAGGCCTTGATTCTAAAAAAAGGGTGAATAACCTGTCTTGTTCTACTGTTATTGAGGTGTCCACACTGACATTGAATGACTTATTTTACATATAGGGTTAGTGTTACTTTACACCATGGCCAACAGACAGTTGCCATGGCTCGCCAAAGGAACGGGCAGTGGCAAAAATATTGCTGTAGCCGGCACAACAAGCTCTGTACCCTCACCTGTCCTGAACCTGCCTCTTTTCTTTGCTGCTCCTTCTGCCAGGCAAGTAATGTATCCCGCCATTTCTGCTCCGCTTTTCATCAAGGACGAGCTTACTGAAGACAGTCAGCAGCTATAGGCCAGCTCAGTTTGGAGGAGAGGTCTGCTTCGTCTTCCTGTAGGCGTGCAAGTCGGGATGATGACAGTCGTGTGGGAGGAGGTTTTGCGAGCGGTCAGGGAGAGTGATATAAGTAACAACCAGACAGTAATGGATGATGATGTAGCCGATCGCACGTGGGAGCTGGGTGAAGAGGGGGCTTCATCATCATCACCATCAGGGAGTGAGGGTGGCAGCTTGCCCCTGAGCCAGCACGGTGCAAGCGTGGCCGTAAGACAGCAGGGTGGCAGCAGTCTGAGATCTGGAGCCAATCGTGTCCGGGGGAGAACATCTGCTACTCAGGAGCCTACCTGTTAGGAAACAACTAGCGGTCCACAGCTTCACAGAGGCAGCGGCGGGCAGTACAGCAAAAGGTGGGCCAGTCCTTGAGCCTGTTGGTGTCTGGTACAGTTCATGCCAGCACCGATGTGTGGAGCAGTAACTATGGTCAAGGGCAATATATGTCCTTTACAGCCCCATGGAATAAATGTGGTTTCTGCCCAGGCAATGTCGCCTCTGTGTTCTCATGCTGTGATTCCAGCGCCAATCTCCTCTTCAGCCTCCACTGCAGGCACAGTTCAGAGTGGTCCTCCAGTATACCACCTATGCAGAGCATGGCGGTGTCATGCCATTCTGCACCTGGCCAGCCTGGGCGAACAGAGTCACACCAAAGAGGAACTGCTCAGTATTTTTCACCAAGAAATCAAATCTTGTCTGTCTCCTCACCAACTGAAGATCAGAACCATGGTCACCAATAACAGGAAGAACATTCTCTCAGTGCTGTGTCAAGGAGCGCTGACCCATGCTCCCTGCATGGCACACAACTTTAATCTGGTTGTAACCCGGTTCCTGAAGTCTTCCACCCAACTGCAAGACATCTTGAAAATGGCCAGGAAACTGTGCATGCAGTTCAGCCACTCTTACCATGCAAAACATGCCCTCCTTAGTCTGCAAAGGCAGAATAGTGTTTCCAAACATGACCTCATATGCAAGGGCCATGAGGAAGACCAAGCAGATGACCCCAACAGACCATGGCAGTATGCAGTGCAGATGGAGGCAGCAAGTCCCTCCGATTCCCTTGTGCAAATTGACAGATGCATGCTGAATTGCCTGCGTAGTGACAGCCGCATTATCACCATTCAGCAGAGAGATGACTACTGGTTCTCCATGATGTTATACCCCCACTACCAAAATGGGGGCCTTTTTTTTACACTTTCTGAGGGGGATGAAAAACTACTATCAAGACATCCTATGCAGTCCATTGGTTGCTGCCTATGTGCGCCATTGCCCATCCACGAAGCTATGACTGGAGGGGGGAGGCAGGAGAAGCAACAACTTGATCAGCAGCAACTTGAGTCTTGAGTCTCTGATGAGCACATTTATTCACCTGCCTACTGAAGAAACCAGCCAGCAGCAGCAGGACATGGAGCGGAACCTGAACCAGCAGGTGGTGGAATACTTGGACTGCACCTTGTCACCCCAGATCCAAGATCCCCTGGGCAACTTGGCAGAAAAACTTGAATTGTGGCCGCAACTGGCTCAGTTTGCCCTGGATAAGCTTTCCTGCCCGACCAGTAGTGTGGCATCAGAGCGGGTGTTTAGTGTGGCTGGGGCATAGTTATCCCAAACAGAACTCGCCTTTCAACACAACCTTTATAAAGATGAATCAGGCGGGGATCACCCAGGATTTCCACACACCGGTGCCTGTTGCATCTGACTAGATCATTCTGCCAGTAATGATCTGACTGCAGTGTACTACCACACCAGAACATTGTGAGAAATGGCCCATTACTTCTGCCCATGTGCTGCTTCCACAATTCTGATGCTGCCACCTGATGCCACATGCCTCTACTGTCATCTTTTCTTACTGCCACCAACTTGTGCTGGTATTGCCACTGCTGTTGCACCCTCCTTCCCGCTCTGTGACTGGGCCACTATTGTGACTCCTCGTGCTGTTGCCACCCGTAACACTCTGTGACTGGGCCACTATGTTTCTTTCCAAGTGAGACCTCTCAGCTCGTGTGGGATGTTTGCACAATTTGTAATTAATAACACTTGGTCATTTGACCATATTACGTCACTTGTCACGTGCTGATATCTTAAAACGTAACTTTTATTTCCAGTTAAATTTAAATCATGAAAAAGAAATATAAAGAAAAAAATGCTGTGAAACTATTTAAAACTCTCAGTAGTTGGCAGCTAATTGCTTGTCTTTCTATTTAGTCTATAGTTAGTGGAAGAGGTCACTGTTTAGTGTGTTTCACATTGACACTCTGCTCTTGTAACAAAGTAACCAGTCACTATTTTCTTTATATTTCTTTTTCATGATTTAAATGTAACTGAAATAAAAATTTTGTTTTAAGATATCAGCACTTGACAAGTGACGTAATATGGTCAGATGACCAAGTGTTATTAATTACAAATTGGGCCACTATGTTGACTCCTCATGCTGTGGCCACCCTCACCACTCTGTGACTGGGCCACTATGTTGACTCCTCATGCTGTGGCCACCCTCACCACTCTGTGACTGGGCCACTATTGTGACTCCTCATGCTGTTCATACCATCACCACTTTGTGACTAGGCCACTATTGTGACTATTCATGCTTTTGACACCCTCACCAGTGTGTTCTGGGGCCACTAGTATCCCTGTTTGGCCTTGTGACATCACAGTTTATTTTACTGTTCCTCTGATCCTTCAGAAGAGCCGAAAAATCAAAAACACAATGGATCCTGTCTTTGGAGCATTCATAAGGCCTCAATCACATGGTCAGTATTTTGCATCAGGACTTGATCATGATTTGGAAGACAAAAGCAGGAGTGGGTCCAAAACACCGAAGACATGCAAATATTTCCATGACATTTCATCTCTGTTTTGGACCCACTCCTGTATTTGCTTTAGAAATACAGATCAATTACAGACCAAATACTGACCGTGTGAAGGTGGATAGATCAGAAGAAGGGAAAGAACAGTGAGGTCAACACAATCTTACTGCTGACACCCTCCCCTCTCTGTCATATTCTGTTAGCCACTACTTGAATCAGTGGCTAACAGAATAGATTATCTATCAATCAATGTGGACACCCCACAAAGAGTGAAATAAGACAGCTCTTTCACACTATATTAGAACCAGTGGCTAACAGAATAGGTTATCTATCAATCAATGTGGACACAGCAGACGGTGTAAAATGGCACATCTCTTTCCCACTATATTAGAATCTCGGGCCACTGCACGGTTAATTAAATTAGACCTGACGCTAATGACCTGTAAGGCTGAGTTCACACTTCAGTTATTTGGTCAGTTAATTCCAGCACCTACTGTACAGTGAGCCAAAATCAGGAGCCAATCCTACTCTCAGATAAAGTATCTGCACCTGTTCTGTGTTTTTGACCTATAACTGACCAAATAAGTGAAGTGTGAACTGAGCCTAATAGTGACGCACAGTCATTCTACAGCTAACAGAAGTGATTCAAAAGCAGGAGAAATTTGGCAAAGTGTCCATATCAATTTTTTCCAAACTTTGCTTATCTCTAGCCTGAATTTCAAGGGAGAAGTCAAAAGCAAGATAACATGTCACAGGTATAAATTGCCACTTTGCCCACCACCATACCTCATCATCTGTAGATAGAAATTGCACTTTATCCGAACTACTGCAGGATGTACTACCAGTTATATTTTGAACTGAGTAATGAGAGACTTTTATTCTTTTACTTTTGGCCTGATTCTTCAAACTTTCTTTCCAATGTACCAATCCCCAGGAAAAAACGGCCTCAGTGAGTACACCGTGACACAACATCTCATCATGGCCACTACCATCCTCTGCAACGGCTCCTCAGGGGCTCGCTACAGTATCACCTGTATTTGTTTTTACTAATTAATAGCAGATAATGAAACTTACCTCCTTTCTCTAGCCTGATTTTATTTTTTGATTCTAAAATTTCAATTGCATGTTTTGTTCATGATTATGGGGTTACCATCTTGCCTGAGCTGCTGAACCATAGGATACAATAGATAGGAAATGTTCATTGGCATCAGTGGGGCTGTTTTCTAGGCATGATCTGTGACCTGTGTAGAAGTCATTGTGCAGGGAGGGGGAGGAGGAGAGCTCTCCTCATTAGCTATTGTTAATGGTGGATCCTGTGTTATTTTTATAATAACACTGTAGTGGCCAGTGTGAAAATGGCAACATTTTAAGACCTCTTTTGAATGATATAATTATATGGAAAATAAAATAAAAAAAACATTAAAATATTTTAAAATATGTGTAACATAAATATTGATTTAAAAAATATGATGATACATTTCCTTTAAATAAGCCAGAATCTTGATTAGCAGGTCTTCATACTTCAGAACTGTCAGTGGACAATGAGAAAATGTCTCCTGATAAGGAGGATTCTAGAAGATGATAAAATATCTACTTGAAGTCAATGCTTCTTTCAGTTTCCTCAAAAAAGCTGGCAATAATGGAGACTGTAACCTGCGTGGAACAGATAAGGACAGTGTATTATACAAGAGACACATGTAAGCACTTTCACATTTAAAAAATGAATCCGTATCGCATTTCGCGGTATTATTTATTTAATATCGCTAAGCAATGCATTAACATTTAACACCATGCAGAGTCATGGAAGGGTTAACATCCTCAAAGCTACAAAGGAAGAAATGTTAGTAGAATTTATGACACGTTTGGAGACATGCATCGGAAGCCAATTAACTCTTTTTGGTTTTAGTGGTCCAGACTCTCTAATTAACTTGGCCAAGAAAGCATTTCATATTTTACTGTTCAACTCTGTGGCTGCTTCATATTTCTTTCAATGACACTTGCAGCAGTGGGGTAATTAAACATCACAGTTTATATGTTCGAATTTTAGAATTTAGAATTTTCTTTGGATTACCAGGCTACCAACATATCATATTTTCAGAGTTTTTAAAAGCATACATACGTCATCCAGCATGTTGCTCCAGAAGAAGACAAGTAGTGGTTAATAGCTTCCTGGATCAACGACCCTTCTCTAGTAAGCTAGTAACTGTAATTTGTAATATTTTTACTCTTGAAAACTGGACCTAGGCCCCTCTTGAAATGTTTGACAGAGTTGTCCAGTTGTCCATCACCACCTCCTCTGGCAGAGAGTTCCATAGTCTCACTGCTCTTATAGTAAAGAACCCTCTTCTATATTGGTGTAAAAACCTTCTTTGCTTCGGGTGTAGAGGATGTCCCATTGCCATTGTTACAGTCCTGGGTATAAGTAGATCATGGGAGTCAAAGAGGACAAAAAACTCACTGAAAAAAGTGGCAAATTGGTGAAAATGCTCCAAACCCAGACACTTTAGCGTGTCTATAACCGGGGGAGCAATTCCTCCGCATGCAGTCCGCAGACAACATCAATCCCCAGCAAAAGATGCGTACAGTGGAGGATGCGGTGCACCACAAGAACATCTTACACAAAATGATACATTGTGCAGATGAAAAAATATACATACAAAAATCACTACAAAAAATGCACCAAAATGATACACAACTGACAATACTAGCCGATGTTAAAAGCGGAGAACTTTGCCAATATCTTTCAGTCAGGAACATGTTGGAGGAGCCCCTCATGCACCACGTCACGGTGTCTCAGCACGCATGGGGTCCTACTCACAGCTTTATCCTACCTCACAGTGCATTGGTGATACCACCATGGAGGCATGTGCGAGTCTGGCTGTGAGTTGGTTTCTAGCACTGATTCAGACCCTGTTCACACACCAAGGGCAGTTGAGTGGTAGGACACCATGCGTGCTGAGACACCGTGACGTGGTGCATGAGGGGCTCCTATATGTTCCTGACTGGAAGCTATTGGCAAAGTTCTCAGCTTTTAACATCGGCCTGAGGAATTAGCTAGTATTGTCAGTTGCCTATCATTTTGGTGCATTTTTTTGTAGTGAGTCCAGGAGGACACATCACTAGACTTCACCAAAACCTGGTGGGGCTGGTGTACTTACTATGAAAATCCATGGCAAAACGGCTATACAACCCTTTAGGAAATGTTTTGTGCCAAATGTTAAAATGAGCAAATGGAGTCCAGTTCTCTCAGTCTCTAAGTGGAGTTTCATGTTATGTATTCACTGCTAGTTTTTCATCTATTACATATATTATATGAGTATACTATTTTCACCACAATAACCATAACAAGACTTAAAATCAATTATAATCCTATGCATTACTTTAATATACTCTGATTGCCTTACTTTTCCAATGGAACATATATATTTCACTCTTTTATGAAAACTGTAAGTGTTATTACAGGCCTAAGGAGCTCAGGCAGAAGATTTATGTCACATTTATTAACTTTTGTAACACCATCAAGGAAATAAAGCAGTCACTGGCGCTATCTCACACAACACATCATTATTACTTTTTCTATCAGTGCGGTTAGCAATACGGTGATTATATTCATAATATTTATGAAGCTGAACAATGAAAACAATGCCTAACATCTGTCAGCAATGATACATCACTTTCACTTTAATAAACTCGTCCATATCATGTGTTCAGTGTTGGTTTGCGTGAAGTCAATGCATTTTCTGCTCTAATATAGATTTGCTCTCCAAGACAAGCAGTAGCTGGCAATTAAAAAATCTCAAATAACTGGTAGGATTAACAAAAAACGTCATCATAGGATTTATTACTTTACACTTGGCAGAGGTATGTTTAAAGCCACAAAGAACAGGTGGTTAGGAAGATAGAGATGGACTCTAGAAATGTATGTATGCTGCTGGGTAATGATGAGATGGATGCTGGCCATCGGGGGTTTTCCAGGTTTGCTTATACTTACCTTTAAATGGGTTTTGCACGTTTCTGATATTGATAACCTGTCCTCAGGATAGGTCTTTAATATCTGATCTTTGAGTGTTCAGCACCTCGCAGCCCCACCGATCAGCTGTTCCCTGCAGCCGCCCGAGGTGCTGGATCTAGCACAGCTCCATTCAAAGTGTAGTGGCCACACTGGGTTACTGCAGGTGACCTCACATTCACTGCAATGGCAGCTGAGCTGCAGTAACTCAGCACGGCCACTACACTTTAAGTGGAGCTGTGCTTCCTGTTCCAATCGATGTGCTAGTGCCAGCATTGGGGGCAGCACGGAACAGCTGATCGGTGGGGGTGAGGGGTGTCAGACCCTCACCGATCAGATATTAAAGATCTATTATGAGGATTGGTCATCAATATCTGGAGCCTTGAAAACCTCTTTAAACGACAATATTGAAAACACTATCTTAACCTCTGAGCAAGGGTGTACATACCATAGAAGCAAACCATGCAGCTGCTATGGGGTCCTTGGAGAGAGGGCCCAGTCATGGTTTGTCTCATCGCTTTTGCTATTATTTTTAAGACTTCCTTCTCTGGAGAAGTTGCATTTCTAACAAAGGAGTGGAGAATTGTTAAAAAGGGAGGGGTGGGAATTGTTAAAGGAGCTGGGAAATTGCTAGCAAAATGCGTAAGGAATTGTTAGCAAAAGGTTTGGGAAATAGCAAAAGGGGGGGGGGGGAATGGTTAACAACAGGGATCAGAAATTATTAGCAATGGAGTAGGGAATTGTTAGCAAAGGGATGGGGAATTCACCCTAGGGTCATGGAAAGGGTGTGGAGCGGAAAAAGAAACACCAGATCCTTCCGCCCTGGCCATTAAATAGCATCATCATTTGGTGCCCAATTTGACTACATACAGAGATCTTGAAAATCTGGATGAATTGAAACAAATTGACAATATAAAGTTGTATGACTTGGATGCAATGATCGGCAATCACCTAAATTCCACCTTCCCTGGGAAGTAGCAAGTGTTGACCATATGGATCTCACCTTCTCTGGGATCTGGTGAGCAGTGATCTTCTACTGAACTCAGTCACCAATACCAAAATCCAAAACATTTGCAACATTTGTCTTTCTTATTTATTGAGGATATTTGTCATGTTTTCCACTCAAATGATGGCGTTTAATCAGCCTCTCTTTTACTGGGTTCATTTTTTAATCGTCATTATTTTTTCTATTCATCCTGGGGAGATAATTATACATGCATTTGATACATTGGGTTGATAATTAATTTTTGACAGATCATTACAAATGTTTCTAGCTATACATTAATTCAAACTTCAAGGCTAAAAATCGTTGAATAATTGTACATCAATTGATGAATTGGAGCTTTTATTGTTTTTTCGTTTTCAGAAGTCAGTGTGGCCACATCTGTGTAAGTAATTTTGGATTTCATTTTATCGTTATTATGCCGTTTTATTTATTTCCTCCAATAAATATGTATACATTGTTCCAGTCTATCTACTTGAGATATAGATCAATGTCTGTCAATACTTTTAAGTTCTCCAGTCATTAATTACGTGTTCTATTTCATTGCTTTTTATTGACTGGAGCCAAATGTTTTCATTTTCATTTATTGTAATATTTTTCTACTGCCACTGATTGAAGTTGGGGGTCTTACTTGAAGATATATCTTCTGTACATGTAGGAGTTCCATAAAATGTATAGATGATACTCAGGTTGGATTCAGAGGTCAACTAGTCATTGCTCCCCTTTCTGCTCCATGCAGGTAGACCGCCACAACATATCAGCGGAGAATTAGTTTGAGGGTTGTAGTGTTTCATAATTATAGTCTCTACCGAGTTGTGGTGCATCCTAGAGGCAGACAGTAGTCTCAGTGTATCCCTTGAGAAGACTAATCATAGTTTGAGTCACCAAATTAGGTGGTCTGGATTAAAAATAATAGCATAATTATGGTGGGGATCTCCAGTAGGAGGTTGTCAGACCAACTACCATAAACATTTCTTTACCACACAGATATATTACTTCCCTAAATTTTTTATCATCCACCCCTAAAGTTATAATGACCCCCTGTAGCAACCCCAATAGTTCCACTGTCCCCTGTAGCGCCTCCAGTAATTATGTGCTCCCACTAGTTATACCGTATGTTCTCCAACAGTGCTTTTTGTACCCGTAGAGCCTATTACCCCAATAGAGCCGTAGTATTCAAATGCAGGGCACTGGGCACAACATCCAGAGAGTTTGGCCAGGAATACTGATTAGTGTTTTGGGTGGTCATGGGCCGCTCATCAGCACTGGGCCCAGCGCGATTGACCCAATGGTCCATATTGTAATCCGCAATTGATTAACTAATGGGCCATAAATATTATAAGCACATATTGGGGTCAGTAGTATGAGTTAACGTAAACTTATAGCTCAGCTTATTTTAATATATGATGTTTATATCCCATCTTGATAATGTAGTATAGCTAATTATCAAAAATTGGTGTAGCATGTTTACCGGGACCCAGGAGCTTCTGCTGACCCTTTTATACAAGGTTGAATTGGCCCATCAGAGTACCACAGGGTCTACCACTTTTGGTGGGCTATGGCTGTAACAAAAAATTGAGCCCCAAAGGTCCATAAGAAGACAACCCCATTTTAGGAGTCATAACTTAGGAGTCAATCACTTGATACTAGGGTCTCTTATTCCTAGCCTACCTAGAATCCATGAGGCTAGGCATGAGATGGTTGCATTGTGCATTTATTTCCGCGAAGATTTTGGCTAAAGAAGTTGAGTTTTATAAAGGAATGTTAGACAAAGTGTGAAGACTACTTGTTGTTTCTTGTGTGTTTATTCAATTTGTGCACAGATGATGATGTTACCATTTATTGCATTTAGAGTCCTCATACATCACGGCTGACATCCGGAGCATGTCTCCTATATCTACCACATGTCTGCTTTATTATTATGTACCTGATTTAATACTTCATTTTCCAAAAGAAAGAAAATACATTGAGAATGAACAAGTGAAATGCAATTTGCCAGAGTTACAAAGGCATAAAAGGAAATAGCTTTGGCTTGTGAGATTTATTTGGAGTAAATCAAGACAATATGGTGAACAAACAGTAAAAGGCTGAGATAGAGCTTGTGTTTCTCTGCAAAGCTTCTCCATTGACGCACCTTTGGGTATATATATTTGTGTGTTTATTAAGGAATAACTCTTTTCTAAATATGCATTTAATGTATGATTCAAGGCTGAGTAATTTGGGCCTTACCAGGAGCAGGAAAATCACGATTTTTCACTCTGCGATGTGTACAAGCAGCAATTATCCCATCTGTTGCGGGAAGAACAATCACAACTGCGATCATTCATCCACATACAGATTAATTGTTTGTTGGCAGCACATCCCAGTTCACACAGGGTGATGTGCTCCCGGCAAACAATGATTTTATGTGCTGCATAAATAGTGGCTCGTTCGTCAAATCAGTGTTTTGCTTGTTTGAATGGTGGGCTGAGGCTCATTTACAAGGGGCAGTTATCGAGAATGTGCGTTTATAATCATTGTCCTGATAATCTGCCCGTGTAAATGGGCCCTTACTGAAGGAATTTAGATAACGGCAAAGTCTTCTGTTTTCCAAAAAGCTAAGATATAGCATTAGGCTAATTGAACATACATATATTCTTTCCTAGTTCAAGGGGTTGTCCGGGTGTTTAATATTGATGACCTATCCTCAGGATCAGATGGGGGTGATCCAATTCATGGCACCCCTGCTGATCAGCTGATTGAGAAGATCACAGCCACCTCACGGCTTAGCAAGGACAGTGCCGTACATTGAGTATAGTGGCTGTGCTTGGTATTGCAGCTCAGTGCTGTACTGTGCTGCGCCTAGGCCATGTCACCAGTGAACGTGACATCACTGGCCTAGGAAGAGCTGCTGCGCTTACTGGAGCACCATGGTCTCCTCAAACCCTTTTAATCACATACATATTTGTTATATAGTTTCCATGTTTGCATAGAGGTTTTTCACTTTACAATGGGCTACTATAATACCGGGAAAACTAATTGAAGTTACAAATAATGAGCGTCGGAAGCTGAAAGAGATTTCAACACTTCCATTATATATTCATCAACCTTGTGTTCTTTCAACAGCCTCACACACATCATCACGGCTTCTGCCTTCCAATCACAATCACAGGAAATACATTGGCAAGTTGAGGAAATAGATCAAAATTCTGGACTTCCATTGTACGTTTGCCATCTGGTCTCCTGTGAATATAATATTTCCAGTTTTCACAGTGTCTACAGAAAGGTGATAATAGGTTTGCATGCATGGCACGCGTCATTAATGGGAGACAATTGTTCTTGGCATGGAATAGTGGAAAATTTCTGGAAAATATTTGAAAAAAGATCATCCTGGTTCTCACATCCTTTCATTTCATTGCAAAAATGTTTGCAAATACGACTGGTACTGAACTTCAACGCAATAGCGACTAATTCAAACTTTCTAGGCAATAAAAATCCTTTGTCTAATAAACAACTTTATCACTTTCCCATGTTGCCTCTTATTTGTTCACTTCTTTTTATTTTTTTCTGATTTGACCCCCTATATCTTTCATGTAGATTGTAAGCCCTCACAGGCAGGGCCCTCTCTCCTTCTGTAACTCGTCTCGTTTATGATTAGTGCAATTGTCTGTATTATGCATGTGCACCCCTCTCATATGTACAGCGCTATGGAATAAATGGCACTTTAATAATAATAAATAATAATAATAATAATTTATAGTTTAGGATTTTTTTTACATTTTCACCCTTTTAATATTTTGTTTGCTTTCAAAATAAAAATCATTTTGTGTTTTTTGACAATAAATAATGATCCAGCTATGCTTCACATATAATGGGAAGCAAAGACAGACAAACCATATATACATCATGTGCAACACTGGCGCCCTATGAGCAAAGGAGCCCACCTCTTTAGTAGGGGAACTCACTACATACAGATAGATTTAAGGATCAGGTGGGGTTTATCCCCGATCGACAGGGTGGAGATAACACTCGCCGGGTTATTAATTTGATTGATGTGGCGACTCGTACTACGACCCCCACAGTAATTTTGAGTCTCAACGCAGAGAAGGCCTTTGACCGGCTCGACTGGTCTTTCCTATTTGAAACTCTCCGAACCTTCGGTATTGCAGGACCCTTTATACAAGCTATTCTCAGCCTCTACTCTGCCCCTTCGGCGCTTGTCAAGTTGCCCTTCTACTCCTCCACTCCATTTATTATCTCTAATGGTACGCATCAGGGTTGCCCACTCTCGCCGCTTATTTTTGCACTGTGTATAGAACCCCATGCGGCACACATACGACTGAACCCTGACATTCAGGGACTTAAAGTATGGGATAGGGAATTTAAGATCTCCCTCTACGCGAACGATGTCCTTCTCACCCTGACCAAACCCCACATTACACTACCTAACCTGCAAAAAGCCTTATCACATTATGGCGCTCTTTCAGGATACAAAGTCAATACTTCCAAGACAGAGGCCCTACCTGTCCTTATACCCGCTCGTGACCTAGCATTGCTCCGAGGCAACTTTCCTTATCAGTGGTCGGATAACACACTGAAGTACCTGGGGGTTTACATCACCCCTACGTATGCCTCCTTGTACTTCAGAAACTTCCCTTCCCTCTTCCGTGAGCTCAAGTCCCTCCTTGCTAAATGGAAACCCCTGTACATATCACTACTAGGCCGCATAGCGGCGTTGAAGATGTCCTTTCTCCCAAAAATGCTTTATTACTTTGAGACCCTCCTAGTAGGAATCCCTATGTTTGAACTACGCCTCCTTCAACAGGCCATCCTCGACCTCATATGGCAAGGTAAATGACACTGCATCCCCCCGCATGTTTGCGGCCACAGATAGAGGTGGCCTATCGGTCCCTAATATCATGCACTATTACTGGGTCTCTCATTTGCGTGTCATTCCATTCTGGACGTCCCAACAGGCATACACCAAATGAGTAGAAGTCGAAAAGCTTTGGATTGCCCCAGTTCATCCGAACATCCTGCTATAGCAGCGGACTCCCGTACCCCCCCATACCTCCCTCTCCCTCCTGGGGCCTATGGCCTTTACCAAACATATATGGGACACCTGCCACAGTCGATTTGCCTTAGCCTCCTAGCACTCCTCTATGATCTCTTTCCTCTACAATCCAGCTATTCCCTCCAGCTTAACCGCCCCTATGGTCCAGGTCTGGTCGTCGTTGGGTCTCTTCTGCCTAGTGAACTTCGTAAACGCCTCTACTCTGACGCTTAAAGAGGACCTTTCATCTGTTTTGACATAGGCTAATAATGTTATTACCTTGTAGGGCGGCCCCCACTAATGCCATGGGTGTATTTTATTTTCAAGCCCCCCTGTTCGTCCTCTGTGGTCCCCCGTTATTTTGGCGTGCTGTGTTGTAATGAGCTGTAACTTCACAACGGGCAGAGATGCAGTCTTCTGCTGTGGGTGCCTCCTTTTCCCTGGCTTTGAGCGCAGGGAGAAGGAGCTCACAGCAGAAGACTGAGTCTCCACCCCATTGCGAAGTTATAGCTCATTACAATATAGTGCGCCAAAATAACGGGGGACCACAGTGGATGAACGGGGGATGGGGGGGGGTCTGAAAAAAAATATATACCCATGGCATCAGTGGGGGCCGCCCTACAAGGTAATAACATAATTAGCCTATGTCAAAACAGATGAAAGGTCCTCTTTAAATCCTTTGCGCAACTGCAGGAGCAATCAAAAGTACTGACGACAGAGAGGCTCCACTACCTCCAGGTTCATCATTATGTGAGCACTAATTTCGGATCGCTTAGGCTAAATGCACACGATCAAGATTGCGTGCGAATATTCAGCACCGATTTGCATGCAGAAAATCCGCACCGTAGGTCATGTACATAGTATTCTATTAGAATTTGAAATTCTCAATGCACACGATGCAGATTTTTTCCACGTGGATTTTGACCTGCGGTGCGGATTTTAAAATACGCAGCATGTCAATTTACTTTATTTTTCCTGACCGTATTTTCTCCAATCACTTAGTAAAACGCGCATGAGGAAAATCCGCACCAATTGATTTGCCTGCGAACACCTGTGGATTTCAGTGCGGATTCTCTGCCCATGAATCCTGAACGTGTGCATGTACCCTTAAGGTGTCACTCCCTACTCCATTTGAGCGCTTGTGCCGACTAGGTACTGGGACGAGAGGTCTGATTTCCCTTATCTATCGCCTCTTGGCCTCATCGGCGGAAGGTGAAATTCCCCACCATACATACATTGACAAATGGGCTACCGCCCTCGGATCACCTCTTTCTTGCAGCGCCTGGCAGATTATATGGAATAGGGAAGCCCAGTCCTCTATTTGCACCACATATGAGACCCTGTATAAGCTACTCATGCACTGGTACCACACTCCTGCCCTTCTACAATCCATAAATCCCACTATTCCATCTGTCTGCTGGCGGTGCTTGAACGACATAGGCTGGACATGCCCTAGCATCACCCCATTTTGGGAGGAGGTGAGGGACGTGGCTCAATCCCATTTTGGATCCCCTGTACCGCTAGACCCAAAGGTCTACTTGCTCAATTTACCACCTCCTAAACTGAGCAAGTACTCCTCCAGGCTGTTCCTCTCCCTTTGTACCGCAGCCAAATCGCTGATCGCCAAATCATGGAAGCAGGCCACCCCTCCCACCAAATCCATGCTGCTGGCCAGGGTCCTAGACTTCAGGTCCATGGATTCCCTCACAGCGTCCCTTAACAACATCGTGGAACAATTCCAAGAGATCTGGCTACCATGGGATACCTACTCGACACCTCTCTAGGGGTCCTTCCCTCCCCCCACTAAACCTGTCCTCACTCTCCCTTATTTTTTGAGTGGTCCGCTGTGCGATATTGCTTGAGTTATGCTGTACCACTTTATGTTATAATTTTTTTTCTATATCATTGAATATTTGTATGCCATGCACTAATAAAAATCTACAGTTTTAAAATAACGTTTTCCAGGATTTTCATATAAATGGCCTTCCGACTCCTGGCACCTCCACCGACCAGTTGTATGAAGAGGCCCTGGCACTCTGCGAGCACTTAGGCCTATTCCTAGGTCAGTCACATGGCCTAGGCACAGCTCGACCCCATTCAGTTATTAAATGGATGGCACAGCTTTGAGGAAGCTGCGGTGCTCACTAAAGCTCTGGTGATCACCGCAGCTTCCTGAAACAGCTGATCGGGAGGTTGAACCTATCTGGGAGTTGAACCCCAGCTGATCTCATATTGATGACCTATCCTGAGGATTGGTCATCATCAATATTAAAATCCTGGAAAACCCCTTTAAGTTCCGTGTAAGTATATTTGATAACTTCTTAGTAGCTTGGGGTCCTATCCAACCTTCACAGATCCCTAGAATGGAGGGGCCGCACAAATCTGTTGTGCAACACACTAAGGACTGATCAATGAGTCATTCATTACTATCTGGGAGGAAGATATGATCACAGAGATGGACCTTACAGTGGCTTCATCATTAGATAAATGTTGGCCAAATCCAGGATAAGGTGACTAAGGATCCTATTAGACTACCCGATACTCATGCAAGACGTGGGCTGATTGAAGATAAAACACGTCTATTGGTGCTCGTTTGTACAAGCCTATTACACAGACCGATGCTACCGAAAGCTACCGCTCTCGTTCCTTCCTCATTTACTTCTTTTGATTATTGGCAGCACATCCCTGATTACCCAGGAATATGTGCTGCCGAAAGTTGTGCATCTTTCAATCTCTTGAAAGTTGCCCATCAGCCGACATACGAGTGTGCGCTCATTCATCTGCAGATTGACGGCACAATTAAACGGGCCATTTATCAGGAATGAGCCTTCCTATGAATGCTTGTTTTTAGCCTGAAAATCATTTGGTTTAATTGGGCCTTAATGCTTTGTTTACGTCAGGTTATTGTCCCAAGTTCAACGCATGCATATGACTTACACTTTAAATGGAGGCCTCCGATGGATATCACACCGTGCCATCCATCACCATAGGGTTCCATTGTAAAAAGAAATGTATCCATTTAATGTATTCGTTTTAAAGAATAACAAACATACAAACAAAAACAAAAAGATTCTGAATACTTGGTCCCATGTCATACATTCATAGGGAATTTCATTTGAATGGAAATCCGATCAAGTCCATCAAGCTGCGGTCTCAGCATTGCAGAGGTTAATCCGTATAATACACCGCAGTCCTCAGCTCGAGCTGTTTGGAGCAGAGTCTGGCTGGAGACGCAGGGAGAGGGGAACTGTATGAGGCAGCAGATTGGAGCTGACAGAGCGTGATCCATATTTTTCAGCTAATAAATCTCTGTTATGGAATTCTGTGTCCATCTCCCCTGTCACTATACACTGGGACATTGAGGCCTAACATCAAAGGAGCAGAGACACCGGCTTTTTGCTGGAAATGCAGCATAAAAACACTGCTACAATACATTTCTCCGTTACCTTTCCAACTGGTTGACAATAGTTTTCTGTGAAAAATGAATACTGCATTAATTCAGGTTACGGCTAACCTTTACTTCATTGTGCCGTCATACCTAATCAGTCCTCCCTTTCCATTCTAGTCACATACTGCCATATAAAATGTGCAAGAGGGTATCAACTGGAGAGAAAATGTATTGCCCGATTGTACTATGGACCTCGCCATAATGACGACTAATATAAATATATTATTGTTAAATGATGATTAATCCCGCATCTGATCGTTTTGTGGATAACTTGCAGAAAAAGTCTATGTATTCCTTTATATTTTTGAATAAAGACTGGCATTAAAGGGGTTGTAGACCCCTTTACAAGTGATGGCCTATCCTCAGGATAGGACGTCACTATCTTATGGATGAGGGGGCCTGATACCTCACGTTCTGCAGTAGCTCTGGTGCTGAAACTCGGTGCCAGTGGATAGAGCTGGTCATTTCAATGGTAGCAACACTGCAGTAACCGGCTCTGTCCACTGCCCAATGGATGGAGCTGTGTTCTGGAGCTTCTGTAGAACAGCTGATCGGTGGGAATGCGGAGTGTCGGACCCCCACCGATGAGATAGTGATGGTGTAACTTGGGGACATCACTTGTCAAGGGTTGTACAAGCCCTTTAAAAAATACAAAGGATCAGGAATATGCTGTACAGATGGGTGACCACCAGGTAATCTACAGGGTCCTGTTGGATGGTTGAATGGGAATACATTTCCTCATGTCAGCTCAGTGTCTGTCCTCACTCTTTGCCACGTCCACCTCATGGGTCTTTTTATTTCTCCTCTTGTTATTTATACTAGTCCTAAACCCGGCCATACACACTAGATGAATGTCAGCCGAACCCGCGTTATTGGCTATACATACCACCACTAAAAAGATTAAAATTGGGAAATGTAAGTCACGTTGTTGGGAAAACTACCAAATACCCACAAAACACCCCCCCAAAGCAACCAAGCCCCATCTCTGTGTGACTCAGTTTGTGGAATTGTCCTGGCAAAATTGGTGGAAGCAGCATAGCTTTCTGTGCTACAATATTTGTTTAGCTCCCATTCACTGCACCAAGCAGCTATATTCCTTTGTCATATCCCAAGGCTTTGTTAAAGGGCTTCTGTCACCCCACTAAACCTTTTTTTTTTTTTTGCTTACTTATAATCCCTACACTGCGATTTATGGCTACATGATCAAATTAATCATTTTGGTCCTGTAGATTTAGTTTAAAACAAGCTTTTAAAATATGCTAATTACCTTGCTACCAGCAAGTAGGGCGGCTACTTGCTGGTAGCAGCCGCATCCTCCGATCACGCCCCCTCCACATTGTGATTGACAGGGCCAGGGAACGGGATCGTTCTCTGCTGGCCCTGCCTGTTTGCATTTAAAATCTTGCGCCTGCGCCGCGGCCGTACCTGTCTTCAATTGGCGCAGGCGCACTGAGAGGCGGCCGCTCCATCCTCAATGCGCCTGCGCCGGGTGTAGATGTGACGTCATCGGCGCAGGCGCATTGAGGATAGAGCGGCCGAGCGAGCGGCCGCCTCTCAGTGCGCCTGCGCCAATTGAAGACAGGTACGGCCGCGGCGCAGGCGCAAGATTTTAAATGCAAACAGGCAGGGCCAGCAGAGAACGATCCCGTTCCCTGGCCCTGTCAATCACAATGTGGAGGGGGCGTGATCGGAGGATGCGGCTGCTACCAGCAAGTAGCCGTCCTACTTGCTGGTAGCAAGGTAATTAGCATATTTTAAAAGCTTGTTTTAAACTAAATCTACAGGACCAAAATTATTAATTTGATCATGTAGCCATAAATCGCAGTGTAGGGATTATAAGTAAGCCAAAAAAAAAAAAAGGTTTAGTGGGGTGACAGAAGCCCTTTAACAAGTCAGATTTTGACTCATGCGGAGCCCTCCACGAGGTGGGGCTAACAGGATGGTTCTCTCTCCTTGGAAGATATCTCTTTGCATATTCTTTTCCCATGGAGCATTGCCATTAAGTCTTAATACATAGCTGGTCTCTTTAAAGGGGTTGTGCCAAATATATCCAACAGTTTTTATACCAGCACCTGGATCTGAAAACTTTTGTAAATCTAAGTAATAAAAAATGTAGTATAGCTGCTGAGTTATTTGATAAAATGTTTCTGTATATCACCACCTGCTTTCTTTTTTTTCTTATTTCTTTGTCCGACCCACAGCCGCACATGCTCAGTTTCATCCTTTCATCCTAATGCCTCCTGATTCCTGAACTGTGATAGAGAGCTGCAGCATAAAGGGCACACCCCCTGAGCTGCAGCAGGACGGACATTCCCATTGAGCTGCCAGCCTGAAATTAATCTAGCAGAGCAATTAGAGCAATGAATAGGGAGATCTCTGGATCCATGTGAGGTCCAGGGCTGGTTCTAGCTTTGTTGGAAAGAAATTGTTATGTACTATATGATGTCTGATTTTCATTTTTTACATTAATCATGGCATAACCCCTTTAAGGAGAGCCTAAGGATATTCAAATAGCAATGTCTTCACCCATATGGTCTGATAGCTTGGAGAGCAATTTTTTTATTTTTTATTTTATATTTAATTTAATTCTCCCCTCTGAGTACTTTTGGGCTCTGGGTTAATATAGTTATAGGTACAACTTTGGATACATCTTTAACTGTTCAACAATTTCTACATTATGATGGTTCTGATGCATTATATGGGAAAGCATATTTATACAACGCGTTGTACTTTAAATAAGGTACCTATGTGATGCCATTCTATGCGACTGATTAGCCCGGTGACTGTTTTGTGTTCCTCAACAACTCTTCTGTCTTGTACAGCAAACAAGATCAGTGGGATTATGGCATTGGCTACAGCTGTCATCATTTGAAAGCCTTCAATAGTGTTGTGCCTATAGCCTGACCACTAAAGGTGAGCCTCCTTAATCTTTGCAGTGTTGACCATACACTACCATGATATACTAACCCTATGAGCACCTTTCTCCCTTCTTGTGCTGATACAGGTTTCTAACAGAAGATATGTCTGGTGACAGTTGAAGATTTAAACTGAGCATGTGCGACCACCTCAGTGAGGTGGATGGAAACATAAGGAAAAGAACAAACACTAGGTGGCGCTATACAGATACATTTTATTGAATAACTCAGTGGCTATAGTACATTTTTAATTACAATTACAAATGTATTCAGACCCAGATGCTGTTTTGAAAAATGTTGAATATTTTTCATGGACAGTCCCTTAAATTCTAGGTACACATACATTTATATATCCCCACTGTTTTTTGATCAAACATTATAAGAATGTGTCCCAGTTAATAGCAAACCCATTCAGGTGGGTTCCTATTCTAAAGATGAGTGTATTGAAACCAGTGCTACCATAGCACAGCAATGGCACGAGGAATGGCTCAACAGCCCATCAGCACCCCTACGCCCCATAGTCCTGAGTCACATTCCCCACGAGTGCGGCTAAAACCATAAGTCAATGAGGCTGTACTGATTCAGACTGCATATTGTTTACTTTGTCATGCATTTGGTAAAAGTAGACTGGGAAAAAAATTAAAATTAAGAATAAAAATAAAATAAAGACATAAAACTGAATAAAAATAAGAAATATAAAAAATAAATAAACATAAAGAAATAAAAGAAATAAAAAGAAAATAAATGTAATTCTAAATATAACAGGAATAACTTTATGTAACCTATACATTTTCCCCTTACAAAATCTGGTATAAATAAATAATAGATAAATAAACAAATAAATCAATAAATAACAATACAATATAAAATAAATTAATAATAAATGAAAATACTAATATGGTATAAATATAATAAATTGTATGCAAATTCAGTTTTTCTCACTTCAAGTTCCTGCTAAATACTGAATAGATGATATGATAAGTGTCTGATTGGTTGTGACCTCTGTATCTGTGAATGGGATGAACAGGAATTCAACACTGCACAAGATGTCTTCCTTGGGGATCATAATAATACTTGTTTTCACCATTTGTTTAGATGCGCATGGGATGATTAGCAATAAAGACATCAAAATTCCTCCCAGAAGTCAAATATATCACAATTGTCTACCTATTTTCCTCATTCTATGCATCATAAACCTTATGTGAGATTTCCAAAGGCCTACAGAAATGGTCTCCCCATAGTTTTCAATAGAAAAAAAAAAAATACGATGAATTCAAATGAAAGATACAGAGAAAAAAGAGGTCTTTGTTTTAACAGCTTTTATTAAACAGTTTAACAAATTGGGAGAGAGAAGGGTTTTGAACATTTTCCAAACTGAAAGACATATAAATTAATCCTGGTGGCATTGAAGGAACCTTTGCTGTGACCCTTCAAACATTTCCTCACAGAAATATTTTTCAATTAGGAGACAAGTTTTCTCAGCGGATACGTAAAAAGGCTACGGAGACCCATTTGTGCAGAGATAATCAACGCTGTTGTTTTTCAGGAGAAAAATTTGCCTTTATTGCAATATTTTATTATTAATGACATGTTCTACATCACGTATAGTAAGTAGGTTCCAGGTTAATTATATTTTCATAAATGCCACTCCATACATTGCATGCTGTGCGTACCTGGCATGTTCCTGAGAAGAGGAAGGGCTTAAAAACCCCTTGTGGATTATTAATTTCTGGCCATTCCATAAAATATATACTGAAGATTAAACATACAATAATATTGGATGCCTAAAAATGTTCTGTAAAGCATCCATTTCCTGCACTTTCCCAAGAGGTCTGATCCAAGTAAAGATATTTACCTAGGTTCTTAAACCTGTGCTTCCTAAGGTTAAGGGAAATAAATATCCCATATGTGGAGCTGACTCCTCCGTATTGTGACTCCATAGACCCCCGTGCAATTCGATGGGGTCATACTGTACCTCTGCATGCCTCAAACTTCATACAAAGGCATTCAGATTTCTTTCTTTTTTTCTACTCCTTATTCCATATAAATGAAAAAAAAAAAAGAGATAGTTTGTGGCCTCCTCTATCGGATGCCATATAACGGAGGTAGTCGGCCTCATTTATCAGAACGATCTAAAAAGCAAGCAATCAGAGCTCAGGTTCTTTTTTTTAAACCGCCTTGGTAAAATGAAAGCGATGATGATAGGTTAGCTATGGGCAACAGTGTCACACAGTTTTGATGAATCTGCCCCAATTGTTCCCTAGAAGCAATGCTTCAGTCATATGGTGCCATATGGTGACACATGATGTTTCCTATGACTTCACTGAGGCTCCTTGCACACTGCTTGGCCTTGTACATGAGCCTCATGTTTACGCATAGTTGTCAACAGTCCCAAAATTTGCAGGTACTGTCCCTAATTTTCAGAGACAGTCCCTGTAAATTAGGGCTGTCCCAGACCAAAAAAAGGTAGTTCTGCCCATGAATGGGTGTTCCCCGCACAGTTGGGGGGCATTTCTGGGGGTGGGGTTAATTAGTCCTGAATTTACTATCTGCAAAGCTGGTAAGTGTGGGTAAGCTACAAGGTGACTTACTTGTGATGCTATTTAGTCATTGGTCTATCTTTTCTTGTCTTCAAATAAGTTTCAAAGTGCTGATGATAAATTGCATGTCACATGACCCAAAAAAAAAACTGACATGTGTCTCTTTGAAATGTACAAGGGCCTTAAAAGGGTTCCCCAGGCTTTCTAAAAAAATCTGGCCATCGTCTGCTAGGAAGAGAGAATTTGCATGTGAATATGAAAAAAGATTCAAATCAATGATTCCCAGCTGCCTTGCTTCCTTTAATCTTGTATCTTTATTTTCCAAAAAGTGGTCCTCAAATGGGACGTGTTTCGGCACATGTAGCCTTCCTGTTGAGGAAGGCTATATGTGCCGAAACGCGTCCCATTTGAGGACCATTTTTTGGAAAATAAAGATACAAGATTAAAGCAAGTGGTTGAGGAAGGCTATACGTGCCGAAACGCGTCCCATTTGAGGACCACTTTTTGGAAAATAAAGATACAAGATTAAAGCAAGCAAGGCAGCTGGGAATCATTGATTTGGATTTTGTGGCGGGGGGTTTCCTTCCCTTTCCCATGCAGTCAAGACAGGACCGTGAGCTGTTGATTTTGATTACTGTGAAAAAAGATTGAGATTCCTTTAGTGGTTGATATCTTTTAACGGCTAACTGAAAAGATTAAGACAAATTTGCAAGCTTTTGAGGCTACTTGGGCCTCTTCGTCAGGCGTCTCTTAAGACAGTGTCTGAAGATTTACATATTTATGCACCAAAGTACATAGGAGTAATGAGGTACATGAGACAAGTTGATCTGCTTTACACCACTTGTCTCATCTACCTCATTATTCCTATGTATTTTGGTGTATAAATATGTGAATCTTCAGACACTGTCTTAAGAGACGCTGACGAAGAGGCCCAAGTAGCCTCGAAAGCCATTAAAAGGTATCAACCACTGAGAAATCTCAATCTTTTTCCATCTTATATTAACTGGCTAACACGGTACAAATATATATACATGTGGATATGTAGATTTTGTAAATTCTGCCTTGGGTTTGTCCTCAAAATGCCTCACTTCAATTGCAAATGTAAAATCCAGAAGAAGGTTTTAATATGCTTTGATTTTTCTTCTGCATGTGAATGTGGTTTTGTCTGGCAACAAATACTCCATATATGAACATGGCCTTAAAGGGGCTTTTTAAAAAATCTGTCCGACTTCTGCCCTGTTGTAGGAAGAGAGGTCGGTCACTACTTTCCCCTTCATCGCGCCACCGATTCCACTGTCTTTACTGTGGTCACACTGGCTGCAGGCTCTTCCTCTCAGGTCTGGACCAGATGTGTTCTCGAGCATTCCTGTTCAGCTGAATGTATACAGAGGTGTAAATACTGACCAAACTTTCTACCCGCCAACAGGGCAGAATATGGTTGGAATTTTTTAAAAGCCAGGAAAACCCCTTTAAGGCCACATTCATATGTGGACTATTTGTTGACAGACAAAACTACATTCACAGAAGAAAAGTCAGCCGGCACCTTGTGTATATGGTGAGCGGTGCGTGCGTCCAGGGTCGGCGTCCCATCAATCCAAAAACAAAGAAGACCGGCACTCGCTATATTGGATGCAACTTTTATCCTTTTAATGTGCACATGGAGGAACAAAATGACGCGTTTCGACTCAAACACGAGTCTTTGTCAAGCCAAGTCTTTGCAATGTAGCGAGTGCCAGTCTTCTTTGTTTTTAAAACTGCATTCACATTCAGAAGAAAAATCAGAGCATGTATGGGAACATTTTTCAAATTTCTTCTGCATTTCACCATTTGCAGTTGAAGTGAGGCATTATAATGGCAAACCCACAGCCAAAGGTGCTGCAAAATATACCTATCCACATGCAAATTTTGCCACAGATTTTAGACCCTATATACTGGACTGAGTATGCCTTGTTATTGAAAGTTAAAAAATAACTTATTTATTTCTAGTAAAATAAATGAGACACTAAATAACGTGAATTTCTGCACTATTTTGAGGGGTAAACAGGGTGTATAGTCACATATGTGGCCTGATGTTGTTCCTTATATAGAGGGTGGTGGCCTTATTGTGTGATAAGGGGCGGGTAGCTCTCTCCCTAAACACTTTCCCTGTTTCACCTAGTCTATGGGCAGGGAATGGCTGCAATCGGGGCACCCGCCCTAAGAAGGACGACCCCCAGCCTATGGAACCTCGGGCCTGCACTAAAGTTCCCTATACGCTTACCTCCCTTGTAGATCTGTTCCATCATCCGACGCGTTTCGCCAAGTGAAGGTTGGCTCTTCAGGGACATGGCTATGCCGCAGAGCACTATCAGCAGTGGCCACTGCCATAACTTACAAGTAGAGCGCTGCCACTGCTGATAGTGCTCTGCGACATTAATCGGTGCCCCGATTACAGCCATTGAGGGATTCCCTGCCCATAGACTAGGTGACACAGGGAAAGTGTTTAGGGAGAGAGCTACCCGCCCCTTAACCACAATAAGGCCACCACCCTCAATATAAGGAACAACATCAGGCCACATATGTGACTATACACCCTGTTTACCCCTCAAAATAGTGCAGAAATTCACATTATTTAGTGTCTCATTTATTTTACTAGAAATAAATAAAAGTTATTAACAAGGCATACTCAGTCCAGTATATACAGTTAGAGACCACTGAGATTATCTAGTAGTAGGTCCATCTACCTTAGACCTTTACTAAAAATGGATTATAGATTTTAGACCAACTCCAGATTTTCTGTTGCAGAGCATTAGGTTCTCACCTCCATGTCCTGTAGCTCCACACTCCAGACCTAAGGAGAAAGTATTAGTAAAGGTACTTAAGTTCTAGCTCAGCAAATCCAGTGATTCAGGTAGTTTCCTTATGACTGATCCCCTTGTAGGACTATACTGAAATGAACAACAGTAATTAATATGAAATAATATATTTATATGTCCTGGTACGATGTGAGTCTGTACATGATGTTTCCAGTCAAGCTTCTACAATAACAATATCATTTTTATTTTTTCCAGCTACCCATGTGGCCGTGTTGGATATGTACTGACAAGCTGCAGTTTTGATTGATGTCTTTGGTGTATGAAGACAATGCTATGAACAAACGGCTTAATAAATCATTCATTGGTATGAGATGTCCGCAAGTCCTCTCCACTATTTGGCTCCAGACTTTGTTGTCCCTCCCACCTCAAAAACAAATGGATGGTTTGGATTTTCTGGACATTGTAAAGGATTAGAGAAGGCTGTTGACAAGACCTACCATGAAGTTTGTATAATACTTTTCACACCTAGATGTTCTCAAGAGATCATTCAACACAGGCTGCCAGAAGTGGTATAACCCCCTCAATAATGTATTGCGCCACGTATTCTGGATCTTATTACAAATGTTGCACAGTATTTCCTGACATGATGAAATCAGTATATGGAAAGTGTGGACATATTTTTCTATGACATCATGTTTGTGCGATGAATATCTTTTAGACAAAAACAAACAAACACAAGTTTATTTATAAACACCTACTGGAAAAATATTACATTTTAGAAATGATGAAAATTGGGATTTGAAATTATACCTAAAATTATTTAGGTATATAAAAAGAATTATACTCACCTTCACAATCCCCTGCCACTTCTGCTCCAATATTTTCCTGATCCCCCACCAGTCTATACTTCCTAGTGCCTCTTGATATGCTGGAAATGACCACTCAGCCAATTACTGTCCGCAGTGGTGACTTGCCTCAGCCAGTGATTGGCTGGGAGGCCATTTCCTGTCTGTCAGGAGACACCAGGAAGTAGAGACTGATGGGGAACGGGGGAAGCGTTGGCATTGGTGGGGGATTAGTGTGATTACATGTGATTTTTTCAAAACTTTTTAAACTATTCTGAGGCTTTTCTAGATAACCAAAACATTCCCATTATTTCTTTTGTTGGCAGTGGTTTTTAGACATTATGCACCTCTGGTAGACAGGAATATTGTGCACTTTTGACATGTACAAATAAAATCTAAATTAAAAAAATCATACTAACCTCCATACCTATATATTTTCAGAAAGTTGACACCCACAGCACATTGGAAATAAATCAGCACTTCATACACATGGGCAACATTCAAGCAATTTTGTGTCAAATTGTAATTATTTATAAAAATGACATTGATATTAGTGACTAAAAATGTAACCCAAGCAGAAAGTTACATGCACCACACCTCACACCTCCGAAAAATTAAAGTTCATCATGTGCATACATACCACTTAGGCCTAAATTTACATGCACATATTTTCATGTACATTTTTTATGTTTTTCAGCCCTAGAATGACCCCAAAAAATCTGGTTTTAAGCTGGAAATTTAAAAAAGTAACTATTTAACTACTATTATACATCTTGAAAATTAAGTGCACCTGCAGGGGGGTCCGTGAAGAGGGTAGTGGACAGGACATGAGTGGTGGTAGTGGCTATGATGATGGTAGGTGTACCCACGGTGGCACTCCCTGGGCCATGCAGTGAAGGGAGGGTGCACCCTTTCTTCATTAAGGGCACCTGTTGGTGGCTGGGGTGCCCTTGATGTTAGGTGGATGAGTAGTACAGTGCAAGGCAGGCAGGCAGGCAAGACACAGGGGACAGTGTTTGTGGAGGCAAAGGCTGGGTGTTTTTTGTTAGTAGAATTAAGGTTTCTCTTTACTAGTAGATGATGTGGGTGAGTACACTTTTCCCAAAGGCTCTATATAGGAGATAGCAATGATGGTAGTAGTACTTTCTTAGTCTGGCTGTAGATACACTATGACATTTTCCAAATTAACTACAAGAGTGCAATCACTCTAAGTATACTTTCTGCAGATCACAGTTGCATAAATGTGTATCTAATGTCTCAGTCCAGGCCTTTAAAATGGTTCTCAACCTTCTGTAAATATTAAATGCTTTGCTTTTCTCAGTGGAATAATCCTTAGTAAGATTGCTTTCTGCCAGTTTTGGGCATCAAGTCTTGTCTTTAGCATTGCTTGCTAGGAACTCCCTAACAGGCTGCAGTTGGACTCATAAGCTCTTTTGCTCTCACGCAGTTTGCAGCTAGACTAGTATGTAAACCAGGCACAACTAACCAGAGAAGGCAGGATCAGCATGTCTCTCAGCAACCAAAGCTAAACACTACCAGATTAACTAATTCCTAACCATATAACCTTTTGGGATTACAGAGTGCACAGGTCACCATCACAGTAAGCATTTTGAAGTACAAACCCTTTAGCAGTGAATTACAGTATTAACCCTTTAGCAGTGAACCACTGGGTCACTGCACCCCCCCCCCCCCAAAACATATGTATTTCCTTACTGCAGATAACAATCTATTGATAGCCATGTCCACTTTCATGTATCTTTTTGACAAACAGAAATTAATAAAAACATTGGGTAAGATTTATTATTAAAAAGTCGCAAACATGTGTTTACAGAGAAATGTCCTTCAACACTTAGGAGATGTAAAACCCCCTAGTGGAGAAAACCTCTGGGGAACTGTGACTCAAGGACTACCCTTCACCTGGAGGGGTAAAACACCAACATGTGACATGAGGCAGATGCAGCAGAATATTCACTTGTTCTGTAAATGGGTCTGGCTGAGGAAAATCAGGATAAATGTCCTTAGGATAGACCATCAATATCAGTTCTGCAGGGGTCCGACACCTAGCACCCCCGCTGAGCAGCTTCCTTTGTAGCTCTGGTGCAGAAAGTCTGTGCTGGAACGACACAGCTTCACCCATGGTGCAGTGCTAGCATATAGTACAAACGCATTTGGCTTTAGGATTCTAGTTGTTGGATCCTTTGTGTCAGGGATTACAGTAGCAGACTGCCGTAAACCGCTGTATCACAAAATAGATAGTGAAGGCCATTATAAGCGCTTACTTTGCTTCATTCATGTGAAATAAAGCAATTTTTCTTTAAATAAATCTATCACTAGGTACTTGTGCGGAGACTCCGGGGATGACAGTTTTATCTGCTGTACTGTAAAAGTCAACTGGCATAAACTGATGTGTACAAAGGACACGCTCAAGAACAACAGCCCCTGGTGCTGCATCTTCCTAATGTCACTTGCATTGATCATTCCACAATGGGCTTCAGCTAGACTTGTTACAACATTTAGGAACTAAACAGACTTAGTTGACTTAATTTTTAATATGTTAACTCTGCGCCACATCTGTTAGTCAAAGCATACATCATCAATCTCTACTGTGTGAATTACAGAAACCCATTGCCTCTGTTGAGTGCCATGGTACATGTAGTCTCACACGAGAGGAGGAAGGATCCCAGGGCAATGAGCTCAGATAGAGATGAGCAAATTTCCCAAAATTCTGTAAAATTGATTTGCAGATTACGTTCAGTCTAAAAGTACCCCAATTGCCCTGAAAAGTCATGTATGACACTTTGAGGTCCATTAGGACTGTATCCAACCACTTTCAAGCTCTCTAAAGCCAAGATAGCATTAGTAATGCCAAAGTGACAGTGACCTATAGTATATAGTTATGGGTAAATGGATGTTGGCCGGTGGTACGTTTAATAACACACTGTTCTGTCGGATTTTTCTTTATTAAAAATGGTCCAAAAATGACCTGTAAAATGATGGCTGCCATTCTGAGCAATTTGTGCGGAGGAATAACAAAAATTTGGATTAGGCCTCTTTCACATTTGTGTTAAAGGGGTTGTCTCACTTCAATAAGTGGCATTTATCATGTAGAGAAAGTTAAAGGGACTCTGTCACCACTTTCTAACCCCCACTTTTAAAACTATAGTTCTGTCCATGGAGCCCCTGTGATTTCAATGGTGTTGTTATATGCGAAATCCGCAGGCTCGTTTTGATAAAAAAAGCTTTTATCTAACCTGTCAGTCATGAGGATAAGGTGCCCAGGGCGTTTCTCCCGGTCTGAACATGCCGCCGCCGCCGCCGTTGGTGCCCAGCTCCTC
Source organism: Bufo gargarizans (assembly GCF_014858855.1). Lineage (NCBI taxonomy): Eukaryota > Metazoa > Chordata > Amphibia > Anura > Bufonidae > Bufo > Bufo gargarizans. The sequence goes on along the minus strand of NC_058090.1, from coordinate 21,931,673 downwards.
CTCTGCCTTGAATTTGCGCCGCCTGAATGTGAAGAAATACGCCTCCGGCTCTCCCTCAGTCCCCCCTCCTTTTCCAAAATTTCGCGCGTGCGCACAGGCCTGTGCCTGATGCGCCAGTGCAGACTTTACGATTCAGCCTCATTGAGCGAAGTGCGCATGCGCATGCGCACTTCGCACTTCGCTCAACCTCCCGATAACGCGAACACTGCCGCACGCGCGGGATCTTAGAAAAGAAGGAGGGGGGACTGAGGGAGAGCCGGAGGCGTATTTCTTGACATTCAGGCGGCGCAAATTCAAGGCAGAGGAGGAGCTGGGCACCAACGGCGGCGGCGGCTGGCGGCATGTTCAGACCAGGAGAAACGCCCTGGGCACCTTATCCTCATGAGTGACAGGTTAGATAAAAGCTTTTTTTATCAAAACGAGCCTGCGGATTTCGCATATAACAACACCATTGAAATCACAGGGGCTCCATGGACAGAACTATAGTTTTAAAAGTGGGGGTTAGAAAGTGGTGACAGAGTCCCTTTAATACAAGCAACTTACTAATGTATTGTTATTATCCAGATTGCTTCCTTTGCTGGCTGGATTCATTTTTCTATCACATTATACACTGCTCGTTTCCATGGTTACAGATAGGGATGAGCGAACCAACTTCGGATGAAACATCCAAAGTCGATTTGCATAAAACGTCTGAGCTCCGTACAGTATTAGAATGTATTGGCTCCGATGAGCCAAAATTATTGCTTTGCGAAGTCTCGCGAGACTTCGGTCAATAACTTCAAAACTTAATTTGTACTGTAAAAAAAAACATTTCCCGAATGGTTTCCCGAGCTCATCGGAGCCAATACATTCTAATACTGTGCGGAGCTCCTGCTCCGTACAGTATTGGAATGAAATTTTATGCGAATCGACTTCGGATGTTTCATCCAAAGTCGATTCGCTCATCCCTAGTTACAGACCACCCTGCAATCCAGCATCGGTGTGTCACGGCTGGCGGTGGGGGAAACCCCCAGCCGTGCGGTGCCAGGAGATGGTAGGGTTACCCCTTGGCCGGGACCACAGAGTTAGGGAGCAGGTCACCTCCTATTGCGTCCCTAACGCTGACCCTGTCTCCTATCTGTATGAGCCGACCTTGGTGGTAGGAGGGCTCATACGCCGGAACCTAAAAGTCCCTACGAGCCCTCAAGTCGGCCCTGTACTAGGGGACAGAGTAAGACGACCTGCTCCCCCTAGGCACGGGGGAGCAGGAGTCTCAACGGCCAAGCAACACAGGGGAATACAACAACAGACTTATGGCAGTGACAGGCAAATGGGACCAACACATCACTCACCTGCCACAGACAACAAACCCTGGATCCCATGTGCAGGTGCTGCAGTTCAGACACCAACGAACACAGCACACACCAGACATCACACAGGAACCCAGGACCATAAGCTGCACTAACAAGAAAACCCCACACACACCTAGATAACACCGTGAAACATAGAAATTCCCAACAGAGATTTATGACCAGAAGGATGGTCCCCACCAGGCAGATGGAGGAGACAGGAGGCTGCTCCAGCCAGCATGGCTGAGAGCAACCTACTGAACCCAGCCAGGGACTGAGGCTTTATAGGCCAAGTGGCCACACCCAACGGTCAGACACACCCAGTGACTCACAGACACACTGGGAAGGGAGTTAACCCTTCCTACCCCACAGAAGGGAAAACACACACTTAAAGGGGAAGTGCCCAACACAACAAACACACTGTGGCTGTTGCCGCAGGCAATGACATGAGTGGCAACCGTGTCCTGGGAGTCAGCCCAAAGGCCGAGACACTTCCACCACATGTACCCAAACAACCAAACATAGCCACAGACAGCCACAGTGAAGGAACGGATGTCAGTGCACAACACACAACACAAAGTGCACACAGACATACAAACGTGCATTCACACAAAACACGTTGCCAAGGGCAACCGCACGCATGCTTGTTGTCCGCGGCAACCGCACCTGAGGCAAACCACTAAGTGCCCCCAGCTGCGGTTGACGAACTCCAAAACGCGGGCAACTGCGTGCGGCTCCCAAGGAGTCACGACCAAGACCAAGGGTCGTGACACGGTGGCTGTGCTTGCACAATATAGGAAAAAGCACTAGCCTATGTGTGCTCCCATGGTCCCGGCTAACAGAGAGGCTGATGCTTTTTCCTATAGTGTACAAGCACGATCACCACGGATGGATTTGAGGGTGGTCATAACCACGGAAATGAGCATCATATAATGTGATGGAAAAATGAATCCAGCCAGCAAAGGAAGCAATATGGACAATAACAATACATTAGTAAGTAGCTTGTATTAACTTTCTCTGCATGATAAATGCCATTTGCTGAAGTGAGACAACACCTTTAAGAGCTCTCCAGCAGGCTGTTCCAGCAAAGAACAGTCTGCCGGACCTCTCTGGATCCAGTATATCTAGATATCCTTAGTGCTACCACACAGAAGTTATGCCCCTAAGTTCACCACACAGTAGTTATGCCCCTTTAGTGTCCCCACACAGTAGTTATGCACCCTACAGTAGTGCTACCCCATTAGTGCCCCCCTTACAGTAGTGCTGCCAATGTAGTGTTAAGAAAATAAAAAGTAATACTCCCCTAGCCCTGTTCCCCCAATGAAGAGACACACTGTGCAATCTATTAGCATACAGAATTACAAATATACATTTAAAATGTAAATGAGTTTTCAAAAAAGCTTTGCATAATGCCTGTGCTTTATTTGTGTAATCATAACTATGAAGCAAAAGTTATGTTTGTGCTTTCCTTTTCCAGCCATTATATTCCCTGTTTCATCTGCACAGCTAGATGCATTTCAGTCAGAAGCAGAGGGCGTCTCCCTTCTGCCATTACTGTACTGCTGTGAAATGCTTTCCCTTACTTCCCACTATGTTTGTTTTCAGCTCTTGAGCTCACGGAACAGATAAGGAGGGATAAATCACATTTACAGAAAGGCAGGACGCTCCTGTGATGGTCAGAAGCAGTTTAGAAGCAGTTCTTTTATCAGGCTCAGGATCTCTGACACTTCCTCTGAGCTGTCTTCTGGGTGTCTGTTACAAAAAATTAGGTGTAAGCGAGACCCCTAATGGCCGTGACTTTACAGCTTTTTTCAGGTAGATGCAGGCATATTTTTAAAATGCAGTGATTTAGAAATGTGCTATTTATTCCATATTCTATTAAATTGTGTAAAAATACATTGACTCTTTAAAATAAAGCCTTAAAATAGTAATCCCATAAAAGGATTTAAAAAATATCATAAATCATGTAATAAAAAAATAAAAATAAAGACAGTAAAAACACTATTGTTTAGCACAAGAATACATGTTATTCTGCGCATATTAAAATATAAAAACCTTACACCTTCAACTGTAATAACCTGAAGAATGAATGTATCCAGTTGCTTAGTGTGATATATGAACAGTATAAAGAATGAATAAGCAAAAATGCTAAAAATCACTATTTGGGCAGCAACAAATTGCACCGTAATTTCTATATACCCCCCAAAAGCAAAAAATATTACCACATTTCTTAGGGTTTCAGAAAGCAAAATCAAGAAAACTAAGGTCAATACGGGATTAAACTCCAATTGTAATGTCATTTCTGAAATATATATACTACATAGAAAGATAAGTAGCTTACATGTAGTGATAGAGGTAGTGACTCTACTAATAGGGTAACAGCACAGAGCCCTCCTCTGTCCCCAATGCCGAGTGGTAGAGGTTAACATACGGTATCTGCACTGAAAATATTCCTGCGCACAATCTGTTGCGTGAGATGTATAATGCTTCCATACTTCACAATAACTAATCTTCTTCTGCTGTGGGTTGATTTATGAAACAAGCCAGTCTTTATCTCTGTTGCTGTATGCTTCTGATGAATCAAGGATAAGACAGATATAATGTAATCCCACAAAACATAAGGCAGATCTTTTAACATTATTTAACACTGGCAATATAGAAAGACGTAAAAATATATTACCATGCTGCGTAGAATATCAATTGTGTCCTGTGCTAATAGTAAATATATTGCTGTTTATGGGGGACCTTAAAGTGCTTTATTATATATGGCTTAAGGGAAAGGAAAATATAGACAGAAGCATCTTTTCTTAGAACTCTAGATTGTTCCTCTCCTCTGTTATTCCTTTTGGAAAAGTATGAATAAATTACCACTGGGAATTACCATTAGGTGTGTGCACCAACAGTCTGACAGTGTCAGCATTTTTCAGAGTGTGCAGATACAGGTCCAGGGGGGTAGCTATAGGGGGTGCAGAGGTAGCAGTCGCTACCGGGCCCAGGAGCCGGAGGGGGCCCGAAGACCCTTGTGCCACATAAGAAAACACCAGTGTTAGGCCTCATGCACACGACCGTTTTTTTTAAGGTCCGCAAAAACGGGGTCCGTAGGTCCGTGATCCGTGACCGTTTTTTCGTCCGTGGGTCTTCCTTGTTTTTTTGGAGAATCCACGGACATGTAAAATGAAAAAAAAATCTAAGTCAAGTTTGCCATTGAAATGATAGGAAAAAACGGACACGGATCACGGACACGGATCACGGACACGGATGCCAATCTTGTGTGCATCAGTGTTTTTTCACGGACCCATTGACTTGAATGGGTCCGTGAACCGTTGGCCGTGAAAAAAATAGGACAGGTCTTATTTTTTTCACGGCCAGGAAACACGGATCACGGATGCGGCTGCCAAACGGTGCATTTTCCGATATTTCCACGGACCCATTGAAAGTCAATGGGTCCGTGAAAAAAAAACTGAAAACGGCACAACGGCCACGGATGCACACAACGGTCGTGTGCATGAGGCCTCAGGCTACATTCACACGTTAGTATATTTTTCTATATCCTGAATTTCGGTCCGTTTTTTTGCGGATCCGTTGTTCCTGATAATGTTTCCGTATGTCATCCGTATGTCATCCGTTTTTTGCGGATCCGCAAAAAACAGAAACATGTATAAATTTCACAAAGCAAATAAAGTTGTTTGGATTTCTTTGAAAAAAAATGTAAAAAAAAAAAAAGTGAATAAGTGATTTCTGTGGGCAGGATTTAATTTCCAGGAACGGATTCCGCATAAAACGGATGACATACGTAATGACATACGAATGTCTTCCGTTTTTTGCGGAACCATTGACTTTGTATTGTACCAGGATCCGATTTTTGCGGAAAAGAATAGGACAAGTTTTATATTTAATCGGACATGCGGAACGGAACAACGGAAACGGACAGCACACATTGTGTTGTCCGATTTTTTCCAGGACCCATTGAAAATAAATGAGTCCAGAACTGGTCCTGATCTGTTCCGCAAACGGAACAGATCAGGAAAGAAAAAACGGACGTGTGAATGGACCCTTATAGAAAGTGCATGCTGGGAGGGCTCTGTTATAGATTTTGCACTGGGGCCCAGAATTTTCAAGTCACACCTCTAGCTAGAGGGAAGGGGTTAGGTCAAGAATTTGACATTTGGGAAGTGGGAAGGCATGGGGTGCCGTTTCAATTTTTGCCTCAGGCAGCACAAAGGCTATGTGCTTCCCTGCCCCTGGCCACTAAGCACTGAGGGAAGGGGGGCTCAAGCTGAACTCTTGCACCGGGGCCCATGAGCCTTTAACTACGCCCCTGTACACATCTAATTCATTTAGTTAATTTACTAGTTAATTTATACATACATTTCTCGGAGGAGAAATGGTATGATGCAGAATTATTTCGGGAAAGGATTCATTGGAAATATTAGTTTATGAGAAAGTATTTGCTGAAGCAGACATATCAAAAATGCCGACACTTCCTCTTTAAGCAGTAGTGGATGAAGAGGACCATAAACCCTGGGCTGTTCCCCAAACACAGACCCAATCCAAACCCCCTAACTATATTCAGATGCCAGGCCCCCTAAATTGAAATGACAGACCCCCTAAACTAATATAAATCCCAGACCAGACCCCATGTATGGTAGGTCCTGCTGCCTCCTTGTCACTCTCCCCTCTGGATGGAGGACATACGGAGGTCATAAACTGGAAGCAGGTCCTCCTTGCATATCTGTCAGATCACTGCGCAAGAGACTGGGGCTAAAATGTAAAAAACTGCAATGTGCATCATGTCTTTGAGCATTTTCTTCCACCCAAGTCGCGTTTGCTTTAAAATGGTCCTGAAATGAGTGAAAGAGACGTTAGAAAGGTAAATGTCTTCTCAGGGACACATTTACACTAACTACTTGGGCCAAACCTTGTGATATGAACCCGAGGACCATTTGCATCAAGCAACTGATGAGTTATCTTTGTGTCACCGCTTCCCAGTGAACACATGAGAATGGTGATTTCTTCTACTCTTAGGCCTCATGCACACGACCGTTGTTTCATTCTGTGTCCCTTGTTCCGTTTTTCGTGATTTTCTGCAGACCCATTGACTTTCAATGGGTCAGTTGAAAACTCGGCTAATGCACCGTGATCCATGGTTTCAGTCCGTCCAAAAAATATAACCTGTCCTATTTTTTTCATGGAAAACGGTTCGCGGACCCATTCAAGTCAATGGGTCTGTGAAAAAACGCGGAGGCACACAAGATTGTCATCCGCGTCCGCGCGTCTGCGTTCGTTTTTTTTCCTATCATTTGCATGGCAAACTTGACTTAGACTTTTTTTTACTTTCCTTCATGTCTGGTGATCCTACAAAAATAAAGGAAGACACACGGAAACAAAAACGGACACGGATCACGGAACAACGGAATGACATTTTGCGGACCGATAAAAACAACTGTTGTGTGCATAAGGCCTTAGGCTACATGCACACGACCGTATGTGTTTTGCGGTCCGCAAAAAAAACAAACGGATGCCATCTGTTTTTTTTTTTTGCGGAAAACGGACAAGAATAGGACATGTTCTATTTTTTGGGCCGGTCTACGGAACGGACATACTGATGTGGACAGCACACAGTGTGCTGTCTACATTTTTTGCGGACCCATTGAAATGAATGGGTCTGCATCCTATACGCAAAAAAAAAACGGAACGGACGCGTAAACAAACAACGTTCGTGAGCATGTAGCCTTAGTATGTGCAGTAGCTGCCTGACATCTTTGTATTATTTCAGTAGTACAACCTGCTCTGATCTGAGCATTGGACTCCACACACTTCTCTGCTTGTTTTATTTGGAGCCAAAAGCTGTCACAGCAGAACCTTTCTAAGAAAACATCTGAGGTGCAGTAGACCTGGTGTGCTTCACTTTTTTCACAGAAGTGGCTAATAGTTTCTTGATGTGTGATACTACTCCTATAAACTGCTCCAGCAGCTCTAAGTATGCTTACCATATTCTGCCAATAAAGTAATCCTTCTTATTAAAGGGCATCTGTCAGCAGTTTTGTCCCTATGGCACCAGCTGACCTGTTACATGTGCGCTTGGCAGCTGAAGGCGTCTGTGTTGGTCCCATGTTCTTATGCGCCCACATTGCTAAGAAAAATTAGGTTTTAATATATGAAAATGAAAATTTCAGAAGCAGAGCATCCATGATTAAGAACACGTTTGTTCGAAACGCGTAGACCATCACTTGGAACACTGTATGGATCTGTACTATATTGAATAAAGGAACCCACAACATTTTCAACTTCGATGCTGGATTAATCTTTTTATTCCATCCTGTATTAGGGTATGTTCACATCTGCGTTCCTCTGCCGACACAGCCGGCTAGAGCTCACATGTATCTGGCATAGCCGAATAGTGCCTTGAACCGCCTGATTCTCATTGACTAAAGAGATCAGACGAGGATCCGGACGCTTTTCAACAGAAATGCCGTCTTTCGCCCAGACAAAAAGTTGTGCATGCCGAAAGCCAGTATTGATTAGTGATGAGCGGCAGGGGCAATATTCGAATTCGCGATATTTCGCAAATATTTTGTAGAATATTCGTCATATATTATTATATTCTTGATTACGAAAATCGGCAATGTATTATTCGCATAATGTGTGCAAAATACCGGCTTGGGTCACTTATGCTACATTTTTCAAGCTGGTATAAGTTTCCTGAGACTGGAGAAAATGGTTGGCACGGCAGAACATTACAATAGCTTTATATGCAGATAGAGTGTGCTTGCGAATTTTCGGCAATTTATGAGGAGCATATTTTTTCTCAATACGTGAAACTTGTGACATCACAGTACTATGTCTGTAGCATGTATGTATGGACAGGAGAACCTATTACACTGCCTAACACCCTGCATTGGCCCTCTGGGAAATTTCCCTGTAGGGTCTACCCATGGTTCCATTAGATGAGCAGACTACCAGAATTACTGTAACCAGCATAACTGGACACCGCTGGGGCTTACTGGATTCCCATTTACTATAATGGAATCGGTCGGGTTTCTAGCATGAATCTAGCTTTCTGCTGGAAAAATACTGGCGCATGCAGAGATAATTTTCCATCAGGAAGCCGGTATTCTTGCCAGAATCTCAATGGATCCCTTAATAGTGAATGGGGATCCCCCGTGGTGTCCAGTTATGCTGGATACAGTAGTTCTGGTAATCTGCTTCTCTGCCAGAACAGACTATCAGAATACCGTAACACAGATGTGGACGTTGCCGTAGCTGTAATCACCAGGCAAATTCAGTCTCTATGCACTTATTTGTCTGCCCCCCGTAGTCTAGAACTCTCTACCCCAACATATCAGACTCTCACCTACAGTGGAAACCTTCAAAAGAACCTGAAAACTCACCTCTACAGACAAGCCTACAACCTACAGTAAGGTTCCTTTCACACGGGCGAGTATTCCGCGCGGGTGCAATGCGTGAGTTGAATGCATTGCACCCGCACTGAATCCCGACCCATTCATTTCTATGGGGCTGTGCACACGAGCAGTGATTTTCACGCATCACTTGTGCGTTGCGTGAAAATCACAGCATGGTCCTCTTTGTGCGTTTTTCACGTAACGCAGGCCCCATAGAAATATATATTTTTAACCCCTCCAGCGCTATTGTACTATGCATTCTTTATTCAGAATGCTATTATTTTCCCTTATAACCATGTTATAAGGGAAAATAATACAATCTACACAACACCGATCCCAAGCCCGAACTTCTGTGAAGAAGTTCGGGTTTGGGTACCAAACATGCCGATTTTTCTCACACGTGGCAAAACGCATTACGATGTTTTGCACTCGCGCGGAAAAATCAAGCATGTTCCCGCAACGCACCCACACCTTTTCCCGCAACACCTGTGTGAAAGAGGCCTAACCCTGTTGCCGCTATACCGCCATGATCAGCTCTACCCTCACCATCTAAATCGAATATTCGCCATTTTTCTAGTTATCGCGATTAATATGCGATTTAAATAATCGCGTATTGCAATTGTAACTTAAGGCTACTTTCCTATTGGTTTGATATATAGAATTAGCGAAGATGACAAATATGACGAATGTATTCGTCATATTTCTCAAAACGAAGATAACGAAGTATTCTCCATCTTCGTTTTAGCTACCTATTCGTCAACTTCGCTAATTCTAGCAATCAAATAGGAAAGTTGACTATAGAGACAGCTAAGTTTAATTCGCTATGCAATTATATTACTTTGCTTTTTTTTATAAATAGAATAATTATAATAATTATCAAGTATTATAATTATTCTATTTATTAAAAAAAAGCAAAGCAATATAATCGCATAGCGAATTAAACTTAGCTGTCTCTATAGTCAACTTTCCTATTTGATTGCTAGAATTAGCGAAGTTGACGAATAGGTAGCTAAAACGAAGATGGAGAATACTTCGTTATCTTCGTTTTGAGGAATATGACAAATACATTTGTCATATTCGCTAATTCTACCAAGCCATCCATAGTAAACCAGGTCCAAGTTGAAATCGCAATTCGATTATTATAACTTGAATTAATCGAATTGCGATTTCAACCTAATTCTCAAATCCGACAGTACATTCTAGTATGGAGACGTTCCCATGGTGATGGGGACGCTCCATGAGCACGGAAGTCGGCAGAAGCGGCAACGGGCACTGACTGAAGCAGCCAGGAAGCCAGGAATCCTAAGGACAGGTAAGAACTACTTTAGGGAAGTGGGAAAGAAAAAAATATAACAATAAAAACAAAAAACGAATATTCGAAATATCGAATTTATAGCACTATATTCGAAATATTCGCGAATTAGCGAAGTGTCGATATTCGCCAAAAAAATTGATATTCGAATATTCGGGCTCAACACTACCAGTGATGTCTCTTTGATGTAGATGTTCTCTTTCCTCATCTTCTCTTTTTAGACCTTCAGACCAGACCACCATTTTTCAGCCATTTCTCATCTCTGCAGTTTGACAAACAAAATCTTAGTTTACTACTTTTCCATCATCCTCCCATCTTCTGGACAAATCATCCTACCACCCCCAATACTGTGCCGCTGTGCTCCCCAATACTATACTGCAGAAACAGATAAACCCCCTGATATTAGTAGTACCATGCAGATAGTGCCCTTCAATAATTATTGGCACACAGTGCCCTAAAATAACTGCGCCCAGCAAATAGTGCCCCTGACAATAATAGTGTAAACATAATGTCCCCAAAAAATAATTGTGACAAGCTGATACTGTGCCAAGATACCCCCACAGTAATAGTGCTCCCAAAGTCTCACCAATAGGAATAATTCTCTGCTGGAGCACACATGGTAGAAATAGTGCTCCTACAGTGCCCCCAACATGTCCCCACTGTGCCCCAGAAGAAATAATGCTCCCATAGTGCCCATACTAGTAATCATGTTCCCCATAGACCCCCAGTAGTAATAAAGCCCATCATAATGCCACCCAGTAGTAACAATTGTCCTTATAATGTGCCAGTGCAAAAAAAAAACCTTTTAATGCCCCCAGTTGAGCTAATGTCCCCATAATGCCTCCATAATGTGCCAGTATAAAATACCACTATATAGTGCCGCCAGTAAATGCCCCATAGTGCTACTCTCCCCCCTTCTTTCTAGTGCCCCCATAATGTACCAGTATAAAATGCCCCATATATTGTGCCCCCGTAGATGTCCTCAGTGTCCCCCATAATATGCAAGTATAAAGTACCCCTTCTTAGTGCCCCCCATAGATGAGCCCCGTAGTACTCCTTTCTCCCCTTCCCCAGAGTACCCACCATAATGTGCCCCAGTATAAAATACCCCTATACAGAGCCCCCATATAAAATACCCCTTCTTTGTGGCCTCAGTAGAAGCCCCCATAGTGTTCCTCTTCCCCCTTCACCCATATAAAATACCCCTTCTTTGTGGCCTCAGTAGAGGCCCTCATAGTGCCCCCAATAATGTGCCAGTAAAAAGGGACCCATAAATGCCCCCATAGTGCGACCCAATAATGTGCCAGTAAAAAGTGCCACCAATAATGTGCCAGTAAGAAGTGCCCCCATAGATGCCCGCACAGTGCCCCTAATATTGTGCCAGTAAGATGTGCCCCATAGATGCCCCCTAATCATGTGCCAGTAAGATGTGCCCCCATAGATGCCCCAATCATGTGCCAGTAACAAGTACCCTCATAGATGCTCCCCAATTATGTCCTAGTAACAAGTAACCCCATAGATGCCCCCAATCATGTGCAAATAACAAGTGCCCCCATAGATGCCCCCAATTATGTGCCAGTAACAAGAGCCCCCATAGATGCCCCCCAATCATGTGCCAGTGACAAGTACCACCATAGATTCCCCCAATCATGTGCCAGTAACAAGTACCCTCATAGATGCCCCACAATCATGTGCCAGTAACAAGTGCCCCCATAGATGCCCTCCAATCATGTGCCAGTAGTAGTACCATATAAAAAAAAATAAACACTTATACTTACCTCCATGAGGTTGGCAGCGATGCGATGCAGGCCTCTTCCGGCCTAGTGACTGCAGCCTATCAGAGGAACGGGGACGCCTCTCCCTCCCCTGCACCGCCGCAGCACTTCTTCAGGACAGCGATACAGATGACTATAGAGATGAGCGCTTCCACAATGGAAGCGCTCATCTCCCTGTGCCCTGCCGCCACCCCCCACATCACCAGTGGCCAGCGGGGCTAAAGAGGCAGCTGCCTTGGGCCCCCCAGGAGCAACTGGGCCTTGCACAGCATCGGGACCTGCCTTATACGGGGGCCTAGGAGATCCAGTCTCAGAGTATATTACTCTGTGTAATACACTAACAGGCAATGCATTACAATATAGATGTATTGTAATGCATTGCAGAGGGGATCAGACCCTCAAAAGTTGAAGTTCCAGAGTGGGACAGAAATAAAAAAAAGCAAAAAAAAAGTGTTTTTAATAAAAAAATAAAGTTTCAAGTAAAAAAAAAAAAAAATGCCCCTTTCCCCTGATCAGCACATGGAGACATTAAAACATCATTCTTTTTGTTTCAAAAGTGAAATAAATAAATTAAAGTATACCTAATAGGTATCCCCGCGTCCATAACAACCAGCTCTATAAAAATATCACAAGACCTCAGCTAAACACTGTAAAAAATAAAAAATAAAAACAGTGCCAAAAAAGCCATTTTTTGTCACCTTACATCACAAAAATTGCAATACCAAGCGATCAAAAAGGCATATGCCCCCCCAAAATAGTACCAATCAAACCGTCACTTCATCCCGCAAAAAAATGAGACCCTACTTAAGACAATCGGTCAAAAAATTAAAAAAAGATGGCTCTCAGACTGTAGAGACACTAAAACATATTTTTTTTTGTTTCAAAAATGCTATTATTGTGTAAAACTTAAATAAATGTCTGTAACAATCTGCTCTATAAAAATATCACATGACGTAACCCCTCAGATGAACGCTGTAAAAATAAATAAATAAAAGTTGTGCCAAAACAACCAATTTTTTGGTCACCTTGCCCCATAAAGTGTAATAATGAAAGATCAAAAAATCATATGTACCCAAAAATTGTACAAATAAAAACGTCAACTCTTCCTGCAAAAAAACAAGCTCCTGCACAAGAAGATCGGCAGAAAAATAAAAAAAATATGGCGTTCAGACAATGGAGACACAAAAACATAATTTGTTTTTCAAAAATGATTTATTATGTAAAACTGAAAGAAACAAACAAACAAAGTAGACATATTTGATATCATTGCATTTGTAACAACCTGCTCTATAAAAATAGCACGTCAGATGCATGTTATAAAAAATAAAAACGGTGCCAAAACAGCCATTTTTTTGTTACCTTGCCTCACAAAAAACGTAATAATAGAGCAATTAAAAATAATATGTACCCCAAAATAGTACTAATAAAACTGGCACCTTATCCCCTAGTTTGCAAAATGGGGTAATTTTTTGGGAGTTTCTACTGTAAGGGTGCATCAGGGGGGCTTCAAATGGGACATGGCATCTAAAAACCAGTCCAGCAAAATCTTCCTTCCAAAAACCATATGGCGCTCCTTTTCTTCTGCGCCCTGCCGTGTGCCCTTACATCAGTTTATGAAAAAAATTGATTTAAATGGAAAATCTGACAAAAAAGTGAAATTTTGAAATTTTACTTCAATTCTTGTGGAGCACCTAAACGGTTAACAAAGTTTGTAAAATCAGTTTTGAGTAACTTGAGTTGTGTAGTTTCCACAATGGGGTCATTTATGGGGGTTTCCACTATGTAAGCCCAACAAAGTGACTTCAGACCTGAACTGGTCCTTAAAAAGTGGGTTTTAGAAATTTTCTTTACAATTTTAAGAATTGCTTCTAAAATTCTAAGCCTTCTAACGTCCTAAAAATATAAAAGGACATTTACAAAATAAAGCCAACATGAAGTAGACATATGGGGAATGTTAAGTAATAAATATTTTATGAGGTATCACAGTTTTTAAAAGCAGAAAAATAAAAATTTAGAAAATTGCAAATTTTTCAACATTTTTGGTAAATTTGGGATTTTTTCATAAATAAAGGTGAAATATATTGACTCAAATCTATGACTTTCATGAAGTACAATGTGTCACGAGAAAACAATCTCTGAATGGCTTGGATAAGTAAAAGTGTTCCAAAGTTATTACCGTATAAAGTGACACATGTCAGATTTGCAAAAAATGGCCTGGACGGGAGGGAGAAAACTGGCCTGGGGTAGAAGGGGTTAAGCAAGGCCTACGCAGAAAACATCTCCATTTTCTCAGTACTGTGATCCGCTCGCAGCTCTACATGAACAATATCAGGCTTTTGTATTGTGTGCGGTATACGCTCTGTACTCTTGCAGTGTAACAGGACCCCCTAGAGGTGGGATGCAGGAAAACACGGATAATCCAGGCGGCAGTCATTGTCAGGATGCTTTGTGTCCTGCCTTTGTCTTTCCCTTAATGAGCCAGTATTCACACAGCTGTTCTCATGCCTGTTGATAACAGGATGCAGCAGCCGCTATTTCCTCAATTTGTATTGCTGGGTAGATGACACTGCAGTTGATGGTGGGCTACGATGAGAGGTGACTGCAGACACACTGCAGACGTTAATTGATTTTCTTTGATGGTAGATTTGCATTCCTTCCTGAAGCAGCCATTTGAGGGTTTTCTGTGGGTGATCCGGAATCAGACCAGGAAGAAGCAGAAACAATATTGTCGTGGACAATTCAATGTCCTTAGCACTTTCTCTGTAGTCCTGGGGGTTCTATGAGAGCTGCTGGGTAGAGATCTTTGCCTCACATGTTCTATATTTTTAACTTTTTAGCATTTTCTGCGGTCTTTCATCAATACCAGCTTTTAACGCATTTTTGTGGTCATGTATCAATCGTGTGGATTTATGGTCCTTCTATTTGGCTCACCAAAAATCTAAACAAACACATATAATATAAATTAATTCTTTATTGTTTAAAAAATATATGAATACATAATTAAAGACAAAATACATATAATGGCAGCAAATGCAGGACAATACTGCGACAAGAGTGTACCCCCTGAAAGCTCCCGCTGTGCACTACATATTATTATTATTATTAAAGTGCCATTCATTCCATAGCGCTGTACATATGATAAGGGCTGCACATACATAATACAGACAATTACACTAATCATAAACGAGACGAGTTACAGAAGGAGAGAGGGCCCTGCAATCTACATGGTTCATATGCATCATCATTAGTAAGGGAGGAACCCCAACCCCGACGCACGTTTCGCCTCGCTTCCTCTTGGGGGGTTGTTCTACTAATTGGTTGTTGCTTCTCCTATTTCTTGAATTCTGGTCACCCTAAGATCTCATGTACGGCACGGTTGTCTGCTCAGGCGCTGTACAGTGACACATCAAATTATTTTATTGTATGCACTTATATAGCGCTACTATATTCCGCAGCGCTTTACAGATATTAGCATCACTCTGTCCCCAATGGGGCTCGCAATCTAAGTTCCCTATCAGTAGGTCTTTGGAGTGTGGGAGGAAACCGGAGTAAAACCCATGAAAACACGGGGAGAACATGCAAACTCCATGCAGATGTTGTCCTTGGTCGGATTCGAACCTAGGACCCCAGCGCTGCAGTGCTAACCACTGAGCCACCGTGCTGCCCCTGTGACCCTTTACTATGGAGCCATAGACACTACATGAGCACACACATGGCGCTCCATACAGACTGTTTTACAGATCCTATTGTAATATACTACTCGTCTGTGGCTGTGGTATAATCGTTCTGCATAAAGGGGTTCTCCAGGAATTTAGATTTTTTTTTTGCAAGTGCCCGCAACCTGCGCCACAAATAGAAGATTCGTACTTACCTGCGTCCTGCCGCTTCGGTCTTCCTCGCTGCTTCCCGCATGTTCCAGTACCTGTGCAGTGTCTATATCTTGTGCATAGACACATTATCCACTGCAGCCAATGACTGGCTTCAGTAGTGACGTGCTGCTTGTAGCCACGTCACCGCTGCAGCCAGTTATTGCCTGCAGTGGAGCACGTGACCATCCCCATGCTGCAGCAGATGTACAAACGACACAGGGTGGCAGCGCGGAGGACTGGAGCAGCGGGGAGCAGGTAAATATCAATCTTCTGTTTATGGTGGCAGGCTGCAGGCACTTGCAAAAAAAAAAATATTCCCTAAAAACCCCTTTAATACACTTAGCATTTTATTCATGAATGTGTTATCACCTCATAAGAAATGTCAATATACAGCATATCTTCATACAAACTGTATGTCATCATTTAGTGACAGTAAGTCTGCCGCCATGTTTTCTGAAGGCTTTAAAGGGAATGTGTCACCTATATTTTTTCGACCTGTTAAAACCAGATAGAGACACATATCATTTTTTTCTAATCTGATTTTTTACTTTCTCATTTTTTATTTCTATTTCCTGAACCTGATTCAGAGGGCGGCCATCGTGCCTAAAAAGTTGTTCTCAGCATTTACAGAGATGCGTTACAGCAGCCACTATGGGACATAGACACAGTAGAGTAAAGGGGTCTCTATGACTTCTATGGGAGTGTTTTCTGGGGATGCTCTGCAACCTGTGCAGAGGTCATTGTACAGTGAAGGAGTAGATAAGCTCTGACAATGGTAGATCATGTGTTGCAAATATTTTAGAAAAGTGTGGTAAAAATGCTACAAAGTAAGAATGCATTCAAGAATAGAAGTGTAAGGCCTCTTTCACACGGCGTCCCGGATTTGTTTCGGATGCGTCCCGGGTGCATTGCGGGAAACCCGGAATCTATCTTCATTCAGAGGGACCTGCGCTGACGTCACCAAAGGTCCTTTTGCAGGTCCTGAAAGAAGAAGAAAGAAGACGATGCCGGCTGCACGATCAAGTGGATGAGGTGAGTTAATTTTTAATTTTTTTTTAACCCCTCAAGGCACATTTTACTAAGCATTCTGTATTAAGAATGCTATTATTTTCCCTTATAACAATGTTATAAGGGAAAATAATACAGTGAATAGACTTTATGGGGTCCGGGGTTGATCATCCCTATCATCTCCTAGCAAACATGCGTGAAAATCCCACCGCATCCGCACTTGCTTGCGGATGCTTGCGATTTTCACGCAGCCCCATTAATTTCTATGGGGCCTGCGTTGCGTGAAAAACGCAGAATATAGAACATGCTGCAAATTTCACGCAACGCACAAGAGAGGTGTGAAAATCACCACTCATCTACACAGCCCCATTGAAGTGAATGGGTCCGGATTGAGTGCGGGTGCAATGCGTGAGGTGAACGCATTGCACCCGCACTGAATCCGGGCCCATTCACTTCAATGGGGCTGTGCAGATGAGCAGTGATTTTCACAAATCCCTTTTGCGGAATTCTCGCCCGTGTGAAAGAAGCCTAAGGGTGCATGCACATCACCGTTTAGCTTTCCGTTCTTTTGATCCGTTCAGAAGAAGAGAGAGAGAAAAAAAAAAACAGGATCCAGTAAAAAACGGATCCTGTTGCATCAGTTGTCATCCATTTGAGCCATTTCTGTCTGAGATCCGTTTTTTACATGGGAAAAAACTGCATGCAGTACTTTTGTTTCCATCTAAGGGCACTTTCACACTAGTTTTTCTTTTCCTGCGTTGTGTTCCATCACAGGAGCTCAATATCGGAAAAGAACTGATCAGTTTTATCCTAATGCATTCTGAATTGAGAGCAATCCGTTTAGTATGCATCAGTTCAGTCCCTCTTACGTTTTTTGGCCGGAGAAAATATTGCAGCATGCTGGATTGCCGGATCCAGCAAGCAGTTCCGTTGCCGGTACTAAGGGTACTTTTACACTTGCGGCAGAGGATTCTGGCAGGCAGTTCCGTCGCCGGAACTGCCTGTCGGATCTGTCAAAACGTATGCAAACTGGTGGCATTTGTCAGACGGAACAGGATCCTGATCCACCTGACAAATGCATTGAAATGCCGGATCCGTTTCTCCAGTGTCATCTGGAAAAACGGATCCGGCATTTATTTTTTTTTCAAATATTTTGCGGTCTGAGCATGCGCAGACTGCAAAAACGATTCAGTTTTGCTGGAACACTCGGGGCCAGATCCGGCATTAATGCATTTCAATGGGAAAAAAAGTTGGATCCAGCATTCTGGCAAGTGTTCCGGAATTTTGGACGGAGATAAAACCGCAGCATGCTGCTGTATTATCTCCGTCCTCAAAAAAGGCAAAAAGACTGAACTGAAGACATCCTGATGCATCCTGAACGTATTGCTCTCCATTCAGAATGCATGGGGTTAAAACTGATCAGTTCTTTTCCAGCATTGAGCCCCTAGGACGGAACTCAATGCCGGAAAATAATAACGCTAGTGTGAAAGTACCCTAAAAAAAGATCTCAGACAGAAATGGCTCAAACGGATGACAACTGATGCAACAGGGTCAGTTTTTTTTACTGGATCATGTTTTTTTTCTCTCTCTCTCTTCCTCTGACAGATCAGAAGAACGGAAAGCTAAAACGGTGATGTGAATGCACCCTTAATATTTTTTATTTATTTATAAATTAACGAAATGCAAAGTGAATGAAGAAAAGAGAAATCTAATCATATCAATATTTGGTGTGATCTCCCTTTGCCTTCACAACAACATCAGTTCTTCTAGGTACACTTGCACACAGTTTTTGAAGGAATTCCGCTAGGAGGTTGTTCCAGACATCTTGGAGAATTAACCACAGATCTTCTGTGGATGTAGGCTTGCTCAAATCCTTCTGTCTCTTTATGTAATCCCAGACAGACTCGATGATGTTGAGATCAGGGCTCTGTAGAGCCCATAACATCACTTCCAGGACTCCTTGTTCTTCTTTACACTGAAGATAGTTCTTAATGACATTATGCTTATGCTTGGGGTCATTGTCCTGCTGCAGAATAAATGTAGAGCCAATCAGACGCCTCCCTGATGGTATTGCATGACAAATAAGTATATGTTTGTATTCAGCATTGAGGATGTCATTAATCCTGACCAAATCCCATTCGCTGAATTGATGTTGTTCTGAAGGCAAAGGGTGGTCACTGCAAAATTATTTGAAAGCATTCCTAAATTGCAGCACTTTTTCCACACCTGGCTAAAACTTTTGCACAGTACTATATATATATATATATATATATATATATATACAGTACAGACCAAAAGTTTGGACACACCTCCTCATTCAAAGAGTTTTCTTTATTTTCATAACTATGAAAATTGTAGATTCACACTGAAGGCATAAAAACTATGAATTAACACATGTGGAATTATATACATAGCAAAAAAGTGTGAAACAACTGAAAATATATCATTTTCTAGGTTCTTCAAAGTAGACACCTTTTGCTTTGATTACTGCTTTGCACACTCTTGGCATTCTCTTGATGAGCTTCAAGAGGTAGTCAGCTGAAATGGTCTTCCAACAGTCTTGAAGGAGTTCCCAGAGATGCTTAGCACTTGTTGGCCCTTTTGCCTTCATTCTGCGGTCCAGCTCACCCCAAACCATCTCGATTGGGTTCAGGTCCGGTGACTGTGGAGGCCAGGTCATCTGGCGCAGCACCCCATCACTCTCCTTCATGGTCAAATAGCCATTACACAGCCTGGAGGTGTGTTTGGGGTCATTGTCCTGTTGAAAAATAAATGATGGTCCAACTAAACGCAAACTGGATGGAATAGCATGCCGCTGCAAGATGCTGTGGTAGCCATGCTGGTTCAGTATGCCTTCAATTTTGAATAAATCCCCAACAGTGTCACCAGCAAAGCACCCCCACACCATCACACCTCCTCCTCTATGCTTCACGGTGGGAACCAGGCATGTAGAGTCCATCCGTTCACCTTTTCTGCGTCGCACAAAGACACGGTGGTTGGAACCAAAGATCTCAAATTTGGACTCATCAGACCAAAGCACAGATTTCCACTGGTCTAATGTCCATTCCTTGTGTTCTTTAGCCCAAACAAGTCTCTTCTGCTTGTTGCCTGTCCTTAGCAGTGGTTGTCTAGCAGATATTCTACCATGAAGGCCTGATTCACACAGTCTCCTCTTAACAGTTGTTCTAGAGATGTGTCTGCTGCTAGAACTCTGTGTGGCATTGACCTGGACTCTAATCTGAGCTGCTGTTAACCTGCGATTTCTGAGGGTGGTGAACTTATCCTCCGCAGCAGAGGTGACTCTTGGTCTACCTTTCCTGGGGCGGTCCACATGTGAGCCAGTTTCTTTGTAGCGCTTGATGGTTTTTGTGATTGCACTTGGGGACACTTTCAAAGTTTTCCCAATTTTTCGGACTGACTGACCTTCATTTCTTAAAGTAATGATGGCCACTCGTTTTTCTTTACTTAGAATTTGTATTATGGCAAGAAAAAAGCAGCTAACAGTCTATTCAGTAGGACTATCAGCTGTGTAACCACCTGACTTCTCCACAACGCAACTGATGGTCCCAACCCCATTTATAAGGCAAGAAATCCCACTTATTAAACCTGAAAGGGCACACCTGTGAAGTGAAAACCATTTCAGGTGACTACCTCTTGAAGCTCATCAAGAGAATGCCAAGAGTGTGCAAAGCAGTAATCAAAGAAAAAGGTGGCTACTATGAAGAACCTAGAATATGACATATTTTCAGTTGTTTCACACTTTTTTGTTATGTATATAATTTCACATGTGTTAATTCATAGTTTTGATGCCTTCAGTGTGAATCTACAATTTTCATAGTCATGAAAATAAAGAACACTCTTTGAATGAGAAGGTGTGTCCAAACTTTTGGTCTGTACTGTATATATATATATATAGTACAGACCAAAAGTTTGGACACACCTTCTCATTCAAAGAGTTTTCTTTATTTTCATGACTATAAAAAAAATTGTAGATTCACACTGAAGGCATCAAAACTATGAATTAACACATGTGGAATTATATACATAACAAAAAAGTGTGAAACAACTGAAAATATGTCATATTCTAGGTTCTTCAAAGTAGCCACCTTTTTGCTTTGATTACTGCTTTGCACACTCTTGGCATTCTCTTGATGAGCTTCAAGAGGTAGTCACCTGAAATGGTTTTCACTTCACAGGTGTGCCCTGTCAGGTTTAATAAGTGGGATTTCTTGCCTTATAAATGGGGTTGGGACCATCAGTTGCGTTGTGAAGTCAGGTGGATACACAGCTGATAGTCCTACTGAATAGACAGTTAGAATTTGTATTATGGCAAGAAAAAAGCAGCTAAGTAAAGAAAAACGAGTGGCCATCATTACTTTAAGAAATGAAGGTCAGTCAGTCTGAAAAATTGGGAAAACTTTGAAAGTGTCCCCAAGTGCAGTCACAAAAACCATCAAGCGCTACAAAGAAACTGGCTCACATGCGGACCGCCCCAGGAAAGGAAGACCAAGAGTCACCTCTGCTGCGGAGGATAAGTTCATCCGAGTCACTAGCCTCAGAAATCGCAGGTTAATAGCAGCTCAGATTAGAGACCAGGTCAATGCCACACAGAGTTCTAGCAGCAGACACATCTCTAGAACAACTGTTAAGAGGAGACTGTGTGAATCAGGCCTTCATGGTAGAATATCTGCTAGACAACCACTGCTAAGGACAGGCAACAAGCAGAAGAGACTTGTTTGGGCTAAAGAACACAAGGAATGGACATTAGACCAGTGGAAATCTGTGCTTTGGTCTGATGAGTCCAAATTTGAGATCTTTGGTTCCAACCACCGTGTCTTTGTGCGACGCAGAAAAGGTGAACGGATGGACTCTACATGCCTGGTTCCCACCGTGAAGCATGGAGGAGGAGGTGTGATGGTGTGGGGGTGCTTTACTGGGGACACTGTTGGGGATTTATTCAAAATTGAAGGCATACTGAACCAGCATGGCTACCACAGCATCTTGCAGCGGCATGCTATTCCATCCAGTTTGCGTTTAGTTGGACCATCATTTATTTTTCAACAGGACAATGACCCCAAACACACCTCCAGGCTGTGTAAGGGCTATTTGACCATGAAGGAGAGTGATGGGGTGCTGCGCCAGATAACCTGGCCTCCACAGTCACCGGACCTGAACCCAATCGAGATGGTTTGGGGTGAGCTGGACCGCAGAGTGAAGGCAAAAGGGCCAACAAGTGCTAAGCATCTCTGGCAACTCTTCCAAGACTGTTGGAAGACCATTTCAGATGACTACCTCTTGAAGCTCATCAAGAGAATGCCAAGAGTGTGCAAAGCAGTAATCAAAGCAAAAGGTGTCTACTTTGAAGAACCTAGAATATGACATATTTTCAGTTGTTTCACACTTTTTTGTTATGTATATAATTTCACATGTGTTAATTCATAGTTTTGATACCTTCAGTGTGAATCTACAATTTTCATAGTCATGAAAATAAAGAAAACTCTTTGAATGAGAAGGTGTGTCCAAACTTTTGGTCTGTACTGTATATATATATAGTACAGACCAAAAGTTTGGACACACCTTCTCATTCAAAGAGTTTTCTTTATTTTCATGACTATAAAAAAAATTGTAGATTCACACTGAAGGCATCAAAACTATGAATTAACACATGTGGAATTATATACATAACAAAAAAGTGTGAAACAACTGAAAATATGTCATATTCTAGGTTCTTTAAAGTAGCCACCTTTTTGCTTTGATTACTGCTTTGCACACTCTTGGCATTCTCTTGATGAGCTTCAAGAGGTAGTCACCTGAAATGGTTTTCACTTCACAGGTGTGCCCTGTCAGGTTTAATAAGTGGGATTTCTTGCCTTATAAATGGGGTTGGGACCATCAGTTGCGTTGTGAAGTCAGGTGGATACACAGCTGATAGTCCTACTGAATAGACAGTTAGAATTTGTATTATGGCAAGAAAAAAGCAGCTAAGTAAAGAAAAACGAGTGGCCATCATTACTTTAAGAAATGAAGGTCAGTCAGTCTGAAAAATTGGGAAAACTTTGAAAGTGTCCCCAAGTGCAGTCACAAAAACCATCAAGCGCTACAAAGAAACTGGCTCACATGCGGACCGCCCCAGGAAAGGAAGACCAAGAGTCACCTCTGCTGCGGAGGATAAGTTCATCCGAGTCACTAGCCTCAGAAATCGCAGGTTAATAGCAGCTCAGATTAGAGACCAGGTCAATGCCACACAGAGTTCTAGCAGCAGACACATCTCTAGAACAACTGTTAAGAGGAGACTGTGTGAATCAGGCCTTCATGGTAGAATATCTGCTAGACAACCACTGCTAAGGACAGGCAACAAGCAGAAGAGACTTGTTTGGGCTAAAGAACACAAGGAATGGACATTAGACCAGTGGAAATCTGTGCTTTGGTCTGATGAGTCCAAATTTGAGATCTTTGGTTCCAACCACCGTGTCTTTGTGCGACGCAGAAAAGGTGAACGGATGGACTCTACATGCCTGGTTCCCACCGTGAAGCATGGAGGAGGAGGTGTGATGGTGTGGGGGTGC
The DNA here is from genome assembly GCF_014858855.1 of Bufo gargarizans. NCBI lineage: Eukaryota > Metazoa > Chordata > Amphibia > Anura > Bufonidae > Bufo > Bufo gargarizans. The sequence goes on along the minus strand of NC_058090.1, from coordinate 21,908,412 downwards.
TTTACTGGGGACACTGTTGGGGATTTATTCAAAATTGAAGGCATACTGAACCAGCATGGCTACCACAGCATCTTGCAGCGGCATGCTATTCCATCCAGTTTGCGTTTAGTTGGACCATCATTTATTTTTCAACAGGACAATGACCCCAAACACACCTCCAGGCTGTGTAAGGGCTATTTGACCATGAAGGAGAGTGATGGGGTGCTGCGCCAGATAACCTGGCCTCCACAGTCACCGGACCTGAACCCAATCGAGATGGTTTGGGGTGAGCTGGACCGCAGAGTGAAGGCAAAAGGGCCAACAAGTGCTAAGCATCTCTGGCAACTCTTCCAAGACTGTTGGAAGACCATTTCAGATGACTACCTCTTGAAGCTCATCAAGAGAATGCCAAGAGTGTGCAAAGCAGTAATCAAAGCAAAAGGTGTCTACTTTGAAGAACCTAGAATATGACATATTTTCAGTTGTTTCACACTTTTTTGTTATGTATATAATTTCACATGTGTTAATTCATAGTTTTGATACCTTCAGTGTGAATCTACAATTTTCATAGTCATGAAAATAAAGAAAACACTTTGAATGAGAAGGTGTGTCCAAACTTTTGGTCTGTACTGTATATATATATAGTACAGACCAAAAGTTTGGACACACCTTCTCATTCAAAGAGTTTTCTTTATTTTCATGACTATAAAAAAAATTGTAGATTCACACTGAAGGCATCAAAACTATGAATTAACACATGTGGAATTATATACATAACAAAAAAGTGTGAAACAACTGAAAATATGTCATATTCTAGGTTCTTCAAAGTAGCCACCTTTTTGCTTTGATTACTGCTTTGCACACTCTTGGCATTCTCTTGATGAGCTTCAAGAGGTAGTCACCTGAAATGGTTTTCACTTCACAGGTGTGCCCTGTCAGGTTTAATAAGTGGGATTTCTTGCCTTATAAATGGGGTTGGGACCATCAGTTGCGTTGTGAAGTCAGGTGGATACACAGCTGATAGTCCTACTGAATAGACAGTTAGAATTTGTATTATGGCAAGAAAAAAGCAGCTAAGTAAAGAAAAACGAGTGGCCATCATTACTTTAAGAAATGAAGGTCAGTCAGTCTGAAAAATTGGGAAAACTTTGAAAGTGTCCCCAAGTGCAGTCACAAAAACCATCAAGCGCTACAAAGAAACTGGCTCACATGCGGACCGCCCCAGGAAAGGAAGACCAAGAGTCACCTCTGCTGCGGAGGATAAGTTCATCCGAGTCACTAGCCTCAGAAATCGCAGGTTAATAGCAGCTCAGATTAGAGACCAGGTCAATGCCACACAGAGTTCTAGCAGCAGACACATCTCTAGAACAACTGTTAAGAGGAGACTGTGTGAATCAGGCCTTCATGGTAGAATATCTGCTAGACAACCACTGCTAAGGACAGGCAACAAGCAGAAGAGACTTGTTTGGGCTAAAGAACACAAGGAATGGACATTAGACCAGTGGAAATCTGTGCTTTGGTCTGATGAGTCCAAATTTGAGATCTTTGGTTCCAACCACCGTGTCTTTGTGCGACGCAGAAAAGGTGAACGGATGGACTCTACATGCCTGGTTCCCACCGTGAAGCATGGAGGAGGAGGTGTGATGGTGTGGGGGTGCTTTACTGGGGACACTGTTGGGGATTTATTCAAAATTGAAGGCATACTGAACCAGCATGGCTACCACAGCATCTTGCAGCGGCATGCTATTCCATCCAGTTTGCGTTTAGTTGGACCATCATTTATTTTTCAACAGGACAATGACCCCAAACACACCTCCAGGCTGTGTAAGGGCTATTTGACCATGAAGGAGAGTGATGGGGTGCTGCGCCAGATAACCTGGCCTCCACAGTCACCGGACCTGAACCCAATCGAGATGGTTTGGGGTGAGCTGGACCGCAGAGTGAAGGCAAAAGGGCCAACAAGTGCTAAGCATCTCTGGCAACTCTTCCAAGACTGTTGGAAGACCATTTCAGATGACTACCTCTTGAAGCTCATCAAGAGAATGCCAAGAGTGTGCAAAGCAGTAATCAAAGCAAAAGGTGTCTACTTTGAAGAACCTAGAATATGACATATTTTCAGTTGTTTCACACTTTTTTGTTATGTATATAATTCCACATGTGTTAATTCATAGTTTTGATGCGTTCAGTGTGAATCTACAATTTTCATAGTCATGAAAATAAAGAAAACTCTTTGAATGAGAAGGTGTGTCCAATCTTTTCGTCTGTACTGTATATATATATATATATACACACACACATATATACTGTGTATATATATATATATATATGACATACAGGGAGTGCAGAATTATTAGGCAAATGAGTATTTTGACCACATCATCCTCTTTATGCATGTTGTCTTACTCCAAGCTGTAGAGGCTCGAAAGCCTACTACCAATTAAGCATATTAGGTGATGTGCATCTCTGTAATGAGAAGGGGTGTGGTCTAATGACATCAACACCCTATATCAGGTGTGCATAATTATTAGGCAACTTCCTTTCCTTTGGCAAAATGGGTCAAAAGAAGGACTTGACAGGCTCAGAAAAGTCAAAAATAGTGAGATATCTTGCAGAGGGATGCAGCACTCTTAAAATTGCAAAGCTTCTGAAGCGTGATCATCGAACAATCAAGCGTTTCATTCAAAATAGTCAACAGGGTCGCAAGAAGCGTGTGGAAAAACCAAGGCGCAAAATAACTGCCCATGAACTGAGAAAAGTCAAGCGTGCAGCTGCCAAGATGCCACTTGCCACCAGTTTGGCCATATTTCAGAGCTGCAACATCACTGGAGTGCCCAAAAGCACAAGGTGTGCAATACTCAGACATGGCCAAGGTAAGAAAGGCTGAAAGACGACCACCACTGAACAAGACACACAAGCTGAAACGTCAAGACTGGGCCAAGAAATATCTCAAGACTGATTTTTCTAAGGTTTTATGGACTGATGAAATGAGAGTGAGTCTTGATGGGCCAGATGGATGGGCCCGTGGCTGGATTGGTAAAGGGCAGAGAGCTCCAGTCCGACTCAGACGCCAGCAAGGTGGAGGTGGAGTACTGGTTTGGGCTCGTATCATCAAAGATGAGCTTGTGGGGCCTTTTCGGGTTGAGGATGGAGTCAAGCTCAACTCCCAGTCCTACTGCCAGTTTCTGGAAGACACCTTCTTCAAGCAGTGGTACAGGAAGAAGTCTGCATCCTTTAAGAAAAACATGATTTTCATGCAGGACAATGCTCCATCACACGCGTCCAAGTACTCCACAGCGTGGCTGGCAAGAAAGGGTATAAAAGAAGAAAATCTAATGACATGGCCTCCTTGTTCACCTGACCTGAACCCCATTGAGAACCTGTGGTCCATCATCAAATGTGAGATTTACAAGGAGGGAAAACAGTACACCTCTCTGAACAGTGTCTGGGAGGCTGTGGTTGCTGCTGCATGCAATGTTGATGGTGAACAGATCAAAACACTGACAGAATCCATGGATGGCAGGCTTTTGAGTGTCCTTGCAAAGAAAGGTGGCTATATTGGTCACTGATTTGTTTTTGTTTTGTTTTTGAATGTCAGAAATGTATATTTGTGAATGTTGAGATGTTATATTGGTTTCACTGGTAAAAATAAATAATTGAAATGGGTATATATTTGTTTTTTGTTGAGTTGCCTAATAATTATGCACAGTAATAGTCACCTGCACACACAGATATCCCCCTAAAATAGCTAAAACTAAAAACTACTTCCAAAAATATTCAGCTTTGATATTAATGAGATTTTTGGGTTCATTGAGAACATGGTTGTTGTTCAATAATAAAATTAATTCTCAAAAATACAACTTGCCTAATAATTCTGCACTCCCTGTATATATATATATATATATGTCATTGTAATCCTGCCTGTGATAATAATGAGATAATTGCTTAAAAGGGACCTGGACAGACCAAGAAATGGCAACTATTATTAGTCTTAGTTGCCAGTCTGAAAAAACTGCTGAAATTTTGGATAGTTTTTTTTATATAGATGTGACATGTAAAATGAAATATCACATCACCAAAAAATCATTAAAAATGTGTGTCACATAAAACATTATGGTCATTCTCTGATGACACATTCCCTTTAACAGCTTTCCTAGGAGACCACCATAGATTGCAATTGCACAGGCAGCACTCCACTTCATATTTCGAAATACAATGGATCTTTCAGAACTTTTGTAAAAGAACGATGGGAAACAAACACTAAGGCCAATGGACAATGCCACTTTTGGTTGTCATCTGACCTCTTTTAACTACTTACAACACCAAGACAAAAGTTTAAAAACTGAATCAATTGGCACTTAATACTGTAGATTTCCTGGTAAACCTGCATCTGTAGAAAAGTATCTGATGATCCGACTCATCCCATGATACAATAATGTTTTTGTGCTGTGGGCTGGTTCAGGTCCTTACTGCCAAGGGTTCCACAAAAATGTAAATTTAGAGAGAATGAACGGCATCACAGTCTGTCTGGCATTTAATAAAGATGCTTTTATATGTGTCATCAGTGGTTCACAAGATAAAGTGGCGACAGAGTTGCTCTTCAGGCCAGTCAGCAGACAGTATAGCACATGATGAAAATACAAATTAAAAAGGTAAAAAATTGCAATAATTGGCACTCAGTACTGTAGATTTCTTGACAGTCTAGCTTCTATGGAAAATGAACCAAACTCAGTATAGAGTCCTCCGTAATGCTAGCTAAAACTAATAACACACTATTCTATTAGGCATCTAAAATGAACAATATAGGAATGTTAAACTATATGAATGTAAGGCTATGAAACCATATGAGGACACATTTAACTTGCTGAGCTAGGGCACCACAATGGGCACAAAGTATATGCCAAGGTAGACAACTTCTATGTATGCGGGATGCTTATACCATAAGTGGCTGGCATTGCTCCCTTGAGTATGTTCCTTTTCCATTGCTCCATGACTTTTCTAAAATGAAATATTATAGGATGCACAGATCCTATTCCATGGTTTTTGTGCAGATGCAATTTCCAATGAGAAAAAGAGAGTTGGAAATATAGTGAAAATCCACGAGATGTACATTTTACTCTCTTGCTACAATGAAGCATATCAGTTTATATAGAAGAAATAATACATATTTGCAGGAATTATAAACAAGTGCATTTATAAACGGGCCAAAACATTGATAGATGCTGAATTATCAGATATTCTGGATTATTGGATGGCCATAGAAAATGATGTAAAGCTTACCAGTAGAGTAGAGAGCGTTCATGAAAAATATCCAAAATAAAATGCTATACTATTAAATTCCAGATTGAATGAATGTCTCCGTATTTTTTTTTTTAAAGGCTTTATTTTTCTATTTTCACAGAAAAGTAAACAATACATTAAATAGGGGAACAACCCCCTCAACACAATGTAACCTCAAACATCACATTCAATTGACAGGCAAGATGATAGGATTACATATAGATGATGTATCTTCATGTATAGGGGACGTTAACACAATTCACATCCATCATAAAACAGAGTTGTTATCATAAAGCAGAGTTATCGCATTAGAACCTGTCCCCATTCACACACACCGCCAGACCTCTCTAAACTCCTCCAGCCCAATTACACTGTAACCGAGTCTGCACTCAACCAAATATCCCAGATCTTCTCAAATTTTCCCGGTACACCCCTAGCTTCATAAGTTAGCTTATATACTGAAAGCGTAGCGTTAATAAGCTGGACCCAATGAGACAGTGTTGGTTTTTTAGGGGGCTTCCAATTCAGCAGAATTGACTTTCTCGCATAAAACATTAGTAACCTATAAAGGATTTTAGTATGCTTAGATGGAACAATATCGTTGACAAGACCCAACAGGCTAACTTCAGGTGCCACAATTGCTGGGAGCCCCAGACGAGCATTAAGATACCCATGCACCTCCACCCAGAATTCAGCGATGACCGGACACTCCCAGACCATGTGCAAAAAAGTCCCCTTGTCATTATTACGTCTTGTACATATATCTGAAGTAAGTTTATGCATCTCACTGGGGTATAGTAGACTCTGTGCAACCGTTTAGTCTGAATCAGCTGATCACGTGCACAAATCACCGTCCCCTTCCAGGAGGCCGACAGCTCTTTCTCATGATAATCTTCCAATGCAGGAATATTAGCCTTCCACTTAAGAAAGGCCCTTGCCATCGGCGAGGGTCGGGAGGATAGAAGGAAACCGTAGAAAGATGACACCATTTTGGTATGAACTGCCCGTCTGGTAATTTTCTCTACTGCACTGTATTCTAGCCTCAAAGGACCTGACCCAAACTGGGATTCGCAAGTATGTCTCAGTTGAAAAATGTATCCGTATTTTTAAAATAATTGGCTTTGCAAAAAATATCTGTGCTTTGTCCATCTTTTACCTAACACCTTTTATTGTCAGGAGTCAGGACCTTTACCCCATGTCTTAAAAGCATACTCATCACCAAATAGCTATACATTTGCATAAAAAAATTAATTAAAGGGCATCTGTCAGCAGGTTTGTACCTATGAAAATGGCTGACATGTTGCATATTCGCTTGGCAGCTGAAGGCGTCTGTGTTGGTCCCATGATCATATCTGTCCGCATTGCTGAGAAAAGTGATGTTTTCATATATGCAAATGATCCTCTAGGAGCAACGGGGGCGTTGTCATTACACCTAGAGGCTCTGCTCTTTGATTGACAGTGGCAGGTGTGATGATGTTTTCACTGCCGGGCCCTGTCAATCATAGTGGAGAGGGCATGGCAGTTGCAGAGAGAGCAGAGCTTCTAGGTGTAACAGCAACGCCCCCATTGCTCCTAGAGGATCATTTGCATATGCAAAAACATCATTTCTCTCAGCAATGCGGGCACATATGAACATGGGACCAACACAGATGCCTTCAGCTGCCAAGCACACATACATTTTATGAGGGGGCATGGTTTTATAGGAAAAGGGGTATTACTTAAATGCTACGCTGACTTCAAAAAAATGCACAAAGATTATAGTTTTGAGTAAGACTAAACGAACCAATAGGTGGTGTCTAGTTAAACTAGACAGTCTTAATGTGTACCAGATTTATCAGGTTTATCATCCAGTATCAGCCACTATGAAAGATCTGGTGCGGCTTAAGACTTTCTGTCTAAATTAACACTGTCTTACTTTTAGACTGTATTAGTAATCCTGCCCCACTGATGGAAGATAAGGCCGTTATGAGCTAATGCTACCACCAGCACTGCTCCTACAGGCACAGTAGATCTGTATCACTAGGTGGTCATGGGGAATGCTGTCTGCTGAAAAATGTGCATATGAGTTCAGAGATAATAATAATAACAACATAATAATAATAATAATAATAATAATAAATAAAAAAAGAATGTTCATAATATAACAAAAGAAAAAGTATTTACCTGTTGTCTCTTGGAAAAGTTAGACAATTTAACTGCACTTTTTTCCGTCAGTGCCACAGGTTTTGAATGGAATGACAGTATGCATGATTGACCATGGCTTCATTGAAACTCTTCTAGCCACAGTTATACAGCTTGGGGGGGATCAAGTTCTTCATTTAAACGATGGGTAGGGTTTCCAGGGGTCTGAACCCTACCAAATATATCCTATATCATCTATCCAGTGATAGGCGATAAATGACTTTAATCAACACAAAGATCAAGTACCAAAATACCCAAAATATCAAAGTTTATTAAATTCACATTAAAAACATACATAGACACATACAGACATGTGGAAACGAAATAAAGTGCCAAAAAGCGACAGCTCGCATATATCCTGTGTGACCGAAAATATATATGACATAGACTAACATCAGATGTTAGTCTATGTCATATATTATATGCGGTCACACAGGATATATGCGAGCTGTCGCTTTTTGGCACTTTATTTCGTTTCCACATGTCTGTATGTGTGTATGTATGTTTTTAATGTGAATTTAATAAACTTTGATATTTTGGGTATTTTGGTACTTGATCTTTGTGTTGATTATAGTTAGAGGAAGTACACCCTTGCACACACTGGTTGTGTTGATCTAGTTGAATAGATAAATGACTTTGTTAGTTCGAATACTCCTTTAAAGATGTGGAAATCAAGTTACAACTAATTAAAAAAAAGTCCTCATAAATGAAGCGATCTAAATTCTCCCATTCCTGTTACTTTAAACACATTATTTTCTAGAAATTTCAGTAATTGCCGCTAGAGGATTCGTAATCCTTTTTCACAGTAAAGCAGAAGCAATGTAAAACTGCTTTACAACCAGATTAAAAAATGCATGGCGATTTCAATGGGATCATTTACAGTTATGCTGAGCTGCACTTTCAGTTTTGTGCAATTTGAAGGGAAACATAAAAACAGGAATGAGAAGAGAGATAAAATTAAAAATCTCTAGAAACATGAATTTAAACCCCATAAAGTCAGGCAACAGTAGGCCAATAAGGATTTTTATAGGGGTCATTGTGCAGTTCTTGTAAAAGTGCTTGTACAGTCTAGTATGTCCCCCGCCTTCTAGTAATTATCTTTAGATTAGTTTTGAGGTATATGCTAAATATTTGCAGCAGTCTGGACTAATTTAAGTCTAATCTACAGAAAACACAAGACCTGAAGTGTTAAAGGGGCTATCCAACTGTTTGTATCTGATAACCTATCCTCTAGATAGGTCATCAGAATACGATTGGTGGGGATCTGACACCCAGGACCCTGCCGATCAGCTGTTTGAGAAGGTCTCAGTGGTACTGTGAGCACCGCAGTCTTCTCACTGCTTACACTAGGCCAGAGACATCACGACTATCGGTAACGCGGCCTAGGTGCAGCTCAGCCCTATTCACTTTAATATAAACCCCTGTAAGTAGCACTCCCCAAAACCTTTTTTTATTCTCTGACCTGTTAGAAAGGTACATGATGTAATCTGTGGTGAATGTAATCTTCTTACCAGTGTCTGTATTTGTGAGTTATAACCTCCCTTCTGATCCTCAGCTGTGTCATGTGACCAACACTCTGATCTCCAAATAACACAGCATCTTATGTGTGGACAGGAAGCCATTTTCTCTATGTATTCCTATGGAAGCCACAATGTCAGTCTCATAGAAATAAATAGAGAAGTAACTGACTTCCTGTCCTGTGTCAGTTAGAAATCAGAGTGCTGGTCACATGACACAGCTGAGGATCAGAAGGGAGGTTATAATTCCCAAATACAGTTACTGGAAAGAAGATTTCCTTCACTACAGTTTACATCATGTACAGTACCTTTCTAATAGGCCAGAGAATAAATGTTTTTGTAGGAGTGCTACCTCAATATAAACTCTCCCAAATGTCTGAGTTTTTTTGGGGTGAGGTTCATTTGCTGGAATAAGAAGGAATCTTTTTATCTCCATTGAAGACTATTTGTAACAGTCACTTTAGAATCTTCACTGTACTAAAGGCTGCATAGTTGGGGTAAGGATCTACATTACCATTTGTATTCCATATTGTCCTCAATGTATAAACCATACCTGTACCATAGTGAAGAATGTAGGGGTAGTTATAGGGGGGTGCAGAGGTTGCAGCCATGGTGCCTGAAGGGATTACTAGACACCTCTGCCACATAAAAAGACTTTGGGAAGAGTTATTAAAGGGGTTGGCCCATCTGAAGCATTGGTGGCATTTCGATAGGATATGCCACCAATGTCTGATAAGTGTGGGTCTCACCTCTGGGACCCACACTTATCTCTACAATGGAGCCCTCAAAATGAAGGACAGTGGACCGTACGTGAGTGGCCGCCCTCCATTCATTTCTATGAGAGTGATGCGGTTGGCTTTTTTCAGAAGTCCTATAGAAATGAATGGGAAATGCACTCAGCAAGCATAGCCACCGCTACATTCATTTTTATGGGGCTGACAGAAATAGCATGTGTGGTCCGCTCTCCTTCACTTTGCAAGCTCCATTCTAGAGATAGGTGCACCTATCAGACATTGATAGCATATCCTAGTGATATGCCACCAATGCTTGAGATGACACAACCCCTTTAAGCCCTGTGGTGCCAAAAAGTTGTACATTCTTGCAGAAACTCCCTTTTGTGCAAAACTTTTGATGATTTACACCATGATCGCCTATCTTCTAAAAAGTGTGGGGGGTATGGCCTTTGCAGGCTGACTAATTTAACATTACTTATACAAGAAAGCTCATTTTAAATACATCTGGAATCTATGTCAGTTCCTAGCTCGGGTAAATTTCAGTTTGCGTCACACTGACCTCCTAAAAAGCACCAAAGTTATTAGGAGTCGTGTGTCTCTCGGGTGACGCATCTTATGCCAGTCTTAATAAATTCTCCCCTTAGAAAATAAAAAGGAGGTGGCAGGTGGTGGGACTGTTACAGATTTTGCATTGGGGCCTAGGAACTTCAAATGTTGTCTCCGACTGAAAAATCAATTTAGAAGCTTTCTCTTCCATTCAAGGCTGGATTAGGCACCAGGCCCTATACACAGACATAGCAATTTATAGGCTTCCAGACAGTCCTCCTGCCAGGGAACCATTTTTTTAAAATGCATTTTAAAAACTCTGAGCCCAAACTGTATTAATTTGATGTTCTATGCTCATTTCTCCTCAATTTTGGCCATAGTTTTCATTAAGCAGTTTCATGTTTTATGGCTCAATGGGCATGGAGACATCGCGGGGTCATCTTTAAGGAGTGAAGCTATAAAGAACTGTATTCCGTAAGGTCTGTTTATAATGCAAAGTAGTTAAATGACTGAAGTGAAATTATGTATTTCACATGCACTGCCAACAAAAGTGATTCAGATTATGTGATTTCTAACGATGAGCGAGATACCAGGAACACATCAATGCTGTTCTCACCAATCCGCGCTACGAGCGTAACACTCCTCTAGAAGAAGAGCCAAATCAAGCCCTGTAAATATCACAACCCACCATTAAATTGTACACCAACGTATCCGTTCAGTCTCATCATTTCAGATTTCACTCTCTTATGTTGAATATTTACAGTGTATACTCTCTATAGATAATATGCAATAGGAATTCTCTTAAAGGGAACCAGATACCATGAAAATCCAGTGCAATCTGCAGGCAGCCTGTTATAGAGCAGGAGGAGCTGAGCAGACTGAGATATCGTTTTCTGGGAAAAGATTCAGTATCAATTGCTAACTTGTCAGTCGTTAAGTAGGACCGCCTACATGACCGCTAACCATACAAGCACAGGGGCTTAAATTAATAAATTACTGAATCTTCTCCCATAAAACAATATATCAATCTGCTCAGCTCCTCCTGCGCTATTTCATGATGCTTGTAGATTGTACTGCATTTTCTTGGTGACAGTTTCGTTTAAAAGCAGATTTGGTCAGACCTACTAGAGAAGTAGTGGATGACCGGCCCATGCTTTCTCACACCAGTGGGTTCCAGAAGAGGACAATCATATTTACAAGTAACTTAGGAGACAACCACTTGAGACTAGCATCCATTCTTATAGTGACCCCCAGGCATCTCATGCAGGTAATACTTACCCGATCCCCGCACGGCCACCGCTGCATCCCCCCCGTCGCACGGATTAAAACATCCGTTGACAGGGGGCGCATGCTAGGGAGGCTCGTCCCCGTCACGGCCTGCTATTGGCTCCCGTCCCCAGATCTTTTCGTCCGCGTCACAGGGAGAAGCAGCAGCAGTCTTGCGGGCATCAGGATTGACGCGGGTGCCGGGGAGTGGGGTATGTATAACCTGTATGAGGTGCCCGCGCATTTTGGTGGGCATTATAGGCGTTGGATAACCCCTTTAAGGGTCGATTCCCAAATGACCTATAAGACCTTACTGATAATATGTTCTATGTGCGCAACAATATCAGCAAAGGTTGTAGATGGGTGGGCCTTTAGAATAGTATCCTGTGGTGGGCCCAGTCTAGCTTACTTCCAAATCACAGAGAAAAATCATACCAGGTATTCACATTGAAAATGTATCCAAAAAGCAAGGATAATTCTCTTTAATATAGTTGGTGGAGACCAATAGAGTGTGCCCTTCTAGGCATTTTTTTATTTTATTTTTTTAAATCATTGCATTATACGCATTTTGTGCTTTTTCAATTGGTCTTTTTTATATTTTTTTGCTCTACAGCCTTAACATTCAATGCTTTCTGTTTTTCACTAAATGTCAGGCAGCTCCTCTGACGGCTTGATGTGTAGCCCTGATCTTGGAATTTATGACAGCTCTACATATGCACACAGCACCACTACACACCCAGCTCTGCTGCGCACACACATCTTTAATAAAAACTCACATTTCTCCTCTTCCTGGTCTGACTCCGTCCTCTGATGACATCATCAAAGGTCTTCAAAGTACAGTTACTCAGAGCTTTCATCTTCAGGATGGCTATGGTCCTTAAAATCCTTTCCATGTGCTGAATGATCGATTGTTTAGCCTCCTCTCTTACCTGCACTGATCATACAGATGAGAGTCAGAGAGAAGTGTGCAGACAGAGAGCTCCTTCACTGATCTCTATATCAGCGCTCTGCTGGATCATTAAGGGAGGTCTGGCACTGTTGGACCACCACGACTGCAGACTAGCGGACTATAAGACGCAGGAACTTTTCTTTTTTAAATATAAAAGTGTGTCATATTAAAAATATTTAGTATAGATATACTGTATTTATACAATATATGTGTGTGTGTATATAGTCCACTTTAGACTTATGAGGGTAACTCAATGCAATTGTCATTTAGTGTCAAGTAGTTATGCCATCACTCTGTTTATATATACAATGTGTGTGTGTGTGTGTATATATATATATATATATATATATATCTACTCACATTTGTCAAACTACCCTTTATATTCTTTATATTACAGGTTAGTATATCGAAAAACCGTTATCTGTAGCACATGCAGTCAATTATCACACTTAGGCTGTGTTCATACTACATTTGCACGGTATGTTCAGCATATGTGCAGGAAGGCGTGTATGCCAAACATATCCATAGGGAAACATTGACACAACAGATGCCAAAAGAATATCCCTTTGGCATTCACTGGTTCGTTGTGCATCTGCATGCATATTTTTTTTTTAGCAACCTGGAATAGGTGGGATGATAGGAGCGCATTCAGACTGACAGGCGGCCACTTCAAGTATGTGCTATGCTTTTCTTTTCTTTTTTTACCCTTGGGATGATGTTTGCCCTTGTATGCCTATACATCGCCTATGTCAGAGCCTTCCATCAGAAATATAAGTCAACTCCCAACTTCAAACTCCAGCAAAATATCCAAATGCAGCGTGAAGAGAGCCTAAGGCCTGTTTCACACTTGCGTTGTGGCTTTGAAATCTGGCAGAGGATCTCAAAACCTGAAGTAAACGGACCCGTGCCATTTAACACATCCGGATGGATCCGTTTTGGACAGATCCGGTTGTATTAAATCAAAACTGAGCAAACTGGATTCAGTATAAAAATCATTGTAAGGCCCCATGCACACGAACGTATTTTCTTTCCGTGTCCGTTCCGTTTATTTTGTGGACCGTATACGGAACCATTCATTTCAATGGGTACGCAAAAAAATAAAGAATTTACTCCCTGTGCATTCCGTTTCCGTATGTTCGTATTTCCGTTCTGCAAAAAAAATAGAACATGTCCTATTATTGTCTGCATTATGGACAAGGATAGGACTGCTCTATCAGGGGCCAGCTGTTCCATTCCGCAAAATACGGAATGCACACAGACATCATCCGTACTTTTTGCGGATCGCAAAATACATACGGTCGTGTCTATGAGGCCTAAGTCATTGGGCGCTGGATCAATTTTTTTTCACGAACAAAATGAAACGGATCTGGCACCACTGACTTATATTGATTTTCATGCCGGATCCGGTTTGTTCCATTTCACAGTTTCACTTGCAGCGGTTTTATAGAGCTGAATGCATCCTGATAATGAATGGGAACAAAACTGATCCGTTTTGGCCCGGCTTTCAGATCCTCTGCCGGATCTCAAAACCGGAATGCCGCAACGCAAGTGTGAAACAGGCCTAATACAGATTGAATAGTCCTCAGGCTTTATCTGCCGGCTTTAAGCTTTTACTTTCATAATTACAAAGTCATCACTTTTCTAGGAATATAAAGTATAATAATCACAAGTAATCTCACTTAGTGAAGAAATGATCTGCACCAAGACATGGGCGAGACCTGTCGGAATTTAACCATTTCTGAAGCAAACAGAAAGTACTCAGCAAGCAAATGATGGTTCCCATGTTTGCTATTACAACCAGGGAAATAAAAAGTTCTCCATAAAAGAGGCCGCAGTGGGTTATATGACTGCAATTGCTTCCAGCCCGAAACAGCTTGTTATCAGTTTATTACAGCGAGTCCTTTCTCCTTTATACGGCAAGAACTGGATACATAAAACTGTGATTTTATAAAGATGCCAATGAAGCCCAGCAGTACAATTTAACAATATCCTTTATTTTCACGTCATTTAACATGAATATGTGTCAGCTTATATGGTGTAATGAAGAATGCATGTTATGAAGGCCCCGCTGTTCACGTGCCCGGCACTGAATGGTTATCACCATGCTTATTACATGAATGTAACGTGTCAAGGTGCTTTGTAATTACACAGAAGTTTATTATATATACCGTATATACAGATCTGGACTCTGTTGCTGGTGTCAGACCCCCCCACTGATCTGATATTGATTACCTATCCTGAGGCTAGACCATCAATAACTTTTCTCAAAAAATCCCTTGAAGGTGGCCAAACACATTGTCTACCTCAGTGGGACTGATTGGTGATCTGATGTGTGTGGGGGTGACTCCTCCAAAGGTAGATATCGGCCATGTTGGATCTCAATATTCAAAATTCTTTGTTCTGAAGGGAAGTAAGCCACCACCAAAGGTGTCTGCTAGTAGCTGATACCTCTCCTCAATGAGAAAACATGCACGATTGACCGAAGAAAACATGTATGTCTATAGGGGGTGGGGAGGAACAGGTGTCAGCTGTCCTAGGTGTATGGTGTCTACCTTTAATTACTTATTGCATTTACTCCATGGTCATATTTTCTTCATACTTGACGGTGCTTCTCCTCTACTTTGTCCAGCTCTGGTTTAGATTATAGTAATAAAATCAACTTGGACCTGAGAAGCTGCCAAGAGATTTATTAAAATGTGGGAGAGGTGGCTGCACTTTTCTCCTTATACTATGATAATTCTCCTCTATAAGCAGGAGAACATCTACATGGGGTTCTTATGTTCTTCCCGTGTTTGGGTGGGTTTCCTCCGGGTTCTCCAGTTTCCTCCCACACTCTAAAGACCTTACTGATAGGGACCTTAGATTGTGAGCCCGATTGGGGACAGCTTGACGCTAATTTCTGTAAAGTGCTGTGGAATATAGTAGCGCTATATAAGTGCATAAAATAAATAAATCTGCTGCTGAGAATACAGACTGCTGTAAATGGCAGCCTGTATTCTGCTAAAAGACATGCACAGTGACAGCGGTTATCCCACGCAGCCGGACTGTTACTCCCTCATTATATACACAATATTATTAGCTGATATGTATGTAAAACATTCTGGGGGAAAAAAAGAGGATATGGAGATACATCAGATAATCTGGATTAGTAAATTTTTAAAAAACGGATACAATAAAGCTCAGTATATTAGCAGTTCTGAATACCTGCTAATCTGGCATAATATGGAAGTGCTGGACTAGTAGCAAACTTAATAGAGTAGCGCGGATAAAGGACTTCAAGGGCTGAAAAGGCGTCCGAGATTAACTGTGATTATCTGGATAAGTATTACATCAATTAAACTCCAATTCCAAGTGTAATGGATATCAAAAACAGTAATTGGTCCCCGTGAAGTGGAGATGTAATTGCCCAAGCGATGGGAATGTGATAGTACCTAGGCTTCAAATAGTTTTAAAGTTTGTTGGTAAGAAAGGTTATTGAGTAAATGTGTGGCCAGCAGGCTAGGAAGTGCGGCAAGACGATTATATAGAGTGTATATGTGAGGGCTTCGGGAAGAGGTAAGCATAAAGAACCATATTACCATTATACATGGATTAATCAATGAATAGAGTTCTGGAGATAAGGTATATTCAGATCATCTGGCAGTCTAATACTGCCGCCAATTGACCGATGAACGAGGCAATCCAAATCTTTTGGCAGGTAAAAAATCACCATTTTCAGGCGGCAGATTGTGGTGTTTAATCACGATCTGCTGCTGGCAAACAATGATTTAGTATAGGGAAGAGCGATGGTGTAACTATCACTCCTCCCTATACTGAGGAGGAGATCGCTGCATGTAATAGCAGTGGGATCCTCCGCTAGCGAACAGGCGATTGCTGGGGAGCAACGCTTCCTTCCCGACACTCGCGTGTTAAATCGGGCTGTCTAATACACCCTTAATTTTTGTTTCAGATTATGTTTCAGATCACTTGCAGATAGAGGGGCAGATTTACTAATCCTGTCTAAAATGCGGACAGTGCAAACGTAGACAGTCTAAATGGTGTATTAAACAGCAAGATTTAACAGGCGATTGTTGGGAAGGAAGGGATCCGCATGCAGCTGCCCCACGGTCGGTGCCCGTGCATTGCGGACAGCAATTTGCTGTCCGCAGCATGGGCTCGGCCAGCACACGGTCGTACTGAGGAGGAGATCACTGCATGTAATAGCAGCACTCTCCTCTACTAGCGAGCAGGTGATTGCCTGCTCGCTAGTAGAGGAGAGTGCTGCTAACGAGTGTTACTATGAACGCTCATTAGCAATCATCTGCTGAAAAATTGTCAGGTGTAATAAACTCTTAAAGGTCCACCAAATGTATTGCAGTGGTTCAGGCTGGATGATCAATTTAGTGCATGGCTAGACAATCTTGACTAACTTGTTGGACTCCCACTGATCTGATAATAATGACCTTATCCTGAGAATACATCGAGATCAACATCCCAGAAACTCCCTTTAAGGCCTCTTGCACACGACCGTATGGCTTTTTCAGTATTTTGCGGTCTGCAAAAAACTGATCCGCAAAAATTTTTGGGGACTCTCATTGAATGATTGATGACCTGACAAACCACCACTGAAGATCATTTGGATCATGGCCCTCGCCATAATAACCAGTTCTGAAAATGACCTACCATCTGAACCCCCCGATGATCAGGTATCATTGCTGAGAGGTGTTGAGGCCAGACATTTACCTATTTGAGCTCTGCAGGACAAAAGTCATTAATTGAATAGGTGCCTGTGTAATACATAAAAGAGCATGGTGGGCCAGAGCAGGAGCCACTGAATCCCAGCAGCTCTGAGTTTTAGTTTATAGAAGGGCGGCCTAAGCCCCTCTAGGATGTCCATATACCAAAAAACAACATAGGCACAGTGGTTATTCCAAAGGGGCAACCACTTTAAATTGACCCTCCAGTTCACAAAAACAAAATCATATTTTCATATTAATGAACAGAACATGTACCTGCTTCTCTGCTTTTCATATTTTCTGCTGATTCCTGGTCTCCTCTACTATCACCCAGGATGGCCACCACTTCTCAGATTACCTGACACCAGCATCGGACTGTCCCACCAGAATACCAGAGGATCCTCCAGTTGGCCCAGGCTCTAATGCCACAGTGGACTCAAAGGTCCCAGAAAAAATAAACCTTTGGAGCTGCCTTCAGAGCCGAAAAATTGTAACTAAGGTCTATTTAATCTACTCAAAACATATTAGACTTTATTGATGATATAGGGGTTAGGTCCCGAGAATAATTTTCTCTGGTGGGCCCAAGGAACCCCAGTCTGACCCTGCTTCATACAAATTGTGCATCAGTGGTCCAAGACACTTCCTGCTTGTCCAGCTCTTCTCTTGGATTGGCTTGAACTGCTCACGTGAGCAGTGCTGGCCAATCTGATGGCAGCAGGAAGTGTCTTGGGCTAACAAATGCACAATGTGCGCCAGGTAGTCTGAAAAGAAGTGAGTGCATCTTAGATGTCAGAGGAGGAGCCCCAGAATTGATGGACCTGCAGCTGAAAAGATGAAAAGGAGAGCACCAGGTAAGTGTTTAGTTTTTTTCTTAGTTAATGTGAATTGTTTTTCTTGAGCTGGAAGGTCACTTTAAGTCATTGGAATATTCTGGCATCATATATATACATATTTAATTGGATTTTGCTAATATAACCTATGTACTTGCATCATGATCCTTATTTTATTGTGTTCTACATAGACATGGAAAAGGTTACTTGGCAATTCACCTCCACAAGTGTCCCTAAATGTTCCTGACTTTTGCAAATTGTGTCTCCTGCTTTTTTTTTTGTTTTGAAGATGTAAGGAACCTTCAGCTTTGTTTTATGAAGGAAGCCTTACGTTCTTGCATTAATATATCATAAACTACACTATGAATTAGTCCTGTATGGGTCCAGATGAAAACCAAATGGGAGTCTGCTGCGTGCAAACCTTTCTTCAATTACAGCTTATTTCTATCATCTGGGTAATCATATCTCAAACCAACTTCAAAGGAGGGAAGAGTGGCTCATGTAATTGCAGCTGTGGCTTAACCCTTATTGTCCCACAGCTTCTGTAGCACTTTACAAGACAAACAAGGGCTTTGTACAGAGGTTTCAATCAGCAGAACAGGGTTATGTGATCAGCAGGACTCTGGCAGGAATGGTGGATGTGTGACCACAGGGGACGACATGTGCGCTGCTGATGTTATGGATTAAACTAAAATATTAACAATTATAAGATAATGTTTGACTTGCATTGACATTGAGAGAAGGTGAGTTTACCGAACTCCCTAGGGCAATTTTAACACATTAATGCACTCGGAGCTGCTTCCTTTAGATAATAGGGTGTCCCTTTAGTCTGGGTAGCTATTATAGCCATTATTATTGTAGCTATTACGGTACATACGGATCTTTCCCCAGCACCTCACCTATACTCCCAGTGTGTATGGATCAGGAAGATGGACAGCAACATACAGCTCTTCTATTGCCCCAGCAATCTGTACATTTGTTGAGAGCTGCCCCCACCCTGCACGAATGTCTAAGGGGGCTAAAGAGGCTTGAACCCACAAGGGATCCATAGTTCAATGCCGGCCTGAGTCGTCAGCATGCAACTACTGAGCATTTGCAGTCATGTGCCTCAGGGGTGTACTCTGCAGTTGCATAATTTGCCCTATATTTGAAGTGGCCCTGGATTATCCCTATTGTGTGAAGAGGAAAATTGCATTTGCGGCATTACCAATTTTGTAGCTAATTTTAATGGAGAGGATTTGGGACCACCACTTATAAACATAGAAACATAGAATGTGTCGGCAGATAAGAACCATTTGGCCCATCTAGTCTGCCCAATATACTGAATACTATGGATAGCCCCTGGCCCTATCTTATATGAAGGATGGCCTTATGCCTATCCCATGCATGCTTAAACTCCTCCACTGTATTTGCAGCTACCACTTCTGCAGGAAGGCTATTCCATGCATCCACTACTCTCTCAGTAAAGTAATACTTCCTGATACTACTTTTAAACCTTTGCCCCTCTAATTCAAAACTATGTTCTCCTGTAGCAGTTTTTCTTCTTTTAAATATTCTCTCCTCTTTTACCTTGTTGATTCCCTTTATGTATTTAAAAGTTTCTATCATATCCCCTCTGTCTCGTCTTTCTTCCAAGCTATACATGTTAAGGTCCTTTAATCTTTCACTTCCGGGTGTTTTTTTTTTTATATTGCTGTGCAATAAAATATTGATGGAATTTTTAGGCTTATGAGGTCCATCATGAGTGACCCCACCTGCAGATCTAAAACATAAAAGCAGCACATCAGCATTCCGGTTATCCACTATATTAAGGCAAGGAACTGCCTCTCCAGTATCATAGAAAGCAGATGGTAAGTAAGAGGGTTGGGAGGGGAGTCCTTTTACAGATTTTGCACTGGGGCCCAGGAGCTTCAGTTTATCCAGTTATACCTTTTAAAGGAGCATCTAATGACAATGAATGCCAGGACCCAACGTTTCCTGGCAAAATATTGCCCAGAGGATCACATTGCCTTTTTCCCATAGTGCATCCTGGTGCCAACCCTTCCCCAAGTAAATGCCACAGACGCACCCATCTGTCCAGATAATGTAAAAGAAAATTTAATTTGCTATATAAATTATCTATAATTTACTGCATTCTGTCATTCTCTTGGTTCTTGAAGGTAAAGGTCACAAGTGGAAGAAACTGTGGAAGTGAACCAGGATATCCTGTCTCAGTGTCACTGTCAGTGTTACTACTTAATGAAGCAATTCATTTGACCTACTGGCTATTGGTAATCATTGTGACACCATCCATCCTGTGGTTCTCAACATGGAGCTTAGTGAAACAAAAACTTTTTAATGTAATGTCTTTATTGCCATCTACCTATAAATTGGTTAAGTTTGAAAGATGTACAGTCATGTCCAAAAGTTTTAAGAATCACACAAATTTAGTTTTTTACAAAGTTTGCTGCTGCAGTGTTTTTGGATCTTTTTGTCAGATGTTTCTATGGTATATTGAAGTCCAAGTATAAGCATATGTTTTTCAACTTTCATTGACAAATATATCAAGTTTATGCAAAGACTCGGCAATTTCAGTGTTGACCCAATCTTTTTGACGACTTCTGCAATTCGCCCTGGCATGCTGGATTTCCACTTCTGGGACAGATCTTAACTGATGGAAACTCATTCTCGCCTGATAAGTACTTGGAATTTATCACAATTTCTGTGTTTTTGTTTGTCCACCTGCTTTTTGAGGATTGACCTCAGGTTCTCAATGGGGTTGAGATCTGTGGACTTTCATAGCCATGGGCCCAAAACTACAAGCTTTGCTCAATTTTGTCTTGTGACATGGTGCTCCTTTATGCTGGAAAAAGCATTGTTCATTGCCAAATTGCTCCTGGACCATTGGGAGAAGTTGCTCTTGGAGGAGGTTTTGATAGGATTCTTTATTCATAGCTTTTTCTTGGATGAGAAGCAACCCCACACATGAATAATCTCACGATGCTTTACTGTTGGCACGCAAAGTGAGGTGAAGGCTTTTGGAGGATGGCTTGCTTTTAAGAAGGACAGCAAAGAAACCACTTTTCTACAAGTAAAACCTCACAAACAAGACTGACATTCTGCAGGAAGTCCAGGGATTGGACTGCAGATTACTGAGGTGAACTTTTTTTCCCTAATGACGTCCCCTTCAGACTATTTGGACATCTGGAAAAGTAATTGTCCAGAGAAGAAAAGGTGAATGCTACCATGAGTCCTGTGTCATTCCAACAGTAAAGTATCGTAAGACCATTCATGTGTACTTGACCATTCTCATGTACTTGATTTATGGAACCATATTGCGCATTCATATTGGTGGTTGTATACTTTTGTGTAAGGTCTTATTTTATGGACCAAGTTTACCTTACAACTCTAAAACTTTAGGGGAAAACCTGGTCTGATGGCATCTGCTGCAGTTTGTCACCTAAAAATATCTTTGTCATTCAAATGATTTCAGAAGTTCCGTCTGGTTAAATAATGACTATTATTTTGCATGACTCATTATCAGCACATGCGCTGTTTTGCGCATGCACGCCTCTACATAAGCGCTCCTGAAAAGGAAAATACGAATGGGAAGATAACTTTACACTTATGATTTCCTTTAAGTTTATCTTAGCAAGCAGAGATAAACTAACAAAATAAATACTAAGTAACATACATAAGAGGTTCCTTATAAATTGTACAGATTTTACCATGAAATATCTGATTACTAATGCAGATTGAGATGGGGAAAAGTATGAGTGCTGCCAAGCTGCTTTCCCTCATCCATATTGTCAACACAGTGCCCATCAAGCTTGGAGCTGAACAGTCGAAGGCGTTGTCTCATCTCAGACAAAAGGGACATATCACTAGGACATGTTACCATTGTCTTATAGGCAGGGCCGGACTGGCCATAGGGCAGACCGGGCATTTGCCCGGTGGGCCGGGCCGCTTGGTGGGCCGGGCCAGGCCGAACACAATCAGCCGTTTTTTTTTTTTTCATTAATGTGGCAGGCAGCAGCCAGCAACAGGACGGCCCGATGTGGGCGGAGCTATCATAGCCCCGCCCCTTTTCTACCCGCGAAGCGATTCCTGCAGCCTGAACCTTTCCTGCCCAGCAGCATGCTGAACATCAGTTGGATTGTCACCAGTTAACTGCACCAGTGATGTGAGTGGCAGGGGAACTGGGGTTATATTCAGCTTTCCCAGACTGTGCACATGTGACCTGCAGTACAGTAGGAAAGCTGGGTGAATTATATCATGAAATGTCATCCAGCTTCCCTGCTATCCTGCATGGCACAAGTGCAGAGGCATTAGAGTATGGGGGAGAGGCACAGCAGGAAAGCTGGGTGTCTATATATGTGTATGGTATATGTGTGCGTCCATGTATGTAGTGACTGTGTGCATGTGTGCGTCCATGTATGTGGAGAGTGTGTGTATGTGTGCGTCCATGTATGTGGAGAGTGTGTGTATGACTGCGTCCTTGTATGTGGAGACTGCGTCCATGTATGTGGAGAGTGCGTGTATGAGTGCGTCCATGTATGTGGAGAGTGCGTGTATGACTGCGTCCATGTATGTGGAGACTGCGTGTATGACTGCGTCCATGTATGTGGAGAGTGCGTGTATGAGTGCGTCCATGTATGTGGAGAGTGCGTGTATGACTGCGTCCATGTATGTGGAGAGTGCGTGTATGACTGCGTCCATGTATGTGGAGAGTGCGTGTATGAGTGCGTCCATGTATGTGGAGAGTGCGTGTATGAGTGCGTCCATGTATGTGGAGAGTGCGTGTATGACTGCGTCCATGTATGTGGAGAGTGCGTCCATGTATGTGGAGAGGTCGTCCATGTATGTGGAGAGTGCGTCCATGTATGTGGAGAGTGTGTGTATGACTGCGTCCATGTATGTGGAGAGTGCGTGTATGAGTGCGTCCATGTATGTGGAGAGTGCGTGTATGAGTGCGTCCATGTATGTGGAGAGTGC
Source organism: Bufo gargarizans (assembly GCF_014858855.1). Classification (NCBI taxonomy): domain Eukaryota; kingdom Metazoa; phylum Chordata; class Amphibia; order Anura; family Bufonidae; genus Bufo; species Bufo gargarizans. The sequence continues at coordinate 21,885,444 of NC_058090.1, read as the reverse complement.
GTCCATGTATGTGGAGAGTGCGTCCATGTATGTGGAGAGTGTGTGTATGAGTGCGTCCATGTATGTGGAGAGTGCGTGTATGACTGCGTCCATGTATGTGGAGAGTGCGTGTATGACTGCGTCCATGTATGTGGAGAGTGCGTGTATGACTGCGTCCATGTATGTGGAGAGTGCATGTATGACTGCGTCCATGTATGTGGAGAGTGCGTGTATGACTGCGTCCATGTATGTGGAGAGTGCGTGTATGACTGCGTCCATGTATGTGGAGAGTGCGTGTATGACTGCGTCCATGTATGTGGAGAGTGTGTGTATGACTGCGTCCATGTATGTGGAGAGTGTGTGTATGACTGCGTCCATGTATGTGGAGAGTGTGTGTATGACTGCGTCCATGTATGTGGAGAGTGCGTGTATGACTGCGTCCATGTATGTGGAGAGTGCGTCCATGTATGTGGAGAGTGTGTGTATGACTGCGTCCATGTATGTGGAGAGTGCGTCCATGTATGTGGAGAGTGCGTCCATGTATGTGGAGAGTCAGTGTATGAGCGCGTCCATGTATGTGGAGAGTCTGTGTATGAGTGCGCCCCTGTATGTGGAGAGTGCGTGTATGACTGCGTCCATGTATGTGGAGAGTGCGTGTATGACTGCGTCCATGTATGTGGAGAGTGCGTGTATGACTGCACTATGGGGGCATCTACTGGGGGCCCTATATACTGGCATGCATTATAGGTGGGCACTATAGAGAAGTGGGGGACAAGAGCACTATGAGGGCATTATATAGGGGCATTTAATACTGGCACCCATTTTGATGCCACTATGGGGAAGGGAGGAAAGGAGCATTATGGGGGTATCTATGTGGGGCATTTTATAGTGCCACATTATGGAGGGCACTATGGAGACGGGGAAGGAGCACTATGGGGGCATCTTCTGGGGGGACTATATAGGAGTATTTTATACAGGCACAAATTATAAGGTCACTATGGGCACCTAAGCTCAACTGGGCACTAAGTGTTTTTTGTAGTGGCACACAGTGCAGGTCATTGGAACACATGAGGGCACTCTGGGGACATTGGCTCTACTGGGGGCACTAAGAGGAGGTGTTTCTTTTTTTACTGCCACACGACTGAGCATTTTTTGTACTGGTGCACATTATAAGGGGGGGGGGGGGGTCACACATTATAAAGATAATTATTACTATCGGGGCATTATGGTGGGCTTTATTACAACTGGGGGACTATGGGAGCATTATTACTTGTGGGACACATTACTGACTTTGGGAGCACCATTACTTTGGGGGCACCCTGGCACAGCATCAGCTTAGCACAGTTCTTTTTGCAGTATAGTTTTGGGGAGCACAGCTTCTCAGTATTGGGGGTGCATGATGGGATGTTAATTGGAGGATGATGGAAAAGTAGGAAACTAAGATGTCTGTCAAACTCTGCAGAGACGTGAGATGGCTGAAAGAAATGATCACGGTGGTCTGGTCTGAATGGAGAAGATGAAGAAAGAGAACATCTACATCAGAGGAGACGTCACTGGATATAAGAGGTATGGGGCGCTGTATGAGGCTACTTTCACATCTGCGATAGTGATCCTGGCGAATTCACTGGATCCGGCACTGCTGGATGCAGACAGAATGACCGCCGGCCCCATTTACTATAATGGGGTACGGCAGAAATCAGGCCACAATCTGGGAAAAATGCAGAGAATCAGCGGGACATAAACCGCTGCATGCTGTGCTTTGTGTCCAGTCGATTTCTTGCATTTTCTGCCGGATTAGGTGGCCGGATCGTACTAAGACCCCTAATGTCACCTGGGGACCCCCAAAGAAGCTTGTGTGTTGGCTGAAGCCTTCCTATCTTACTGGTGGCTGGCCCTGCCTCTCAATTGTGCTTCCGGTTTTGGCCCCGCCCCTAGACTGCAAGGGGGTGGGGCCTGTTGTGGGTCATGTGATTGGGCTGCTCAGTCAAAAATGCCCGGGCCTATTTTTTGTCCCAGTCCGGCCCTGCTTATAGGTGCAGGTCCCACACCTATATCGGGAACGGAGCCCTACAAAGTGGTGGCTGGAGGACTCCACCACCAAGCGCTCCCCCCATAAAAGGGAATGGGAACGCTCCGCGCATGACCGGTCACCGCTCCCATTCACTTCTATGGGCCCGACGGAAATAGCTTAACCAGAGCTTGGCTATTTTTGGCGGCCCTATAGAAAATAAATGGAGAACGGCAACGCATGCGCAGTGTGCCCTCCACCACTTTCGGGGCTCCGTTCTCGATATAGGTGCGGGCCCCAGCGGTGGGACCCGCACCTATAAGACAATGGGGGCATATCCTAGCGATATGCCCCCATTGTCTGAAATTATAAAACCCCTTTAAGAGTAATATCAGACAGACTAGCAGGGGACCACTGCTTGCCATACACATTAGATGCTGTATTTTTTGCCCTATAAGACACACTTTTTTCTACCTAATGTGGGGGAAAATGTTAGTGCACCTTATAGGATGAATACTAATGAGAACTTCCATTATGTAAACGCTCATTAGTACAGCAGGACCGGGGAGCGGTTAATACGGCTATCTCTGTGCTGGCCCTGTACTCACCGCTCCCTGGTCTTGGTCTGCCGGTGCCGCATGCTGTGCTGTGACTGCGCACAGCGCGAGGACATCGGCTCCCTCTGTGACCTCACGCTGTGCGACGTCAGGTCACACAGTGCGACAGGAAGAACAGAAAGAGCGCCAATGTCCGGAACAGGAGAGGTTTGTTTATTTTATTTTTTTATGTAATCTGAGGGTTTGATTAAAATGGGGGCTCTGACGAAAAATATTAATTCCAAATGAAAATTAGGGCTTCGGTGCAGTGCAGTGATTTCCTGTCCTTACACCCCCCTTTCCTCCCCTTGGCGCACTAAAGCTGTAATGTGCATATGGCATTAAACTCAGTTTTCTTGGGAATGCCGCGTCAGATTTTTGCCACCCAGGTATCATTTAAATCAGCAGGATCACCCCTAACCCCTGATTTGGTGGAGTTGATCCTGCTGACAAGTATCCTTTAACTCATATATGTCTACAATCCCTTCACAACCAACTATAGTTTATCCTTTAAATTGGTTTTTATGTATTTTATTTAAATGAAGTAAGAGCGTCGCTGTCTGGAGAAGCACGGTCCTGATGAGGACCACACCAAAGAGCACCCAGCAGATCAGTTTCAGCATGTAATATTTGTGATGACAGCTTTCACGCTTCATAAATTACTCTAGTAAAAAAGCAGTGCTGACTGACTGTGATAGTTTTCAATGACGGAACTCCAATTAAGTTGCTAGGAGGCCCCTATTAAAATATCTGCTTAGAGAGCAAGTTGCTTGGGGTTTTTAATAGGCGTTTTATGGAGAAGGACAGCTTATTAACTCTTGAAGTGCCAGGATATTGATGAGGCCTTGCCGAGATGTTTCTGATAAGAGAAAGTTTGGTAACTAGACTATTGTGCTGGCCGAAGGGGGTTTGATAGGATAATACCGCGTGTACAGATTAATGAGAAAAACTGTCATCTGGTCTTTTGAGGGTCACAAGTATTCCCTTTTCTTTTCACCAAATCCTCGGTTATAAAAGTCCCCTTGTGAATGGCTGCTTATGGCCAAAGACTAAGCGGTCTTACCTGCTGTCCATGAGATGAAGAAATGGAGGTGGAGAGGAAAGGGTGCTGATATAAGAATCAATGATCCCTGTGATAGCTTAATTTAAAAGGGTTATCAGTATGTGATCGGTGGGGGTCCGACACCTGGGACCCCCGCTAATCAGCTGTTTGAGAAGACACCTGCGCTCACAGTAGCGCCACTTAGCGGCATTGGGGATGAGCTGCACCTAGGCCATGTAATCGATCAACATGACGTCACATGGCTTACCAAAATCGGGAAAAGGCCTTGGCACTACTGTGAGTGCTGATGCCTTCTCAATCAGCTGATCTGCAGGGGATGTGCGTCTTTGTGTCCGACCCCCATTGACTCCCATTGATCAGATGGGAGTGCTGGTTGCGACGCTGATAGGAATTGTAGTGGTTTACGCTGGCTCATTGGGGCCGTGCAGGGAATGGAGGGTGTACCCTTTCTTCCCTCAGGGCATGCAAGCTTTCTGGAGCTCCTACCCCTGGTTAGGTGTGGTACGCTTGCAGTTGTGTAGATGGATACAAGGCAAGATGACCTGGTGGAGCAGGCAATGCAATGGAGGCAGCAGTACAGGGATTGGGCACAAGGAAATAAGGAGGTCAGTGGAAGATAATGAAGTCCATCAAGTTTTACTGAGGTGACCTTGGCAAATCACACCGAATCTTTCCAAGGCTGTATATGGGAAAGCATGCTGCATGGTAGCTATCTCCAAATCTTTCTCTATTAAACCTAGACAACTTCCCAAATTGACTAAAGGCGTGCAAATCCAATCTCATTAATTAATTAGTTAATCAATTAACTGTTTGGCGGTGATCTAGCGGTCACTGTACTGGTACCACTGAAAAGGGCTCAGATGGCATTCATCTGTCAAGTGTATGGCTACCTTAAAGGGGTTCTCCGGGATTTTAATATTGATGAGCTATCCTCAGGATAGATCATCAATATCAGATCGGCAGGGGTCCAACACCCAGCACCTCATAGTCAGCCATGTTCTTGTGAGTCAAAGGTGGATGATAACCAGTATAACCTTCATTACAGAATCAGTTGTCACCCAGCTTTCCTAGACTACCAAAACCAACTGCAATTTTACTCAGTGAAGCAATGATATACTGTCCTAAACCAGGTGGTTTTGTCATCCTGCAATCTGTAAAATTTGGGTGCTAACCCCTCCCTACCGTTAGAATTGGTGACCATGTTGGTATAAAAAAGAGGCAACATCATGACAAAAGTGGACGATTCTAGTCATTGCAAGTGATCTGATGATTTAGTGGGAAATAAAGAATGGAATACGATCCAGAAGCAGGAATCCTGGAACACCACTTGGAGAAATTTGGACTTATCAACCAAATTCTGGTGTCTGCAAACAATTTAATGCCAAAATGTGTGGTACGCCACATGTACCCAATGAAAGATTTGCAATTCAATGGTGCTCAGCCAGTGTAATTCATTACCCGCTCCAGTAACCACAGTAACCAGAGACCTCACGTTCCTCACCCTACAAGCCGGCGGCAAGAGCAGAAATAATTAATGTTTGACTTATATTAAAAAATACATAACTTTAATGTGTATATATACAGTAAATAATCCAGATCTAGCCATCATGGTATATAGAGACCATACCCTACGTGATGTAGTTTACAGATGCAGCAGAGCTGAGTTTGTTAATACAGGAATGTTGAATTTACATTTAGCTCATAGTGATTTCAGTGTACAGTATCTATCTATCTATCTATCTATCTATCTATCTAATATATCTATCTATCTATCTATCTACCATGTTTCCCCGAAAATAAGCCCTACCCCAATAATAAGCCCTAGTGCTATTTTTCAGGGTTTTTGGAGTAGGCTTAAAATAATAAGCCCTACTCCAAAAATAAGCCCTAGATACAGTAAGCTCCTCTAGCGCTAGGTTATGTCACGTGACGTCGGTGACATCACGAACAAGGAGAATAGGGTTACGGTACTGTAGCTGGCCTTATACAGGACGGTAGCAGGCACGATCGACCCACCCAATCACTGCTGTAGATGCATCGACTGCCTCCTGCCCCCCGAGATACCATACCATAGAGAGGGCACAGTGCCACTGTCAGAGTGGCTCCAGAGTCCTGCCTCTTGAGTCCGCCTCCCAAGTGCAGAGAGGAGATAGGGCATGTTTCCATTGCCTATGAGAGTCAGTTTCAGAGAGGGAGTGCCACCCACTGACCCTACACCACCAATTGTGATTGTAAGTTAGGGTTATGGTTACTATGGTATCTATGGTAACCTTAACCATTTTAATTTTTTGTTCAAGCATAAATGTGTGATTGTTGTCCATGGAGCCGAAATAAGCCCTAACCCTTTATTCGGAGAAAAAAAATATTATAGGACCCTGTCTTATTTTCGGAGAAACACGGTATCTATTTATCTAGCTATCTATCTAATCTATCTATTTATCTATCTATCTATCTATCTATCTATCTATCTATCTATCTATCTATCTATATGAAATAAAATGTGCTGCAGAATATGGTGGCGCTATATAAATAAATGTTATTATTATTATCATCTATCTCATATGTAACTCTTCTATCTATCTATCTATCTATCTATCTATCTATCCATCTATCTATCCATCTATCTATCCATCGACTATCTATCTATCTATCTACCTTATGGATACATCACGCAATCTTTCTACCAGGAGGGACTTTCTCCCCACTCTCCGCTCTGTATCTCCCGCAGGTCGAGGCGCTGATGCCTGGCGCTGCTTCTCCCGCTGGCTCACTGTCACTGGCAAGTTCAGTTTTCACCTTCACCCAAGGTCATATAAATGACTCTGGATCTCCAGTAGATGCTGACCGCTGGCTGTTTTGTACAGCAGTGAATTCATCATTATTGCACTTGAGTTTTCTTTTCTTTTGGATGACGGTCTCTGCGTCATGTACCATTGAGTATTCAGCGAGTACTCCAGTACTCATTCCCCTCATGGTGCATCTTTGTGCCCGGTTTACTGTTACTATGTGTCTGGTGCCTTATGTGTATGTAGAATATTAGACAAGAAAATATCTAGGGGCCTTATGAAGTAGCAGATGTGTTTTAGGGATGTTTCATCCACAGATTGACACAATAATGGTAGAGGCCTCTTACCACATTTCATTAATTTGAGTCCAAGGCTGACAAAGTGGCTAGCAACACATTGCACTGAGTGTCCCTAGCCCTTCTGGCAGCATAGGCATTAATTACAGGAAGGTCCTCGTCTTTCACTCCATGGCTAAATTAGATTTCTGTTTGTTACCACGTGCTGGCATAAATTCTAACCTTTGACACCGCGGGTGATCTTTCCATCCTTTACAAAGTTCATGAAGAGGACACCAAGCTCCGCTGACTTCCTCTCTGTAGCCATCAGCATGTGCGTGAACATGTCTGGCCTATTGATTTTCTGAAAGGCTCTACATATAAGTAGATGACAGGTCTAGCACGCCACATTGTTACCAGAAGCTAAGTAAATGGGGAGACTCCGAGCCAAACATGAGGAAAGATCTTGTCGTTTTATTCTAGTGGTTAGCAAACAAATATTCTCTGCACCTGTCACCTATGGATGCAGCCTTACAATTCATTCCGGTGCGGAGTTAAATCATGATCAACGTGGTTGTCCCTATGGATTGCTGTTGAACTTTTAATGGGAATGATAAGTTGTGTCGGTCAGAGTTATATGATTTATGTTGGTGTAAAATGAGATAGAAATTATGAAAAACAGGCTTCATGCACATGGCCATGTCAGTATTTCAGATCAGACCCCCAATCTTCATCAGACCCTCAAGTCAGACCTCAATTTTCATCCGACCTCAGATCAGACCTCCAATCTTCATCAGACCCCTCAAATCAGATCTCAGATCAGACCTCCAATCTTCATCAGACCCCTCAAATCAGACCTCAGATCAGACACCCAATCTACATCAGACCTCAGATTAGCCCCCAATCTTCATCAGACCTCAGATCAGACACCAATTTTCATAAGACCTCAGATCAGACCCTAATTTTCATCAGACCTCAGATCAGACCCTAATTTTCATCAGACCTCAGATCAGACCCCTAATCTTCATTAGACCTCAGATCAGACCCAATTTTCATCATACCTCAGATCAAACCCCCACTCTTCATCAGACCTCAGATCAGACCCTAATTTTCATCAGACCTCAGATCAGACCCCTAATCTTCATTAGACCTCAGATCAGACCCAATTTTCATCATACCTCAGATCAAACCCCCACTCTTCATCAGACATCAGATCAGACCCTAATTTTCATCAGACCTCGGATCAGACCCCTAATCTTCATCAGACTTCAGATCAGCCCCCAATCTTCATCAGACATCAGATCAGACACCAATTTTCATCAGACCTCAGATCAGACCCTAATTTTCATCAGACCTCAGATCAGACCCCTAATCTTCATCAGACCTCAGATCAGACCCAATTTTCATCAGACCTCAGATCAGACCTCCAATCTTCATCAGACCTCTCAAATCAGACCTCAGATCAGCCCCCAATCTTTATCATACATCAGATCAGACAAAAAAATAAATAAAACAACTTATCTCTCCTGCTGCGGATGGGACAGCCACTCTGGAGATCCAGCGTCAGGTCATAGTGCACACTTATGCACACTACGTCCTAGCACTGTATGGACACAGTTCAGCATAGCTCCCGGAAGTAGACCAGGGAGCGGTAAATAATACCAGCACTAGCAGCACTACACTCACCAATCCCTGGCGCTACTGTATTAATGACTGCTTCCAGAATGCGTCGCTTTATCAAACGCACTGGCATTTTCATCCCACATTTGGCATAATAATAAGAAAAATACGCTTATGTCACAATTTTGAGGTGGCATAAAGCTGTAATAAGTCTGTGAGCATGAGCCCTAATAGTAATATTAATAACATCTGTAACTATTAAAGGACATCAGTGGATGTTACCCCTCATGTTTGTATTATGCCTAGAATAAGCTACAATTGTTGTTCCTTTGCCTTCTTCTTTATCTCCTCTCATCATCATCTTTTTCTCCTTGATATAATTAATTTTAGTATTATTTATACCAGTCATAATAATGATTGAAATCGTATCCGAATTGAACCAGAAGGCGAAAGCCATTTTTTCCCGAAAATGTAGAACTAAGTAAATCAGGCTTTCCTAGCATCTAGATAACAAATGTATGTCACAGTCCATAAAAAAGGCTCTTCCATTATTGACCGAATTATTTATAGATTGCTAGATGATTCTACATATCATACAGCCATTATACATATGTTAATATGTACAGACATATAGAGAAGAATAATTGTGATATATGGGGCGGCTGTGGAGCTTATAAATATACCTGTGCATACATGAGTATATGTCTAAGGCCTGCAGTGCTGGGGGGGTACGCCTGATGAGTGGGGACACATTGTGATATATCACTCTCAGTGGTAAGGAATTGCTTTCTGTGTTAGTGTTAAATCTAGGCTATATGCTAATGAGGGGAGCCCTATAAGAAGGGTTAGCAGTATGTGAGGTTTCTTTAGGGAGATGCATGGTGACAGCTCTAGGAATTTGTGGCTTTATTAATATGTGGGAATTTGTCCTATTTATGGTCCTAGATAATTTTAATATTTGTATTATTACATATATGCACTTTTCATTACAATGGTAAAAGTATCGGGCAAGAGGAATGCTTAGTAATTATGGTGCAGGATGACACAGCAATGCATTTGCATGAATTTACTGCTTGGCGGCCTTCTTAAAATACTGTTCTGCATTCAGTGGTAACTGCACAGGTATATATGACACCAGAAGCAAATTCTTATAATTGCTTAAATGTAGTTATTTTATGCACTTCTATAGCGCTACTATATTCCGCAGCTCTTTACAGACATTAGCGTCACGCTGTCCCCAGTGGGGCTCACAATCTAAGTTCCCTATCAGGATGTCTTTGGAGTGTGGGAGGAAACCCACCCAAACACTGGGAGAACATACAAGCTCAATGCAGATGTTGTCCTTGGTGGGATTCAAACCTAGGACCCCAGCGCTGCAAGGCACTAGTGCTAACCACTGAGCCACTGTGCTAACCACTGAGCCTTCACGCTGCCCTTCACTTGCTATAATCCCAATGTTTCATACAGAATTGAGCTCCTGGAATATCCAAATCTTACACAAGGTACCTTATCTTAACCATATAACCATAAGACAGCTCCAGCTTTTGGAAGTTCTCCATTTTAGGTCAATAACACATGGCTGTTCCTCAGCTAAAAAAGATGTTTAGAAGAAGGCCTGTCCTTTAGGGGTAAATTCAGTTGACCATGACCTGTGCCATCTATAATTCCAAACAAAGGCCTAGTTATTGGGGATGCAGAGGTAGCAGTTGTACCTGGGCTTAGGTGCCTATGGGGCGCTAAAAATACTAGTACTATAAATGGTACCTGTTATATGATGGGTCCACTAAAGGCTCTTGAAATTTGGTGGGCCTGAGCAATCCTGAAGGAAATCCTTGTTTCTAGTACTACGAGTATATTTGTGACATAGGTTAAGGGCCCATTCACACAACCGTATATTTGTGTGAATATTTATAATTGCGTAACGGATGCAAAGCCATTTATTCCAATGGGGCCGCAAAAAGATGCTGAATGCTGTCCACATCCGTATGTGTATTCCGTGGCTCTGCAAAACAAAAAAAAGAACATGTCCTATTCTTGCCTACAATTGCGGACAAGAATAGGCATTTCTATCCTAGGGCTGGTTGTTCTGTTCCACAAAATGCAGAACACACACAGCCAGGTATCCGTGTTTTGTTGGTCCGCAATTTGGGGACTGCAAAAACGGATACGGTTGTCTGAATGAACCATAAGCTGGACAATGGAAGTGCTGCCCAGGGTAGAGACAGGCAATGGGGGTCCATGGGGGTCCTGTTTCACTTTTGGGCCCAGGAGCTTCAATTCAGATTCCTAACTTGGGCACCTGCTAGTAAATATTCACATATACGCACATGACAGGTTTAGGGTAAATGCTTAACATGATACAGTTACAGTGGGGATAATGTGTGGGTTATTATTTTTATTTTCATAAAGTCGTATTATACTCTATTTTACATTAAAGCAGGGCCAATGATCTGCCGATCACAGCAATTCTAGCCTCAAAAACCTGTAATGAAGTTGCTGCTGACCAATCCATACAATGAATGATTGACCAGGTAATACACTGGCGGCCAGATCCACCAGGGCATCTCTTTACTAGTGCATTGCTATGGCTAATAGTGGGGGTCTCAAGTAGACCAACAACTAAATATATAAAGTGCAAAACAGGATGAGAAAAAGGGAAATAGCTCACCCTCTCACAGTCACAATGAGGTGCTCTGGTCTAAAGTGATTCACCCTTTACAAATGTAAGAAAATGTATATATTTGAAAAGACCGGCACTCTCAACATACAGGACCATATGGGTAATTGCAAATCACAATGTCTAATTAATACATATATAAAAGAATAAAAAGATAAAATATACACTAACACTGGCTGATTTGATAAATGATATCTCACAAAATTGAGCAAATTCTACAGTGGTAACATCACATATCTAATGTTCACTGTTGAAAAGGAACCGCTGTAGGAAAAAAGGGACCGCTATAGGAAAAAAGGTCGTATATATTCACATGTAAATTCCTGGAAGGAAAAAGAATGAGGATCCTTTTTGGTTCTGTTCTAAGTATGAACAAGCAATATAAGATGGTATTTGCTGGGATAGACAATGTTCCGTTGTAGATGATTACCGCTTTTCCGTATAGATGTCACTTAACGGTTTAGCAAACAAATGTCCCTGGTGATTACCCACTGTGTGGGCTTACCTTCCCTTCGTGCCGGTCAATCAGATAGATTCCTCAGGGCTCGCTGTGAGCCGGCGTCCCGGCTGTAGCACTGTCAGCGTCCCACGTGGGTTTGGAGGAAAAGTTTGTCGCTCCGGAAATGACGTATCGGCATGTAGGTTGGTATTCAGTAGTTTACTCAGGCTCGGCTCTTCGTTGTAGCGGCTGAGATAAAACTTACAGTGCACTGTAGTTAGAGTTTTTACTTCTCACAAATGGGTCATATTCTGATCTCTAATTTAGATCTCTTAGTACCAAACGCGTTTCGGGAAACACTGTTCCCTTCTTCAGTGGTGATGACCCTCCTTCATGTCTGATTGGCTTTTATACCCTCCATTGGTAGTTGCCAAGAACAGACATGGAATCTGTCCATTTTTTTTTCTTTTGTCTATTTCTAGTCGTCTACAACATAATTATTTCATATCTGTTATCATTTCCATTTCTTTCTTCCATAGTTATTTTCATGTGTTTGATATTCTTTCCCATTTTTTCATTTTTTCACTTGCGGTTATGTCGCGTTTTTGATGCGTTTTATTTTTGACATATGCGTTTTTTTGTCAAAAGTTGTGATTTACTTTATAGTACAAAGTCCATAAAGGGTTTTATTGCACGAGCTATGGTTAACTTTATATATCATTTATTATAGTCTATTGTGTGTATATATGCAATTAAGCATATATTTACATCTGGTAATACTTTAAAAATATTTCTTATGTCAAAAATTGGGAATATAAAAGAATAAAATAATAATAAATGAAATTGTGACTTTCTAATCTAATACATTTTGCATTTTCATATTTTGTTAATAATATCGACATACAACATTATATATATTTCCATCCATACATTTGGTCCTGGAATATAAAGGACGTGTCTTAGTGCTTATTCTTTTTTTAATCAAATCGTTTTTATTAAACCCCTAAAGACAGTAGTTTACAAATCAATACAGTGCATTTTCTTACTCCATCCACATTACAGAATCAGTGTACATCAGTATCATATCAATACCAACACACTTACAAAACTAGGTCTTAGTGCTTATTCAATGGTTTACAATATACTAAAGACACATCCGCAAATTAATGCGGGTGTATCTATAGGTTATGCTTTGCATCCGGTTTTACAAGATTTCTTCTGGGACATTTCTTTCTTTCCCGAGAAGCATTCTGTTTGGATGAAAGAGGGGTACGTGCGCCTTTCCCCAAGGGAGGGTCGTAGTGCCGGTAAACGGCCAAACATGCGACTCTCCATTGGAAAAAAGGCGAACGACCCATATAATCAAAGAAAGCCAAAGATCTCCAGGTCAGCATTCAATCCCCTAGGTGTGAGGCTTCAATGTGGTTACCTCCTCTCCAGTCGTGATCTATCTGTTCCAGCGCTAAGAAGGACAGGCCCTTACAGTTTTTGTTGTGGACCTCTTTAAAATGTCTTGATAGGGCATTGTTTTCACAGCCCTTAGCTATATTGTTAAGATGTTCAGATATTCGTGTTTTAAGTTGTCGTTTTGTCCTCCCAATATATTGTTTAGTACATGGGCACTGGATCAGATAGATCACGCTGGAGGAATTGCATGTTAAGAGGCCCTTAATTGTCATTGAGAACGAGTTCTGTGTTGAGGCAATTTTTATAGTTTTTTTAGGGAATTTGGTTTTTCTACAGCCAATGCATGATCCACATCTAAAGAAACCATCAGGTTTTAACCAACTTTGATTTGTTATTTTTTTGCCCTTTTTTTTGACAGTTGGTGCTATTTGAATCCCTAAGTTTGGTGCCTTAGTATATGTTATAAGGGGATTCATTGGCATTAATGGGCCTATTATCTTGTCTTGGAAGAAATGATGCCAATGGCGTTTGATAATTCCATTTATTTGTTTGGAGCAGACGCTATAAGGTAAGACCATTCTAAATTCGGAATTTTGGTTTTGGTTTTGTGTCTTTACTTCATCAAAAAAGGTTTTTCGATCTAATTTTCTTACTTTATCAAGTGCCTTTCCCAGTATTTTTTCTGGGTAGAGTTTTTCTCTAAATTGTGCCTGCATTATGGAGGCTTCTTTTTCGAATTGGCTATCTTCCGTGCAGTTTCTTCTGATGCGGAATGTTAATTAAACATTGTGATTTGCAATTACCCATATGGTCCTGTATGTTGAGAGTGCCGGTCTTTTCAAATATATACATTTTCCAACAACTAAATATGTCTGCATGCAGGCACCTGAATGAACAATATATATAAGGGTTAATTTATGCATCAATGTTAAGTATAACATGTTTATATACACTTGAGATATGTTAACCATAACATCAATCTGCTGTACGTCTATTCTTTCAAGTACAATTGCACCCGCTATATTCCAAACAGCAGCGTTCCTGTCACCTGGATCTGATAACCGCATCTGCTATGATATAAATGCAGATAAAAATGTTCTTGTCTTTCTACTGAACACTATTGTAAAATCGCCAGTCCAAAAAGTATAATAGAAATGTACTAAGTAATTAAGTAATGTCATAGCCAGACCCTTATTTCTGATATTTGCAGATTCTATGTTGACAGGGAATGTCCCACAGGATTGGCGCATGGCAAATGTGGTGCCAATATTCAAAAAGGGTCCAAAAACAGAGCCTGGAAACTATAGGCCGGTAAGTTTAACATCTGTTGTAGGTAAACTGTTTGAAGGTTTTCTGAGAGATGCTATGTTAGAGCATCTTAACGGAAATAAGCAAATAACGCCATATCAGCATGGCTTCGTGAGGGATCGATCATGTCAAACAAATTTAATCAGTTTCTATGAGGAGGTAAGTTCTAGACTTGACAGCGGCGAATCAATGGATGTCGTGTATCTGGACTTCTCCAAAGCATTTGACACTGTACCACATAAAAGGTTAGTATATAAAATGAGAATGCTCGGACTGGGAGAAAACGTCTGTAAGTGGGTAAGTAACTGGCTGAGGGATAGAAAACAGAGGGTGGGTATTAATGGTACATACTCAGATTGGGTCACTGTCACTAGTGGGGTACCTAAGGGGTCAGTATTGGGCCCTATTCTCTTCAATATATTTATTAATGATCTTGTAGAAGGCTTGCATAGTAAAGTATAAATTTTCGCAGATGACACTAAACTGTGTAAAGTAATTAACACTGATGAGGACAGTATACTGCTGCAGATGGATCTGGATAGATTGGAGGCTTGGGCAGATAAGTGGCAGATGAGGTTTAACACTGACAAATGTAAGGTTATGCACATGGGATGGAATAATGCAAGTCACTCGTACTTATTAAATGGTAAAACACTCGGTAACACTGACATGGTAAAGGACCTAGGAATTTTAATAAACAGCAAACTAAGCAGTATAAACCAGTGTCAGGCAGCTGCTGCCAAGGCCAATAAGATAATGGGTTGCATCAAAAGGGCTATAGATGCCCGTGATGAGAACATAGTCCTACCACTTTACAAATCACTAGTCCGACCACACATGGCGTACTGTGTACAGTTCTGGGCTCCTGTAAACAAGGCAGACATAGCAGAGCTGGAGAGGGTGCAGAGGAGGGCAACTAAAGTAATAACTGGAATGGGGCAACTACAGTACCTTGAAAGATTATCAAAATTAGGGTTATTCACTTTAGAAAAAAGACGACTGAGAGGAGATCTAATTAATATGTATAAATATATCAGGGGTCAGTACAGAGATCTATCCCATCATCTATTCATTCCCAGGACGGTGACTGTGACGAGGGGACATCCTCTGCGTCTGGAGGAAAGAAGGTTTGTACACAAACATAGAAGAGGATTCTTTACGGTAAGAGCAGTGAGACTATGGAACTCTCTGCCTGAGGAGGTGGTGATGGTGAGTACAATAAAGGAATTCAAGAGGGGCCTGGATGTATTTCTGGAGCGTAATAATATTACAGGCTATAGCTACTAGAGAGAGATCGTTGATCCAGGGATTTATTCTGATTGCCTGATTGGAGTCGGGAAGGAATTTTTATTCCCCTAAAGTGAGGAAAATTGGCTTCTACCTCACAGGGTTTTTTTGCCTTCCTCTGGATCAACTTGCAGGATGACAGGCCGAACTGGATGGACAAATGTCTTTTTTCGGCCTTATGTACTATGTTACTATGTTACTAAAATACTAATCACAAAGTGCAAAATAGTCTAAAATGTTCAATTATTGTATATGCAACAGTCAACTGAATAATTCTATAATCAGGTCTTAAAGGGGTTGTCCAGGTTCAGAGCTGAACCCGGACATACCCATAATTTCACCCAGGCAGCCCCCCTGAGGTTAGCATCGGAGCAGTTCATGCTCCGATGCTCTCCTTTGCCCTGCGTTGGATCGCGCAGGGCAAGGGCTCTTTTATTTACAATAACACATTGCCGGGCGGAGGCTTCCGCCCAGCAGTGTGTTCGGTGATGTCACCGTCTCTGATGGGCGGGCTTTAGTGCTGCCCTAGCTGTTTTATAGGCTAGGACAGCGCTAAAGCCCGCCCATCTGTGCCGGTGATGTCACCGGGCTCACTGCTGGGCGGAAGCCTCTGCCTGGCAGCCCTATGGAGAGCCTGGTACATCATCGGAACTCCAGAAAATGCCTTTGCCCTGCTCGATTTAGCACAGGGCAAAGGAGAGCATCGGAGCATGATGCTCCGATGCTCAAGTCAGGGGGGCTGCCTGGGTGAAAATGGGGATATGTCCGGGTTCAGCTCTGAATCCGGACAACCCCTCTAACTGTATAGAAAATTGAAATATTAAAGGCTATGTACACCTTCGGAGGCAATTTTTTTTTACTTATCCAGGCCATTCTGAGATTGTTTTTTCGTCACATATTGTACTTCATGAGACTGGTAAAATGAAGTAAAAAAAAAACATTTTTATTTATATAAAAGTACCAAATTTACCAATTTTGTTTTAAAAATTTCAAATTTCCAAGTTTTAATTTCTCTACTTCTATAATACATAGTAATACCTACAAAAATAGTTATTACTTTACATTCCCCATATGTCTTCTTCATGTTTGGATCAATTTGGGAATGATATTTTATTTTTGGGGGATGTTACAAGGCTTAGAAGTTTAGAAGCAAATCTTAAAGTTTTTCAGAAACTTTCAAAAACCCACTTTTTAGGGACCAGTTCAGGTCTGAAGTCACTTTGTGAGACTTACATAATAGAAACCACCCAAAAATGACCCCATTCTAGAAATTACACCCCTCAAGGTATTCAAAACTGATTTTTACAAACGTTGTTAACCCTTTAGGTGTTCCACAAGAGTTTATGGCAAATGGTGAAAAAATTTCAGAATTTAGATTTTTTGGCAAATTTTCCATTTTAATCCATTCTTTCCAGTACCAAAGCAAGGGTTAACAGCCAAACAAAATGCTATATTTATTGCCCCGATTCTGTAGTTTGCAGAAACACCCCATATGTGGTCGTAAACTACTGTGTGAGCACACAGTAGGGCGTACAGGGAAAGGTGCGCCGTATGGCTTTTGGAAGGCAGATTTTGCTGGACTGTTTTTTTTTACACCATGTCCCATTTGAAGCCCCCTGATGCACCCCTAGAGTAGAAACTCCATAAAAGTTACCCATCTAAGAAACGAAACCCCTCAAGCTCAAGCTATTCAAAACCGATTTTACAAACTTTGTTAACGCTTTAGGTGTTCCACAAGAATTAATGGAAAATGGAGATGAAATTTCAGAATTTCACTTTTTTGGCAGATTTTCCATTTTAATCAATTTTTTCCTACTAACAAAGCACGGGTTAACAGCCAAACAAATATTTATTGCCCTGATTCTGTAGGTTACAGAAACACCCCATATGTGGTCGTAAACTACTGTGTGAGCACACAGTAGGGCGTACAGGGAAAGGTGCGCCGTATGGCTTTTGGAAGGCAGATTTTGCTGGACTGTTTTTTTTTTACACCATGTCCCATTTGAAGCACCCCTGATGCACCCCTAGAGTAGAAACTCCAAAAAAGTTACCCCATTTTGGAAACTACGATATAAGGTGGCAGTTTTTTTGGTACTATTTTAGCGTAAATATGATTTTTGTTTGCTCTACATTACACTTTTTTTGAGGCAATGTAACATAAAATAGCTGTTTTTATTTTTTGTTATTTACAACTTTCATCTGACAGGTTAGATCATGTGGTATTTTTATAGAGCAGGTTGTTACAGATGCGACAATACCAAATATGACTACTTTTTTGGTTGTTTGTTTCAGTTTTACATATTAAAGCATTTAAAAATAAAAATAAAATTGTGTCTCCATATTCTGAAAGCAGTAGTTTTTTTCAGTTTTTGGGCGACTGTCTTGTGTAGGGGCTCATTGTTTTTGGGAGGAGATGATGGTTTGATTGGAACTATTTTGGGGGAATATGACTTTTTGATCGCTTGCTATTACACCTTTTGTGATATAAGGTGACAAAATATGGCTTTTTTGACACAGTTTTTATTTTTTTATGGTGTTCACCTGAGGGGTTAGGTCATGTGATATTTTTTATAGAGCAGGTTCTTACGGATGCGACGATCCCTAATATGTCTACTTTTTTTTATTTATGTAAGTTTTACACAATATTATAATTTTTGAAACAAAAACAAAATCATGTTTTAGTGTCTCCATATTCTGAGAGACATCGTTTTTTTTATGTTTTGGGCGATTGTCTTAGTTGGAATATCATTTGTTGCGGGATGAGGTGATAGTTTGATTGGAACTATTTTGGGGGGCATATGACTTTTTGATCGCTTGCTATTACACCTTTTGTAATGTAAGGTGACAAAATATAGCTTTTTTTACACCATTTTTATATATATATATTTTTTTACGGTGTTCACCTGAGGGGTTAATTCATGTGATATTTTTATAGAGCAGCTTCTTACCTACGCGGCTATACCTAATACCTTTTTATTTAAGTAAGTTTTACACAATAATATAATTTTTGAAACAAAAAATAATAATCATGTTTTAGTGTCTCCATATTCTGAGAGCCATAGCTTTTTCAGTTTTTGGGCGATTGTCTTAGGTATGGTATTATTTTTGCGGGATTAGATGACAGTTAGATTGACACTATTTTGGGGGTTATCTGACTTTTTGATCGCTTGCTATCACATTTTTTGTGATGTAAGGTGACAGTAAAAGTTTTTTTACACCGTTTTTTATTTTTTTTATTTTTACGGTGTTCACCTGAGGGGTTAGGTCAGTGATGGCTAACCTTGGCACTCCAGCTGTGGTAAAACTACAACTCCCAAGATGCCCCCCTTGCTTGCCTTGCCCCAGAACTCTGTAGAAATAAATGGAGCATGCTGGGAGTCGTAGTTTCACCACAGCTGGAGTACCAAGGTTAGCCATCACTGGGTTAGGTCATGTGGTATTTTTATAAAGCAGGTTCTTATGGACATGGCAATACCTAATATGTATACTTTTTTATATACTTAATTTTTACACAATAACAGCATTTTTGAAACTAAAAAAATTATGTTTTAGTGTCTCCATAGTCTGAGAGGCATATTTTTTTTTTTTATGCGATTGTCTTAGGTAGGGTATAATTTCTTGCGGGATGAGGTTTGATTGGTACTATTTTGGGGGGGCATACGCCTTTTTTATCACTTGGTGTTGCACATTTAGTGATGTAAGGTGACAGAAAAATGCTTTTTTAACACAGTTTTTTTTTTTTTACAGTGTTCATGCAATGAGCAGGACCGTAGTACGGTTACACTGACGCTAAATTATGCAGTGGGTCAGGATATGGGTATAATAGTCTATAGTTTTGTTTGTGATGCCAATTGCACGTCCCAGTTTAGGAATGCCAGAGTGGTGTAATGTCTCTGTTTGGTAGTGGTAATTATGTCAACGGTGTCTCCTTCCTGGGTACGGCTGGACTCCTGGATCCTGGCTCACTTGCAATAAATTGAGTGTAGTGATAGTAGGAGTAATAGAGGAATTTGCAGCAGAAATTGAGATCCAGACCTTTGGTAAAGTTCAAACTTGTCTTTACTGATTGCAACTTTCATCCAAGCAAGGTACAGCTTTAGTCTTTGGTCCCAGCAGGTTTTCAGCAATGGTTGGCAGGAATTTATCTTCTGCTTTGTATGCGGACTGACTAGCTGAGGAGGAATATGGCTTCTCCTGGGTCTCTAGAACTTGAATCACAGTTATCTTCTCAGGGATGCTTTCTTCCTGGAACTGCAGTTTCTCTGCTTGCTTCATTCAGCTGAGGCTGCAGGCCTCAGGCTGGGGATGGGGATCAATGTCTCAGCCGAGACAAGATCCTGGCTTTCTTCTCTACCTCAGGGAGCTCCTAACACGCACACCCTACCACTAGCAGGGGGTGGGCTACACTACTTCTAACTTCCTTCTCTCCCCATGCTGCAGAATGTGGGCACAGCCCACTCTGCTCACAGAGGGGGAGCTAAGCTGGAACGAACTATTCCAGTTAGAAATACTAAACTGAACCTAAGTCCTTGCTAACACATTGAACATGGAAATTACAGCAATTATTAGAGTTAACAAGGTTTTATGCACATCTCTGAAGATATAATGTAAAATTACATCAGATGACAAAGTGAAAGCTCTTAGATTATAGCGGGGTAGAAGAGTGTCGTAACACAACTCTGTGGTGTTACATTCACCTGAGGGGTTAGGTCATGTAATATTTTTATAGAGACGGTCGATAAGGACGTGGCGATACCTAATATGTCTACTTTTCTTTTTTTCCCTATTTTTTGCAATTTTTTTTACTTCATTTTGGGAAAAGGACGCTTTATTTTTTACTTGAAACGTAATTTTTTTTGTAAAACAAAATTTTTGTAACTTTTTTACTATTTATTTTTTGTCCCACTCTGGGACTTCAACTTTTGGGGGTCTGATCCTCTTTACAATGCATCACAATACCTCTGTATAGTGATGCATTGGCTGTAAGTGTATTACTGAATGTAATACGCTTAAAGCCTGCTTGCCTGTGAGATCCAGGGGGCTGGATCTCACAGGCTCTCCCAGAAGGCAGCCACGATGCCTAAGGAAGGCATCGGGCTGCCTTCCCTGCCATCGGGTCCCCGTGCTGCTGTGACGGCAGTTCCGATCCCCACAAGGACATCGCACGTGCCACGGTCAGCGCTGACCGCGGCACATCATGGGTTAATGCGCCGGTATCAGTGATTTCACCAATGCTGGCGCATCTTATACGGGTTAAAGAAGATTATGCCAGGATTGATACATGAAATGAAAATCAGACATTATACAGTACATGACGATCTCCAACAAAGCTAGAACCAGCCCTGTACCTCACATGGATCCAGAGATCTCCCTATTCATTGCTCTAATTGTTCTGCTAGATTGTCTACAGACAATCTCTGGTGGAGGGGGAGGGGGCCTTTCTGCCGCAGCTTTCTCCCTGTAACTATCATAACTTCTAACAGTAGATGTGGCAGGTGGCAGTTGAAGAATGGAAAGGAGCATGTGCAACCACCTCTGTAGTAGGACAGCACATCCGACAGAGGATTTATTGTCAATGGGGAGAAAACTGATCAGATGCATCAGTTCAGTTCAGTTGCGTTTTGGGGCTGGACACAAAACTGCTGCAAAGAGCTTTTTTGTGTCCAGTTTGCAAAACTGAACAAACCCATTTTTTCATTACAAATTTGATTTACTGTAATACAACCGGATCTGGCTGAGACTGAGCTTTCAGGATGTATTAAATGGAATGGATCCTTTTAAGTTAGGTTTTGAGATCCTCTGCCTGTGTACCACCATAATAAGACTCCTGATGGAGTACGTCATCTGTGTACCCTTTATACTGCCCCTCCGTTCTATTTACCCCTTGTAAAGTCAGAGGTACAGTAGTAAAATATGGGCTCATAGATTTCTGTGGATCCCTGCCATACACATGAGCCCTCGCGTGTATTGACGAATGCAAGCAATAATCTCTATTAGACAATATTGGAAATTACCAGTAAGTCTGCAGGGACATTGAGCGCTCTGCAGACATAATAAATAGCGGGTTTAGAGAGATACATTGATGTACTGTATAGCTAAGTTCACATTAATAAATGTGCAAAATTCTGCAGGATCCTATGGGTTATTTGCTAACCTCGGCACAAAATTTGACATTACTGTAACAACCAATAATCACTGCCTTTCATTAATCTTTTTTTCAGCTAAACCAATCCAACTAATTACTGACTTGTGTTTATTCTTTGTTTATAAACAGACCAGGTTTATAACATGGGACCGGCAGGATCTAACAGTAAACATGTAAATAATATAACATATAACATGTCAATAACTATGAAGGTAGCAGGCGCATAGAGCAGCAATCCAGCCTGATGTCAGGAATAGGATTATTGCAGGTATCGAGAGAAAGAAATGAGTTATAGTGCAGTATTAAATACACTGAACAAAAATATAAACGCAACACTTTCGGTTTTGCTCCCATTTTGCATGAGCTGAACTCAAAGATCTGAAACATTTTCTACATACACAAAATACCCGTTACTCTCAAATATTGTTCACAAATCTGTCTAAATCTGTGTTAGTGAGCACTTCTCCTTTGCCGAGATAATCCATCCCACCTCACAGGTGTGGCATATCAAGGTGCTGATTAGACAGCATGAATAATGCACAGGTGTGCCTTAGACTGCCCACAATAAAAGGCCACTCTGAAATGTGAACAGGTTTGCCTTACTGGGCGGGGTCAGAAAACCAGTAAGTATCTGGCGTGGCCACCATTTGCCTCACGCAGTGCAACACATCTCCTCTGCTCTCTTGCTCCTTTCAGCGTTGTGTAGTGATCTCATACAGGCAGAATAACAGTTTCCCTTGCGCCTGAAAAGTGGCACCGCAAACTATGCACAAAAATTGTTGCATATCCCACTTTTTACCCCACCCTCCGCATTTATCAGAAAGGGGCGTGGAAACGGCAGGAAGGGACGTGACCAGCAGCAGCAACAAATTTATCTTCATTTACACCAGTTTTTTGGCGCAAATGGAGACAGAAATCTACGGCAGGTCAGAGCTACCATACATTTCTGTTTAGGCACATGATCTGCCGGAGGATATCCCTAATTTATGACAAGGCTTAGGCTTCGTCATAAATTAGGTGCATCTGCTGGCAGTGCAGACTCAGAAAACATCAGTCTTGATAAATCTCCCCCAGAGTGAAGTAGATGAAGTGGTCCAAACACTTTTCATTCATCTGTCCCTACTTCTAAATTCATACAAGTATATAACTATCATTCTCTCTCCACACAATGGAGAAGGAAATTGCATTGCATACAAATAGTTTTAATTATTCCTGAAATCTCCAGTGCTGTGTGTAAAGAGATAATTTTCTATGCTGGGCACTATAATGGGATCTGGCTGCTCCCCAGCATATATGGCGACATTCGGCCAGACAAAAACTGTTGCATCCTGAACCTTTGTTGTATCAGAAAAAAAACATGATATAAGATATATTTAGAGATTACTAGAACATAATTTTAAATCTATTTAGGATATAGGATTTTCATTAATTGTAAGTTTACCCATTTGGCAGTGCCGATTGTTGGGAAGCATGACACATTGGGGGAGATGTATCAAACTGGTGTAAAGAGAACTGGCTTAGTTGCCCATAGCAACCAATCAGATTCCACCTTTCATTTTCCAATGCAGCTGTCAAAAATGGAAGGTGGAATCTCATTGGTTGCTATGGGCAACTAAGGCTACTTTCACACTAGCGTTCGGAGCGGGTCCGTCTGATGTTTCATCAGACGGATCCGCTCCTATAATGCAGACGTTTGCATCCGTTCAGAACAGATCCGTCTGCATTATAACTTAGAAATATTTCTAAGTGTGAAAGTAGCCTGAGCGGATCCGTTCAGACTTTACATTGAAAGTCAATGGGGGACGGATCCGCTTGAAGATTGAGCCATATGGTGTCATCTTCAAGCGGATCTGTCCCCATTGACTTCCATTATAAGTCTGGACGGATCCGCTCGCCTCCGCGCGGCCAGGCGGACACCCGAACGCTGCTTGCGGCGTTCAGGTGTCTGCTCACTGAGCGGAGCGGAGGCTGAGCGCTGGCAGACGGATGCATTCTCAGTGGATCCGCCTCCACTGAGAATGCATTAGGGCCAGACGGCTGCGTTCAGGGCCGCTTGTGAGCCCCTTCAAATGTGAAAGTAGCCTAAGCCAGTTCTCTTTACACCAGTTTGATAAATCTCCCCCATTATCCCTGATTGAAACAGGTAATAATTATTTCATATGAGATAGGAATATCCACGGCACTCCAGATTGAACATATGCAGTTAGTTTTAGTAATCAGAAAAACTTATTCACATTAGTTGTTTTTGCATCCAGCGGAGAAAATATATCAGTCACATTGTATTCCCCGAACATTTCGGTCTAGCATTAGACCTTTTTCAACGTGATCTGAAATTAACACATGTCATTGCTCATATAATACCGCCTTCATAAATTAAAATTTTATTACATGACACGGAGGCTCTATTGTGTCTTCGGTACTATCCTTGTTCATTTCTTGGCCGTCAAACACGGACCTTTCCTTGCGACAACTTTCAGCTAAGTTGGTTTCCTTATTCTGTTTGATTGAGTCTCGGATGTCCGGGCCTTGGACCATGACGCTCGTTCCTTTACCCCGGACGGTGTGGTGTTCAATATTACACGTCGCACCAAGACCAACATTCGGTCCGTGTCCTATCCCAGTTTCCTGGATGTTCCGGCCCTCTGCCCAGTCGCCTGTCTGAGGGAATGTGAGTCTCGTACTGCTCTGCATCGCACTTCAGCGTGCCCTCAGCTTTTTCTGTCATACCGCCGTCCCTTTCATCCTGTCACCAGCGTCACTTTGGCTCGATGGGTTAAGTGGATTATGTCATCGGCAGGTGTGAACACTTCGGTTTTCACTGCGCACTCCACGAGAGGAGCTTCTGCGACTTCCATGGCAGTTGCAGGTGCGAGATTGGAGGACATTATTAAAAACTAGCGGATTGGTCGCGGGTCTCTACGTTTCGTGAGTTTTATTTTCGTCCTCCTGTTCATGTGTTTTCCTCAGTTGTAAGTCAGCTTTAAACTCGCAGTATGAGCCTCCGTGTCATGTAATAAAATTGCATGATTTTCCTAACTTATGACGTAAAGTCATGATTTTATTAAGGACACGGAGGCGAGTATTGCCCCTCCCCCTTTTTACTGCCCCCCCTTTTTTCCTGTTAATGGTCTATTTGTTTATTCCTTATTGATTTTGCTCTGTACCTATGGTCTTATTTGCAGATTGATGATGTCTGTGTATGCACTTTGCAAGACTGGTGCCTTATCCGCATTCCTCGCAGTACCGATTACCTGTTTCTTATCTTTGTTTTCTTTCATAGGATGAAAATTACCAGCAGATACGACCTGAGGTCTGTGGTTGTGTTGTTCTTCTCCAGCTCCGTTCTTCGGTTGAAAGGTTCATGTTCCGTTGTTATTACATCATAGTTTCATCTTCTTCGGCTGGAGATTAGTTGCCAGATGTTCAGCGTTTACAGAGGAGAGTCATCGTCAAAGAAAGAGGAGGAATCTGTACAAACCAGGACTATTATACTGGTCTTATGTGGGAGGGTCTTGTCACCATGGTTACTTGTTATGTTTTTTCTTTGCTGCTATTGGTTGTTCAGTAAAGAAAGAGATTCATTTTCTACCCTTCCTTTCTGGACTCTTACCTTTACCTATTTCTGTTATCCCTTTTTTTCACATTTTCCTTTTCCGTACATTGTGTACCAGTTCAAATCTAAGATTATATGTGTTAATTTCAGGTCCCGTTGAAAAAGGTCTAATGCTAGGCCGAAACGTTCAGAGAATACAATGTGGCTGATATATTTTCTCTGCTCCTGGATATAGCAACACTGTATGGAAAAACAACTAATGTGAATACGTTTTTCTGATTAATAAAACTAACTGCATATGTTCAATCTAGAGTGCCATGGATATTCGAATCTCACATTGCTTCTCTCTCACGAGCACCCGGACCTAAACAAAGAGGAGTGCAGAACTCATACTCTCAGAATTAATAATTATTTTATATGACATGTATAACTTACAGGGGTTAACATATCAGATCAATATGTGGACGGTGCTAATGCAAAACAATAGAGATTAGATAGATAGATATAAGATAAATGGATGATATAGATAGATAGATAGATAGATACCTACAAGGTACTGTGTCTGGTTTATTACCTGGTCTATTTCATATCTATCGATCCATCTATTTCATATCTATCTACAGTATCTATAAAAAAGATAAAATAAATATCAGCACTCAAAAAATAAAACCCAGTTGCTAATCCTGAAAATCTCAGACACCAGATCCACAGTAGGTAGAAGAAAATTAAAAGGCAGCACTCCGGTGTACGTGAAGAACGGATCCCGTAATTTCACCAATGCAACGTTTCAACTGCTCAATGCAGTCTTTGTCAAGCAGTGACTGCAAGTGCTTATCACATTTCAAAATAGTGTACACATGTGAAGGAACTGATTACAACTTAATTGATAAAATAGTGACAAAACATGATTATAGGTGTAATAAAGTGAAAAATCAATATCTCGGTACATGATTATAATCCAAAATTGAGTATCCAATCATATTTAGATATCCAGTCAACGTGCCAAATAGAGAAATATGAAATAAATAATTAGTATACATTATTGTGTCAATTAATCCCACCAGTATTTAGATTCACCATCGACATGTGTTCAGTAGCGTACGGAAGTCAGTAGTGCACCTGTGTCGATGCTATAGCGCCGACATCTGCTGTCCAAGATTTTCAGGATTAGCACCTTTTTTTTTTTTGAGTGCTGCTTTTTTTTATAGATGATAGATATGAAATAGATGGATCGATAGGTATGAAATAGACCAGGCAATAAACCAGACACAGTACCTTGTAGGGCTCAGTTGAATGAATGGTTTCTTTCACGTAACGATACGTTGCTTCATTCTGAAAAAAAAGTACTTTTTATTTATATGCAAATGAGCAGTTAAGTGCGCCAAGGGAGGGCCCAAGCAACTCTGTGCACCCTTGCTCCTCCTGCTTCCTCTGCGAGAAACTCCCAATCCTTCTTGACTGACAGGGGCAGGTTCCTAAAAAGTAATCTTGCAAGACCCTGTCAATTAAAAATGAGGGGGCTGGCAGAGAAAGCAGCAAGAGCAGGGTTGCACTAAGTGGCTTGGGCCTGCCCTCTGTGCACTTAACTGCTCTGTTACATATTGATTAAAAGCTGAGCTAGCCCTACAAGGCATTGTGCCTGGCTTAACAGTGACTTTCCTGGTGACAGGCTGCCTTTAAGAAATGTATCTTGCAGATACAAAGAATTAGGAGTTACTGGCTGTCAGCTGCTCCAGTGCTTGCAGGGAGTTGTAGGGCTGCTATTTTGTCAGTGGATGTATATCACTGCATCAGTGCCCTTTGATTACACAGAGACTGCTCAACCCATTAATAATAAAGAATATTCTTTTGCCTGGCGAATGGCACCGACATAGTGTTTCACTAACACCTAAGCTTCCCAGTCAAGCAGATCAGGTAAATTATGGATAGACATAGACAATTACTTTTGGCGTATTACAATAGATATATTGTACTGCTGGGTATAGTGCTCACAAAGAAGATTTTTAAGCAACTTTATCACCAAGTGTCAATTTAATGCATTTTTTTAAAGATTTATTTAACATATATTCATATTAATATAACAAAATAGCAACAGACAGGTGCACTCTGCGGTATTACTAAATCCTCAAACTGGTTTTAAAATTGAGAGATTAGTCAACATGTCCTACGGAGTAGGACATGTCTAAGCCCGGGCACCGCGACAAGGTTTCTCAAGTAGCCCGGGACCTAACACTCTCCTACCTGTGCCAGTGGGCAAATACCAGGAGCCAGTGGGCAAATTACAGGAGCATAAGGCCGACTCACAAACAACTCACCAGTTACCTCCAGCATGTAACCATGCTTGCAATGGGAGGAGGGAGGAGTCTGCAAGTCCCACTCAAGACTGTCTGGTATGGCCCAGGCCTCACAGGTGCACCTAAATGTGGCCTGTAGATGGAAAACAGGCACATTTAAATTGGAGTTTATATACCTCCAGGAATCTCTATATATACAAACTGAATGGAATGACGTGGTATAGCAGGAGGTGCTCAAACCCACATGCAGTCGTGCATATATATAGGGGAGCAAATCCTGCACTTGTGGCCCGTTGCTAATGGCAATCCCCAGCAAACATGCATACGGTGGAGGATGCCCGCAGCGAACCACAAGTACCACAATAGACATCCTACACAAGGTAACAATTGTGTGGATGTGATAATCAATATAACAATATAACAAAATAGCAACAGACAGGTGCACTCTGCGGTATTACTAAATCCTCAAACTGGTTTTAAAATTGAGAGATTAGTCAACATGTCCTACGGAGTAGGACATGTCTAAGCCCGGGCACCGCGACAAGGTTTCTCAAGTAGCCCGGGACCTAACACTCTCCTACCTGTGCCAGTGGGCAAATACCAGGAGCCAGTGGGCAAATTACAGGAGCATAAGGCCGACTCACAAACAACTCACCAGTTACCTCCAGCATATATCCATGCTTGCAATGGGAGGAGGGAGGAGTCTGCAAGTCCCACTCAAGACTGTCTGGTATGGCCCAGGCCTCACAGGTGCACCTAAATGTGGCCTGTAGATGGAAAACAGGCACATTTAAATTGGAGTTTATATACCTCCAGGAATCTCTATATATACAAACTGAATGGAATGACGTGGTATAGCAGGAGGTGCTCAAACCCACATGCAGTCGTGCATATATATAGGGGAGCAAATCCTGCACTTGTGGCCCGTTGCTAATGGCAATCCCCAGCAAACATGCATACGGTGGAGGATGCCCGCAGCGAACCACAAGTACCACAATAGACATCCTACACAAGGTAACAATTGTGTGGATGTGATAATCAATATAACAATATAACAAAATAGCAACAGACAGGTGCACTCTGCGGTATTACTAAATCCTCAAACTGGTTTTAAAATTGAGAGATTAGTCAACATGTCCTACGGAGTAGGACATGTCTAAGCCCGGGCACCGCGACAAGGTTTCTCAAGTAGCCCGGGACCTAACACTCTCCTACCTGTGCCAGTGGGCAAATACCAGGAGCCAGTGGGCAAATTACAGGAGCATAAGGCCGACTCACAAACAACTCACCAGTTACCTCCAGCATATATCCATGCTTGCAATGGGAGGAGGGAGGAGTCTGCAAGTCCCACTCAAGACTGTCTGGTATGGCCCAGGCCTCACAGGTGCACCTAAATGTGGCCTG
Organism: Bufo gargarizans; assembly: GCF_014858855.1. Taxonomy (NCBI): domain Eukaryota; kingdom Metazoa; phylum Chordata; class Amphibia; order Anura; family Bufonidae; genus Bufo; species Bufo gargarizans. The sequence goes on along the minus strand of NC_058090.1, from coordinate 21,856,603 downwards.
TAGATGGAAAACAGGCACATTTAAATTGGAGTTTATATACCTCCAGGAATCTCTATATATACAAACTGAATGGAATGACGTGGTATAGCAGGAGGTGCTCAAACCCACATGCAGTCGTGCATATATATAGGGGAGCAAATCCTGCACTTGTGGCCCGTTGCTAATGGCAATCCCCAGCAAACATGCATACGGTGGAGGATGCCCGCAGCGAACCACAAGTACCACAATAGACATCCTACACAAGGTAACAATTGTGTGGATGTGATAATCAATATAACAATATAACAAAATAGCAACAGACAGGTGCACTCTGCGGTATTACTAAATCCTCAAACTGGTTTTAAAATTGAGAGATTAGTCAACATGTCCTACGGAGTAGGACATGTCTAAGCCCGGGCACCGCGACAAGGTTTCTCAAGTAGCCCGGGACCTAACACTCTCCTACCTGTGCCAGTGGGCAAATACCAGGAGCCAGTGGGCAAATTACAGGAGCATAAGGCCGACTCACAAACAACTCACCAGTTACCTCCAGCATATATCCATGCTTGCAATGGGAGGAGGGAGGAGTCTGCAAGTCCCACTCAAGACTGTCTGGTATGGCCCAGGCCTCACAGGTGCACCTAAATGTGGCCTGTAGATGGAAAACAGGCACATTTAAATTGGAGTTTATATACCTCCAGGAATCTCTATATATACAAACTGAATGGAATGACGTGGTATAGCAGGAGGTGCTCAAACCCACATGCAGTCGTGCATATATATAGGGGAGCAAATCCTGCACTTGTGGCCCGTTGCTAATGGCAATCCCCAGCAAACATGCATACGGTGGAGGATGCCCGCAGCGAACCACAAGTACCACAATAGATAGAGATTCCTGGAGGTATATAAACTCCAATTTAAATGTGCCTGTTTTCCATCTACAGGCCACATTTAGGTGCACCTGTGAGGCCTGGGCCATACCAGACAGTCTTGAGTGGGACTTGCAGACTCCTCCCTCCTCCCATTGCAAGCATGGATATATGCTGGAGGTAACTGGTGAGTTGTTTGTGAGTCGGCCTTATGCTCCTGTAATTTGCCCACTGGCTCCTGGTATTTGCCCACTGGCACAGGTAGGAGAGTGTTAGGTCCCGGGCTACTTGAGAAACCTTGTCGCGGTGCCCGGGCTTAGACATGTCCTACTCCGTAGGACATGTTGACTAATCTCTCAATTTTAAAACCAGTTTGAGGATTTAGTAATACCGCAGAGTGCACCTGTCTGTTGCTATTTTGTTATATTGTTATATTGATTATCACATCCACACAATTGTTACCTTGTGTAGGATGTCTATTGTGGTACTTGTGGTTCGCTGCGGGCATCCTCCACCGTATGCATGTTTGCTGGGGATTGCCATTAGCAACGGGCCACAAGTGCAGGATTTGCTCCCCTATATATATGCACGACTGCATGTGGGTTTGAGCACCTCCTGCTATACCACGTCATTCCATTCAGTTTGTATATATAGAGATTCCTGGAGGTATATAAACTCCAATTTAAATGTGCCTGTTTTCCATCTACAGGCCACATTTAGGTGCACCTGTGAGGCCTGGGCCATACCAGACAGTCTTGAGTGGGACTTGCAGACTCCTCCCTCCTCCCATTGCAAGCATGGATATATGCTGGAGGTAACTGGTGAGTTGTTTGTGAGTCGGCCTTATGCTCCTGTAATTTGCCCACTGGCTCCTGGTATTTGCCCACTGGCACAGGTAGGAGAGTGTTAGGTCCCGGGCTACTTGAGAAACCTTGTCGCGGTGCCCGGGCTTAGACATGTCCTACTCCGTAGGACATGTTGACTAATCTCTCAATTTTAAAACCAGTTTGAGGATTTAGTAATACCGCAGAGTGCACCTGTCTGTTGCTATTTTGTTATATTGTTATATTGATTATCACATCCACACAATTGTTACCTTGTGTAGGATGTCTATTGTGGTACTTGTGGTTCGCTGCGGGCATCCTCCACCGTATGCATGTTTGCTGGGGATTGCCATTAGCAACGGGCCACAAGTGCAGGATTTGCTCCCCTATATATATGCACGACTGCATGTGGGTTTGAGCACCTCCTGCTATACCACGTCATTCCATTCAGTTTGTATATATAGAGATTCCTGGAGGTATATAAACTCCAATTTAAATGTGCCTGTTTTCCATCTACAGGCCACATTTAGGTGCACCTGTGAGGCCTGGGCCATACCAGACAGTCTTGAGTGGGACTTGCAGACTCCTCCCTCCTCCCATTGCAAGCATGGATATATGCTGGAGGTAACTGGTGAGTTGTTTGTGAGTCGGCCTTATGCTCCTGTAATTTGCCCACTGGCTCCTGGTATTTGCCCACTGGCACAGGTAGGAGAGTGTTAGGTCCCGGGCTACTTGAGAAACCTTGTCGCGGTGCCCGGGCTTAGACATGTCCTACTCCGTAGGACATGTTGACTAATCTCTCAATTTTAAAACCAGTTTGAGGATTTAGTAATACCGCAGAGTGCACCTGTCTGTTGCTATTTTGTTATATTGTTATATTGATTATCACATCCACACAATTGTTACCTTGTGTAGGATGTCTATTGTGGTACTTGTGGTTCGCTGCGGGCATCCTCCACCGTATGCATGTTTGCTGGGGATTGCCATTAGCAACGGGCCACAAGTGCAGGATTTGCTCCCCTATATATATGCACGACTGCATGTGGGTTTGAGCACCTCCTGCTATACCACGTCATATATTCATATTACATTTAATTTTACACTCAAAGTTGAGATTGAAAGAAAAGTGACTAGCAAAACAGGTGACTCATATTTACCATGAATATACAGTATGGATGTATAATATAGAACCAGGGCACACTGGGAAGTTAAAGTGGTCCTAGAAAAAAAACTAAAAATGGTCCCATGGTGAGTCCAAACTAAGAGAAGGAAGGGCCAACACAAGTAGGTAAGCCTAACACAAGGGGACACGGTAAGCAATATCATAATGCAGAACAAAATACCGCCCCAGCAGAACCAAATATCAAAGTGCAGTACAAAATACTAGCCCAGAAGCTCAGAATAACTCCTCTGTGGTGGCCAGCACCAGTTTTCACGTTCTGTCCTTCCCCCATCCTCCAGTTGACTCTAATTAAGATATGGAAGAGGTGAAATATAGTCCACAGTACTGAGTCAGCACTACCTTCAGCATGTCTGATCATACAGAATAATAAAGCACTACTTACCTATTACAACCAGCGATGTCTCCTGACATCCCTAGACATTCTATTTCCTAATCTTCTCTATTTGGCCCAGACCGCCATGACTTCTTCTTTCAGCTGTGTCTCGTCTCTGCTGAGTTTGCCAGAAAGACATCTTAAGATCTTGACTTTTCTATTATCCGGCCTATCTTCTATAAACAAACTTCCCATTGTGGTACCCCAAATGTGTGCTGCCACCAATTCCCCCAAACACTATACTATACAGAAAAAATAGTGCCCCCAGTAGTAATAATGGCTTTCTATAGTGGTCCTAATAGTAATATGCTGAATATGGGGCAACAGAAGTAAGCCGGGCCAGCAATACCACAGTGCAGCACAAACGTGCATAAGTGCCTGATGCTCCTACATTAATTAATGCTGAGAGCCTCACATCTTTATGTACCTGTCACGGTGGGGAGTGGGGCAAACCCCCCACCGTGCGGTGTTAAAGGGTAAAAGAGAATCAGCCTGGCCAAAAGGAGTAATAAGGGAGCAGGTCACCTCCTACAACATCCCTAATCCTCTCCCTGACTCCTCACCGTATGAGCAGACCCCGATGGTAGGACGACTCATACTCAGGATTCCTAGAGACCCTAAGTCGCCCTGGTAATCCCTCACCAAGGAGCAGGGAAGAGAGGACCTGTTCATCCCAGTCATGGAGGAACAGGAGTCTCTATCTGAGGCCAGGCTGCAAGGAGAGAGGAACACATACAGCATGAGGAGATGGCAGGTAAGCGAAACCAATAACACACTTACCTGTCACAGACACACTGACTGGAACCCATGCACTAGTGCTGCTGTCCACACCAACATTAAAGGACAGAGCACACACCACAAACCACACAGGAGCCCAGGACAGCCATAGCTGCAATAACACGAGACAGGGGAATGTCTAGTAAACATGTTGGACACCAAACACCACCAGACATGTAACACCAAACTAGAGATACCAACTCCCTGAACATAACCCACTCAATACAAATAGGGACAGGAAGGGAAGGAGACACCGGGATAACACTGATGACCACAAGGGTGGCCCTTACAGGGCAGATGGAACACCCTGGACTGGAGTAGAGCTCCAGCACCAACCACAGCTGAAGTACAACTGACTCCAGCCAGGAAACCACAGAAGATATAAGCCAAGTGACCACACCCAGTCAGGGAGTTAACCCTTAAAGCACCAGACAGAGGGAGGCTACAACTTAAAGGGGAAGTGCACACACAAGCATGCCAAACCACATGTTACCACTGGCAACAGCATGCGTGGCAACCATGTCACGGCAATCACCCAGAAGGCCGAGACACTGCCACCGCATGATCTCACAGCAACACGTTGCCGCGGGCAACCGCAAGTGTGGCAACAGTGTCACAATGCAAACCAAAGGCCGTGACAGTACCTGGCTGGCAGCTATGAGGAGCGCTTAGCCGGCCCCTGGGAATAGACCCACCAGAAAATTTCCCTGTCCCATGCCCCAGTAGTAATAGTGCCAGTAGATGCCCTCAGTAATACCCCTATAATTCCTCCATTAATGCCCCTATAGTGCCTCTACTATTTAAAAATTCTTCCAGTAAGTGCCCTCAAGAATGCCTACTGTATTTTGCCAAGTAATGCCCACACAGTGCCTCATTATTAAAAATTCCTTCAGTAAGAGCCCCCAGTAATGCAAACTATAGTGTCCCGAATAACGTCCCTTATACTGTCCCTAGTAATGGCCCCATAGTGTCCTTCCTATGTACCCAGTTGAATGAATGGTTTCTTTCACTTAACGATACGTTGCTTCATTCTGAAAAAAAAGTACTTTTTATTTATATGCAAATGAGCAGTTAAGTGCGCCAAGGGAGGGCCCAAGCAACTCTGTGCACCCTTGCTCCTCCTGCTTCCTCTGCGAGAAACTCCCAATCCTTCTTGACTGACAGGGGCAGGTTCCTGAAAAGTCATCTAGCAAGACCCTGTCAATTAAAAATGAGGGGGCTGGCAGAGAAAGCAGCAAGAGCAAGGGTGCACTAAGTGGCTTAATTCCCCCTATAGTGCTCCCAGTAATGCCCCCTATAGTATCCTCATCAAGAGGCAAAGTCCTGTTCCATGCTGTTGTCTATGGTGTAGGCCATAGGCCTCTTCTGGACTATAGCCTGAGATACCTGCATTTTGACACAGATGGCAGCGATGATGTCATCACTTCACCACATGCGCTGCATCTTATAGGCTGTATTCAACTGCAATACCATCCCGAGGAGGACAATACAGTTGAATTATGGAGGGCATCTGCAGCCGCTGGCTGGGTATGTAAGTACCTGATGCTCCCAACATTAAATCTGAATGCTTCATGTTGTTATGTACCGACTGGAGGCAATGAGGAGGGCTTAGGCGCCAACAAGCGATCTCCCTGGTAAGATTTATGGCCAATCCACTCCTGCATAGGATACACAGTATATATACACATTTGATGATCAGCTGCTCCAGTTGACATCAATGGGTTTGGCTTACAGTCATCTAGTGTGTGTTGCCACCTTAAAACTGTACCCCTATTCTTTGTTGCATTCTGTGTATGACTGTGGCTCTCCGTCTGTTGCTATACTATAACTCTATTTCTTCCCTGCTGGGACCCCCAGCAATCTGCTGTTATCTATGGGGAAATCTAGTAGGAAGTGTTTAATTTCACTGCAACGCCACCATGGGGGAAATGAACAGTGCCCATAAATATTCCATAGAGCAATGCAGTGCGGATACATGTGAATTATTTTTTACTGTGATAGGATATGATGTTAAAGTGAGATCACATCTCATAGCACCATCCTGCTCCAGCCTTCCCTGGAGCTGACATTTTAAGAGTTTGGATCAATTTACTGCACATTTGGCATGTCATTGAGTATTTCCAATAAGAAGCACTACAGGTGCACCAGGCAGGTATGTTGTTATACCTTTATTCTTTAACTGTGTAGGAAAGTTCAGCCTGTCTCATATTGTTATACAGTGAGCCACCGCAAAATAGTGTACAGTGGGGACAATATGTATTTGATACACTAGCGATTTTGCAAGTTTTCCCATCGACAAAGAATGGAGAGGTCTGTATTTTTTATCATCTGTACACTTCAACTGTGAGAGACAGAATCTAAAAAAAAAAATCCAGAAAATGACATTGTATGAGTTTTAAATAAGTAATTAGATACAATAGAAAAACAGAACTTAATATTTTGTACAGAAACCTTGGTATGCAATTACAGAGGTCAGAAGTTTCCTGTAGTTCTTGACCAAGTTTGCACACACTGCAGCAGGGATTTTGGCCCATACAGATCCTCTCCAGATCTTTCAGGTTTTGGGGCTGTCACTGGGCTACATTGAGTTTTATCTCCCTCCAAAGATTTTCGATTGGGTTCAGGTCTGGAGACTGGCTAATCCACTCCAGGACCTTGAAATGCTTCTTTCTGAGCCACTCCTTAGTTGTCCTGGCTGTGTGTTTCAGATCATTGTCATGCTGGAAGACCCAGCCACGACCCATATTCAAAGCTCTTACTGAGGGTAGGAGGTTGTTATGATACATGGCCCCATCCACCCTCCCTTCAATACGGTGCAGTTGTCCTGTCCCCTTTGCAGAAAAGTGCCCCTAAAGTATAATGTTTCCACCCCCATGCTTCACGGTTGGGACGATGTTCTTAGGGTTGTACTCATCCTTCTTCTTCTTTCAAACACGGCGATTGGAGTTGATACCAAAAATTTATATTTTGGTCTCATCTGACCACATGACCTTCTCGTATGCCTCCTCTGGATCATCCAGATGGTCATTGGCGAACTTCAAATGGGCCTGGACATTTGCTGGTGTGAGCAGGGAGGCCTTGCGTGCCCTGCAGTTTTTTAATCCATGACGACTTAGTGTGTTACTAACAGTAATCTTTGAGACTGTGGTTCCAGCTCTCCAAGACCAAGAAAAATCCAGCTTCCAAGATGCAAGAGGTGGAATCTTTATTGTGCGTTTAAAATCCAATGCAAGACATCACAGGTTACAGTAACGTGTTTCCTGAAACGAGTTACTGTAACCTGTGATGTCTTGCATTGGATTTTAAATGCACAATAAAGATTCCACCTCTTGCACCTTGGAAGCTGGATTTTTCTTGGTCTTGAATATTCACAGCAATCAAGTCTGGAGGTTGCAATTCGTGCTCAAGGCAGGTGGACGGTGGGTGAGAACTGCTTTACCTTCTCTGTTTCATGTGGTTCCAGCTCTCTTCAGGTCATTGACCAGGTCCTCCTGTGTAGTTCTGGGCTGATTCCTGACGTTTCTGAAGCTCATCCTTACTTCGCGAGGTGAGATCTTGCATGGAGTCCCAGACCGAGGATGATTGACAGTCATTTTGTGTTTCTTCCATTTTCTAATAATTGCGCCAACAGTTGTTGCCTTCTCACCAAGCTGCTTGGCTATTGTCCTGTAGCCCATCCCAGCCTTGTGCAGGTCTATAATTTTGTCCCTGGTGTCCTTAGACAGCTCTTTGGTCTTGGCCTTGGTGGAGAGGTTGGAGTGTGATTGATTGTGTGGTGTCTTTTATATAGCTAACGAGTTCAAACAGGTGCAATTAATACAGGTAATGAGTGCAGAGTAGGAAGGCTTCTTAAAGAAAAACTAACAGATCTGTGAGAGCCAGAATTGTTGCTAGTTGGTAGGTGATCAAATACTTATTTCATGCAATAAAATGCTAATTAATTATTATTTTTAGATTCTGTCTCTCACAGTTGAAGTGTACCTACGATAAAAATACAGACCTCTCCATTCTTTGTAGGTGAAAAACTTGCAAAATCACCAATGTATCAAATACTTATTTTCTCCACTGTATACTGTGTGGAGCTCTATGGATGATGTATGCCACTGAATAGCAGCAATGCAATATTTAAGTGCTTCACGCTTGGCATGAGAGCCCCCCTAACGTACACACCAAATGGAAACCTAATCATGATGTGAATAAACCCTGAGAATGTTTTAGATCAGGGATGCCCAACCTGGGCCCTCCATCTCGTGTTAAACTACAACTCCCACCATGCCCTGCTGTAGGCTGATAGCTGTTGGCTGTCCGGGCATGCTGGGAGTTGTAATTTTGCAACAGCTGGAGGGCCTGAGGTTGGGCATTCCTATTTTAGATAAATACAATCTGTTCTGCATGCTATGCGTATTATTAATAATACCACCAAACTGAAACAGGTACTGGACCCAAAATTCCAAAATATAATCACCATCTTTATTGATATGATAATACATATCAACAGATTTTATTATGGACTTTATGGACTTTTGGGTCCAGTACCTGTTTCTGTTTGGTACTGTGGTTTAGTTTGGTGCAGTTGGACCGTGCATTTTCAACAAGGGCTTGGATTTTGGTTTGTGTTAATAATAATATGAAATATAAGGTCCTCTTTTGGTCATTAGTAAAAATGACTTTGCAATCCATATTTTATGATACATGATTCCCAGTCATAATACCAGTTGAGGTATAACCTAACTTGTAGGGTCACATCTATGGCACATGCTATAACTTGCTGTAGTATGGTACCTTTATGTGCTTCTGAACTGGTTCTGCGCTCTTATCTGTAAGCTGAATCCTCTTTGTGCACCCTGCATGCGTTTCTTGCACAATTACTCATTTCATTAATCAAAGTTACTAGGGAAGAATTTCCTGCTTTTTCAAAATCTCTCGAGTCTTTTCTTGAGCTCTGTAGACAGACTGCCGAAGGAAAATGTGGAGCCAAGCAAAAAAAATGTGAAAAGTAAATTATAATAGATAAAGATGCTGACTTCTCTATAGTGACTAATTGGGACTAAAAATAGAAGGTGTGACCATTAATTGATATGTCATGCACAGGTAATTTTTTTTCATCTATCTCCAATCTTCATTTTGTATATGTTCAGGCAATTCTATAAGGCCCCATATAAACAGAAATACTATGGATCTTTGTTGTACAGGTCCTTAATATGGCACCCAGAGAAATGCAGTGTACAAACTAATGCGGTCTTTTATCAAACTGGTGTAAAGTAGAATTGGCTTAGTTGCCCATAGCAACCAATCAGATTCCACCTTTCATTTTTCAAAGGAGCGGTCAAAAATGAAAGGAGGAATCTGATTAGTTGCTATGGGCAACTAAGCCAGTTCTACTTTACACCAGTTTGATAAATGACCCCTTAAATCTCAAGATGCCTATGTCTCAAAGCCTGACGTGTTATCTGATGCCGAATTAGAGACGTATTCTTATAGGGGAAAATACACGCACAGAGGTACCATACAACAGGACATAGTAACATAAGGGTAATTTATCAAACTAGTGTGAAGTAGAACTGATTGAGTTGCCCATAGAAACCAATCAGATTCCACCTTTCATTTTCCTAAGGAGCTGTCCAAATTGAATGGAGGAATCTGATTGGTTGCTATGGGCAACTAAGCCAGTTCTACTTACTAGTCTGATAAATGAGCCCCATAGTTTATAAGGCTGCACATTGATCCAGAGGAAGGCAAAAAACCTCATGAGGTGGAAGCCAATTTTTCTCATTTTAGGGGAAAAATGTCTTCTTGACTCCAATCAGGCAATCAGAATAACTCACTGGATCAACAACAAAACCAGAAATCTAATAACTATAATCTGCAGTATTATTACACTACAGAAATACATCCAGGCCCCTCTTGAACTCTCAAGCAGAGAGTTCCATAGTCTCACTGCTTTTACAGTAAAGAATCATCTTCTATGCTTATGTACAAACCTTCTTTCCTCTAGACATAGAGGATGTCCCCTTGTGACATGAAGTACATACAGTTACATTATACAGACCCACAGGGTCCATAAACATGGTGAAGGCCTTTGATTTTATATAGGGGGGACCCAGTGACATACCTCCAATAGAGGCAGACGAAGCAACTGCTATGGGGTCTGTGGGGAAAAGTGAACCAAAGGCTCCCCCCCCTGATTACACTCATTACTGTCCAGCTCCAGTATAGTATCCCTATCAGCAGATGAGAAAGCTAAAGGACCTGTGATAATAACATCATCACAGGTCCTGTACATCTAGTAAAGCAACTACACGGAGAATGGTGAAGTTACCAGGTTAGATAGGAATATCGGCCAGGAACTGTGATGACATTGTCCTCAGCATTACAGTTGCTGTACATCTAGTAAAGCAACTACATGAAGAATGGTGAAGTTCCCAGGTTAGATAGGAATATCGGCCAGGAACTGTGATGACATTGTCCTCAGCATTACAGGTGCTGTACATCTAGTAAAGGCACAGAGAATAATCACAGGTCATTCAACCCCCAAAAGCATGGAGAACTGCACGATCAGACTAGAATGGAGTGGTAAGAGGAGGTCCCCCTCCATTCTCTTCATTTGCACCTCATTCCCTATTTTTTACTCATATGTCACTCATATATATAGTACTGCAGTCAGTTAAAACTAGTAATGAGCAGCATAGGCAATATTTGTTTTCGCAATATTTTGTGAATATTTGGCCTAATATTCGCCATAAATTCACAAATTCTAGAGTTCGTGATCTCCAGCGAAAATCGTCAATGTAATATTAGCGTATTGTGGCTCACTTTTGCTACATTTTTCGGCACAGTAATCCCTATCACAGTACAGAAAAATCGACAGCAAATGACTTTTTTTTCGAAGACGAAAGAAAAAGACACTAATCCCTATCACAGCACAGTAATTCCTATTACACTACCTAACACCCTACACTGGAACCTATCAGCTACACTATATCACTATCTAACCTACACTAACTATCTGTATTATATATATGAGCTAACTAACTATCTAATGTAATTGAATAAGGATCCAGATGACTCAGCAAAGCACAGAGCACAGCAATGTCACTGCTCTCTCTCTCAGAACTGCAAAAAACTGCAGAAAATGGCTGTTGGGGAGGTTCTTATATAGTAAGGGGTAGGCAACTTTCCTATTGGTTGCTAGGGATGTTGCTAAGCTCAGACAAAGATATTGCAGCCTTCTCATTGGCCCACAAGCAAGAAGCAGTTGAGGGTACTGATGAAAAAAAATCTAGAATATTCACGATTACGAAGATATAACACTATATTCTAGATCAGGGCTGGCCAACCTGCGGCGCTCCAGCAGTTGTAAAACTACAACTCCCACCATGCCTTGCTGTAGGCTGATAGATGTAGGCAGACTGGGCATGCTGGGAGTTGTAGTTTTGCAACAGCTGGAGAGCCGCAGGTTGGCCATACCTGTTCTAGATCTTCGCAAAGTGTTAGTATATATCTTGGCCTGCTCCCCCTCACTCACTGAAGCCATATGCACCAGGAGAGAGATAGCGTGTGGATTCTCATTGCAGTCCCTGGTGGCCATGTGGCGCCGGGAGTGGTGTGGAGTGGGCCCGGCATGCATGCTGGTAACTGCTTTCCGTGGATATAATGTAGGCCATTTTGGCACCAAAAATGACAGAAATTCAGGCGGATCCAGCATGCATGTGGAACCTACACTTTCTGAATTATATGGTAGCCGTCATGGCACATAACAGGTAGAATTTAGTGTTAGGAACCCGTCTAACTAGAGATCGCCTTGACGTGTGGCAGCCGGGCTCAAATAATTTTGTACAAAACGATTTGCCAAGCATCTCTAACTTATTAGTATAGCATTTGCAATTATGATGCAATTTTGTACTTTATTTGGTTTGCAGTGAGCTGTTGCATTGCATGTTTTGTTTAACAATAGATGCAGTGTATACAGGTATATAGCATATACATAAGTACTGATATGTGAGGTATGAGCTGTAAGTTATATCTCACACCTCACATATCAGTACACTGCTGTATATACGGCCCAGGAACGGGTAGTGGGAGGGGCTATGAATGGGGCATGGGGGTCCAATTTAGATTTTTGCTATGGGGCCCAGTGATTACTATGTACGCCCCAAGCATCCATTGTTTCTTTATAGAGTTTAATCAGCTGTAAAAGCAAATTGGAAGAACGAAGGAATCACCCCTTTGCTCACAAGAGTCTGTTCCAATTCGATATGAAGTATGTTGATCATGTGTGATCTGTAATGTATTAGTGAAGGGTGTGTATCACTGCATTGATATATTCTGCAGATAATACTTTCAAGAACTGTATGCTGCTTAAAAACTTAAAGGACATATTTCCTTTTCTGTAAGGTCACCACGCAGGTATCTCCATGTTACACCATTTCCTCCAGAACGTTATGAGTGTAATGCACACACATTTATTTTACTGCTTCTATGAAGTGTTTAGCAAACATTTATATGGTGTTTGTTATATTGTATAATATATAGTATAGAAGCTATAAGTGATGTTTCTGCTTTGATGTTGGATTCTTGTAAGGGCTATGCTGCTATACTGCCCTTCTTCAATGGAGGGGATGATCAGTTTTATTTAATTTTTATATACAATTTTGTCTATTTTTAGGTCACATCAAACTATATAAATAAAATAATTATTCAGCCTGAAAGGATATAGGGTTTTTATATGATATATTCTTTTACAAAAATGCAGGATTCTACTAAACGTAGAATTTCTATGAAAATAGTCTTTGTTTTCCTTCTGTGTCCCTGCGTAGCCCTAATAATAATCTAATCTAATAATCTGTATTTAGCACAAACTAGACCTCCTCTATAAAAAAAATAATAATGTGTCCCCAAGAGCTGCATCAAAGGCATCTCATCCAGTCAACCAGTCTGTCATGGTTCAGGGCAAGAACCCCAAAACAACTGTCTACAGATGGTTCTGTGGTTTGGCCACCATCTCTAATCCGTAATTTTTCAAAGTTCTTTTATGGGTTGGACATTAAGTTACAGAGGAGCTACTTATAGGCGCACTCCTGCTGTTTAGAAAACTGCTAATTTGCATATATAGCACCAATTCAATGTTCTACAATGGCAACAAACTCGTAAAATGACACATAATTAAAGGAAATAAGCAAATAAGGAGTCACAACTAGAGAGGTCCTTGGCCGTTTGATACCTACAATACCCAAGAAGAATGGAGACTTCTTATGTTGGAGCTCCTCTTTCCACAGAACCCATAGCAGCAGCAGAAGCAGAGGTTGACTCTCTGGTTCATATGTCCTTGTCTGAAACATTATTCCTGTACACAGTGCAATGCAAGTATAGTAGACATCTTAAGCAATCCCGAATGATTGGAATGTTTGTTTTTGGAAGACCCAGGTCCAAATGGTTATACATGTAGACATTGGGAGCCATTGACAGTGGTGTAGTCCCGAGGTGAGCTCTGATCCCTCAAAGATGGTTAAAATATTCATTTTCCCTGATTTAGAAATCATTGGTGCCACAGCAATGGGCAGAAGACCTGGGATTCATGCCCATGACCACCCATGCTAGCAATGACACTGGCAACAAGTAGATGGAACAGACAATACAGGTCCTTCTAAAAAAATTAGCATATTGTGATAAAGTTCATTATTTTCTGTAATGTACTGATAAACATGAGACTTTCCTATATTTTAGATTCATTACACACCAACTGAAGTAGTTCAAGCCTTTTATTGTTTTAATATTGATGATTTTGGCATACAGCTCATGAAAACCCAAAATTCCTATCTAAAAAAATTTGCATATCATGAAAAGGTTCTCTAAACGAGCTATTAACCTAATCATCTGAATCAACTAATTAACTCTAAACACCTGCAAAAGATTCCTGAGGCTTTTAAAAACTCTCAGCCTGGTTCATTACTCAAAACCGCAATCATGGGTAAGACTGCCGACCTGACTGCTGTCCAGAAGGCCATCATTGACACCCTCAAGCAAGAGGGTAAGACACAGAAAGAAATTTCTGAACGAATAGGCTGTTCCCAGAGTGCTGTATCAAGGCACCTCAGTGGGAAGTCTGTGGGAAGGAAAAAGTGTGGCAGAAAACGCTGCACAACGAGAAGAGGTGACCGGACCCTGAGGAAGATTGTAGAGAAGGACCGATTCCAGACCTTGGGGGACCTGCGGAAGCAGTGGACTGAGTCTGGAGTAGAAACATCCAGAGCCACCATGTACAGGCGTGTGCAGGAAATGGGCTACAGGTGCCGCATTCCCCAGGTCAAGCCACTTTTGAACCAGAAACAGCGGCAGAAGCGCCTGACCTGGGCTACAGAGAAGCAGCACTGGACTGTTGCTCAGTGGTCCAAAGTACTTTTTTCGAATGAAAGCAAATTTTGCATGTCATTCGGAAATCAAGGTGCCAGAGTCTGGAGGAAGACTGGGGAGAGGGAAATGCCAAAATTCCTGAAGTCCAGTGTCAAGTACCCACAGTCAGTGATGGTCTGGGGTGCCATGTCAGCTGCTGGTGTTGGTCCACTGTGTTTTATCAAGGGCAGGGTCAATGCAGCTAGCTATCAGGAGATTTTGGAGCACTTCATGCTTCCATCTGCTGAAAAGCTTTATGGAGATGAAGATTTCATTTTTCAGCACGACCTGGCACCTGCTCACAGTGCCAAAACCACTGGTAAATGGTTTACTGACCATGGTATTACTGTGCTCAATTGGCCTGCCAACTCTCCTGATCTGAACCCCATAGAGAATCTGTGGGATATTGGGAAGAGAAAGTTGAGAGACGCAAGACCCAACACTCTGGATGAGCTTAAGGCCACTATCGAAGCATCCTGGGCCTCCATAACACCTCAGCAGTGCCACAGGCTGATTGCCTCCATGCCACGCCGCATTGAAGCAGTCATTTCTGCAAAAGGATTCCCGACCAAGTATTGAGTGCATAACTGAACATAATTATTGGAAGGTTGACTTTTTTTGTATTAAAAACACTTTTCTTTTATTGGTCGGATGAAATATGCTAATATTTTGAGATAGGAAATTTGGGTTTTCATGAGCTGTATGCCAAAATCATCA
Source organism: Bufo gargarizans (assembly GCF_014858855.1). NCBI lineage: Eukaryota > Metazoa > Chordata > Amphibia > Anura > Bufonidae > Bufo > Bufo gargarizans. Next base: position 21,841,492 of record NC_058090.1, on the reverse strand, counting down.
ATATTAAAACAATAAAAGGCTTGAACTAATTCAGTTGGTGTGTAATAAATCTAAAATATATGAAAGTCTAATGTTTATCAGTACATTACAGAAAATAATGAACTTTATCACAATATGCTAATTTTTTTAGAAGGACCTGTATTTACAGTGGGACATGGTAAATCGTGGTCCCTGAAATCAGGTTAGGCTAAGTAATCTGCCTTGGAAGCTTCATTCTGGGTTTCCATCACAGATTTTGTTAAAAAATAGTGGAGAAAAAAGTCCTGAAAAAGTTCTAAAAAGCAGATCCTTTTATAGTCAATGGGGTCTGTTCTTCTCCGTTTGCTTCAGTTATTTGCCAAATCAGGCACTTCAGTTATATTCGTTTTGCTTCTATAGATTAGGAGATAAGAAGCACAGATGTGAGAGAGGCCTTACTAGAATTCACTATCATAATAAATCTACCGCCACCTAAAACTGAACTTCCAGTTATGCTCGACTTCCACTGATAACAGACGAAGATCCCATAGCTACCGACATGCAGGAATTTAGTAGCAAAATATTTCCTCCTCCAGAGATGTGATGATAATATTAATGAAGTCTGATTCCAGATATCAGGTCTTCTGACAAGGAATGAGGGTCACCTATACAGGTACGTCGCCATTTAACATGTCTGGACATTCCTGTTATTGTTTTGCTTTTTTTTTTATAGAAAATGTTACAACTGACTGAATTTTATGTCTGTTGATGAATTCCTCCATCAGTGAAGCATGTAATTAGGTAAATGAATAATGTACATTAAGGCGAGTGACATGCATTGCAATTAAGGGATGGATGGGTGAGCTTTTTCTTTAAACACAGATTCCCTATTTAAAAGAACATACCAGTTTTAATCATTGCTGGTTTATATTGGTGTAACCCACACGTAATGACTGGATGCTTCAAGGCTAGTGTATAAGACAGACACAGAACTTTCTAGACCAGCTTTATCATAACTGAGATTTTCTCATTATCTTATTAATGATTTTATTGTTATTATATAACACACATAAAATAATGTTATTAATAATCCTGTGCAATTGCTTCAAGTTGTTTTTTGCGCAGTGCAGCGTTTGCATAGTTGGTAAATTCGAGACATGTAAGCCCCCCCCCCCCCACAAACCCATCTGGGACCACTCACTTATTGGGCGGAGCTTACATATGTGATGTCACTGTATAATATGTCATTGTATAATATGGTTGCAGGGGCCCTGACAATACAATGTTTTAGTCCTCCTCCAGGGTGGGCCCCTTCTGAGTTTGGGCCCCAAAGCAGCCGCTTCCCCTGCTTCCCCTATTGCTACGCCGCCGATTAGAAAACAGACCAGAATCTCTACCAAAGTCAAACTGACAGGCTATTGTTCCGTAATTTACCCATATAATGTGACTGGTCTGTGAGCACTCAGAACATTTATCATTTACATTAGGGGGTAGGGATGCCACTAGTGTATGTAATAATGTGTAGATACAGCCACCTGTGGTAACCAGTGGAGAGATACAGAGCAGGACTGGGGTAGTTGGATGGAGATGGGATGTTATACAATCACTAAAGTCAATGAAGTGGTAGCAGGCTCTACTGGTGGGCTGAGGGGAATTTCAGCATGCTGCTTCAATCCCTGCAGTCGTGTCATAAGGGGGAAAAGGCCCTCCCTCTGTCTAACTGCTTAGATGTTACAGTCAGTGGCATCTAAGGGATTAAATAGTCTGGATCGTAGTTATCTCTGATCCCAGACTTTTAAGTGGGAGTTGAGCTTCAGACATGGCCTGGCTCCTACATGGACACCCCTCCTGTGCAGGTGCAATCACAATGATGTACATCATATGGCATTCTGCAGAAAATACACCACCTAGATTATGTACATCATGTTGCATTTAAAGATTAAAATACATAAATGCAATCTTATCTAAAAGGGTTATAGGAGATTATAATTTTTTTTCAAGCAACTGCGCCACAGCTTGTTTCCGTTCTATAGGGCTGCTAAGCTGCAATACAAAACACACCCAATGGACAAGAATGATGAATGCTTAGAACTATGCTTGGAAACACTTGTCTTTTTCTCCAAACCTTAATTGGACCTTTGCTTCAGGATATTTTATAGCCTAGTAACTGCTAAGCAGGTGTTAGGCCGCTCCTCCATGCCAGGCCCCTCCTTTCACAGCTTTTTTAATTGCCAGGCCCCTTCTTCTACTGTTTTTCATTGCCAGGCCCTTCCTTTGCTAGGCCCCTTTTTTTTTACAGTTTTGTTTTTTATTGTCAGACCTCTCCTTCTACAGTTTTTTCATCACCAGGCCCCTCTATCTATGATTTTTTCATTGCCAGGCCCCTCTATCTATGATTTTTTCATTGCCAGGCCCCTCTATCTATGATTTTTTCATTGCCAGGCTCCTCCTTCCACAGTTTTTTCATTACAAGGCCCTATCTTCTACTGCTTTGCTTTTGCTCCAACAACCACTGCATTGAGGAATGCAAAATGAAATATTCTTCAACACATTTTTTGTAAAATGAGTCAAAATAAAATCTTAGTGACAAAATAAAGGTTATAAAATTCGGACAATAATTTTACGCAAAATAATAATTAAATATCTTAAAAGCTTAACACGTTTAACAGTTTTTTCCTGCATAAAGTTAAGATTCAACAGTAACGGACTTGCCAAGGCTTTTTCATAACTGCTGCAAAATCTAGTAAATCATTAGTTTTTTTAATTTGCTATTGCTCGATGCTAAATTTCTCTGTTTTTGTTAATTGTGTCTTTTTTCACCAATTTAATATCCAGTTTTAATATTCATGTTTAATAGTACAGTGAATCAGGCAATTATATAAGGGAGTGAGAATAAAGAGTTCTTTCAGTAGTATTAGGAGGATTCCTTATCAATGTGCCTGTTTTCCAACGTGTAAATTGATTGGGAAATATTACTATGGAGGCATAAAGCCAATCCCCTGCCTATGAAGACAACCCCTGGCATATGTATATCATAATGTGGGGTCCAGGGGCGTAGCTAACGGCTCATGGGCCCTGGTGCAAGAGTTCAGCTTGGGCCCCCCTCCCCTTAGTGCGTTGTGTGTCTTCTTATGTGGCACAAGGGTCTTTGGGCCCCCTCAGGCTCCTGGGCCCGGTAGTGACTGCTACCTCTGTACCCCCTATAGCTACGCCCATGGTGGGGTCTTCCAATTGAGATATCTCTGTGAGCCAGAATAGAGAGCCACTTGTAGGATAGCTTCCCTTCTGCTTGGCTGCAGTGTAATACCACATTTCCCCAGTAGTGGTCACCGCAGGGAATATGTTCCTCCAGACAAGGTCTCCCCTGGCAAAATAAGCTGCTTGCTAGGGGTGCTAAGAGACAGTGGCTGCAGTCTAGAATGGTTTGTCTCTAATGAGACAATCCCTTTAAAAGCAAGCCTACTTTTGTGCAAATATTTACAGCACTCTACATATCAAATACTTAAAAAATTGATGGATATGTTTCGTCTAGCAGACATTGTGGTGTTTCCACGCAGTTAAATCATTTGCTCAGCTACAGGAGCATTCGAGTATCCCGGTCACTGAAAGTTTCTGTTACCATCAGATCTGCTATTATGTGACCACTACCTTTGGATCCCTTCAGGTGTGGGACCCCACCCCATTTGAATGTTTGTGCACCCTGGGTAAAGGGATGAGGAATTTGATTTCCCTCGTTTATTACCTCCTGGCCGCATCGGCAGAGGGGGTGGTTCCTCATCATACCTACATGGATAAATGGGCTGAGATTCTAGGGCCTACTCTTTCCTACAGTGCTTGGTAGATTATATGGAATACAGTGGCCCAACCCTCTATTTGTACCACCTACAAGGAAACCAGTACAAGTTGCTTATGCATTGGTGCCCTCTTGCACTCTCTTAACCCCTCTATGTCACCTGTTTATTGGTGTTGTCAAGATGATGTAGGATCTCTTTTCCACATTTTTTGGACCTGGCCCCTTATTTTTGAAGGAGGTCCAGGTTGTAGCCTAATCGCTTTTCTCATCTCCTTATCCATTGGATCATAAGGTTTATTTATTTAACCTGCCACCTGTAGGTTTTGGAAAGTGTTCCTTCAGGCTACTTCTCTCCTTATGTAATGCCGCAAAGTCCCTAATTGCCAAGTCTTGGAACTAGACCGCATCTCCTTCAAAATGCCTTAGGGTGCATTCACACGACTGTATATATTGTGGCCCGCAAAACATGGATCCACAAAAAATACGGATGATGACTGTGTGACATCCGTGTTGCATTCAGTTTTTTTAGCGGATCCATTGTAACAATGCCTATCTTTGTCTGCAAAATGGACAGGAATAGGACACGTTCCATCTTTTTTTGCGGGGCTACAGAATGGACATACGGATGTGGACAGTACACGGTGTGCTGTCTGCATTTTTGTGGACTCACTGAAATGAGTGGGTCCACATCCTGTCCGCAGAAAATGCGGATTAGATGTGGACCAAAAATACGGTCCTGTGAATGGGGTCTTAACAATACAATAGAAAAGTTCCAGGCAATATGGTTGCTATGGGACTTCTACTCTGTGTCATCCCATTTCTCGGTGTGACTCTCCCTCTGCCTTATTGTCTCCCCCCCTCCCCACACTCCTTTCTTTCACTTTCCTGTCCTCTGTTTGTCTTGTCTGTTGTTTGGCTTGGTGTAATGTGTCTATGTTTACCTTACAGCTGGCTATATGCCCTGTATGGCATGAGGGATTGTTACGTTTTCTGTGGGTTTGCCACTGACCCTCTTACTGGGTAAGCCTGTTTCTGTATTGGCTGTATATCTCATGTTCTGACTTTCATTTAGTCAATGCCTCGTTCTCGAGTATGGTCGCTATTCTTTTATTTTTTGTTTGTGTGATTTCTTCACATATTTTCTATGGGATAATTACCCAGGGAATTCCCAGGTTGCCGTGTTATGCTGTGTCTTAATCTTTTTCTTGTTTTCTTAGTATTTTTTTCTACTATAAAACCTAATAACAATTTACAGTTAAAAAGAACTCAACAATAAACAACGGTACAGCAAAGGCAAATCCTGAACTCCACTCTCAGATAAGACATCCGAAAATTCAGAGAGAAAAGATGGTACAGTCTTAGTAGCAACCTCAGAAACAGATGTTGTGAGGCAATTCTCTCTGCAAAAGTCACTCCAACCATTTATTTGCCTCGCTTGCCAATCAATGGTGGGGTTATGTTTAGTGAGCCAGGGTAGCCCCAACACTAGAGGAGTAGGCAAACCACTAAGGACGAAACATGACACATCCTCAACATGAGCATCACTCACAATTAAATGGATATTGTGAACTATGCCTTTTAATGATTTCTGAGAAAGTGGAGCGGAATCAATAGCAAAAACAGGAATATCCTTTCCCAACGTGCGCACCTGGAAACCATGAGTTATTGCAAATTGATTATCAATGAGATTGACAGCTGCTCCACTATCCACAAAAATCTCACAAAAAATGTTCTTGCTCTCTAGCGCCACCCTAGCCGGCAGGACAAAACGGGAACTACAAGCAAACGGAAAACCTTTAATCTCCGCCTCAACCCTGCCAATAGTAACAGACGGAACATTTTTAAAAGATTTTTTCCTGTTTGTTTCTTTATTACTCCCAGAAAACTGCCTGAATCTCCTAGAAGGACAAACATTTGCCAAATGATTTATACCTCCACAGCAAAAACAAACCCTCCCATGCGAGATGAATCTTCTATTGTCAGAAGCAATCAACCCCAGCTGCATGGGCTCCTGCTCAGCAGGGGCTGACAGCGACCGAGACCCCTGCGCACAGAATGAGACCGCTGCACTGTCCTGGGACTGAGTATGACAGGAAGGAGAGATCTCTCCTCTCTCTCTAAGACGCCTGTCAATACGAACGGCCTGTGACATAGCAGAGTCCAAAGAAATAGGCCTCTCATGAAAGGCAAATGCATCTTTCAATCCCTCTGAAAGACCATGGCAAAATTGACTTCGGAGTGCAGCATCATTCCAACCAGTATCAGCTGCCCATCTCCGAAATTCTGGGCAGTATATTTCTGTGGATTGTTTACCCTGGCATAATAGACGTAGTCTAGACTCAGCCAGAGCAATACGATCCGGATCATCATATATCTGACCCAGGGCTAAAAAGAATTCATCCACTGAACGGAGAGGCCGTGCCCCCTCCGGCAGCGAAAAGGCCCAGGACTGAGCGCTACCCCTGAGCAGCGATATAATTATCCCCACCCTCCGTTCCTCATCACCGAGGAATGGGGAAGAAGGCGAAAATGGAGTTTGCAAGCCTCTCTAAAACGCACAAAATTCTCACTACCACCGGAGAACGTATCCGGGAGCGAGATCTTAGGCTCAGAACAAACTCCATGAACGCCAGCTGAACCGGTCACTTGAAGCTGAGAAAAAGTCCTGCGGAGATCAGCTACCTCCAATGAAAGACCCTGAAGGCGTTCAGCCAAAAGTGAAACCGGATCCATGCTTGAGACGGTTTCGGCGGCTTATAATGTCACGGACGGTGTACAGGAAACAAGACAAAGCAACATGCATATATGACTCACTGGATCCAAAGCTAAGGAACCATAAGGGAGCCTATGCAACGATCCCAGAGGTGGATGGTTGCATATCCACGTACCTCGACTATATAACCCCTGAACACCCTACAATAATGAGGGGACACGACCACCGGCTCCCTACACAGACACGGAGGGAGTCAGGGTCACCTGGGATCTAGCAAACAGAAAATAACAGATAAATGTTCAGCACTTAACTTTGTAGCAGACTGGAAAACAAGATCAGCATGCACACACACTCCAGGAAGTAGTATAAGCCGCCCAGTAATGCATTATGGGGCGGAATTTAAAGGGATGCAATCAGTCCAACCACATGACAGCTGAGAGAGGCTAACGAGATGAGGAACTGAACATCACAACAAAGAAACTCAAGGAGGAGGTTCTGAAAGGCTTCTGTCAGAGCTTCTCAGCTGTCTGGTTGTGACAATTGGCTTCTACCTCACAGTTTTTTTTTTCCTTCCTCTGGATCAACTTGCAGGATAACAGGCCGAACTGGATGGACAGATGTCTTTTTTCGGCCTTATGTACTATGTTACTATCTTTGCCTGTAACATGCAGATCGCGGACTCCTTGAAATCAATGGGTCTGCACCATGATGAAGGGTGTACATGGGAAGTGCATCCATGGGTGGTGATCCACAAAACAGACATGGTCATGTGAATGCACCCTCAAACAAATGTAAAAAATCTTATCCAAATGTTATCATTTTCTTCAAAACATAACTAAAATACCCCCTTTAAAAATGACAATTTTTACTGAAAACAAAGAAAGCCTCATACAACATATACTGCTAAATAAAAAAATAATAATATACGATTGCTATAAAAATGAAATAAAGTGGTATATTGCAGTCAAGACAGTAAAAGCAAATGACAGGCGGCAGAATGCATTAAGCGTATACAGTAAGTCAAGGAACATTTATGTCCAATTTTTCATTTTTGACTTAAAATTTCCTTTGCAGCCTTGAATGTATGGTAACTTTGACCGTCTGCCTGTCATGTGGAGTGCGTTTCATACATGAAGTATGCTCAGTCTTCTTGGAAGAAGCAGTACTAGTTACAAGGCATCTGATGGAGTCAATAAAGGGTCATTCCAGACCAAAAATGTAGCTTTTGACTAGACTCATCAAGCTCCAAGGGGAAGGCTGGCAAACGGGGAAAGGAGCAAAAATTGGCTCATCGTTCCCTTATGTTCACCAGAAAATAGGCCTTCTTGACAACAAGTACCAATTCACACTGATCCTGTTTTTGGTGTTCATTCTGAATCTTTCTGTGGTTATGGGGGCAAGGCCGTAGCCATTTTTCACTACTGTTTTTTCTGTACATTGCATTTAGGAGCATTAGTGATCAATCCGACGTGTTGTTGGGCAGATTCTAATTTACCAATAAGAGACCTCAGCTCATCTTATTATGGATTTATCAGTGTTATTTCAGGGTTGAGAAATATGACAAGCTGAAGATAATAGGAGAGATAGGAAAGGTTATTAAATTAGCTTCCCCTATGGGAAACCTTGCATGGAAATAGGTAATAGTCTATGCATTTCTATTTTATATTCCACATTGATCAATAATAAAAAAAAAAAAGATTTATTTGGTTTCATCTGATTTACAACATTTTCCATTAAAAACCTATCGGGGAAAGAAAAGCACTTCATATCAACCTGAACTTTCTTTCGATTAAAAGCACCTAAATTACCTCAGTGAGTTGTAAGCACAGAAGTGGCTGATGATAAATTGCTTTTGCATACATGCACTTTTCTTGTTGCAACATTATTCTGCGAAAAAAATAAATTACAAGAAAGGTGAACTCTCATAGGAAGAAAAATGGGAGTTTGGAATGTTTCAATTTGTAATGAAGTTTTGTAAATGTTCTAGGTATTGAATTCATAGGCTGTTTAAGGAGATCCCAGAAGAGTAGACGAAAATAGTTTGTCTCCACAGACAGATTTCAGCTCAGAATTTTGATTCTTCCCTCCATTTCTTTCTCATTTTATGGAATTTAATTTGTTTACTATGAATCATTGCAATTAGAATTTCCTGATCATTTACAACATTTCAATTTGCATGAGAGGATTTGAACTTCTAAGGAAGAAGTAAAAATGAGACTGATAAATACATTTCTCTGTTGATTCATTGTTTTTGTTCCCTGTGAAAACATTTTTTTTTTGTTCTTAAAAGGGTTGTCTACTCGTAGACAATCACTCTAATAGGAGTGCTATGGTAAAGATCAGCTGATTGATGCAGATTTGACTCTCAAGACCTGTACTTCTAGCTACTACAAGGGAAATGTAGAATAGCATGCAGCCATTCAAGGACATACACGGATGGCACTAGAGGAAGAGCAGGACTGGATGCCTCTGCTGTGGCCCAGGAGCAGCGAAGGATGAAAGTAGCAGTGGCTTTGGCTGCAATTGTCATTCACATAAATCACATTGGCAATCCTCACACCGATGCTCCCTAGGACCGGGCAATGGCAACCTTTCTTCCCTCGGGGTTCACCCTGATGTTGGGTCTCCTGTCTGATGGCAGTTGGGGTGACCTTGGTGTTATGAGTTTTGTACAGGTGCAAGACAGAAGATATGGGTGCTGTGGTTGGCGATTAGGTCTGAAGTCAATAACCAGGCCAGTTATAGCAAAAAGACAAGTATTTACTAAAGTGCAGAAAGGGAGTTGAAGTATATGGAATGGTATCAAAACACAGTTGCAAATAATTCACAGTGTAAATCTTCCCAAATAGCAATGTATGGCTATAGGCAAAGATGGAGATTGTAGTACTCCTACTTGTTATCTTTCCAAAGTCTCTCTCTGCAGAATCTAAGGCTGACAATAAGGCGTTCACAAAGTTGTGTGTCATTCCCAGGCTGAGGGGTACAGGAAGAGATGTTTGGCCAGGACCGTGTCTAAGTGTGGAAGAGTGTATAAGCTATGTCCCTCTCACTGCAGTAAAGTCTCAGCCTTATTAACCACTTCAACCCCGCTAGCTGAAACCCCCTTAATGACCAGGCCACTTTTTACACTTCTGCACTACACTACTTTCACCGTTTATTGCTCGGTCATGCAACTTACCACCCAAATGAATTTTACCTCCTTTTCTTCTCACTAATAGAGCTTTCATTTGGTGGTATTTCATTGCTGCTGACATTTTTAGTTATTAATCGAAATTTAACGATTTTTTTGCAAAAAAATTACATTTTTAAATTTCAGTTGTAAAATTTTGCAAAAAAAACGACATCCATATATACATTTTTCGCTCAATTTATTGTTCTACATGTCTTTGATAAAAAAAAAATGTTTGGGTAAAAAAAAAATGTATTACAAAAAAGGCGGCTCTCCACTGGTTTTCTGGAAACAGGTGCTCTTGCTCAATGGTGACTCACCCTCGTCACTTGCGAATAATTGGAGATAAAAATGTTAATGAGCAGGCACTCTATTTATGGGTTCATGGAGGACAATTTATTAAATATTTAAAATATTGACATAAAACAATCACAATACTCATATAAAAAATGATTATCTAATCATGACTAATGACTAATCCCACATTTAATCATTTTTTATATGAGTATTGTGATTGTTTTATGTCAATATTTTAAATATTTAATAAATTGTCCTCCATGAACCCATAAATAGAGTGCCTGCTCATTAACATTTTTATAAAAAAAAAATGGTTTGGGTAAAAGTTATAGCGTTTACAAACTATGGTACAAAAATGTGAATTTCCGCTTTTTGAAGCAGCTCTGACTTTCTGAGCACCTGTCATGTTTCCTGAGGTTCTACAATGCCCAGACAGTAGAAAACCCCCACAAATGACCCCATTTCGGAAAGTAGACACCCTAAGGTATTCACTGATGGGCATAGTGAGTTCATAGAACTTTTTATTTTTTGTCACAAGTTAGCGGAAAATGATGATTTTTTATTTATTTTTTCTTACAAAGTCTCATATTCCACTAACTTGTGACAAAAAATAAAAACTTCCATGAACTCACTATGCCCATCACAAAATACCTTGGGGTGTCTTCTTTACAAAATGGGGTCACTTGTGGGGTAGTTATACTGCCCTGGCATTTTAGGGGCCCAGATGCGTGAGAAGTAGTTTGAAATTAAAATCTGTAAAAAATGACCGGTGAAATCCGAAAGGTGCTCTTTGGAATGTGCGCCCCTTTGCCCACCTAGGCTGCAAAAAAGTGTCACACATGTGGTATCGCCGTACTCAGGAGAAGTTGGGGAATGTGTTTTGGGGTGTCATTTTACATATACCCATGCTGGGTGAGAGAAATATCTTGGCAAAAGACAACTTTTTTATACAAGGTTGGCATTTGACCAAGATATTTATCTCACCCAGCATGGGTATATGTAAAATGACACCCCAAAACACATTGGGTGATCACCCCCCTGTCATTGATCACCCCCCTGTAAGGTTCCATTCAGACGTCCGTATGTGTTTTGCGGATCCGATCCATGTATCCGTGGATCCGTAAAAATCATACGGACGTCTGAATGGAGCCTTACAGGGGGTGATCAATGACAGGGGGTGATCAGGGAATCTATATGGGTGATCACCCTCCGGTCATTGATCACCCCCCTGTAAGGCTCCATTCAGACGTCCGTATGTGTTTTGCGGATCCGATCCATGTTTCCGTGGATCCGTAAAAACCATACAGACGTCTGAATGGAGCATTACAGGGGAGTGATTAATGACAGGGGGGTGATCAATGACAGGGGGGTGATCAGGGAGTCTATATGGGGTGATCATGGGTGATCAGGGCTTCATAAGGGGTTAATAAGTGACAGGGGGGTGTAGTGTAGTGTAGTGGTGTTTGGTGCTACTTTACTGAGCTACCTGTGTCCTCTGGTGGTCGATCCAAGCAAAAGGGACCACCAGAGGACCAGGTAGCAGGTATATTAGACGCTGTTATCAAAACAGCGTTTAATATACCTGTTAGGGGTTAGCAAAATCGCATCTCCAGCCTGCCAGCGAACGATCGCCGCTGGCAGGCTGGAGATCCTGTCTCTTACCTTCCGATCCTGTGAACGTGCGCGCCTGTCTCGGCTCTCGCGAGATGACGCGTATATGCGTCACTCTGCGCAGAGCTGCCGCCTCCGGACCGCGATCTTGCGTTAGGCGGTCCGGAGGCGGTTAACAACAATTACCTTACTGACTGACTCCAATGCTCGGCCGTGCAGTTTCTCAACCTTCTAGTTCTTTTTTCTCTCTGGACTACTGTAGAGATGGCTTTCTTGATGCAAATATCTCAGAGATAGTGATTCCCTGGGACTTAGGCCTAGTTTTCCTCCAAGGAGTGAGCACATGTAGCTCTTCTCTCTTTCTCAGCTAACACTAGACTAACGCTAAACTACGGATGTACCAAGGAAAATACAGTACATCAAAACATTAAATAACAAGAAACTATTTTTCAAGTACCCTATTCTGGGGTACTGCACCTCCACTGGCAGAGCTGCTTAGGGGGATGGGGCCTCAGTACACGATGCACTGCTCTACAATAAATGGTAATGATGCAATCCTGCATATGATATGCCATCATGGCTGAGCAGCCTCACAGGAATGCTCACCGATGTATAGTATGTGCAAGTGTCAGAGTGTAGTGTCTATTGAGGCCCTGTCCCCTCATCCCCCAGGCAGCTCAGCAAGTGGAGGCAACCAGTCCTGCTCACATTCTAGGACAGGTTGCTTGTGGCTAATTTAAATAATTCCTGAGGAACCCCTTTAAAGGGAGTCTGTCACCAGCGACCTACCTTTCCAACAGATTCTACAGACACAGATCTGTAGTTCTCCTGATTAAAGCAACATTTTTGTTTTCTTGATCCAAGACGCTGCTCCCGAGTCATGATACTTTCTTTTATTATGTAAATTTGGTGTTTTGCGCAACAAGGGCATCACAGTTACTCTCACTGCCCCCAAGTTCTGCTCCATTCTGTGGCCAGGCCCTCCCTCGCTGCTTTGTCACTACCCGGCCCTGTGAATAGAGGGGAGCTTAGGTGCAATGAGAGCATCAATGTTGCCACCAAACATCTAATTTGCTTATTAAGAGGAAGTATCATAGCCCAGATCAAAGAAAGAAAAACAGTTCTTTAATCAGGTGAGCTGAAGCTATGTGTCTATGCAAACATATGGGTAGGTAAGTCGCTGGTGACAGCCTCCCTTTAATGAAATTTGTTTATTTCACATTTTGGGGGTTCTTTACAGGTCCAGCAGTGGCTTTGCTTATGTGTCTGAGATAGGGAAATTAGGAGGCTGACAGAAATCAGTGCTAGGACTCAGGAACGGTTCATGTTTTCCAGATCCATAATATTGCCCTCACGGAAATCTCAATATAACACCTACAGGCTATACTCAACCTCCATGTGCCTCCTGTTTCATATAGAGATGCACAGATGTTTTTTTTTCACCATGCTATACATAATGGGTGGAATTTTTTTTTATATTCTTTTGCATCTATTATGATGCAGATTTTTTGTAGAAGCACTGCTTGCACAGGAAAAACATCCTACTTGTCTGTCCGCTAATTCTTGTTTGAAGGAAGTATGACGATAGGATGATGCATTGGGACAAAAAAAGAGAGAATTGGTTATAAAAATGATCCCTTCCTTTAACATATTAGGCTACTTTCACACTGGCGTTTCTGGGTCCGCTTGTGAGATCCGTTTCAAGGCTCCCACAAGCGGCCCAAAACGGATCAGTTTAGCCCCAATGCATTCTGAATGGATGCGGATCCGTTCAGAATGCATCAGTTTGCCTCCGTTCAGCCTCCATTCCGCTCTGGAGGCGGACACCGAAACGCTGCTTGCAGCTTTTTGATGTCCGCCTGACGATGTGGAGCCAAACGGATCCGTCCTGACTTTCACTGACACAATATGGTGCAATTTAAAACTGATCCGCCTCCCACTGACTTTCAGTGTAAGTCAAAACGGATCTGTTTGCATTATCATGAACAAAAAAAACAAAAAAAACATTATTTTTTTTGTTCATGGTAATGCAAACGGATCCGTTCTGAATGGATACAAGCATTTGCATTATCAGTGCGGATCCGTCTGTGCAGATACCAGATGGATCCGCACCTAATGCAGGTATGAAAGTAGCCTAAAATAGACTAGCGCAGCTAATGGCTGACTATAAAATGTGCATTCATACCTTCTTTTATTCATTTAATGCATTGAAGATATAAGAAAGATTGGTCCAATTAGCCAAAATAAGCCCACGGTGTTGCAATCACACCGGGGGTTGTCCAAAGTAATAGAAAAATAAAACTGGTGAAATGCAGAGGCTGTGTTAATGGGAAACTTTTGTCAGAAAGGGGGTTTCAACTTAAGACTCATAGAAAATATATTTTGTTTAGAATTTATGCTGTTCATAATTAAATACAACATATTGTCCTTCTGAGAGATAAAACTTCTATATAAATAGGGAACCCACTGTCAGTTTACTGCTGAGGGGAATCCTCGTGAAAAGGGCTCATGCACACAAACATATTTTTTTCTGTGTCCATTCCATTTTTCTGCAGCCCGTATGCGGAACCATTCACTTTAATGGGGCCGCAAAAACAACGGAAATGACTCCATGTTGATTCTCTGTCCGTATGGCTGTTCCGCCCTTATAGTGGGTGTAGAATTTGGATAACAGAATGAGAGCTCTGTTTTCTCGATAGGTCTAGATAAACATGTCCACAGAAGAGTCCTGCATTTATCAATGTAATGTGTGATTCACTTATTGAGTCAATACAGAGAGGCTGTTCAACTCCAAACAAAGAGGAAGTAAAAAACCCAGAATAGGAAGTAGAATACATGGAGTGAAAGTATGTATTTTCGTTTAAAAAAAAAATGCATACAATATTCACATACTGTATATATGTGATAACAAAAATTGATGTAAGTGTCCCTTTAAATAAACAACAGAAATTACACCTACCGGGTTTTTGTTATTTTAACACACCAGTTTTTTTTCCTATGAACTCCAACAACCCTTTTTTTTTTTTACCCCAAATGGCCTCTAACATCGGCTGCAAATTAGTAATGATCACTTTGCATACCGTGGATCTCTAGGCCCTCCAATGCAGATCTATAATGGTTATAGTAGAAGAACATGAACTTAAAGGGAACCTGTCACGGGGATTTTGTGTATAGAGCTGAGGACATGGGTTGCTAGATGGCCGCTAGCACATCCGCAATACCCAGTCCCCATAGCTCTGTGTGCTTTTATTGTGTAAAAAAAACGATTTGATACATATGCAAATTAACCTGAGATGAGTCCTGTCCCTGACTCATCTCACATACAGGACTCATCTCAGGGTAATTTGCATATGTATCAAATCAGTTTTTTTACACAATAAAAGCACACAGAGCTATGGGGACTGGGTATTGCGGATGTGCTAGCGGCCATCTAGCAACCCATGTCCTCAGCTCTATACACAAAATCCCAGTGACAGGTTCCCTTTAAACAATATCATCTGTGGCGCTATATTGTTTCTGACTTGCCATGCATATTTTAATAGCTCCACAAATTGGACATTTGAGCTTGCCTTATATTTCTACATGTCAGACTTAGGTTTCTAGTAAACAAATAGGGTACATTCCTGCACTTGACCCCTGTAATAGAGACCATAAATCTGGATAGCATATAGAAATAACCTCCTGTTGTGTTAAGAATGACTACGGCTAAGTGATAGAAATATAGTAGAAAGGCCATACATACACAGGACATATTGTACTTGTAACGAGGGGCCAATGACGCGCGCTTCCTTCGCAGCACCGCTGGCACCCTGTGCAAGGAGAGGGACAGGGACGTAGCCTGCGTCCTCCTCTCCATGACAGCAGGCGTACTGCAGGAGAGCCGAGCGCCGATAATGATGATCAGTGCTCGGCTGATTTGGGCTGCTGTGAGTCACGTGACGCCGGCCATGTCATGTGACTCACCAGCCAGGACTATTTAAACAGGCAGCCTGCTGGCCACAGGTTACCTGTGAAAAAGGTCTTTTCATTTACCAAGTTCTCTGTATTGGTTTGCATTGTACCTTGACCTCGGCTCTGTTTCCTTGACCCCGTTTCTGCTGTTTCCTCTGAATTGATGTTACCTCCTGGCATTCGGACCTCGGCTTGTGTTTGTTGTGATTTGGTTATTCCTTTGTTCTGACGTGACCTCCTGGTACGGACCTCGGCTTGTTTTGACCTTGCTTACTCTTTTATATGTATCTTTCGTCCTGTATTTTGACCGCTGCTTATATTTGCATTGTTTGTGTATTTACCCCTCCGCGCCTGCCTGTCACTTTGTTTATTATTTTCTCCAGTTTCATTGTTCTCTTTAAGGCCCAGCATGTGCTCAGTTTAGGGAACGTCCTATAGTTATACATCGTCGCCTAGGGTGGACCGTGCAAGTAGGCAGGGACAGAGGTGTAGGTTGAGCTCAGGGCTGTACACGCGCTCCCCTTCTGTGACAGTACTGTACGTACGATGGGCTACTACTTCTTTATGTTCTAACATTGCAATTGATTTACTTATTAATAGGATGTCCTGGAATTAGATAAATTGAAATAATCTCGAATGAGATAAATTGATAAATTGAAATAATCTGTATCATATCCACAGTGATGACATGTAGTATTTTCATGCCATCCATGTCCACTAGGCAACTGGATGATTTATTTCTGTAGGAATGCCAATGTTACAAGCAACAGGGATTTCCCTATGGCTTCATGTCCATCTTTGAAATGGGCAGTGGGTGTGGACCCACTGTGCCAACTAACCACTTTGACTTTGGGCTAAACCTAAGTAAACCAAGCAGGCATTGGTACTAACACAGGAGAGGGTAACGTACAAACCAATGAATGTTGGCAACATATATCGATGTACTAACCTATGTACTAACCTGGCAACCTCTGATAACCTGTGAACCACCATGAGCCTGAGTGTAATCAGTGGTGTGAAGGACATGCACTTACTTGCAGATTCTGCAAAAATCTTAGAGAACACTTGCATGCATGTTTATTCAGTTGACAAATACCATCAATATTTATATAAGTTTTTATAAAAAGGAGCGCTTGAAGAAACAACGTACAAGTGGGGACTTATCACTGAAGGTACCACAGGGACCCCTAGAGGTGGAGACTCACAAGTATTTTGATTTTAGTTTTTAAGTATTTTGATTATAGTTTTTAGTGTTTTTACGAATATCTCTTTTATAAATATCTCTTAAATATATGTACAGGTGAAACTCGAAAAATTAGAATATCGTGCAAAGTTCATTTATTTCAGTAATGCAACTTAAAAGGTGAAACTAACATATGAGATAGACTCATTACATGCAAAGCGAGATATTTCAAGCCATTTGCTTATGAAACCCCAAAGTCACAATTTTGAGGTACCCTTTGCTCAGGGGATATGGATTAATTAGCTGACTAGAGTGTGATACTTTGAGCCTAGAATATTGAACCTTTTCACAAAATTTGAATTTTATGCTGCATTAATGCAATTCCTTTTAATTCGCATTACTGAAATAAATACACTTTTGCACGATATTCTAATTTTTTGAATTTCACCTGTATGTTTATGCTTAATAAATGGTGAATATTTCGCAAGACCGAATAGTCCATGTAGATCCATATATTTGAGTGCCAGCCAGAAGTTTTTACACTAAACCTAAGTGTGTTGTCCTGGCGATTCCCTGGTATTCACCCTTTAACCCCTGTACAGGGATCTGTACTTTGTTGTAGGGAACCGTCCAGGCTGCTACCTCCACTAGTAGGTGTAGTTCGCAGCTGACACAAAAACAGCATGTGAAGCACCAAAGGATCAGGCAAAAGGATTATGAATACAGTCCAAAGTCATGAAAGGCTGAGTATGTGCGTAATCCAAATAGCAGATCCGAGGTTAGCAGCATGGCGTCCGTGCCTGCATGGAAGAGCAAGGCAGCGGCAGTGTCACGGCTGAGGATGGGGAAAACCCTCAGCCGTGCGGTATCAGCAGATGGAGTCGCTACAAGGCCAGGACAGAGAATTAGGGAGCAGGTCACCTCCTAAAGCTTCCCTAATCTGACCCTAACTCCTAGTGGCATGAGCCGACCTTGAAGGTAGGAGGACTCATGCTCCGGAACCTCGGGTCCCTACTAACCCTCCACAGATCCCTAAGCTAGGAGCTGGGTAAGACGACCCGTTCCTCCTAGACGCCGAGGAACAGGAGTCTCACTGGCCAAGCTACATAGAAAGGGGAAACATAAACAGACATATGGTATTGACAGGTAAGTGAGACTAGTACCACACTTACCTGCCACAGACACACAACCTGGAACCCACGTGCAAGTGCTGTTATCCACAACCAACATATAAGGACACCGCACACAACAGACATCACACGGGAACCCAGTAAACCATATGCTGCAATAACACATAAACCATAAACTAACACCAGACATAAAGTTTTATGACCACCAGGGTGGCCCTCACTGGCAGATGGTAAGTAACCAGGAGGATGTCTCCAGCAAGCATGGCTGAAGCACCCTCTCTGACTACTGCCTTCCACTGAGGCTTTATAGGGCCAAGTAGCCACACCCACAGTCAGACACACCCAGTGCACACACACACTAGGATGGTGTCACAACCAGACAGCTGAGAAGCTCTGACAGAAGCCTTTCAGAACATCCTCCTTGAGTTCTCTTTGTTGTGGTATTCAGTTCCTCATCTCGTTAGCCTCTCTCAGCTGTCATGTAGTTGGATTAATTGCATCCCTTTAAATTCTGCCCCATAATGCATTACTGGGCGGCTTATATTTCTTCCTGGAGTGTGTGTGCATGCTCATCCTGGTTTCCTGTCTGCTACAAAGTTAAGTGCTGTACATTTATCTGTTATTTTCTGGTTGCTGGATCCCAGGTGACCCTGACTCCCTCCGTGTCTGGTGTAGGGAGCCGGTGGTCGTGTCCCCTCACTATTGTAGGGTGTTCAGGGGTTATATAGTCGAGGTACGTGGCTATGCAACCATCCACCTCTGGGATCTTTGCATAGGCTGAGCAGCCAGGGAAAGTCTCAGGTCTTGTGCAGGGGTCTCCCTTTTGGTTCCTTAGCTTTGGATCCAGTGAGTCATATATGCATGTTGCTTTGTCTTGTTTCCTGTACACCGTCCGTGACAGAAGGAAGTTAACCCTTCTAACACCAGGGAAGGGAAGACATCAACTTAAAGGGGAAGAGCACACAGCACATATAACACCCCGTGCACACCGATAAAAGGCACACCTATAAAGAGAGGTTGCCAGGTGCAACCGCATGCCTATTGCAGCAAGCTGCCTAGCACCGCTCAGGCTGCTCTGCTGCCACATGCACTGCTGCCACATACCCAATGTTGCCAGCGGCAACCACACCAAGACCGCAGGCAACTGCATGCGGCCACAAGAGTCACGACCATGACCAAGGGTCGTGACAGGCAGGCACAGATCGCCAGCCAACCTTTTTACTAGCATTGTTGAGGTAGCTGCTCTGCAACTGCCTTGAATCTGTATTTGAGTGGGTTATTGCCTAGCTAGGCCTGATTGATTTACAGTGGAGCTATTCATTGTTCAGCCGTTATATGTCCAGGCCTTATTTCATTCTGATTGTTGGAGATCGTGTATTCTGTGGACATTTCTTTCTAGATTCTATATGTCTTGTTCTATTTGAGAGATTTCCAGTGTATTCTGTGATCTGTAGTCCTACAGTCTTTCATTGCTGTGTTTTGAGGTTTCTCTGTTACTAAGCTACTGATTTCTCTTGAATTCATTTCTGTTCACTGTCATTTATCCTTAACCTGTATGCCATACCATCTCCCATGTACTCAATTGCCATACTACCATCAACTCCATCCCTGGCTATCATTATTTGGTTCCTTTCATCTATAAGTGTGTTATTTCAGCACAGTGCTGTCTGTTGCTGCTTCATGTGTGCTTCTTGAAGCTGTCCAGTTGCTGTGCATTTTAGACCTTCTGTACATCCAGTGTATATCAGAGTACCATGAGAAACTGATAGTGCTCGGGAAAGGAGAATGCAATAGGTGACGTCCAGTTCTGTAGCCTTGTAACAACCAACGCAAATTATCCTATTTGGTTTTCTAGTGAGGTATAGTACTTTCTTCCATAGATATTCCCACATATAAAATGTGTATCTTCTGCTTCTATCAGACCGGGTCAAATTATGTCTTTACTAAATACATACATTACTCACAAAAAGTTAAGGATTTGGCTTTCGGGTGAAATGTATGGAAAACGTAAAAAGTTCACGCTACAGTGATATTACGTCATGAAATTAGGGTATTTAAGTAGATGCAGCAATGGTGATTTCCTTATCTCAAACAATTTATTGAAACAAAAGCCGACCCCAGTGGTGGGTATACACCCACAAAAAATGTCAATGTCTCAAAAACTTGTCATGTGACCTTGAGCATCAATTACAGCTTGATAATGACGTCTCATTCTGGTCCCAAGTTGACTTACTGTCTGCTGACGCATGGCATCCCGCTCTTCTTGAAGGGCGGCCCTCAGGTCACTAAGGTTCTGGGGTACAGAGTTACAAGCATTTATACGGCAGCTCAGCTGATCCCATAGGTTTTCAATAGGATTCAGGTCTGAAGAAAGTGCAGGCCACTCCATTTGAGGTACCCCAGTCTCCAGCAGCCGTTCCCTAACGATGCAACCTCGATGAGCTGGCGCATTTTCATCCACGAAGATGAAATTACACCTGTGTTGTTCATGCAGAGGCACAATGACTGGATTAATTATGTTATTTAAGTAGTATGGGCTTGTCACTGTACCATTCACAAAGTGTAGGGCAGTTCTGTATTGACTAGACACCTGCCCACACTGTAACACCACCACCACCACTAAAGGCTTGTCTCTTGAGAACTGTGGCTTATGCATAGTGCTCTCCTTGACGTCTCCAACATTGTTGGCGGCCATCATTTCTGCTCAGCGTGAATCAACTTTCATCAGTGAACCACACTGAGGCATAATGGTTCCCTGTCCAGCGTAGATGTTCCCTGGTCCATGCAAGACGATGACACCTGTGGTCAGGTACACTTGCAGGTCGTCTAGCATGCAGACCACACTGATGTGACACTTGGGTGACTCTCACCTCCCTTAAATGTGCCTAGAGTTGTGTGACATTCATCATCTGGTTCCACAGGGCATTGTTCACAATGAAGCGGTCATCAGTGTGGGATGTGGCCAGAGGCCTTCTATGCCTTTCTGTGACTCTTCCAGTCTCTCTGTTGTAACCTGCTGATGACACTAAGCTCAGTGGCCCATTCCGTCTGAGAACATCCTGCTTGAAGCCTCGCAATGGCGGGGTACTGTTGATCAATCGTTAGGTGTCGTCTTGGTCTCATGATGTTAAAATGTGAACAGCATGATGAGGAGGACAGTTTAAATACCAATTCTAATTGAACCCAGAAATTTATTGGGCAATTTCTGAATCAACCACCTGTTGTGAATGTTACTATTAAGCTCCTTGTTAGAGAACAGCAAGTTGCACAAAACGTACTGAAACACTGAACAGTGGGACATGTGCATTCAAAACTTTAGAGAATTAAGTTCACCTGTAAAGGTAAGAGTACATTTTAGGTTTATCCTAAAATTTCACCCACAAGCCAAACATCCCTAACTTTTTGCAATTAGTGTATATACAATAAATATGGTTTTTTTTTAAACTGACTTTATTGAAATAAAATCAATCAACACATCAAATAACAAGACACATGTGCGGTAATTTGCCATAGACATCATGATATCCAGAGTAGAAAAACTGACACAGAACAGTTCCATTGTATGCAAAAAATAGTAGCCTGCAACTCATTAATACAATAAGTCAATATATGGAGTCGCTCCATTTCCCAATATGTTTACTGTTTGTTGCTATGGCAGTATTACTAGGACTGGAGCTGTTGACTGAGAATCCATTGAACTGAATTTCATTTGTGCATTGCATAAACTATATTTCCCTCCCATGATTTTCTTTTGGAGTTTTTCTTTGGAAATATTATTGTACATTGCCTAGCAACAGTTTGTATTCCTTTTTAGGTGACCACCAGTTCATAACATGTGACTACATTTATTGTAGTTAGAAAGAGCCATTTAGATAACACCCTTAGAAGCAGTCCCTAGCCAAATCTGTTTGTTTTAGTGGCACAACAGATCCACATCAGCTTCGTTACATCTGCTGTCCAATGGTCTGATTTTCCATGTCACACAGATAAGTCTGTTTTCCTCTCACCCAGGAAACTTACGAAAGTTTTATAAGAATTTATTTTATCCCAGGATACCTACCCTAGAAAAACAAGAACTAGTTACTGTGATCAATTTTCTTAGTTTTAATCTGCACTATGTTTTAAATGTTACCCACATTAAAGATACCATATCATCAAAACATTATATATTATTTAAATCAAGTTTTTGTTGTAACTTTTCATTTTTTAAGTCCGCAAAAATGGAAAAAAAGATAGCTTCCATTTTTTCTTGCTCCGATCAATAGAAAGAGGGGTTCTTATTAGCAAATTTGGGCAGGAATAGGACCTGTGCTGACATTGTCGATTAGGCACATGGATCTTTAAAAAAAAACATAAGTGTAAATAGCCCCATTGACTTGCATTGCACAGTTTTAAAAATGGATAGCACACAGAAGAAAAATGCAGTCATATACATGAGACCTTAGTGATGTTTTTTTATGTAACGATCCACATGAAGTAGGCCGGTCACAAGAGATACCTTCTGTTTTCTGCAATTCACATGTCAGCTTTACTGTGTAGGCTGGTACAGAGTCAGCGGAGGTCAGGAGACTAAAACTTATTGAACTGTTGGAGACCTAGCTAAGGCAGGGTAGCAAAAGTATATATTATACACACAGATAAAGCTCAACACGCATCCCCCCTGCCACGATCTGATGTCTAGGTGAAGGGCTGTACTCGAGCACTTATCTGTTAGTTAACTCCCATACTTTGCAGCTGCCATAAAACACTTTCAATACTGGTAGGAAAAATATGCCTCCAATATGGACATTTTCAAATATAAAAAATAGCTTACCGTAATTCAAGCTGATATAATAGCAAAAGACAAGAAAATGATAATTAATGGGAGAGCAGACTACAATGACAATGTGGTAATACTTAGCCCCATGTTCAAAATTTTGTAATCTCTTTTTGGAGTAGTCCTATTTGTTTCATAATTCCAATGCAACCACAAGACCATGATCTCTCGCAATGTGTTGTGACGTGATGACATTTGTATTTTATTTGATTTAATACAGTTTGTAATTTTTCAGCAGCTCCATCAAAAAAACAAACAGGTTGGATTTCCACGTACATGCAGCAGCCATATGCATTCAAAAGACGGGGGATATTTTGCTCTGAAAGATCATTAATCAAAATACAGATGTGTAGAAATCCAAAGTTCACGTTATTTTCGCCACTAATGTATTATCTTTATATGATGCAGATTGCAGGGCTAAAAATAATAAATGCAGCTGATCGGGGGGCTGAAATAGCTGAGGAGGTCTCTAATTATATACAATCACAGACCACTTGTATAAAGTATGCAAAGCATTAGAAGAATGTCTTTTAAGGATCAAGTAAGAGAAGCATCAAAACTATGGTAAATGGTTGAAAGGAACTTTGAAGGTTTGTACCGTATTACATCACAAAATCTAAGGGGTCAGATCTCAGTTTTCTTTAATAAAGAGCTCCAACCCCTGAAAAGGCTGGTCACCCTTAAAGTCAGGTATTTCCCCAGTGAAAAAAGTACCCCAGGGATACAATCAGTCACAGAACAAGAATTCCTCAGCTACCAGCATAACATACTTTATTGCGCCTCTTAGATCCGATTTCATTATTAACTAATAGCTTCGCCTTTATTTGTCATTTAAAGAGGACCTTTCATCAGTTTTGCAAAAGTCTAATTAGGGTGTTACCTTATAGGGTGGCCCCCACTGATGCCATGGCTGTTATTTTTTTTTCAAAAGATCCCCCCGTTCGTCCGCTGTGGCCCCCTGTTGATTTTGGCGCCTTGTATTATAATGAGGAGTATCAGAACAATGAGGAGGAGACTGAGTCTTTCTCAGTGGGCGTCTCCTTCTCCCTGTTCCGGAGACGCCCATTAGGAAACGCTGGCGTCTCCTCCTCCCTGTTCCGATGCAAGTAATCAGCATACTGAGCGTGGAAAATACCGGAGGGTACAGCGGGTGAACGGAGCGGCGCCCAGGAATAATAGTAAGCACTATAGGATCACTGCTTTATGCTCTACCTAACGTGCTACTTATCTTATAAAGTCTGGACCCATGAAAAGTCCTCTTTAAATGTAGCACCTATTTAAAGGGGCTGTCCGAGTGTTTAATACTGATGACCTATCCTCAGAATAGGCCATGAGTGTGTGATTTGTGAAGGTCCAACTTCCGACAACCCCTCCGATCAGCTGTTTGAAGAGGTTGCGGTGCTCCTCTGAGTGCTACAGCCGACTCTCAGCTTACCAAGCACAGCACCATCCATTGTTTAGTGACTTGGTTTTGCAGCTCAGTCCCATTTACTTGATTTGGACTTAGCTGCGCCTAGGCCAGGTGACCAATAAATGGGACAAAACTGGCCTAGAAAGAGTGCCAAGTTCTCTTCAAATAGCTGATCGGCTGGCGTATCGGGAGTTGGATCCCACAGATCAAATACTGATTGGCTATCCTGAGGATAGGTCATCAGTATTAAACACTCCAACGACCCCTTTAATTCTTAGCTACTGTACATTATTAAGAAGCACATTTTTAGGTTTCACAAAGATATACTGTAGACAAGTCCCTATATCAATTGAGAAATACAGCGCCCCCTTTACAATATTTATCTAATTGATTCGTTATATCCTCTGCTTCACTTACCTCATAACAGGTGCACCCACAATGCTCTCTTCTCATCACCCCAGCTACCGCACCCCCGGAACGCTATCAGACTCCTATTATCGGCTCTAGTGACCTGATTAAAGGGCCCAGCTGCTGTGCCCCAATAACTTTTTTTTAGCTATAGCGCCTAATGGACATATCCAGCTACTGAATCCCAAAATATTTCTAGCCACAATACCCCAAAATACCACAGTAAAAGTAGTACCTACCTCTGCTATGTTTCTGTGCTGTTCTGATCTAGTCAAGCAGGAAGGTCAGTCAGTCACCATTGATTTGTGATAAAACCACATCCTAAGGGGAACTGCATATACACCTTCATTTACTATACTGTAAATGTAATTAAATACCTGTTTTCATATTTTACTATGATACAATGTAGCTTCTTTGTTCATAGCGTTATGGAGCTATTGCTTTAACTAAATGGGACGTGTCACTACTCCTGACATGTCTGTTTTAGTAAATACTTATATTCTCCATGAAATAACAATTCTGGCATATATTGTATTAGAAGTTGATCCGTTGTTATTCTTACTGAAATGTAAGGATAAATAGGTAACTAGGTGCTTTCATTCCCCTTTGTGAAAAGCTGTATGGCCCTACACAGTCTGATACTGGATAGTGTAAGAGCATAACACAGAGTTATCAGAATTGTTATTTAATGGGGGAAAAGTATATACGGTATATAAGTTTTATTATTTATAAGTTTATATATACTTTTCAGGAGAAAAAAGTCTGTCCTTTTGCTGTCCTATCTGAGAGCAGGATACGATAGATACGATAAAGGACAGTAGCTGAGCTCTGGGATATATAGATTTATATCATTTGGAGCAGGATTTCTGAGTAAAAAGCAGAGTATATCCTGACAGGACTCCTAGGAGAGACAGTGAGAGTCCTGATTACCCCACAGACGTAGACAGGCTTCTCTGTACACACTGATATAGGAAGAGCTGCCAATCAATATAAGGCTACTTTCACATCTGCATTTTTGCCCGGGATCAGCAAAAACGCTTCCGTCATGATAATACAACCGGCTGCATCCGTTATGAACGCATCGGGTTGTATTATCTGTAAAATAGCCATGACGGACGCATCACTAAAACCACTGTAAGCCGGATCAGTTTTCTTTTGTGTTTTTCTGTCCTGTATGGGAACGCAACCAAACGGAACGGAATGCATTCTGGTGCATTCCGTTTTGTTTAGTTCAATTTTGTCCCCATTGACAATGAATGGGGACAAAACTGAAGCGTTTTCCTCCAGTATTGAGATCTTATGACAGTACCGGAAAGGAAAACGCAGATGTGATAGTAACCTAAGTGAGTGGGGTAATCGGGACTCTCATTGTCTTTCCTAGGAGTCCTGTATGGATTTCCTTGGCTATTTACTCAGAAATCCTCCTTCAAATCATATAAACCTATATAACCACAGAGCTCAGCTCTTCTGCCTCTGTAATATCCTGATTGGAGAGGGCAGCAGAAATCACCCAACAGGTTTGCTTTAAATCAATTTTAGGCCCGGGCAACACTACAACTCCTAATGTACATTTGTGCAGAATAATACAGCAAAAAATACCGTTGTAACTTTGCAATTAGTGCTGGTGTATGGGCTGCATGAGACTAATACTCGTCTATCCCTGGCACTAATGATAGCTCTTGTTAACTGACTGTTTCATTGTTTTCTAATTGTAGTTACTCATTTACTTCCTTAGTTTTTCACTAACAGAAGCAGAAGGATAGGACACATAGCTTCAGTGTGGTTGTCAACTAGCATCAGTCTGCTCTGGTGATAGACACGTTTTGAAAGCATTTTACTCAAATTAATGTATTATACAAAGGATCTCAGCTCTTGATACAGAGATCTGTAGGAACAGCCCTTAAAATGCATTCATTTCTACCTGACAAAGCTGCCACTAGGGGGAGCAATGTGAATACAGATTTCTGTGAGTCCAAAACTGTAATGAAGGTAACGCTGACATGTTACAGATATTATAGACTTGTTTACTATAGGTGAAAAGTTTTCTTTTCACCTATAGATTTTTTTTTCCTAAAAAGGGTTATCCGACCTCCAAAGCAATTTTAATGATGGCCCTGAAAGTGATTACAACAAAGAAAAAAAAAGACACTCACCTATTTACCGTCTTGTCACTGCTGCATCTGGTCTCCCGTGGACTGGAAGTGTGATGTCTCAGAGGTCAACATCTTTCTGACATTGTTGCAACAAGGTGTTAAAGGAAGACAAAACTCCTGGAGAGGCCAACCCATGGTGGAGATGATACTTACCTAGTCCCCGCCATTGGGTTTGGTCTCTATCACACCCGGTCCAGCTCTTCATCTCCCTACCACGCTGAGATCAACATCCATAGATGGGGAGAGGGACGACACATGACTAGGGATGAGCGAACTCGAACTGTATAGTTCGGGTTCGTACCGAATTTTGGGGTGTCCGTGACACGGACCCGAACCCGGACATTTTCGTAAAAGTCCGGGTTCGGGTTCGGTGTTCGTCGCTTTCTTGGCGCTTTTGTGACGCTTTCTTGGCGCTTTTTGAAAGGCTGCAAAGCAGCCAATCAACAAGCGTCATACTACTTGCCCCAAGAGGCCATCACAGCCATGCCTACTATTGGCATGGCTGTGATTGGCCAGAGCACCATGTGACCCAGCCTCTATTTAAGCTGGAGTCACATAGCGCCGCCCGTCACTCTGCTCTGATTAGCGTAGGGAGAGGTTGCGGCTGCGACAGTAGGGCGAGATTAGGCAGATTAACTCCTCCAAAGGACTTGATTAACTGATCGATCTGCAGCTGTGGATCATTGAGCTGCTGATCCTCAATTGCTCACTGTTTTTAGGCTGCACAGACCGTTTGTCAGTCTCATTTTTCTGGGGTGATCGGCGGCCATTTTGTGTCTTGTGGTGCGCCAGCACAAGCTGCGACCAAGTGCATTTAACCCTCAATGGTGTGGTTGTTTTTTGGCTAAAGCCTACATCAGGGTGAAGCTGTCACACCAAGTGCATTTAACCAGCAATAGTCTGTTCATTTTTTGGCCATATACAAAATCAGGGGCAAGCTGCGCCTGTCACCAAGTGCATTTAACCCTCAATGGTGTGGTTGTTTTTTGGCTAAAGCCTACATCAGGGTGAAGCTGTGACACCAAGTGCATTTAACCAGCAATAGTCTGTTCATTTTTTGGCCATATACAAAATCAGGGGCAAGCTGCGCCTGTCACCAAGTGCATTTAACCCTCAATGGTGTGGTTGTTTTTTGGCTAAAGCCTACATCAGGGTGAAGCTGTCACACCAAGTGCATTTAACCAGCAATAGTCTGTTTATTTTTTGGCCATATCCCAGTCTAATTCTGTCACTAAATCCATACCGGTCACCCAGCGCCTAAATACTAGGCCTCAAATTTATATCCAGCTAAATCTGTCCCTAGTGCTGTAGCTGGGCGAGTTATTTAGTGTCCGTTCAAGCACATTTCTTGTTCTGGGTTGAAATACAATTCCCAATTTAGCAATTTCATAATTTAGTGGTTCCTGCTATATCAGAGCTATTTGAAATCTATCCCAAAAAGGGTATATAATATTGAAGGTGCACATTGGGTCATTCAGAATAACTTCACACACACCCGCTACTGTGTATTTCCAAGTCTAATTCTGTCACTAAACCCATACCTGTCACCCAGCGCCTAAATACTAGGCCTCAAATTTAAATCCCTCTAAATCTCTCGTTACCGCTGTACTGTTGTTGCTGGGCAAGATATTTAGTGTCCGTCAAAGCACATTTTTTGTTCTGGGTTGAAGTACAATTCCCAATTTAGCAATTTCATAATTTAGTGGTTTCTGCTATATCAGAGCTATTTGAAATCTATCCCTAAAAGGGTATATAATATTGAAGGTGCACATTGGGTCATTCAGAATAACTTCACACACACGCTTCTGTGCATTTCCAAGTCTAATTCTGTCACTAAATCCATACCGGTGACCCAGCGCCTAAATACTAGGCCTCAAATTTAAATCCCTCTAAATCTCTCGTTACCCACCGCTGTACTGTTGTTGCTGGGCAAGATATTTAGTGTCCGTCAAAGCACATTTTTTGTTCTGGGTTGAAGTACAATTCCCAATTTAGCAATTTCATAATTTAGTGGTTTCTGCTATATCAGAGCTATTTGAAATCTATCCCTAAAAGGGTATATAATATTGAAGGTGCACATAGGGTCATTCAGAATAACTTCACACACACGCTTCTGTGCATTTCCAAGTCTAATTCTGTCACTAAATCCATACCGGTGACCCAGCGCCTAAATACTAGGCCTCAAATTTAAATCCCTCTAAATCTCTCGTTACCGCTGTCCTGTTGTAGCTGGGAAAGTTATTTAGTGCCCGTCAAAGCACATTTTTTGTTCTGGGTTGAAGTACAATTCCCAATTTAGCAATTTCATAATTTAGTGGTTCCTGCTATATCAGAGCTATTTGAAATCTATCCCAAAAAGGGTATATAATATTCAAGGTGCACATTGGGTCATTCAGAATAACTTCACACACACGCTTCTGTGCATTTCCAAGTCTAATTCTGTCACTAAATCCATACCGGTCACCCAGCGCCTAAATACTAGGCCTCAAATTTAAATCCCTCTAAATCTCTCGTTACCCACCGCTGTACTGTTGTTGCTGGGCAAGATATTTAGTGTCCGTCAAAGCACATTTTTTGTTCTGGGTTGAAGTACAATTCCCAATTTAGCAATTTCATAATTTAGTGGTTTCTGCTATATCAGAGCTATTTGAAATCTATCCCTAAAAGGGTATATAATATTGAAGGTGCACATAGGGTCATTCAGAATAACTTCACACACACGCTTCTGTGCATTTCCAAGTCTAATTCTGTCACTAAATCCATACCGGTGACCCAGCGCCTAAATACTAGGCCTCAAATTTAAATCCCTCTAAATCTCTCGTTACCGCTGTCCTGTTGTAGCTGGGAAAGTTATTTAGTGCCCGTCAAAGCACATTTTTTGTTCTGGGTTGAAGTACAATTCCCAATTTAGCAATTTCATAATTTAGTGGTTCCTGCTATATCAGAGCTATTTGAAATCTATCCCAAAAAGGGTATATAATATTCAAGGTGCACATTGGGTCATTCAGAATAACTTCACACACACGCTTCTGTGCATTTCCAAGTCTAATTCTGTCACTAAATCCATACCGGTCACCCAGCGCCTAAATACTAGGCCTCAAATTTATATCCCGCTGAATTTGAATACAATACATTGGGCCAAATAATATATTTGTTGTTGTGGTGAACCATAACAATGAGAAAAACATCTAGTAAGGGACGCGGACGTGGACATGGTCGTGGTGGTGTTAGTGGACCCTCTGGTGCTGGGAGAGGACGTGGCCGTTCTGCCACATCCACACGTCCTAGTGTACCAACTACCTCAGGTCCCAGTAGCCGCCAGAATTTACAGCGATATATGGTGGGGCCCAATGCCGTTCTAAGGATGGTAAGGCCTGAGCAGGTACAGGCATTAGTCAATTGGGTGGCCGACAGTGGATCCAGCACGTTCACATTATCTCCCACCCAGTCTTCTGCAGAAAGCGCACAGATGGCGCCTGAAAACCAACCCCATCAGTCTGTCACATCACCCCCATGCATACCAGGGAAACTGTCTCAGCCTCAAGTTATGCAGCAGTCTCTTATGCTGTTTGAAGACTCCGCTGGCAGGGTTTCCCAAGGGCATCCACCTAGCCCTTCCCCAGCGGTGAAAGACATAGAATGCACTGACGCACAACCACTTATGTTTCCTGATGATGAGGACATGGGAATACCACCTCAGCATGTCTCTGATGATGACGAAACACAGGTGCCAACTGCTGCGTCTTTCTGCAGTGTGCAGACTGAACAGGAGGTCAGGGATCAAGACTGGGTGGAAGACGATGCAGGGGACGATGAGGTCCTAGACCCCACATGGAATGAAGGTCGTGCCACTGACTTTCACAGTTCGGAGGAAGAGGCAGTGGTGAGACCGAGCCAACAGCGTAGCAAAAGAGGGAGCAGTGGGCAAAAGCAGAACACCCGCCGCCAAGAGACTCCGCCTGCTACTGACCGCCGCCATCTGGGACCGAGCACCCCAAAGGCAGCTTCAAGGAGTTCCCTGGCATGGCACTTCTTCAAACAATGTGCTGACGACAAGACCCGAGTGGTTTGCACGCTGTGCCATCAGAGCCTGAAGCGAGGCATTAACGTTCTGAACCTGAGCACAACCTGCATGACCAGGCACCTGCATGCAAAGCATGAACTGCAGTGGAGTAAACACCTTAAAACCAAGGAAGTCACTCAGGCTCCCCCTGCTACCTCTTCTGCTGCTGCCGCCTCGGCCTATTCTGCTGCTGCCGCCTCGGCCTCTTCCTCCGCCTCTGGAGGAACGTTGGCACCTGCCGCCCAGCAAACAGGGGATGTACCACCAACACCACCACCACCACCTCCGTCACCAAGCGTCTCAACCATGTCACACGCCAGCGTTCAGCTCTCCATCTCACAAACATTTGATAGAAAGCGTAAATTCCCACCTAGCCACCCTCGATCCCTGGCCCTGAATGCCAGCATTTCTAAACTACTGGCCTATGAAATGCTGTCATTTAGGCTGGTGGACACAGACAGCTTCAAACAGCTCATGTCGCTTGCTGTCCCACAGTATGTTGTTCCCAGCCGGCACTACTTCTCCAAGAGAGCCGTGCCTTCCCTGCACAACCAAGTATCCGATAAAATCAAGTGTGCACTGCGCAACGCCATCTGTAGCAAGGTCCACCTAACCACAGATACGTGGACCAGTAAGCACGGCCAGGGACGCTATATCTCCCTAACTGCACACTGGGTAAATGTAGTGGCAGCTGGGCCCCAGGCGGAGAGCTGTTTGGCGCACGTCCTGCCGCCGCCAAGGATCGCAGGGCAACATTCTTTGCCTCCTGTTGCCACCTCCTCCTTCTCGGCTTCCTCCTCCTCTTCTTCCACCTGCTCATCCAGTCAGCCACACACCTTCACCACCAACTTCAGCACAGCCCGGGGTAAACGTCAGCAGGCCATTCTGAAACTCATATGTTTGGGGGACAGGCCCCACACCGCACAGGAGTTGTGGCGGGGTATTGAACAACAGACCGACGAGTGGTTGCTGCCGGTGAGCCTCAAGCCCGGCCTGGTGGTGTGTGATAATGGGCGAAATCTCGTTGCAGCTCTGGGACTAGCCAATTTGACGCACATCCCTTGCTTGGCGCATGTGCTGAATTTGGTGGTGCAGAAGTTCATTCACAACTACCCCGACATGTCAGAGCTGCTGCATAAAGTGCGGGCCGTCTGTTCGCGCTTCCGGCGTTCACATCCTGCCGCTGCTCGCCTGTCTGCGCTACAGCGTAACTTCGGCCTTCCCGCTGACCGCCTCATATGCGACGTGCCCACCAGGTGGAACTCCACCTTGCACATGCTGGACAGACTGTGCGAGCAGCAGCAGGCCATAGTGGAGTTTCAGCTGCAGCACGCACGGGTCAGTCGCACTACAGAACAGCACCACTTCACCACCAATGACTGGGCCTCCATGCGAGACCTGTGTGCCCTGTTGCGCTGTTTCGAGTACTCCACCAACATGGCCAGTGGCGATGACACCGTTATCAGCGTTACAATACCACTTCTATGTCTCCTTGAGAAAACACTTAGGGCGATGATGGAACAGGAGGTGGCCCAGGAGGAGGAGGAGGAGGATGAGGAAGAGGGGTCATTTTTAGCACTTTCAGGCCAGTCTCTTCGAAGTGACTCAGAGGGAGGTTTTTTGCAACAGCAGAGGCCAGGTACAAATGTGGCCAGCCAGGGCCCACTACTGGAGGACGAGGAGGACGAGGATGAGGAGGAGGTGGAGGAGGATGAGGATGAAGCATGGTCACAGCGGGGTGGCACCCAACGCAGCTCGGGTCCATCACTGGTGCGTGGCTGGGGGGAAAGGCAGGACGATGACGATACGCCTCCCACAGAGGACAGCTTGTCCTTACCCCTGGGCAGCCTGGCACACATGAGCGACTACATGCTGCAGTGCCTGCGCAACGACAGCAGAGTTGCCCACATTTTAACCTGTGCGGACTACTGGGTTGCCACCCTGCTGGATCCACGCTACAAAGACAATGTGCCCACCTTACTTC
This sequence comes from Bufo gargarizans, assembly GCF_014858855.1. Lineage (NCBI taxonomy): Eukaryota > Metazoa > Chordata > Amphibia > Anura > Bufonidae > Bufo > Bufo gargarizans. Next base: position 21,808,852 of record NC_058090.1, on the reverse strand, counting down.
CTGCACTGGAGCGTGATAGGAAGATGCGCGAGTACAAGCGCACGTTGGTAGACGCGCTACTGAGAGCATTCCCAAATGTCACAGGGGAACAAGTGGAAGCCCAAGGCCAAGGCAGAGGAGGAGCAAGAGGTCGCCAAGGCAGCTGTGTCACGGCCAGCTCCTCTGAGGGCAGGGTTAGCATGGCAGAGATGTGGAAAACTTTTGTCAACACGCCACAGCTAACTGCACCACCACCTGATACGCAACGTGTTAGCAGGAGGCAACATTTCACTAACATGGTGGAACAGTACGTGTGCACACCCCTCCACGTACTGACTGATGGTTCGGCCCCATTCAACTTCTGGGTCTCTAAATTGTCCACGTGGCCAGAGCTAGCCTTTTATGCCTTGGAGGTGCTGGCCTGCCCGGCAGCCAGCGTTTTGTCTGAACGTGTATTCAGCACGGCAGGGGGCGTCATTACAGACAAACGCAGCCGCCTGTCTACAGCCAATGTGGACAAGCTGACGTTCATAAAAATGAACCAGGCATGGATCCCACAGGACCTGTCCGTCCCTTGTCCAGATTAGACATTAACTACCTCCCCATAACCATATATTATTGGACTCCAGGGCACTTCCTCATTCAATCCTATTTTTATTTTCATTTTACCATTATATTGCGATGCTACCCAAAGTTGAATGAACCTCTCCTCTGCCTGTGTGCTAGGCCTAAATATATGCCAATGGACTGTTGCAGTGGTGGCTGACATGAAGCCTGATTCTCTGCTATGACATGCAGACTAATTCTCTGCTGACATGAAGCCAGATTGTCTGTTACGGGACCTCTCTCCTCTGCCTGGGTGCTGGGCCTAAATTTATGACAATGGACTGTTGCAGTGGTGGCTGACGTGAAGCCTGATTCTCTGCTATGACATGCAGACTGATTCTCTGCTGACATGAAGCCAGATCCTCTGTTACGGGACCTCTCTCCTCTGCCTGGGTGCTGGGCCTAAATTTATGACAATGGACTGTTGCAGTGGTGGCTGACGTGAAGCCTGATTCTCTGCTATGACATGCAGACTGATTCTCTGCTGACATGAAGCCAGATCCTCTGTTACGGGACCTCTCTCCTCTGCCTGGGTGCTGGGCCTAAATTTATGACAATGGACTGTTGCAGTGGTGGCTGACGTGAAGCCTGATTCTCTGCTATGACATGCAGACTGATTCTCTGCTGACATGAAGCCAGATCCTCTTTTACGGGACCTCTCTCCTCTGCCTGGGTGCTGGGCCTAAATTTATGACAATGGACTGTTGCAGTGGTGGCTGACGTGAAGCCTCATTCTCTGCTATGACATGCAGACTGATTCTCTGCTGACATGAAGCCAGATCCTCTGTTACGGGACCTCTCTCCTCTGCCTGGGTGCTGGGCCTGAATATATGCCAATGGACTGTTGCAGTGGTGGGTGACGTGAAGCCTCATTCTCTGCTATGACATGCAGACTAATTCTCTGCTGACATGAAGCCAGATTGTCTGTTACGGGACCTCTCTCCTCTGCCTGTGTGTGTGCTGGGCCTAAATATATGCCAATGGACTGTTGCAGTGGTGGCTGACGTGAAGCCTCATTCTCTGCTATGACATGCAGACTGATTCTCTGCTGACATGAAGCCAGATCCTCTGTTACGGGACCTCTCTCCTCTGCCTGGGTGCTGGGCCTAAATTTATGACAATGGACTGTTGCAGTGGTGGCTGACGTGAAGCCTGATTCTCTGCTATGACATGCAGACTGATTCTCTGCTGTCATGAAGCCAGATTGTCTGTTACGGGACCTTTCTCCTCTACCTGGGTTCTGGGCCTAAATTTATGAAAATTGACTCTTACAGTGGTGGGTGACGTGAAGCCTGATTCTCTGCTATGATATGAAGACTGATTCTCTGCTGACATGAAGCCAGATTGTGTGTTACGGGACCTTTCTCCTCTGCCTGGGTTCTGGGCCTAAATTTATGAAAATTGACTCTTACAGTGGTGGGTGACGTGAAGCCTGATTCTCTGCTATGATATGAAGACTGATTCTCTGCTGACATGAAGCCAGATTGTCTGTTACGGGACCTTTCTCCTCTGCCTGGGTTCTGGGCCTAAATTTATGAAAATTGACTCTTACAGTGGTGGGTGACGTGAAGCCTGATTCTCTGCTATGATATGAAGACTGATTCTCTGCTGACATGAAGCCAGATTGTCTGTTACGGGACCTTTCTCCTCTGCCTGGGTTCTGGGCCTAAATTTATGAAAATTGACTCTTACAGTGGTGGGTGACGTGAAGCCTGATTCTCTGCTATGATATGAAGACTGATTCTCTGCTGACATGAAGCCAGATTGTCTGTTACGGGACCTTTCTCCTCTGCCTGGGTTCTGGGCCTAAATTTATGAAAATTGACTCTTACAGTGGTGGGTGACGTGAAGCCTGATTCTCTGCTATGATATGAAGACTGATTCTCTGCTGACATGAAGCCAGATTGTCTGTTACGGGACCTTTCTCCTCTGCCTGGGTTCTGGGCCTAAATTTATGAAAATTGACTCTTACAGTGGTGGGTGACGTGAAGCCTGATTCTCTGCTATGATATGAAGACTGATTCTCTGCTGACATGAAGCCAGATTGTCTGTTACGGGACCTTTCTCCTCTGCCTGGGTTCTGGGCCTAAATTTATGAAAATTGACTCTTACAGTGGTGGGTGACGTGAAGCCTGATTCTCTGCTATGATATGAAGACTGATTCTCTGCTGACATGAAGCCAGATTGTCTGTTACGGGACCTTTCTCCTCTGCCTGGGTTCTGGGCCTAAATTTATGAAAATTGACTCTTACAGTGGTGGGTGACGTGAAGCCTGATTCTCTGCTATGATATGAAGACTGATTCTCTGCTGACATGAAGCCAGATTGTCTGTTACGGGACCTTTCTCCTCTGCCTGGGTTCTGGGCCTAAATTTATGAAAATTGACTCTTACAGTGGTGGGTGACGTGAAGCCTGATTCTCTGCTATGATATGAAGACTGATTCTCTGCTGACATGAAGCCAGATTCTCTGTTACGGGACCTCTCTCCTCTGCCTGGGTGCTGGGCCTAAATTTATGACAATGGACTGTTGCAGTGGTGGCTGACGTGAAGCCTGATTCTCTGCTATGACATGCAGACTGATTCTCTGCTGACATGAAGCCAGATTCTCTGTTACGGGACCTCTCTCCTCTGCCTGTGTGTGTGCTGGGCCTAAATATATGCCAATGGACTGTTGCAGTGGTGGCTGACGTGAAGCCTCATTCTCTGCTATGACATGCAGACTAATTCTCTGCTGACATGAAGACAGATTCTCTGTTACGGGACCTCTCTCCTCTGCCTGGGTGCCGGGGCCTAAATATCTGAGAATGGACTGTTCCAGTGGTGGGTGACGGGAAGCCAGATTCTCTGCTATGGAACCTCTCTCCAATTGATTTTGGTTAATTTTTATTTATTTAATTTTTATTTTAATTCATTTCCCTATCCACATTTGTTTGCAGGGGATTTACCTACATGTTGCTGCCTTTTGCAGCCCTCTAGCTCTTTCCTGGGCTGTTTTACAGCCTTTTTAGTGCCGAAAAGTTCGGGTCCCCATTGACTTCAATGGGGTTCGGGTTCGGGACGAAGTTCGGATCGGGTTCGGATCCCGAACCCGAACATTTCCGGGATGTTCGGCCGAACTTCTCGAACCCGAACATCCAGGTGTTCGCTCAACTCTACACATGACCACTGCAGCCAATGACAGGCTGCAGTGGTGACCTGCTCTCTTTGCAGGTCACTGCTGTGGCCTGTAAATGGCTGCAGTGATGGTCACATGTCTCCCTCATCCATAGATGTTCATCGCAGGGTGAGAAATTGCTGGACCAGAAGAGTTAGAGACTGAACCAAATGACGGGTACCAGGTAAGTATAATCTCCACGGTGGGTTGGCCACCCTGGGAGGTCAGTCTTACTCTTGGATAATCTCCTTAATATTAGTCAAAGCTGCTGCCAAGTTCTATGAAAATACACCTTCTGGGATTCGCGTCCCCACCTATCCCTTGGTTGAACTTGATGGACTTATGTCTTTTTTCAACCATATTTACTATGTAACTATGTAACATGTTAATGGGCAGTATACTTTGTCACTGAGCACACACTACAGGATACATGCTAAAAGGTAGAATCAGCCGTAATAAATGTATGTTCTCCCAGCAACAGGCAGCGGGAATGTAATAGCGATACGTTTAGTATCATCTTATCAGCGGAGATAAGATTTCTGGGTGAGCCATCTTTTAATTTTAACAGACAGCATTATTTTTTAGCTCCCTCATATCTTGTTCTCGCGCCTTATGAAGTTAGCACCCGCTTTAGCATTCATTTTGAAATCCCAGACAATGGGAAATTTATCAGAGGAACGTTCAGTGCAATAGATATATCACCAGGAATAAAAATGATAAGCATTAGTCCTCATGTATTTCAAAGGCAGTTTGTGGTCTCTAGCAGAAGATTGATGTCGCCAGCTCCTGAGAATTATTGAATGGCTGCATCAATGTACACAGAGATTCCCCGATTACATTTTTTACAGGTAGTGTTTTTGTGAACGGAAAGAACATGATTAAACAATTACATTTTCCCTTTCTATTTACTACCAGGAAGAATATTAATGTTACGTACCTGTTTATTATACAGGACGCTAGGGCTTCAATGTTATCTAGGGCGTACAAGCAATGGAGTTATTCTGTGTCCTGAACTGGTTGGTGGTCTCTGCAGCAACAAGTGGCTGGACTCCAATACATTCTGTAAAAATAGACATATTGGGGGGGCATTTATAAAGGCCATACACCAGTTTTCACGAGTTTTTTTTTGCGATTTGCCTTTCTCCGCTGCTCTCATCACTATACAAAAGCAGACCCAACACATTGAAAATTATTGACGCCAGAAAACTGTTGTATTAGCTACATCTTAGGTTGCATTCACACAATTTTGTGCGCTGTGCTCATTTTGCGGACCCGCAAAACATGAACACTGGCTATCTGCAGTACGAGAAATCCCAGCAGCTGTGTCTTCATAAATAAATCACACAAAGAAAGGAGTGCAACCACATCAATTTTTTAAAGATTAAAAAATAACATTTTATTTATATCATGATAAAAAGACATATATTATAATACATAAATATGTGTACACAGGGGAAATTCACAGATATAGATCACCCATTCAACAGACCCATGGCACTAAATTTAAGCCGAGATATACCCCCTTGTATAGTACTCTCCGGGAACTCCCAGACAAATCACATGAAGGGGATATGGATCAAGGCTAATGATTAAACTGCACGCATGCTATCTATATGAATAGTGTGCCTCACTTCTGCGGCCCTAATCTACAGATTAAACAAAGCCGAAAGGTGCACTACATAACTGTTTTACATACCAAAATGCAGGGGCTGCTGAAAAGGTGAAATGGCTCCTCAACGCGCGTTTCGCGTATAGTTGCTTCCTCAGGAGGAGACCTGTGTCTTCATAAATGCATATACTTTATTCTTTGTTGAAATCATATGTCCCAAACAACCAGCACGTGTTTTGGCAATGTGCCTTCATCAACAGGTACATCCTTTTACATACAAATCCAACATATATATAGGTAATCAATCAGGCCATTTGTGATGATGTAAAATGCCCAAGCGGGGTGGCAATCGACAAATAATAGCCAATCCACTTCAAAACGACATGATATCAGTAAGGCATAGGAAAGCTTTTAGAGGACGCAAAATAATAACATAATATTCACTTTAAATTCTTAAAGACCCAGGTGTCACCGCCAGTTCTGTAAGAAGGTCTGTTAGATGTTCTTCTCTACCTGCATGACGTTCTTTCTTTTGGTTTCACTTTGTCATCTCCTTTCCTTCTCCCAGCTGTCACCTATTTACACTAATTTTCTCCCTTTATATTCCCTCCCATACTGCCTCACTTTGCGGTTTATACTTCTTCCTGGATTGTGTTCACTGCTGGAGGCTGCTTCTGCTGATTCCTCAGATAAGTCTGTTTTCTTTTATTTGTGTTTCCTTGCTGGGTTGATTCTAGGTGACCCTGACTCCGTCCGTATTAAGTGCAGGGAGCCGGTGGTCGTGTCCCCTCACTATTATAGGGTTTTCAGGGGTCACATAGTATTAGGTACGTGGACATGCAATCGTCTATCATAAAGACCTTTGCATGGGCATAGCAGTCAGGGAGAGCTCTAGGGGTTTTATAGGGCTCACCCATATGCTCCTCAGTTTGGGATCAAGCCAGTCGGATGTTTATTTATAAGTTCCAGCTTTCTGCAACACCATCCGTGACATTATAAACCGCCATAACCGTCTTAAGCATTGATCCGGTTTCAGCCTTGATTGACCGCATGCAAGGTCTTTTGCTGGAGGTAGCAGATCTCCGTAAAACTGTGTCTCAGTTTCAGGTGACCGGTTCTGCTGGCGTTCATGGAGTTTGTTCCGAGCCTAAGATCTCGCTTCCGGATACGTTCTCCAGGGGTAATGAGAATTTTGTTCGCTTTAGAGAGGCTTGCAAACTCAATTTTTGCCTACTTCCCCATTCCTCTGGTGATGAGGAGCAGAGGGTGGGGATCATCATCTCGCTGCTCAGGGATAACGCTCAGTCTTGGGCCTTTTCGCTGCCGGTGGGGGCACGGCCCCTCCGATCGGTGGATGAATTTTTTGTAGCCCTGGGGCAGATATATGATGATCCGGATCGTATTGCTCTGGCTGAATCTAAACTGCGTCTTTTATGCCAGGGTAAACAGTCTGCAGAGATATATTGTTCAGAATTTCAGAGATGGGCAGCTGATACTGGTTGGAATGATGCTGCACTCCGAAGTCAATTTTGCCATGGTCTTTCGGAAATATTGAAAGATGCATTTGCTTTTCATGAGAGACCAGCCTCGTTAGAATCTGCCATGTCTCTAGCTGTTCGTATTGACAGGCGTCTTAGAGAGAGAGAGGAGACTACTCCTTCCTGTCATATTCAGTCCAAGGACAGTGGGGCTGTCTCATTCAGTGCACAGGGGTCTCAGTCTCTCTCAATCCCCTCTGAGGAGGAGGCCATGCAGCTGGGTTTGCTTGCCTCTGATAGTAAAGGATTCAGCTCTTAGAGGAGGGTTTGTTTCTGTTGTGAGGGTATAAATCATTTGGCTAATGTTTGCCCCTCTAGGAGATTCATGGAGTTTTCTGAGGGCAATAAAAGAAAAACAAAAATAAAAAAACTCTCTAAAAACTTTCCATTGGCTACTATTGGCAAGGTTGACGTGGAAATTGAAGGTTTGCCATTCACTTGTAGTTCCCGTTTTCTCCTACCTGCCAGGGTGGCGCTAGACAGCAAGAACATTGTTTGTGAGATTTTTGTAGATAGTGGAGCAGCTGTCAATCTCATTGATAATCAATTTGCAATAACGCATGGTTTCCAGGTATGCACTTACGGGCCGTTTTTTGCGTTTCATATACGGTCCGTATATGGAACCATTCATTTCAATGGTTCCGCAAAAAAAGCGGAATGTATTCCGTATCCATTCCGTTTCCGTATTTCTGTTTTTCCGTTCCGTTGAAAGATAGAACATGTCCTATTATTGCCCGCAAATCACGTTCCGTGGCTCTATTCAACTCAATGGGTCCGCAAAAAAAATGGAACACATACGGAAATGCATCCGTATGTCTTTCGTATCCATTCCGTTTTTTGTGGAACCATCTATTGAAAATGTTATGCCCAGCCCAATTTGTTCTATGTAAATACTGTATACTGTATATGTCATACGGAAAAACGGAACCGAAATGGAAACACAACGGAAACAAAAAACGGAACAACGGATCCGTAAAAAACGGCACACAAAACACTGAAAAAGCCATACGGTCGTGTGAAAGAGGCCAAAGCTGTGGCCTGCTCTCACTACATTCATTGTAAGCTGTCTGGCACAGGGAAAGGTATGGAGTGGGCTCGGCATGCATCTTGGTACCTGCATCCCTTGGTAATAGAGGCCATTATTATTATAATAATAATAATAGAAATGATATTTTTATAGCTCTTTTCTCCCTGGGGACTGAATTATTGCATCAAAAATGGTAAAAGGCAGAGTGGACCCAGCATGCATGTGCAACCAACACTTCCTGAACTTTATGGCGGCCATTATGGTGCATAACAGGTAGTATTTAGTGTTAGGTTCCCGTCTTACAGAGATCGCCTTGATGTTCGGCAGGCGGGCTCAAATGGTTTTGTACAAAATGCATTTGCCAAGCATCTCACTTTATAAATAAGCGTAGCACTAGCACTATAATATTTTTTGTGACTATGGCATTATTGTACTTTATCTGGTTTGCAGAGTGCTGTTGCATTGTCTTTTTTTCTTAATATTTTTAGCCATGGCAGCGTGCACCTGCGCATTGAGATGTGCTGACTAATCCCCTTTTCTTTGCAGTTTCTTAAATGGGGTCATTTTTGGGTGGTTTCTATTATGTAAGCCTCGCAAAGTGACTTCAGACCTGAACTGGTCCTTAAAAAGTGGGTTTTGGAAATTTTCTGAAAAAATTCAAGATTTGCTTCTAAACTTCTAAGCCTTGTAACGTCCCCAAAAAATAAAATGGCATTCACAAAATGATCCAAACATGTAGTAGACATATAAGGGATGTAAAGAAAGAGTTATGACTATCTATTATAAAAGTAGAGAAATTGAATTGCAATTTTCAAATTTGCTAATTTTTCCAAATTATTGGTAAATTTGGCATTTTTTTATACATTTTTTTATTAAATTTTACCACTGTCATGAAGTACAATATGTGAAGAGAAAACTATCTCAGAATGGCCTCGATAAGTAAAAGCGTTTTAAAGTTATTACCACATAAAGTGACACTGGTCAGATTTGCTCAAAATGGCCTGGTCCTTAAGGTGAAAATGGCCTGGTCCTTAAGGTGAAAATGGCCTGGTCCTTAAGGTGAAAATGGCATGGTCCTTAAAGGGGGTATTCCCATCATAATGATCACTGTTAAATCTGTTAATGATTTGACAGTGATCATTTTTGTAAATATACTTTATTAACAAATTCCCACCGTTTAGGATAAAATTCATCCCCACTTACCTTATTGTTGTGACTCGGTCTCCCCTGGGTACGGCCACCGCTCTTCTCCAAAATGGCTGCGCTTGCGCAGAAGACTCCTTATTTTCTCCCGGCCGGGCCGCTCGCTGTCCTAAACGCACACGCTGCCACGCATGCGCGACGGTGACTTCTTCCCGGCCAGAATAGTACAGAGCTGCGAACGCGCACGCCGGCTCTGTACTATACTGGCCAGAAATAAGTCGCCATGGCGCATGCGCGGCGGTGTGTGCGTTCAGTCCAGCGTGCGGCCCGGCCGGGAGAAGACTTCAATCAAGATGAAGCCCGCCCCCAACCAGAATCCAGGAAGTGAACGCGCGGTGGCAGCAGGTAAGTATAAAAAGGCGAAGTGGGATAACCCCTTTAAGGGGTTAAGGCAGAATATACAAACAGAATGTTACATTTATAAACAAGAAGTAATGCTCCAGGATTCCTCAATAAGTAGCAGAAGTCTATAAAATATAAAATAAACCATCAGAGGATACAGAATACAAGGGTCAAATATCAAGGTGCATAATTTCTATGTATCCAATGTACGGATCCAGTATGCCTCCCTCCGTAATAAAAGCTTCTTGATATCGCCCCCTCTACACCTGAAATCTCAATTGAGCAATGGTATGTTTATATTTATCAAAATGAAAGGGGATGGGTAGCATTACATTCGACTTGTGCTTACAAATCCGATCTCTAACTGCCCGCATTGTCTCACCAATGTATAATAGGCCGCACGGACATTTTATCAGGGAAATCACGTTGGTGGATTGACAGGTGATAAAACCTTCCACCTCAAAAGAACAAGGATGATGAAACACAGGGCCTTTTATTATGTGTGAACACTGGAGGCAATGCAGGCCGGGTACGTGCCCTTTCTCCTTGTGGACAATACACTTTGTCTCAATATTTCTTCTTTGCTGCCCAGATCCGCACGGACCAATTTATCCCTATAACTTGGGTTTGTCTTATTGCATAGGAAGAAATATTGAGACAAAGTGTATTGTCCACAAGGAGAAAGGGCACGTACCCGGCCTGCATTGCCTCCAGTGTTCACACATAATAAAAGGCCCTGTGTTTCATCATCCTTAGGCTCCATTCACACGTCCGCAATTTCTTTCTGCATTTTGCGGAACGGAATTGCGGACCCATTCATTCCTATGGGGAAGCACGATGTGCTGCCCGGACACGGAATTGCACTTCCGTTCCGCAAAAAAATAGAACATGTCCTATTCTTGTCCGCAATTGCGGACAAGAACAGGCATATGCTATTAGTGCCGGCAATGTGCGGTCCGCAAAATGCGGAACGCACATTGCCGCTTTCTGTGTTTTGCGGATCCACGGCTCCGTGGATCCGCAAAGCACGTTGCGGACGTGTGAATGGAGCCTTAGGCCTCTTTCACACTACCGTTTTTTTTTTCTTGTTTTTGCGGGCCATTTTTTACCTGAATGTTTTAGTGGGGCCACAAAAAAACAAAAAAAATTGAATGTACTCCATATGCATTCCATTTCCGTATCTCCGTTCCGTGCAAAGATAGAACATGTCCTATATTTGGCCGCAAATCACGTTCCGTGGCTCTCTTAAAGTCAATGGGTCCGCAAAAAAAAACTGAACACATACGGAAATGTCTTCCGTATCCGTTCTGTTTTTTGCGGAAACATCTATTGAAAATGTTTACTCCCAGCCGAATTTGTTCTATGTAATTACTGTATACTGTATATGCCATATGAAAAAACGGAACCGAAACGGAAACACAACAAAAAAAAAAACGAAACAACGGATCCGTGAAAAACAGACTGCAAAACACTAAAATAGCCATACACTAGTGAGAAAGAGGCCTTATACAGGATATTCGTTTGAGGTGGAAGTTTCTTTCACCTGTGAATCCACCAACGTGATTTACCTGATAAAATGTCCGTGCGGCCTATTATACATTGGTGAGACAATGCGGATTTGTAAGCACAAGTCGACTATTAGGACAAAAAATTTAATGATACCCATTAAATGCTGGCGTTTGAAATACATCTATAGTAAATTAACCCCATTATTTCTATATACAGTAACGTGCTTAGAATAACTGTAACTAGGGGATAAAGCTGGTTGGAGATTTGCCCACAGGTGCTGGGTGCCAATATGGGCCCTGACAAGGCACTCCGCCTTGGCAAGGGTATTTAGATAAGGTGCTAGAATACAGTTTTGCAGTGTTACCTGTGCAGACTAATTCTGAATTAAAGGGACACTGACAGGGCCAATAAGCATATTGAGGTATATATATGGCAGTACAGGTCTTATAATGGGTATTACAATCATATAAGTATCCCCCCTGTCCACATTATACATACAGAAAACTTAAGTTTTATAACCTGCTCCAACGGTCTTCAATCTGCCCAAGGGGCGGCGTTTCACCTCTCTTGCGCCCAGCCAGCCTCCCTCAACTGCCGCTTTGAAGCGCCGCCCAGCTCATGAATATTCAGTTTGCTGGGCGGCTTCTGCGGTCCCCGCTCTGAAGCGCTGCGCTGAACAGTGCCCTGCGCATGTGCCGGATCTTGTGAAGTCGGGGACAGTAAGCGCCGCCCAGCGAAGTGAATATTGATGAGCTGGGCGGCGCTTACTGTACCGGACTTCACAAGATCCGGCGCATGCGCCGGGCACTGTTAAGCGCAGCGCTTCAGAGCGGGGACCGCGGAAGCCGCCCAGCAAACTGAATATTCATGAGCTGGGCGGCGCTTCAAAGCGGCAGTCAGGGGCGTAGCTAGAACTGACTGGGCCCCACAGCAAATTTTTGTACTGGGCCCCTCCCAAACTTAATGGATGCACTCATACACACACTCGCCACATACATGGACGCACTCACCACATACATGGACGCACTCATACACGCATTCACAACATACATGGACGCACTCACCACATACATGGACGCACTCATACACGCACTCACTACATACATGGACGCACTCATACACGCATTCACCACATACATGGATGCACTCATACACGTACTCACCATATACATGGACGCACTCATACAGGCACTCACCATATACATGGACGCACTCATACACGCATTCACCACATACATGGACGCACTCATACACGTACTCACCATATACATGGACGCACTCATACAGGCACTCACCACATACATGGACGCACTCATAAAGGCACTCACAACATACATGGACTCACTCATACAGGCACTCACCACATACATGGATGCACTCATAAACTCACCACATACATGGACGCACTCTTACACGCACTCACCACATACATGGACGCACTCATACACGTACTCACCATATACATGGACGCACTCATACACGCACTCACCACATACATGGACGCACTCATAAAGGCACTCACAACATACATGGACTCACTCATACAGGCACTCACCACATACATGGATGCACTCATAAACTCACCACATACATGGACGCACTCTTACACGCATTCACCACATACATGGACGCACTCATACACGTACTCACCATATACATGGACGCACTCATACAGGCACTCACCATATACATGGACGCACTCATACACGCATTCACCACATACATGGACGCACTCATAAAGGCACTCACAACATACATGGACTCACTCATACAGGCACTCACCACATACATGGATGCACTCATAAACTCACCACATACATGGACGCACTCTTACACGCATTCACCACATACATGGACGCACTCATACACGTACTCACCATATACATGGACGCACTCATACAGGCACTCACCATATACATGGACGCACTCATACACGCATTCACCACATACATGGACGCACTCATAAAGGCACTCACAACATACATGGACTCACTCATACAGGCACTCACCACATACATGGATGCACTCATACACTCACCACATACATGGACGCACTCATACACGCACTCACCACATAAATGGACGCACTCATACAGGAACTCACTACATACATGGACGCACGTATACAGGCACTCACCACATACATGGAGGCACTCATACACTCACCACATACATGGACGCTCTAATACAGGCACTCACTACATACATGGACGCACTCATACAGGCACTCACCACATACATGGACAGACTCACATACGCACTCACCACATATATGGACATATATACTGTGTATATATATATATATATATATATATACACACACACATTACATACACATGAACTTACAAGTAGTTATACACCTATTTCTACAGACAGACACTATTTCTACAGACAGACACTTACCTTTCCTGTAGACAGCTGATGTCTGGTCCTCACAGGCAGCCTGGAGAAGTAGGTGCCATCACCCCTCTGTGCCATCCAGTGACAGCAGTAGTAGGTTTTAGGCGGGACCAGTCTCCCTCCATAGTCCCACTCCCAGTCCCTCCTCCCCACAGCAGGACAGGTAACAACCACCCCCCCCCCCGGCCTGGCCCCGCCCCCTCCACCGCCTGAGTCCGCCTCCTACTAACTAGAGGGACTGGGTGGGAGGACTCAGGAGGCGGACTCAGGCGGTGGAGGGGGCGGGGAAATTCATTCCTTTCCTGCACTGCGGTCTGCGGGCGGCGCTGGTGCCAGCCTGGCTCCGCCTCCGCTACGCCCCCGTTCCGGCCCCCTCCACCGCATCCGCCGGCCTACCTCATGTTGGACCGCCCGCGCCCCGCCCACTACACTGGGCGGGCGGTCGGCCCTGGCTGCCTGTGAGTGCTGTAATGTATAAAAAATAAATAAAAAAAAGATGCGGTCCGGACGGGCGGGCCCCCAGTGGCGTAGGGCCCCATAGCCACTGCTATGGTTGCTATGGCGATCCCTACGCCACTGGCGGCAGTTAGGGGAGGCTGGCTGGGCGCAAGAGAGGTGAAACGCCGCCCCTTGGGCAGATTGAAGACCGTTGGAGCAGGTTATAAAACTTAAATTTACTGTATGTATAATGTGGACAGGGGGGATACTTATATGATTGTAATACCCATTATAAGACCTGTACTGCCATATATATACCTCAATATGCTTATTGGCCCTGTCAGTGTCCCTTTAAGCCTCTTTCACACTTGTGTATTTGAGTCCAAAACATAGAGGTATAGACAGGGTTGGGATTCAATGACGGACACGCGCGTCATGACACATGTTTACATACACATACACCATATATATGCAACACACACATAAATACACCATATACATGGAATACATACATAAATACACTATATATACACTATACACACATACCACCCAATTAAGGAGCTAAACTATCAGCAGCGCGCGAAGCAACGGAAGTCAACATCTCCAGCTGCCCTGCCGCCACCAGAGCACCGGATCAGGACTTAGCCGGTAACACGGTTCTCCGATCCAGTTGTAATTTTAACAACCGAACTGGAGGCCACTAGCTAAATCCTGAGTCTAACCATTATTTATTTATCTCTGTGGGTTGCACTCCCAATTTTTTGGATGACAATTAGGGTACAGCCACACGGTCAGGTTTCGTGGTGCAGTTTTGGAAGCCATATTTAGGAGTGGATCATAAAGGTAGAGAACGTATACAGGACAGATACGACTTTTCCTCTTTTACTGAACTGGTTTTGGCTTCCAAAACTGCATTAGGAAACCTCACTGCATGGTTGTACCCTTACGGATGCAATATGCTGTCCAAATACTGCAGTGTGCCTTACACAATGCCCTCTGACTTTAAGGTCTCTATGCAGCCACCTTGTGGCCATTGCTGGTAGTGCATACTTTATTCTTGTGCTTTAGGACAATATAAAAAAAAGGAGGGGGGGGGGGACAAGGGGTACTAAATACCCATCCTCCCTCTCTAAATAGATTGGTATTTTTCACCTTGCTAAGTTGTATAATTGCTCCCCATTATCTTTTTTTAGTCTCAGTTTATTGTAAATTAGTTTTTAAACTTAATTATTTGGTACATTTGAATTTTATTGTGTTATTATTACAATTTGATACATTTTATATCATTGCATATAGTAGTAGTAAAATGATGATGATAATAATCATAATATACATTTTTGTTTCTCGCTTTCTGCAGTGGAGTTTCGTGATGTCTCTACCGCGTCTCATTAGAGCTCCCATTTTTCACTGTAGTAACTGTTGTGGTTTCTGTCCCACTCAATAATCTTTCTGATGTCAGGACAATGAACGGACGACTCTTCAACAACCCATCAATCTATTCTACGTTATTGTTCTGATGTCTGACTGATAGGAGCTTGGGATGAGGACAGTCAGTTTAGTTCTCAAGTGCCTGTAATGGAAAGGTGATCAGCCCTCAGAAGGAGACACCATCTACCACCCACTATCATCTTACAGCTAAGCCTTGCTGTCTTAAATGGTTCTTTTATATAATAAACTGTTCAGGGATGCCCCCCCCCCCCCCACCCCCCATTGTTTTTTGAAAGACATTTTGGAGGACCTGTCCCATTCATTTTCCTGACTGCTATGTTATGCCTTATTTACTTTACCATCAAGCAGATTGTTGTCAGGATAGTGGTTGTCAAAAGAGGATATTCATGTTTTTTCAGCTCACAAAAACACTACCTGTAAAAAATGTATTTGGGGAATCTCTGTGTACATTGATACAGTCATTCAGCAATTGTTAGGAGTTGGGTAAAGAGGATCAGTGATGAGCGGCAGGGTCAATATTCGAATTCGCAATATTTCGCAAATATTTGGGCGAATATTCGTCATATATTCGCGAATTCGAGAATTCGGGATCTACCGTAATCTTTTTCTTGATTGCAAAAATCGGCAATCGGAAAATTTGCGATACGAAAATTTGCGATCAACACTACTCCTATAGGCAACTTTCCTATTGGTTGCTAGGGATGTTGCTAAGTGCCGATTTTCGCGATAAATTCGCAATAAATTAGAATATTCGTGAATACGAATATATATCACTATATTCTAAATATTCGCAAATTCTCGAAGTGGCCATATTCACGATTAAAATTCGCAATTCGAATATTCGCGCTCAACACTAAAGAGGATATGTTACCAGAGATATTTTAATTTATCAGTATGATTTTACATGCTCCCTACTAGTGTTGAGCGAATCGAGATCCGAATTTCAGGGAAAATTCGATTCTCCGCGAAGCTGAATTTCCTCGTGCTTCGTGGTAATGAATCGATTTTCCCTAAATGGCAGTAAAAAATAAATAAAATAATCATACTTAACATCCGCTTGAGCGCGAAGAGCCGGCCGCCTCTTTCTTGATTAAAGATCCCACGTAAAATGCTGTGCGCAGTGACGTATTACTTCACCACGCCGGCCGACGTGATTACGTCATCATGGGCCACGCAAGATTTCGCACTGGATCTTCAATCAAGATGCCGGCGGCCAGCTCTTCATGATCAAATGGATGATGTAAGTATGATTTTATTTACATTTTTTATGTTACACTGTAATATTAATGTCAAATTTTGCGATCAGCTATGAACACGGAATCTGAGGGGTACAATGACGGAGGGCGGCGCAATAGCCATTCCCTGTCATTACACCCACTACTTACAAAGAAATGCGCTTTGTGGCAAAGTAATTTATCACAAAGTGAATTTTTTGTAAAAATCGGCGAAGCAGCTGAATCAAATTTTCCAAAACTTTGCTCATCTCTACTCCTACTGTTGCCCATTCTGCCTATACTCCATAGCTGAAGGACCTGCAATGACATCATAGTCATGTGATCTTTTCAACCCTGGAAGTGGTGGTAGGACCTGTGATGAGGTCACCATCATGTGACCAGTGCAGAAAAAGGCAGCGCTCATTAGTGGAGACCTGTGATGCCATGGAATGAATGTAAGTGCCAGAGACATACTGGGAGATGTGGTTCTCCCCATTATACCTCCTCCCTGCTTAGTGGAAGGAAATATGTTATTTAACTGGGACTGTATGTTAGAAGGGCTGAAGGGAGGGGATGGGTGTTAGTTACATGGGACTGTATGTTACAGAATATTGGGTGGGAAGATGACTGGTGTTATTTACATGGGACTGGATATTATTGAGGACTGGAGGCAGTGAGCCCGGTGACGTCACAGGCACTAATGGACAGGCTTTAGCGCTGCCCTAGCCTGTAAAGCCACCCATCAGTGCCTGTGACGTCACCAGGAACACTGCTAGGGCCGTAAACAAAATAGCCCTTTCCCTACGCTTTACAGCGCAGGCCAAGGGAGAGCATCGGAGTATGAAATATCAGAGGGCTGAGTAGGGGGAGAAAGGAATATGTTCAGCTCTGAACCCAGACAACTGCTTTAAAGGGATTCTGTCACCAGAATTAACCCTTTTAAACTAGCTGACATTAGCGATGTGCTACTGTAAGCTGAACCTAACTAGTTTATTCGTAATCTTATCTATGCCCCCGTTTCTCCAAAAATATAACTTTTATAATATGCTAATTTGCCTCTAGGCGCAAGGGGGGCGTTGACCCTGCTGCTAGAGGCTCCGTTCTCCCACCTCTGGCCCTGCTACACTAGATTGACAGGGCTAGGTAGCCTTCACCTCCAACTGCCGGCCCTGTGCGCTGGGGAAATCTCACGCCATTCAGTATTCCGCGCAGGCACAGTAAGGGAGCCGGCGAGCTCCCTTCACATATTGAACGGGATGGCGCAAGGGTGCATATCTGGGCATAGCTACTGTGAAGGGGCGCATATCTGGGCATAACTGATGTGAAGGGGCACATATCTGGGCATAACTGATGTGAAGGGGCGCATATCTGGGCATAAGTGCTGTGAAGGGGGCCCATATCTGGGCATAACTACTGTGAAGGGGGCACAGTGTAGGTATTACTACTATGTGCAGGTACAAAGGGGGAATAATTACTATTTGGGGTCATTAAGGGGACGGGTTGTGTATAGTTATGCTTTTGTCAGAGTTAGAGGCGTGACCTAGTATGAAAAAAAAATACACATACTGTAAACATATTGACCCATATTAACCCTTTTACTACCGAGCCACTTGTCATCTTAAATCCCAGGCCGATTTTTGCAAATCTGACATGCGTCACTTTATGTGGTAATAACTTTGGAACGCTTTTACTTATCCAAGCCATTCTGAGATTATTTTCTCATGACACATTGTAATTCATGATAGCGGTACATTTGGGTTGATTTATTTCACCTTTATTTATAAAATAATCTAACATTTAGCAAAAATGTAGAAAAATTCCCAATTTTCGAAATTTGAATTTCTCTACTTTTAAGACAGATAGTAATACCTCATAAAATAAAAAAATCAATCAACATTCCCCATATGTCTGCTTTATGTTGACATCATTTTGTAAATGTAATTTAATTTTTTTATTAGGACGTTAGAAGGCTTCGAATTTTAGAAGAAATTTTTCAAATTTTCACCAAAATTTCCAAAACCATTTTTTTAAGCACCAATTCAGTTATAAAGTGATTTTGAGGGGCTTCCGTAAACCACCCATTAATGACCCTATTTTAGAAACTACACCTCTCAAATTATTTAAAACTGATGTTACAAACTTTGTTAACCCTTGAGGTGTTCCACAAGAATTAAAGGAAAATGGAGGTGAAATTTTAAAAATTCACTTTTTTGGTAGATTTTTTTACATTAGTCAATTTTTTATTGCAACACAGCAAGGGTTAACAGCAAAATAAACCTCAATATGCATTACCCTGATTCTTCAGTTTACCTAAATACCCCATATGTGGCGGTAAACTGCTCTATGGGCATGTGCCAGTGGTCAGAAGGAAAGCAGCGCCATATGGATTTTGGAGGCAGATTTTGCTAGAATTGTTTTAAGGCACCATTTTGTATTTGAAGAAACCCTGATGTACCCCTACAGTGGAAACCCTCATTTTTTGCGGGATGAGGTGACGTTTTCATTGGTACCATTTTGGGAACATGAGACTTTTTGATCGCTTGGTATTACACTTTTTGTGAGGCAAGGTGACAAAAAATGGCTGTAATTTTTTTTTTTACAGCATTCACCTGAGGGGCCATCTCATGTGATATTTTTATAGATCAGGTTGTTACGGATGCGGTGATATCCAATGTGTCTATTATTTTTTTTTAAAAATTTACACAGTGAGAGCCTTTTTCAACAGAATAAAATCTTGTTTTTGTGTTGCCTTCTTCTGAGAGCCATATTTTTTTATTTTTTGGGCGATTGTCTTCGGTAGGGGCTCTTTTTTTCTGGGATGAGATGACGGTTTGATGAGTACCATTTTGGGGGACATAAGACTTTTTGATCGCTTGGTATTACACTTTTTGTGAGGCAAGGTGTCCAGAAAATGGCTGTTTTGGCACATTTTTATATTTTTTTTTACGGTGTTTACCTGACGGGGTGGATCATGTGATAGTTTTAGGTCCCTTTCACACGAGCGAGTTTTCCGCGCAGGTGCAATGCGTGACGTGAACGCATAGCACCCGCACTGAATCCTGACCCATTCATTTCAATGGGTCTGTGTACATGAGCATTGTTTTTCAAGCATCAGTTCTGCGTTGTGTGAAAATCGCAGCATGTTCTATATTCTGCGTTTTTTCACGCAGCCCTGGCCCCATAGAAGTGAATGGGGCTGCGTGAAAAACGCATCGCATCCAGAAGCAAGTGCAGGTGCGATTCGTTTTTCACTGATGGTTGCTAAGAAATGTTGTTTGTAAACCTTCAGTTATTTATCACGCGCGTGAAAAACGCATCAAAACACATTGCACCAGCGCAGAAAATACTGAACAACTGAATGCAATCGCAGACAAAACTGACTGAACTTGCTTGCAAAGTGGTGCGAGTTTCACTGATCGCACCCTGAACGCATCCGGCCCCAATCTGCAACGCCCGTGTGAAAGGGGCCTTATAGAGCTGGTCGATACGGACGCGGTGATGCATAATATGTCTACTTTTCTTTTTTCTCATTTTTTACAATTTTTTTAACTTTATTTTGGGAAAAGGACGCTTTTTTTTATTTACTTAAAACTTAAAAAAAAAATTCAACTTTGTTTTTTCTAACTTTTTTTTTCACTTTATTTTTAGTCCCACTCTGATCCCCTGTACAATGCATTACAATACTTCTGTATTGTAGTGCATTAGCTGTAAGTGTATTACACACTGTAATGCGCTTATAGCTTCCTGCCTGTAAGATCCGGGGTGCCGGATCTCACAGGCTCACACGGAAGGCAGCCACGATGCCTAAGGAAGGTATCGGGCTGCCTTCCAAGCCATCGGGTCTCCGTCACAGCAGCCCCATACATCGCACGTGCCGCGGTCAGCGCTGACCGTGGGTATTTAAGCCAGAGCAGCCAGCGAACAGGTTAACAAGATGTTTTTTTATTTGCACGTACAGTATATGTTTATATTTGTATGTGTGGTTTGGAGGAAGGGGGCGCCGGTACCTTCCTTGCATAGGGGCCCTCTGCTGTCTGCCCCTGCCCCTAGGTTTACTCCTCTATTTTGATTTCATAAGGTAAAGAAAAACGTTCACTTTCTGCACGCCATATCCGTCTGTGTTAATTATTTTTGCAGTTGTTGCAGCTCACACCTGCTAAATTATTTCCTAACCTTATAGTAAAGGAAGAAATGTTGACATCAGCGATACTGTAATGGCTTCACATTCGGTATTGCAATGTTTACTTAAGGTGTACCTAAACTTTTAGGTACACTTTGTTAAAATTGATGGGAAATGTTAAAAAAATAATATTTGTAATTTATTTTGATTTATTTTTATTTTTCACCTTTTCATGGGCAATGTGCGCAGTTCCCCAGGGCTCTCTATCGCGTCCTTGGTGTAGTAGGAATGCCAAATTATTTCCTCGGCCATTGTATGTTGAAACTAGATTTGACATACAGTACATTGCCACAGACTCGGATCCAACCACTCAACATGGCTATTTCTTTGGAGTATTGGTTGTCTAGTATGCGGTACTACATTTCCTGCACTGCCCTCTGTCTGTGCCAAGATGGGCTGCTCATTTCGATGACAGGTGTGGGCAGCCCCATGTTATTTTTCTGTTACACTGTGCACTATACAGAAGAAGCTCCAGTCCTCATCATAGAAGGTAATTTACAGCTTCCAGCATCTATTCCATCTATTCCTGTTGACAGGACTTATTTTTCCATCATTTATAACAGAGCCAAACTGAACCGTTATGTGCCCCCATAGTATTAGGACGGAGCAAAATGGAATGCCTCTTAAAGGGTTCCGTTTTGCATTCCATCCTAGAATTCCGTTATAACTCTGTTATAACGGAATTCAATAACGCCAATGCTTACTCGCCCTTAGTTGTCTGCCTATTTTTATTAAATCTTACATTTCTTTTTCTCTTCTCACTCTCTTTATGAGATGACATTTGGGTCTTTGGAAGCAATTACTATTAGTACCAATCTACTCTATCTCTATACATTTCATGCCAGCCATAAGCAGGAGTAATAGGGAATGCAGAGGTTGAGGTTGCAGCCAAGACTTGGAGCCTAAGAGATCATTCTGCACCATCACGGATGGTTCCATAAATTAGAGATAATAGTTGCAAGACAGATTTTACATTGGGTTCCAGTTACTTTAAATTATGTCTGTGGCGATTAAGTAGCATAAGCCTATAATGTTGTGCCAAACATATTCTGCCAAGTGTGAAAATTTTATAAATTTGGAACAGTTTGTGCTATTTTTGCCTGCTCCTAACATCAGGAGGCATAGAACACTATTGATAAATCTCCCCCACTGTCTATGATGGGATATGATCAGTAATATACAAACAGTATATAGTGACCCTGATCAGAAATGAAGTATATGTTACTCGTACATCATTTATCTTGTGAGAAAATTTACAATTCATGTACACAGCCCATTGATGAATATGTCCGATAGCAATGGGTGGTCCGATACCCTCTGGGTGGTTCTGCAACATTAATTACAAAAAAAAAAAAATTCTCTTTGGATCATTGGGATATTTTCTGGTCCTGCCCCTGCACCGCCTGCAGGGTAAATGCGTAGATTTTTATAAATCTAGTTTAGCTACCATTGCTCATCAATCTATGAATCTATCACTTTCCCCGTTTAAACTGAAAATACTTGGCACGGTGTTAACTACTCCATCTAGCCACATCCTCTGCTGAATTGTGTGTTTTGTTTTACTATGCAACTGTTGGTTTATGTAGTACATCCTTGTCCCTGCCAAAATACACATACATAATCAATTTATGGGAAGTAATTTACTGGCTCTCCCACTTAATATCATTAATGTGGGAGAATGCCGCCGCTTCTGCTCTTCCATCACCTACAGCATTAGCTTTTAACACACGCACTGACGCCACAAATACCCTGCGTGTTCACAGCTCATAATTCTTGCATGCCCAGTAGGGATCAACCGATATAGATTTTTTTAGAGCTGATACCGATAACCTATGAACTTTCAGGCCGATAGCCGATAACTTATACCGATATTCTGTGCATTTTCATTTTTGAAAAGACAAAAAAAAAAGGTTCTGTTATGGCGTTCACCACATAGGAGATTTTTTTTAAATTATATTTTAATAGTTTGGACTTTTCGGACGTGGCAATATGTGATATGTTTATTTATTTATTGTTTATATATTTTATATATAAAATTGGGAATGGGGATGATTTATACTTAATATTTTGGTGTTTTTTTTCCATGGTAACCGATCGGACCCCCAGGATTACACTGCTGGGGCTCCGATCAGAAGCTGCCTCTGCCACCAATGAAGAGGAGGGGAGGGGACCCTGTGACCACTACCACCAATTATTTTAATACTGGGGGGCAGGGAGCTGCGATCAGCGTCAGCAGTTAACCCCACCTGAGGGGTTAACTGCCGCTGATCGCAGCTTCCTGTCATATAGGCTGGGCACCGCCTCCTGTATTTGTATTAGACGTTAATTATCATTGGTGGCGCAGTGCATCTGCCCCTCCTCCTCCCGTCTCTCTTCAATGGCAGAGCGGCAGAGGGGGAGGGAGAGAGTGACTCCTTCTCCCCTGTGCTGCTGAGGGAACATGAGCGCGCTAACAGCAGCACGCTCATATTCTGTGTCCTGAACGCATTATCGGCGTTATCGGCAAGGTTAGATGCCGATACCGATAACTTTGAAAATCATGAATATCGGCCGATAATATCGGAGACTCCGATAATCGGTCGATCCCTACCCAGCAGTATAAGGGTTAATAGAGCAATGCATGTTATCCCATGATGTTCATTGGATTTATCAAGGGGAATGGGATACCACATACATGCACACACATACATACTAGAACATCACACACACACAAAAATGTATCCACAAATACCCAGATCTTCTTTGATGCTGTTGTAGCTTCTGCTCTGGACCCCTGAAGCACTCTGGGCCCTTAAAGGCTATGTAGGCATTTTTTTTATTTATTATTGCATTGTACTTATTTTGAGCTAAAAAAAATTTCAATTGGTCTTTATAAAAAATATGGAATCCTTTTTTGTGTACATCGCTGAGATGCTGTAGTAACAGCCTGTGGATTTTCTCTCTTTTCTGTTATTTGGGGAGCAGACGGGCTCCTTATCTCTGCTCTCTGACATTATAAACACTCATTATAGCTCAGTTTTTCTCTTACTGATAAGAATGTGGCTTAAATAAGTGTTTATGAGATAAGGGTTATTAGATGACCGGGGTTCTGTCAGAAAACCTTACCTCGTCAGGTTCCCTTACCCCACGTGACTTCCGGGGGTGTGCCGGGGGTGTGTGTCTCCGCGCAAGCGCAGTACCAGGGCATGGGTAAGGTAAAATAACTGTGAGCACATCGGCACAAAGTAAAAGTAAAAGTACCAGTCACACAATTAGAAAAACAGTTAACCCTTTGTAACTGAAAGGTTACAATATTTTTAATAAAAGCCAATTGAAATATGATTTTTAGCCCAAAATTTATCAAATGCAATCATAAACAAAAATTGCCTCCAAAGGTGTACATAGCATTTAGCATTTTTGTCACTTCAGTGCCATGATTGTCCATATTGTGCTCTGGATGTACCATTAAACCATATCAAACTGCCAGCCCTAAAAACTGACCACCATGATCTATATCTGCTAGACAGATACTGGTGTCCCTGACATGGTCTGCTGGCTTCTCTATAGATCACCAGTAAGTATGGTGACATCACAGATATTAGTGAAGTCTCTAAAATAGTGACATCAGAGGGAGTGGTGATGTTATACCGGGCACTATCAGTGACACTGTCTGAAAAGGCTCCTTTAAGTCTGGAGAATAGGCAGTGATGTCACAGGTGGGAATGTGATAGACAGCAATGTCAACACGATAAACTGAGTACTGCAGCAATGTTAATGAGAGTGCCCAAGGTTTCCCCTTTAAAGAGTCGCTGTACTTTCACACAATTTCATATAATTTAATAGAGAATGGTGTAACTAGCAAATTTCTAAATCACTTCATTTACAAAATATGCCTGCGTCCACCTGAAAAAAAGCTGTAAAGTCATGGCCACTAGGGGTCTGACTTCCACCTAAGGCTACTTTCACACTAGCATCTTTACTGGATCGGGCAGGGTTCAGCAAAAACGCTTCCGTTACTGATAATACAACCATCTGCATCTGTTATAAACGGATCTGGTTGTATTATCTTTAACATTGCCAAGACGGATCCGCATAAACTCTATTGAAAGTCAGTGGAGGACGGATCCGTTTTCTATTGAGGCAGATTGTGTCAGAGAAAACGGAACCGTCTTGCTCCGGTCATGCCAGATCCGTCTTGCTCCGCATCTCAGGACGGAAAGCAAACTACAACATGTTGCGGTTTGCTTTCCGCTATGAGAACGGAACGGAATGCATTTTGGAGCATTCAGTTCTGTTCAGTTCAGTTTTGTCCCCATTGACAATGAATGGGGACAAAATTGAAGCGTTTTTTTTCTCCGATATTGAGCCCCTATGATGGATCTCAATACCGGAAAACTAAAACGCGGTGTGAAAGTAGCCTTAGTTGCAATCCACTGCCTGTTGTCAGGCAAGATCCGTCCCTGGTAACAGAGACTCAGAAGATGGCAGTGGAAGTGGGGGAGTGTCAGAGCTAGCCAAGATCCTGAGCCTGATGAAAGAAACTGCTTCTATGCAGCTTCTGAAGATAACAGGAGTGTCCTTTGTGCCTGTGTGATTGCCCCCTTCTTTTCTGCTCTGTGAGCTCCGGAGCTGAAAACAAACATAGTGGGAAGTAAGGGAAAGGACATCACAGCAGTACAGTGCTGGCAGACGTCACAGAACAGAGACAGCCACTGCTTGTGAGAGAAATGCATCTAGCTGTGTAGCTACTAGCTAAAACAGGGAGTAATATGGCTGAAAAAGACATTTTAGCCCGAAAAAACTGTTCCTTCACAGTTATGATTGTATAAAGTAGTGGAGCCATTATGCAAACTTTATTTTTTATTTTTTATTTTTAACTCAGGTATGCTTTTAAGGATCATTATTAATGGTTTAGTGACTGATGACATCACAAGCAGGGCTATAGTCATATATTAACCTTGAGGCTCAAGGCTAATAGATGTATGCTATTGCTGCATCTGGAATCAGGGCTGACCAATGATGGAGGATGCTCCATACCAGAAGATGACATAGAGGGTTTGACGCCAGGAGGGCCAAGATCACTGCTTAAATGGCGCCAACACTGATTATGTTATTCTGAAGTTTTGAGGGAAGTGGGCCATGTAATGATCTTAAAGGGATTATGACATCACAGGGCTGATGAAGTCACTAGGAGTATAAATTTAGTACCTACGACCTCAGTTACCAGATACCAGCAGTAGCTGCACCAGTGAGCAGAGGTGGCCCAGAGATCTTATGTAATGGGCATGTTGATGACATCGACTGGCATGTCCCCTTAAAGTGAGAATGTGACAGTTTATTGCACACTTGCATTGCAGTTGCAGTCTCCTTGATATGACAGAAATGCCAGATCTATCTTACAACTCAGCTAAAATTCTGTAAATTATTATAATTCTTTATTTTAATATTATTTTCAGTCCCCATGAAGGTCCATGACCATGTAAAAGCTAATATTCTTTATAAGTCATATAAAGGGGGTACATGATTATTCCATTTAATAACGCAAAAACACAAATGCAATCACACTCTGCAAACCAGCACTCTGCCCTGCCTCTATGCTGGATGTTGAATGAGGCATTGGTGTACATTTTGGCCAAAGCGTAATAAGCCACTCACCACGTCAAGGTCGCCTCCATGAGTGGTCCCTAACACTAGTTCCTACCTGTTATGGGCCATGACAGCCACACAAAGTCCAGGGAGCGCAGGTACAGCATGCACGCCAAGTACACTCTGCTTTTAACCCCGTCCGGTGCCATTACAGCTTTCATCGGATCCAGGGATGCAAGTACTAACATGCATGCTGAGCCCACTATATACTTCTCCTGGAGCCAAATGGCTACTGGTAGGTGCTATATAAGCAGACTCAGTTTTATACTGACTACTATTCCATTTAATATACACCTTACTTGTTAATTCCAAATGTACGCAGAGCGAACAAACGCCCGGTATAGTCGCTGTTCTAAAGCAATGACGTGTTATAAACCAAAACTGGACTCAGAACAGCTTAATCTGAACAAGTACAAAAACTTTTATTGAACTCACAATAATAAAAATTACATATCCATACATATAGATGAGCAGCACAATGCCACACAGGATAACGTTATATGGTCTGTAGTAAAACAAATAACAATAAATAATCCCAGACCATGCAGAATGTATTCTTACATGGCTAACAGTCAATACAATATAAAGTGCATAGTGCAAATTGTAAACAATAACTAGGGGAAAATTACAAAAATCAATACAGACCAAGTCCTCCTGGATCCCTACACGTGTTTCGCGTTTTGCTTCCTCAGGGGAAGCAAAACGCGAAACACGTGTAGGGATCCAGGAGGACTTGGTCTGTATTGATTTTTGTAATTTTCCCCTAGTTATTGTTTACAATTTGCACTATGCACTTTATATTGTATTGACTGTTAGCCATGTAAGAATACATTCTGCATGGTCTGGGATTATTTATTGTTATTTGTTTTACTACAGACCATATAACGTTATCCTGTGTGGCATTGTGCTGCTCATCTATATGTATGGATATGTAATTTTTATTATTGTGAGTTCAATAAAAGTTTTTGTACTTGTTCAGATTAAGCTGTTCTGAGTCCAGTTTTGGTACACCTTACTTGTTGCAGAACCTCTACTTTTTCACTCCATCTAATATATAAAGCTGAGTGTATGTGTGTATGTATGTATGTCCGCTAAAGGAATCTGCATTTACAATCACGAAATTCGGCAAACAGGTGTCCAGGGAGGTTTTAGACCGGTCTCAGCTCTCTGGCAAATACCGTTCCTGAGATAGTCCCAAAAAATGCATTAGCCAATAGTAACCTGGTCACATGACCCTTATCAGCCAATAGAAGCTCGCAGGCCCTTAGTCTCCACATACACACAGTTTTACACCAGGTTTCCATAACAACCCAGCCATTTTTCTTCACTGCTGTAGGTCAGCTTTAAAGGGTTTCTGTCACCCCAATTTTCACTATTAAACAGGCTGACATTATAGATGTGAAAATGTCATCTGAATTTTTTAACTCTGCATTTCTTTTATTTAAGTATGCCCCCGTTTTCGTGTAATTGTAACTTTTATTATATGCAAATGAGCCTCTAAGAGCAGGGGGGTGTTGCACCTCCTAGAGGCTCCGTTCGCCCACCTCATTTCCACACCCTTCTATATTGATTGACAGGATCAGGCCAGCATTGGTTCTCCTGCTGGCCCCGTCTGCCGCGTAAATCTAGTGCCTGCGCCGCCCCGTTCAGTATTCGGGGCAGGCGCAGTAAGAAAGCTGCTGTGGAGGTCACTATTAAGGGGGGGGGGGGGGTGCTGTAGAGGTCACTGTTAAAGGGAAGGTCTGCTGTTTAGTTCACTGTTAAAGGACCGGGCTGCTGTGGAGGTCACTGTTAGGGGGCGGGACGCTGTGGAGGTCTCTGTTAAGGGGCGGGACGCTGTGGAGGTCTCTGTTAAGAGGGAAGGGAACGGTGGAGGTCACAGTTAAGGGGATGGTCTGCTATGCAGGTCAGTGTTAAGGGGTGGGGTGCTGTAGAGGTCACTGTTAAGAAGGCGGGGTGTTGTGAAGGTCACATTTTAAGGGAATGGAGCTCTGTAGAGGTCACTGTTAAGGGGGCGGGTTATTGTGGAAATCACTGTTAACGAGATGGGGTACTGGGGAGGTCACTAATACAGGGGCGGCCGATGTGGAGGTCACTGTTAAAGGGGTGGGCTGCAGTGGAGGTCACTGTTAAGGGAGAGGGATGCTGAAGAGGTCACTGTGAAAGGGGATGGCTGCTGTGTAGGTCACTGTTAAGTGGATGGTCCGCTATGCAGGTCAGTGTAAGGGTGGGGTGCTGTAGAGGTCACTGTTAAGGAGGTGGGGTGTTGTGGAGGTCACATTTTAAGGGAACGGAGCTCTGTGGAGGTCACTGTTAAGGGGGCAGGTTATTGTGGAAATCACTGTTAACCAGACGGGGTACTGTGGAGGTCACTAATACAGGGGCGGTCGATGTGGAGGTCACTGTTAAAGGGGAGGGCGCTGTGGATGTTACTGTTAAAGGGTCAGGGTACTGTAGATGTCACTGTTTGTCAATGTGTGGTTCACTGTGACAGTTGTGGCCGTGTAGGGTGGATCCAGGCTCTCTTGGGTACTGGCAGCAGGATGACTCCTGTGTATGCTGGTTGCTTGGGGCTGTGTGCTGGCTGCGGTGTCTTGTGTCAACTTTTTCCCGTGAATGTGTGTACTCCCTGTCTGCATCTTTGTGCAGTTCTTATCACTCTTGCCGTGTAGGCTGGCTGCAGGCTGTCTCGTGTACTGGCTGAGGGCTGACACCTGTGTATGCTGGTTGCTTGGGACTGCGTGCTGGCTGCAGTGGTGTGTGTGAACTGTGGCCTGTGTTTGTGGCTTTCGTGTCTGCATATCTGTGGCTCCTGTCTCTGGTGCCATGTAGGCTGGCTGCCTGCACTTTGTGTACTGGCTGTGGGTATCCCCATGTATGCTGGTTCTGCGATGTGTGCTGGCTGCGGCCTTGTGTGTGAACTGGGGCCTGTATCGTTTGTTCTATGGCTCTGGTACTCCTGGTTCTGATGGGGTTAACTTCCCCTGGTCTGTTCCTGGGTGTGTATTATCAGGTGCCCTCCTTATGCAGCTATATCTATCTGTGAGCTGTGGGGCTTGTGGTCAGTCTGTCCTGGGCCTTGCTGGGTGTAGCACCTTGCTTCTCACCCAGGAGGTTCTGTCTGTCCTGTGCCTTACTGGGTGTAGCCCCTTGCTGCTGACCCAGTTTTTTTTTTTACCATCTGCCCTTCTGTGTGGTGTTGCCTGGTAATGAGTTGTTGTTGTTGTTGCTTTGTCTGTACCTGTCCTGTGATGTTGTTGATGTTGTTATCCTTGTCAATGCCTTCCCTGTTCTCTGTCTGTATCTACTCTGTTCCATGTTTAGCCTAGCAGTGCTCTAACTGTATCTGATAGCCTGGCAGTGCTAAACTGCTTCTGATCCTGTTCCATGTCCAGCCTGGCAGTGCCTACTGCTTCTGATCTAGTCTGTTCCTTGTCTGTCCTGCAGTGCCTTACTGCTTCTGTTTCTGTGTTTGTCCTGCCTTCGTAAGAGGGCCCCTGGGTTCTCCGGAGGGAGGATCTCAAGTCTGTGCGCAGCTCTGCCTGAGACCGCCATGCTTCCATTCTGCTTGGTGTCCAGGCATCTGCTTCTGTGCTGGTTTCCATTTGTCTTGTTGTCTCATCCATGTCCTGTGTTTGTTTGGGTTCCATGTCTGTTGTCTGTTCCGTGGTGGTTTCACCAGCCTGGTTCTCTGCAGGTAGGGGCCAAGTGTACCAAGACCTTCCTGGAGGTGCGACCAGTGAGCCGTCGGCTCAGTTCATCCCCACCACCAGGGGCTCCGTGAAGAACGGGGCAAACTGGCTCTTCGCCCTCTCGGTTTTGCCTCTGGTCTGGCGGTGAACTTGGTTCTGTGGTAGTTCTACCACTATTGCCTTACCTGCATATGTACTGTCATGTTCTTTTATTACATTTGTAATAAAGTATTCTGTTGTTCTCTGGTCTGAATCTTGCCTGTGTACTGTTGGCAAGACGTCCCGAGGTATGCCTTGGGCCTCCGGCATGTGACACTGTTATACAGGTGAAACTCGAAAAATTTGAATATTGTGCAAAAGTCCATTTATTTCAGTAATGCAAATTAAAAGGAATTGCATTAATGCAGCTTCAAATTAGAATTATGTGAAAAGGTTCAATATTCTCGGCTCAAAGTGTCACACTCTAGTCAGCTAATTAATCCATACCCCCTGAGTAAAGGGGACCTTTGGGGTTTCATAAACTGTAAACTATAATCATTCAAATTATAACAAATAAAGGCTTGAAATATCTCGCTTTGCCTGTAATGAGTCTCATATATTAGTTTTACCTTTTAAGTTGCATTACTGTAATAAATGAACTTTGCACGATATAAATTTTTTTAGAGTTTCACCTGTAGTAGATACTGTCGATATCTGTTAACGACACACACAAACATTAAATGATGAAATATACCCTCTTAGGTGTGGCATAGCAAGGTGCTGATTAGACTTCCCACAATAAAAGTACACTCTGAAATGTGCACAGTTTTGCCTTACTGGGGGTCAGTATCTGGTGTGTCCACCATTTGCCTCACACAGTGCAACACATCTCCGTCGCGTAGAGTTGATCAGGTTGTTGATTGTGACCTGTGGAATGTTGGTCCACTCCTTTTCAATAGCTGTGCGAAGTTGCAGAATATTGGCAGGAACTGGAACACGCTGTCGTATATGCCGATCCAGAGCATCCCAAACATGCTCAATGGGGGACATGTCCAGTGAGTATGCTGGCCATGCAGGAACTGGGATGTTTTCAGCTTCCAGGAATTGTGTACAGATCCTTGCAATATGGGGCTGTGTATTTATTATCATGTTGCAACATGAGGTGATGGTCGTGGATGAATGGCACAACAATGGGCCTCAGGATCTTGTCACGGTATCTCTGTGCATTCAAAAGGCCATCAATAAAATGCACCTGTGTTCGTTGTTCATAACATACACCTGCCCATACCATAACCCCACCGCGGGCCACTCGATCCACAACGTTGATGTCAGCAAACCGCTCACCCACACGACGCCACACACGCTGTCTGGCATCTGCCCTGAACAGTGAAAACCGGGACTCATCCGTGAACAGAACGCCTCTTCAATGTCCCAGACACCATCGAATGTGAGCATTTGCCCACTAAAGTCGGTTACGACGACGAACTGCAGTCAGGTCCAGACCCCGATGAGGACGACAAGCATGCAGATGAGCTTCCCTGAGATGGTTTCTGACAGTTTGTGCAGAAATTCTTTGGTTATGCAAACCGATTGTTGCTGCTGCTGGCCAGGTGGCTGGTCTCAGACCAGGGATGGGCAAACTCGGCCCTCCAGCTGTTTTAAAACTACAAATCCCATCATGCCCTGCTGTAGGCTGATAGCTGTAGGCAGACTGGAAATGAATGGATTTGTAGTTTTACAACAGCTGGAAGGCCAAGTTTGCCCATCCCCAGGGCTGTCTTTACCAAGGGGCAAAAGGGGCAGCTGCCCTGGGCCCAGTTGCTCCTGGGGGGCCCAAGGCAGCTGCCTCTTGAGCCCTGCTAGCTACTGCCCCGGGTGTCAAGCTGTCTGTGTACTTTAACGTTGGGATCTAGGACCTTAATGACATAATCATCATGTGACCAGTAACCTAGCAATTACTGGTCACATGGCTATGAGGTCATCACAGGTCCTATCAGGAGTGTTGCAGAAGTTAACTGTGGAGCTTTTTTGTGTGAAGATTACATCAGAAAAAGGTGACAGGAGCTGTTATGTTAATATACTGTAAACTACTGTATAGTGGGGTGCTGTATATTGTGTGGGGGCCTGTATACTGTGGGGGGCTGTATATTGTGTGGGACTGTATACTGTGTGGTGGGCTGTATACTGTGTGGTGGGCTGTATACTGTGGGGGGCCTGTATACTGTGGGGCACCTGTATACTGCGGGGGCCTGTATACTGTGTGGTGTGCTGTATACTGTGTGTTGGGCTGTATACTGTGTGGGGGACTGTATACTGTGTGGGGGCCTGTATACTGTGTGGTGGGTTGTATACTGTGTGGTGGGCTGTATACTGTGTGGGGGCCCGTATACTGTGTGGGGGCCTGTATACTGTGTGGTGGGCTGTATACTGTGTGGTGGGCTGTATACTGTGTGGGGCTGTATACTGTGGGGGCCTGTATACTGTGGTGGCTGTATACTGTGTGGTGGGCTGTATACTGTGTGGGGGCCTTATACTGTGTGGTGGGCTGTATACTGTGTGGTGGGCTGTATACTGTGGGGGGGCCTGTATACTGTGTGGTGGGCTGTATACTGTGTGGTGGGGCTGTATACTGTGTGGTGGGGCTGTATACTGTGTGGGGGGGGGCTGTAAACTGGGTGGGGGTCTGTATACTGTGTGGGGGCCTGTATACTGTGTGGGGGCCTGTATACTGTTTGGGGGCCTGTATACTGTTTGGGGGCCTGTATACTGTGGTGGGCTGTATACTGTGTGGTGGGCTGTATACTGTGTGGGGGGGCTGTATACTGTGTGGTGGGCTGTATACTGTTTGGGGGGCTGTATACTGTGGGGGCCTGTATACTGTGTGGGGGCCTGTATACTGTGGGGGGCTGTATAGTGTGGGGGGGCCTGTATAATGTGTGGGGGGGGGCTGTATAGTGTGGGGGGCTGTATATTGTGGAGTGCTATACTGCTGTACTGTATACTGTGGGGGCTGTATACTGTGGGTGCGGTATAGTGTGGAGTGCTATACTGCTGTACTGTATAGTGTGGGAGGCTGTATCATGTATAGTTTGGGGTGCTGTATACAGTGAGGTGTTGTATACAGTGAGGTGTTGTATACTGTGAGGTGTTGTATACTGTGGGCTGCTATACTATATACTGTGGGGTACTGTATAGTGTGGGGTGCTATACTGCATACTGTGTGGTGCTGTATACTATAGGGTGCTATACTGCATACTGTGGAGTGCTGGGGTGCACTGTAACACTAGGGTGAGCCGAGCCCTGGTCTCCTTCCTGCAGAGCGGTGCCCACTTCCAGCCTGAGCCCAGCTGCCCAGAGCGCTGATCCTGAGCCGCTGGAGTCTTCAGAACTGGAAGTATTTACAGTCATTCACTGTACTCTACCAGGTGTGTGGATTTTTTGTGTGTGTGTTGTGGTGGAGGGCGTGATTGCCTGCTAAGGTGTGGGAAGGCGGGATCCAGGGGGCCCAAGTAAATTTTTGCCCAGGGTCCAATCAATATTAAATACGGCCCTGCCCATCCCTGTCTCAGGCGATTATGGAGGTGAACATGCTGGATGTGGAGGTCCTGGGCTGATGTGGTAACACGTGGTCTACGGTTGTGAGGCCGCTTGGATGTACTGCTAAATTCTCTGAAACGCTTTTGGAGATGGTTTATCATAGAGAAATTAACATTCATTGCACGGGCAACAGCTCTGGTAGACATTCCTGCAGTCAACATGCCAATTGCATGCTCCCTCAAACGTTGTGACATCTGTGGCATTGTGCTGTGTGATCAAACTGCACATTTCAGAGTGACATTTTATTGTGAGCAGTCTAAGGCACACCTGTGCAATATTCATGCTGTCTAATCAACACCTTGATATGCCACACCTGTGAGGTGGGATGGATAAGTGATTACAATGTTACAGCGACAGGCTACATTTATTGGGAAAAACTGTAGAATTGAAAAAAGGCTCTAGGACCTGGATACAAGATTAGTTATGGTTGGGCATGGAGGTATACAGGTTCTGTACGGTATCCTGAAGCACATTTACCCACAGATGTTACAGCTGGGCCTGTAGATCCTGCACACTGGTAGGCTGTTGAATCTGGTGTCCCAGCTGGTCCCATAAATGCTCGATTGGCAATAAAACCGGTGACCGTCAAGACATGGAGCTGTTGTAATATGGTGGTTACATTTGGGCGAAACCCTTGCTGTGTGCGGATGAGCATTATCCTACTGAATAGTAGCAGTTGGAAGCCTGGTCATGAGAGTAACACATGTGGCTGCAGCATGTCCTGCTCATATCTCTGAGCTGTTATTGTCCCTCGTATCATACTACTAGAGGTGACCGACTGTCGTATGCGATGGCTCCCAGATCATCACACCAGCATTTGGGGCAGTGTGTTGCTCCACAGCAAAGGCAGGATGGAAGTGCTCACCATGAGGCCTCCGTACTACTTGACAGTTGTGGTATCCCAAATGGAACCTGGATTCACTGCTAAAGTCCAGGTTTCTCATTTAAGACACCACTAAAAATGAAGGAGATGGTAGCGGGCTGTCAATGGCAGAACACGGAACAGGTGCAGTGCCACCAAATTTCCTTCTAAGCGCCTGGAAATGGTCTAGGCAGAGACAGGGGTGT
The DNA here is from genome assembly GCF_014858855.1 of Bufo gargarizans. NCBI lineage: Eukaryota > Metazoa > Chordata > Amphibia > Anura > Bufonidae > Bufo > Bufo gargarizans. The sequence continues at coordinate 21,774,242 of NC_058090.1, read as the reverse complement.
GTAGTGAAGGTGCCACCTTTGTCTGGATGGTGGACAACGAAACTGTGGGAGCTGCTTGTGCTTGTTGGTGGATCAAATGATCCTCTCTACTGGTTATCTGTCTGGAGCCTGTTTGCTGTGTGAGCATGCCCTCACATAGCCACTGCTCACAACATCTAACAGCTAGGTTAGAATTGCCTAGATCAGGGATGGGCAAATGGTGGAAAATCGATTGAAATGAGAAATCTGCTTATTTCAGTCTCAAAGTCTGTCAACTGGTAAAAGTGCCCTCTCTCAAAGTCTGTCAACTGGGCAAAATGTCTCAGAGTGCATCATAGAGGCATGTTTAGCAGTCAGTGTTCGTTCACTATCCAACTATCTAAACTATCCAAAAGTAACATCTGAGAGTCTTTTCGTAGGGAAGTGTGGGGAGCAGTTTTATGCCCTCTTGTGGCAAAACGAAATGTCTAATCAGACCACACCTGTAATGGTTTACATAGCTGCCCGAGACAGAACAGTTTTCAGAGTCTTGCATCTGACATCTGGATGCGTATCTTTTTCCTTTTTGTCAATGTGTATATAGCGATGCATCAAATTCCATTTTTCATATTCTCAGACCATTGGTGAAGCTGGGAAACATTGAACCTTAACAGAAGAGTTTTGATGCATGAATGTTGAGCTAAGCATGCATGTTAAAGAGTTCATATTGAATGGAGATTCAGAAGGCAGTCGCTGTTCCTGATACAGAAGGCAGTCGGGGGTACCTCTGTGCAGAAGAAATCACTAAGGCCTCGTTCACACTTCAGTGTTTGGTCAGTGATTTCCATCAGTGATTTGTGAGCCAAAACCAGAAGTAAAGCCTCCACAGATATGAGGTAGAAGGGAAAGATCTGCTCCTGTTCTGTGCTTAGAGTTGTACCTGGTTTTGGCTCACAAATCACTGATGGAAATCACTGACTAAACACTGAAGTGTGAACGAGGCCTAAAGGACAGGCAAGTCCTAATGATATGTCATCACTCGTTTAGTGGGAAAACACCTAAAGCAGGGGTGCACAGCCTTTTCTGGTTAAGGGGCCACATTGTCAGACTGAAGCAATCCCAAGGGCCGGAAATAAAACTGAAAGGGGTATTACCAACTAATATTCAGTATTTATGTCTTATTGTATATATACTGTATATAGTATTCACCCTAAATGTCTGGTTACACTTCCAGGACTCACATCTAATTGAAGAATGCATAAAAAATACTTGTGATCAGCCACAAGACATAGACATACATGTCTGTTACCAGATGGTTGGGGGCTGCACAGCATGGTATTGAGGGCTGCATGTGGCCCCTGGGCTGCAGGTTGTGTACCCCTAACCTAAAGGCTGATTTCACACCTAGGTTTTTTTGCATTTTTCATGTTGTTTTTATAAGCATTTTTCATTTTTTTTCTGCTTTTTTTTCTATGGTGAATTACAGTATTAAAGGGGTTATCCAACCTCTATAATGCCCCCTCGAATTCCTGGGCCCCTCACACACTTTTGTACTTACCTCTCTCTTCGGCATCTGTATCGCTTCTGATGCCCGCATGGCTGCCGCTACATCTCCCATCGCGCGGATCAAATGTGGAGCAAAGGGGGGGTGGGGCATTTGAGCAGCCAATAGCAGGCCGCGACGGGAACGAGTCTCTCTAGCATCACGATGGTATGTAGACTCGTTCCCGTTGTGGCCTGCTATTGGCTGAACACCCTCCGTCGCCGTATGTTTTGATCCGTGTGAAGGGAAGATGCAGCGGCGGCCATGTGGGCATCAGAAGTGACACAGGTGCCAGGGAGCGAGGTAAGTACAATCTGTGTGAGGGGACCGGGCATTTTTGGGGTTGGATAACCCCTTTAACTTCACTACAGACAAAGCATTTTTTGCACTGTGTTGGTGCTTCTTTGGTGTTTTTTTTTTTTGCAGCATGCAGTATTGTTTTTTTTTTCAGACATTTTTTCCATAGGAATCACCGCGGGAGGGGAAAAACTGCAAAAAAAAAAAGTCTGATCTATACGCCACAAAAATGTGGAAAAAAAGGTAAAAGCACGTGGCACCTCTAAGTATACTTACCTTTAGAATTCCTCATTGGACCCTCGCTGTCGCAGCTGCTATAGTGACGCATAGAACAGTCGCAGTGATAGAAAGGGGCATTAACTGCAGCAACTGCCATTTTACTAGTAATGATTAATACATTGATTATTTATTATACCAAGTGCTGTACTAAACCAACCCAAATTTTAATGAGAAACATGAAAAGCGCGTGGTGTCTTCCAAGAACCTAACAAGTCATCTGTAGTCATTTTCTTCACTTACAGCCTTGCTGCTGATCACTGTAAGGGTTGCCAGGAAATGTTTTTTTCATTATATCACTTGGCTTAACAGTAAAGGGAACCTAGCAGATCACACATGATGTATCTGGCACATCTGCTACAGCTCTGCCCATCATGACCGCCTGAGCTTGTGTGTGAAGCGGCTTTAATGGAGTATATTTAGGCGCACATAAAGTTATACAAGAGTCATAATTGTCACAATTGTTTAACAATAAATTTTTATTGGTATGAAGAGCAGGATTCTTGAATGGTACTAGAGATGTCTTCCTCTAAATGTGGCGGAGCAGTAAAGAATTACAGTGATCTAGTAAAGCTGGAAATGGCAGATATTAAGAAATAAATCCTTTTCTTAACGCTGAATATTGCTTCACATAAAGCTTCCAGGATCCATATTTTAAAAACGGTAGATTCAGAAATGCCGTCCTGGTAAAGGATGTGCAAAATAAAGAATGAAGAAACTACTCAATGTCCTGCTGTTTTTTCTCTACAGCTCCTATGCGTGCAAACGGGGTCAGACTGGCCATACAGCGAAAGTTCCTGGTGGACCGATGCCCAGGGGGCCGCCCGAGCTCTCCTCAGGGCCACCAGCTGGATACCTAATGATCTGATGCTCTCAGTAGTAACTAATGATAGATGTAGTGTTGAGCGAATCAAAGTATCCAAAGTGGACTTTGATGCAAATTTCAGGAAGAATTCGATATGTCACGAAGCCGAATTTCCTTGCGCTTCGTGGTAACAAATCAATTTTTCCTGAAATGCCGGTAAAAAACAAAACAAAAAAAAATGCATACTCACTTATCCATTTCCTTACGGAGAGGCCGTTGTGGCCATCTTGATTGGCGCAAGATTTGGCGCGTTTTCTTCAATAAAGATGGCCGCGACGGCCTCTCCTCGAGCAAATGAATGAGGAATGTTTTTTTTTTTTTTTTTAACCGCTGATTAACCCCTGAAAGACAGATCAGGTCAGATGCCATGATCAGCTTTGAGGGGTTCAATGACCGGGGGTTGGCGTGATTGCCATTCCCCGTCATTGTGCCCGCTACATACAATGGAATGAGATTTGTGATGAAGTAATTCATAACTAATTTAATTTCTTTGTGAAGCAGCCGAATCAAAATTTTGATAACTTTGCTAATCTCTAATTGTGAGCCAACTCCATGAATGGGGGACACAGAGACAAGATCAGCACCTGTTCTGTGTTTTGGACTCACCTGGTTTTAGCTCATAATCACTGATGAAAATCTTGTTGATTGCAACTGTCTCTTAATAGTTAAAAATCAATCAGTAATTCCGGACCCCCTGGACTGAAAGGGGTTGGCTCAAAAAGATTTATCACCTATCCACATGATCACCAAGGGTCTAATTGCTGGGACCCCCACTAATTCCAAGTACAGGGGCCCCTTTGAGAATGCAGCAGAGGTGCGCAAGTGTGATTACTGCTTCATTCACTGTCATGGGCCTGCCGAGTACAGCGCTTGGCTATCTCTGGCAGTGAATGGAGCAGTGTTCACTATCACTTCGTTCACACAGGGGACTCAGTGTGTGACCCACATTGTCATGATTAGTGGGGGCCCCAACAGTCAGACCCCCAGCAATCATATATTTATCACCATTTCCTACCGAGTGAGAGTTTTAATCACGGAGGAAGATTTTTGAAAACTGTCTAAATGAAAAACTTTGTTGCCCATAGAAACCAATGGAAACACTGATTTCATTTCTTATTGCGCTCTTGAAAAATGAAAGCCGTGCTGTAATTGGTTTCTATAGACAACCAAGCCAATTTTTCTTTAAAGGGGTTGTCCTTTGAAAAATATTCTACACTTTTGGATCTGAATACTTTTGTAATTGCATGTAATAAAAAATCTAGCATAGCCACTGAGTTATTCTATAAAATGTATCTGTATAGCGCCACCTGCTGTATGTTTTCTTATTATTTCTTTGACCTGCTCGCTGAGATGGCCGCACATGCTCAGTTTCATCCTTCAACTGCCTCCTGAGCTATAATAGGGAGGGAGCAGGACACGCCCCCTGAGCTGCAGCAGAAAATACACTCTCCTTGAGCTGTCAGCTTGATATAAATCTAGCAGAGCAATGAATGTGGAGATCTCTAGATCCATGGGAGGTACAGGGCTGGTTCTAGCTTTGTTAGAAAGAGATTGCCATGTACTATATGTTGTCTGTGTACGCCGCTGTTCCCCTGCTTACCGCCGTGGTCCCGGGTGCCATGTTCAGCGGTGATCTGCTACCAGTGTTTCCTTTCAGCCTTGGCCACATCATGCTTGCTGCAGCATTTCCTTAAGGGCCGGCGCGTGTCACTTCCTGTGTTCTGCACATATATAAGTGGCTCAGCCCCCTTCCCAGATGCCTCAGTGTCAAGGTCCTTGTGTCCTGATTAGGTTCCTGATATCTGCTTGTGTTCCTGACTCGTACTTGTATTCCTGGACTCTGCAACCTGTTTAATCCCTGCCTGCTTGCCTTGACTCTCCTGTTGCCGACCCAGATCTCCTGACCTGTACCTGTGCCACCTGACCTATTGCCTGTTTGACTTCGCCTCTGCCTCATCCTTTGGTCCTGCACTGTTGCTCCTGGTTACGACTTGGCCTGATGACAACGCCTGTGCTTCTGGTACCTTGTTCAGGTACCTCCTTTTCAAGAGGTAGAGACCTGGTATTCCCCTTGGGAAAGTTTCCTCAAGAGGTAGCGACCTGGTGTTCCCCTTGGGAAAGTCTCCTCAAGAGGTAGCGACCTGGTGTTCCACTTGGGAAAGTCTATCCCCACCATCAGGGCCTGGGGTAATGTGAAGATCGAGGGCTTCACTTAGACAACGCCCTTAGAGGAGGTAGGACACGTGGCACAGTGGGTTCACACCCGCTGGTTCGTGACAGTCTGATACATTTTTACATTAGTCGTGGAATAGCCTCTTTAAGGCAGTTTTTAAAAATCTCAATGTTGTTTGTGAATGAACCCTTTTAAAGGGCACGCCCAATATGATCCATATTATACCTTATATTCCATAGGCCAGTCGGACGATTTGGTGAGTCTGTATATTGGGCGTACTGAATCGCCTATATCAGTATACTATACTCCATACCAAAATATCCATGGAATTACCCAGCATGCTCATTTTTTATTCCTTTTCTCCATAAATTGTGCAAAACTTCAAACCTCATAACATCCCTTGTAATAAATCTATACGCTGAGCGCCCAACAGATCCAAGAATACCATTATGCAAAACACGGCGTCTAATCATCTGCTCAGCTACAACGGTGCCTCTAAAGTGAACTCAGGGGGGGCGTGCACAACTACGTCAATTTACAGTTTTCACGATCCCGCAGCTATTCACAGGAACACAGACTTTTGTTTTATTTACGGATATAAAAGCCTCATTGCCATTTGGAGCCGTTCACTTGGATGGAGAATTTAAAGTTGTAAATTTCGCCTCAGGAGACGCACATTTTCGCTCGACTTTTAGATTGAAAATTGCTGGCGGGTTATTACGGCACTCACCGTATTACGTTAAAAATGTCGATTCACGTGCTGAAATCCTTACCTGCCTCTATTTTTTTTTTAACATGCCAAAATACGGTATGTCAAAGCAAATGAGCAAATAATCGGTAAAATGCAGAGGTTATTCAAATTTCAGTGTAATGGGGGGTGAACAGGAAAAGAGACGCCACTGTGTTTTGCATACGTATTTTTAGTCACACAGCGCAACCTAGTGGACATAAAGTGAACTGTGGTAGACCAATACATTCAGTCATCTCCCTGCCCCTGCTTGTAAAAACAGACTACTGAATGCAGGCTAAGGACATATATACCACGGAGCCTGCTGAATCATATAGAGTGATGTCATCCAAAATGGGAAATGCTGATAGTTTCCTCTGGCACTAATGATATATTGAAATAGCGAGGCACTGAAGCACCAGGGTCCTGTGGCAGGAATGTCTAATGTGCACCAACAGACAGCAGGTTCCCTCCCACATAGGCCTGGCCATACAGTAGATAGCTTTGTGCCTTCTCTAAAAGTAGAATTCTGGTGTAGAGTTTCAGAGAAAAAAGTTCTGCATCAATGAGTAACATATAGAAAGCCGTTCTATAGAATGCCCACTGTTTCATGGTATATTTATATAGTTGTTATTATTCTATTACCTTTACAGCAGCAACAAATTTTACAGCCTTTAGCAGGAAATACATAGGATACCCCAGGGGATAGTATACAATACAACTACTTCTACTACTGGGCTATGCGGCTGCTGCATACAGAGTTTCCTTTTTTGATACTGCACTCTTTTTCTACTTTTTATATATATATATATATAATATTTATTGTTTGCTAGTGCACTTTATATTTAGTGATGTTTTACTGTCACCGTGCTAAGTAAATCCTCTACTTTATTTCTTAGAAGAGATTTCTACAATAGTCTCTTGTTTTTCTGATATTTCGTCGTGTTTCAGCATTGCTGACTTGCCCATGGGTCAGTTATGTACACGTAGCTGCATAATTGAGTGTTATAGCGGTTTTTAATGGTTTTTTTTTGTGTTACGTAATTATAGTCAGAAAGCCGTTTGTTTTTCAGCCTGTGCCTTTTGGTTGAAGTCTGGGGCATTTCGGTGCATACACTCCAATTCATTTTATTGGTATCTAATTTCTGTTATATTATACATGGGATGCCGCCCAAGACTGCTTCACTTATAATCTAATGTATCTATTCAGCATTAAATCTTACTCCTAACTAGGTTACTTTTCATTGGAATCAAAATAGTCTATTTTTATGCTTTTGGGATATCTAATTATATATCCAGCTAACTATCTACTATTAAACTAAAAATCTGCAGCACTCAAAAAAACTATGGAATCTATTGTCTCATGTTCAGTGCAATCTATCTATCTATCTATCTATCTATCTATCTCATATCTATCTATCTATCTATCTATCTATCTATCTATCTATCTATCTATCGTCTATCTATCTATCTATCTATCTCATATCTATCTATCTATCTATCTATCTATCTCTTCTCTCTCTCATATCTATCTATTATCTATCTATCTATCTATCGATCTATCGTCTATCTATCTATCTATCTATCTATCTATCTATCTATCTCTTCTCTCTCTCATATCTATCTATCTATTATCTATCTATCTATCTATCTATCTATCTATCTATCTCATATCTATCTATTATCTATCTATCTATCTATCTCATATCTATCTATCTATCTATCTCATATCTATCTATCTATCTATCTATCTATCTATCTCTCATATCTATCTATCTCATAACTATCTATCTATCTATTGTCTATCAATTTTATCTGTTATCTATCTATCTATCGCTGTATATCATTTTACACAGTAAGCTACTTATACAGCAATATTTAATGATAACGTACAATTATTTTAAGGCTCCATTTACAAAAAATGTGCCCAAAATATGGATCTAAATACACATATTAAAAATGTGAACTATGTATATTCAACTCTCTATTGATGTCCATGTTGTGTTTCTTCTGATGTTTTATGCTCTTTTGCATGTTAGCTCTATTTTCTTTCAAATTTTCATATTTTCTCCCATATTTCAGATATGAATTCAGGTAAAAGGACTATTCACGTACGTTACAATTTCACCACCATCATTACTAACATACATAGCTATGGCATATATAGCTATTCTTTTGGTCAAGACTTTTAATTTAATATTAGGGCAGATTTGAAATGTAGAAAATAGAAATAGAAACAATGACACCCATAGAATGAAATGAATTATGGTTTATGACTAATCTCATGATCATCTGAAGGAAGGTTGATGACAATGAAGACACGTAAAGATTTCTAAACACATGGTTTATATAAATATATACATGAATTCTCCCATCTCACCTTTTCAACCACATTATTTCCGCCTCTATGTCTTATGGAACTTAATATATTTTTAGCATAAATAATATCCGAACATTTGCTGAGGACAGTAAATTCTTGTCGTTTATGTTATTCTGTTTTTATGACTTTTTAACACTTAATAAAATTTTATTGGAACACTTTTGTGTTTACAAGGCCACAAAATTCTTGGCAGGCTGTCAGAAGTCCATTTTATTATTATCCTATTGATATATTGCAAGTAATGAAATAATCATGTCCAGAAATGTATCAAAGGCCAAAGGGATTATCATTGAATTTAATGGCTTTACAGATGTATTTGAGGATATAATTGAATAAGGTGTCGACAGCAGGAAAACTGGAACAAAAAAAGGACCTGTAACATAGTTTCTGGCATGTGTCTAATTTTTATGAATTATAAAAAAAATCTATATAAAAAGTACAGATAAAATTAATACTATATATTTTTTTGAAATGATTAAAAAGTCAATTTTATCTTTGCATTTTTTTAAATGGAAATTATAACTTAGCTCTGCTTTTTTAGTTACATAGTTCATCACATTGCTTTATTATATAATAAAATATAAGATAATATTATATAGACACAAAGGCATAAATATCTGTATGGACAACAATTAGTTAAATGTTACGATTGTTTTTCAAATTTTTATCATCAATTAGTAATGAGAAAAAATATTGGATATTTTAAATTATGCAATTAAGAGCAAAATAATTATTACACAAATGCCTTTATTATTAATAAATTTTTGCAAAAAAATTAAAAAAAATGCAGCATAGAAGTACCAGAGTATTTTGTATAATGCTTTGTTAAACTTTAGAATGCCAGTAAAGTTCTGTAAATTTTCCAAGGCTGCAAAGGAAAAACACTGTAGCTTGTATAGTTGTGTTTCACGGCCTAATAACGTCTGAGGTAGTGATGCATAGAATATAAAGCTGCGGCCACCTGAGGATCTTTGCATTGTTCTATATTGCCCATAGTATTTTAGTGTACCTATAAAACTTTGAGCTAATACTATTCTCTGTAAACTGCATAAATTGAAAACAGCTTTACCATTAAAATGGAAGAAAAAAGTAAAAAAAAAAAAGCAAGACGACGTATAGGCAAACCAAATAAAATGTATGAATTGTCAAAAAAATTCTCCATCTAAAATAATTACTGCCTATAGAAAATATTAATGTTAAAGTCGTATTTACTCTGCCAAAGTTAGAAATCTATTGTATTCTCAGACTTACCATGGGGCTCAGTTTTCATGGAGCAATCTCATTTTTCCCACCCAAAAGCTTAACCTAACAGTGCATATTTTTCATGTAAATTCCTGAGGTCCCATAATGTGGGCTTGTCTGTAGGTTAAAGGAAGTCTATAACACAGTGGTGGGATGAAGTCTAAGAGATCATGGGGCTTTTTGGGATATCATATCATATCTATTTTCCATATACTCTACTCTCCAACCTGTGGCTTTAAAGCTGATGCAAAAAGACAATTCCCATCATGCCCTAATGGATGCCGGCTGCTAGAGAATGATGGGAGTTTTGAAACAGCCGGAGAGCCATAGGTTGGGGACCATTGCGCTAGTCAATCAATTGATGACTTTCATATAAACAGTAGGGCAAATTTACTAATCGAAATGTGTCAGACAATATTAATAAATCTGCCCCACTGTGTCTTATTTCTAAGTAAAGAAGCTCAAATGGAACCGACACCAACACCTCAGCAGACCACAGGACCCACATAAACTGGGAGAATAGGAAAGACCCAATATAAGAGGTCCCCATCATTCTTAATGGACTGCAGCCTATGTTGAGCTATTACGTTCAGTAGGACCAATCAAGACAGATGTAAGAGCAGATGTATACAACTATATACCTATACTATTGTATATGTCTGCCATTGGTGACCATTATTTCAAAATGAATACTCAAAGTATATGTTTTATCTGGCATACAGTTTTAATTAAAATAATTAAAAACATAGCTGACTACACTTTTAAATACAGTTAGGTCTGTGGAATACCAGCATTTACTGGCCAAATATATCCTTCAACAAGACCCTTATGACATTCATTTGGCCATTAAAGTCTATGGGCAGGTTTGATGTAGTGTGAATTCAGCCTTAAAGGTGTAGTCTAACTTCCAGGTGTTTTTAAAATAGCCTTCCACCCCAGCGGGACCTATGGAGGGAAGACATATTTAGCCGCTCTCCTATGTGCGGTTGCAGCACTGTGGAGGGTCGAATACTGTCTTCACTGCGCTTTGGTGACCACATGTAGACTTCGAACATAGATTGTGTGCGTTGCTGTAACTAATGACTGGCCACAGTGGTAAAATTACCCCCAGGCATCATGTGACTGCAGTTGGCATATGTCACTGCTGTGGCCAGTCAATGGCTGCAAGATTGATCCCAGGACGTCAGACTTGGTACCAGGCTCCCCCTATCAGCAGTGGCCATGCAGGCAATGCCTGACTTCTGCATCCAGAGATAAGTAATAGGTCCTTTGGACTGACACGTTATTTATGTTTAAATCAAATTCATAGAGGTATATTTCCTGGTTGGCAATAGCAACAGGACCTATCTGAGGCATTTTGTATAACAGAACTTGTGCTGCTAATGAGATCAGCTTTCCTAGATCTATGGATGTTTGAGATCTGTATAGAAATATGGCTCATGGCACATGCTATGGTTTATCATTACATATGTGTGTTTTTTCTGACACGGCTCATATTATGTCATCACTAATCCTATATCTGTATTTGTGGGAACGGACATTTGAGCGATTATTAATTGACGTCCTTGTATTTATATACTCCTGTACCCAGCTTTTTCTATAATTAGGGGGACCTTTTGGAGCTTTTCTATCAGTATACATCCTTTGTAACTTGAAGAGTGGGCGACATTGGTGCCATAGGCCATTGACTATCTAATCTAATGATCTGTGATTAAGTAAAAGTTGTGTACCCGGCATTGGGTGTTGTGTTTTTTATATACAATATATATGTTTATTGTGTGTCCTTATATGTTCTTTCACCCATTATCTCTCCCCTGATGAACCTTCTTTAGGGGAAATGCGTTGGTAGCTCTTAGGGTCTTTTTAGAGAGAGCCAGGATAGGTACAGGACCACAGGCCATCCACCATCAGGGTGTTCCTGTGGGTTGAGGTATTAGCGAGGGTTCCCATAGGGTTAGTGGGGTCCCTCGCGTTTGTCCTCTCCCTTATTCTGTCTTTCCCTACCTATTATTTTTGTATATGTTTGTCCGTATTATAGTCGTCTTCACAGGTGGATCAAATATTATTATTTATAAAAAATTAAGAATAAAAGTTATGTTTTATTTATGCTTACTGTGATCCGGTTTTTCAATACTGCATTAATTCAGAATTAGAAAAAATGTATATCCTCAGTGAGGTGTAAGGTATTTAAATAAAATGTCCACTGATTGACATGTGCGTGCCATGGTGTTTGCCAGTACATTCCCTATATGTGGAGAAATGAAAGCATACTTTTGAATGTCTGAATCTACTCTCTCGTTCCAGATCTGGTATTTTGAGTCTTCTGCCTATTTTCTCTTTTAACACTGACAACCATGTCCTCTCGCATCTGTCAAATGCCACACTCTGGTGCTGATCTTACCTGAGGCTTAGGTAAGGACTAAGCTGGCCCAAAGTGGATAATACAATAATTTTTTCTTATTTACCCTGTTTTATGGATATTTGTTATAAATGCATTACCTGTGCTTCACAACATAAGATGATAGATAAATTGTATTAATAATTGGAAGAGTCTTTCCAGACTAAGGCTTAGTTCACACGAACGTGTGTGATCTGTGGCCGTATTGCGGCCCGCAAATCGCGGCCCGCAATACACGGCCACAGTTCTGTGTGCATTCCGCATCACGGATGCGGACCCATTCACTTCAATGGGTCCGCAAATCCGGAATTGCGGAACAGCCGCACGGGACGGGACCCCTCGGAAGCACTACGGAGTGCTTCCGTCCCGTACCTCCGTTCCGCAAAAAGATAGAACATGTCCTATCTTTTAGCGGAACGGGCAGATCGCGGACCCATTAAAGTGAATGGATCCACGATCCGATGCGGCTGACCTACGGTCGGCGATCGTGCACGGGTCACGAGCTCGGGTCACACACGTTCGTGTGAACTCGGCCTAAATGTAATATTGTGGCAGCCATTGTTCCTGCTGTGTGGTTTGTGAAGAGGGAATACACCCTGGTGATGATGGTCCCATGTTAATTCATTTTATTTTCTGTTGTTTAGAGCCATGACAAATGCGTGTCAGACTGAGGTTCCTTGGATCCCCAGTGGAATTGCTCAGGCTCCATCTACACAGAACATGTGCATGTCCACTTTTAATTTCCTGTTAAAGTTTGCTGCTATCATTACCCAAGGAGCATATCATTAGATCCCTAAACATTTTTGGTCAGCGACTAGTGGCTGTCAAAAAATAAGACACACATGTCCTGTTTTTGGCCTTGAAATCAATGGGTCAGTTTTTAACAGTCATTAACGCTGGGTTCACACCTGAGCGTTTTACAGCGCGTTCCTACGCGCTGTAAAACGCACAACAGGCAAGAACCAATGATTCCCTATGGGAATGGTTCACACCTTAGCGTTTTACAGCGCGTACGATCGCGCTGTAAAACGCCCGCCGCTCAAACAAGTACAGGAGCTTTTTTTGGCGCGTTTGACGCGCGTTTGGGCCATAGACTCTTTGGACAACACTGCTGTCAATCACCCAAACGCGCGTCAAACGCGCGTTTACTATTACAAAAAACGCGCATAAAAACGCGCGACAAAATCGCGCATAAAAACGCGCGTTTGCGAAATGCTTAGGTGTGAACCCAGCGTTAGACAGGAGTGCACTGGTCTAACGGGCTTTAAAAACCGTTACACTTGGTCTTTCATCCCTATCAAGGAGAGATGTCCAGCTTCTCATAAAAAAGGGATAGCTTTATTCTTTAAAGCTATGAAATATCCAATGACACAGTACAGACACACAGCTGTCACGGCCTTTGGTTTGCGCTGTGACAATGTTGCCACACTTGTGGTTGCCCACGGCAACGTGTTGCTGTAAGAGCATGCGGTGGAGGTGTCTCGGCCTTTTGGGTAATTGCTGTGACATGGTTGCCACGCATGCTGTTACCGGTGGTTACGTAGTTTGGCATGCTTGTGTGTGCACTTCCCCTTTAAGTGGTTTCCTTCCTCTGTCTGGTGTTGGAAGGGTTAACTCCCTTCCTAGTGTTTTGTGAACACTGGGTTTGTGTTAGTGTGGGTGTGGCTGCTTGGCTATTTAGCCTCTGCTGGATACCTGAAGCTGAGGGTTCCTCCAGCCTTGGTGTATGCTGGTGGTTCTCTGTTCCTGGCTTTTTCCATCTGTCCAGTGAGGGCCACCCTTGTGGTCATCAATGTTATCCCGGTGTCTCCTTCCCTTCCTGTCCCTATTTGTATGGAGTGGGTTAAGTTTAGGGTGTTTGTATGTCTAGTTTGGTGTTACATGCCTGGTGGTGTTTCGTGTCATGTTTGCTAGACTTTCCCCTGTCTTATGTTTATTGCAGCTATGGCTGTTCTGGGTTCCTGTGTGGTTTGTGGTGTGTGCTGTGTCCTTAATGTTGGTGTGGACAGCAGCACTAGTGCACGTGTTCCAGTCAGTGTGTCTTTGGCAGGTAGGTGTGTTATAGGTTTCACTTATCTGCCATCTCTCTATAGCTGTATGCGTTCCCCTCTCCTTGCAGCCTGGCCTCAGATAGAGGCTCCTGTTCCTCCATGACTGGGATGAACAGGTTGTCTCTCCCCTGCTCCTTGGTGAGGGATTACCAGGACGACTTAGGGTTTCTAGGAATCCTGAGTATGAGTCGTCCTACCATCGGGGTCCGCTCATATGGTGAGGAGTCAGGGAGAGGATTAGGGACGCTGTAAGAGGTGACCTGCTCCCTTATTACTTATTTTTGGCCAGGCTGATCCCCTTTTACCCTTTGACACTGCACGGTGGGGGGTTTCCCCCACTCCCCGCCGTGACAACAGCGTAACATTTTTGCATTCCGGATCTTAAAATGTGACCTGTACTCATTTACTTAGTCTTTCATGGATTAAATAAAAAAATATACTCACCTCATCCACTTGCACGTGCAGTGACACTCATTGTTCCCTGGATGCAGCAGGACCTGACATTCTTAGCGTAATGAAGTCAGGTCCTTTCCTGCTGCATCTAGTGAAGAGCGAGTTTTCCTGTGCATGCACGTGGATGAGGTTACTATTATTATTTAAAAAAATTCACACAAGCAGAATGTGGTCCAAAGGGGATAATACTGTGAGCCAGTAATGGGGGCATCCATAATACTGGGAGCCAGTAATGAGGTCATTCATAATACTGGGGACCACTAATGGGGCATTCATAATACTAGGGACCACTACTGGTGGCACTATGGGGGACATTATGTATACAGAGGGCACTGCAGGGTCTACAATTTTGAAAATAAGCTATATGAATTAATCCGTTTTTAATGGCCATTCTTAACAGCCATTAAAAGCGGATGCAAAACGGACATTAAAAATGGACAGACAGACAGAAAATAGCTGCAACAATTGTTGGAAAATGGTCATGAAAAACTGACCATGTGAATGTAGCCTTACAGGTAATTTCTGAAACAACTCCTAGTGGCAAGATATTGTCCCCAGGTCATCTTTAAGGAAAGTTGTCTTCTGCAAGTCTACAATATCTTTAGCACCATTATTGTGTCAGAGACTGGGACCACCGCAAGATCCTCTGAGCCAGTTCAACCCTGGTTTAGGGGGAAATGGGTTCCTGGTTCTGGATTGCATCATCAAACACGAATAGTGTTGGCACCACTTTGATATTCTAAAGATACAAATGAGAAGAATGGGGCGTCACATGTGTGGTATCAGTAGTTAACTAGTGAATTTTTAGAAACACGCAATTGTGCTTACCAGACAATGTTGTGAAAAGTCACAACTACTGTAGATCGTTTTACCAGTTATTTGCAATCCTGACCGGTGGGCGGTTATCGTGGGCTGCAGCCGTGGTCCTCTGTGTTGCCCCCAGGGCAAACGGCAGGTATAGGTCATAACTTGAAAAAAGAGTCAGGATCACTTGAGGAGCTGCCGAGGTTCAGACGAATAATACATCAGAGGTGGTGAAGTGGATGCAGGGTATCTTTATTCACAGGTAGTCTACGCATTTCTGGGTTTGGATTGCGCTCTTCGTCAGAACTATATTTATATAGTTATAGTCCTGAAGAAGAGGGAAATCCAGCCCCAGAAACGCGTAGACTACCTGTAAATATAATTACCCTGCATCAACTTCACCACCTCTGATGTATTATTCGTCTGAACCTCGGCAGCGCCTTAAGTGATCCTGACCCTTTTTTCAAGTTATCACCACTTTGATATTTCTACAAAACACTCTCTCCCCTAAGCATTCACTGCCGATCATATGAATACAAATTTAATTTTATATGTTAGAAAGAATCTGGTTGTATCCATATCTTGCAAATCAGTAATGTCCATTTGGACATATAAATCCCAGTCTGGCTATGCGTCATTGCAGTAGATCACACGAATGAGCATTTTAATTGTCTTTTTATCTATTGCAATGTTCATAAAAACTGTAATAATACCAATAACGGCAACCAGTCCTGCAGCACTTTTTCAGGCTTTTTTTGGACGGGCGTGAGCCTGACTTGAGACAAAATGGTCCATTCTTCATTGATGTAAAAATGCTATGGATGGTTTGATCTGTAATGAAGAATCACATGGTTCACAGACTGATTTCTTATACCCTCCAGCACTTTCTGTAGTGCTGACTGCACAAGAAACATCAGGAGCTGCGAAAATGACTTTCATGGGCAAGGACAATTCTTTAGGATGAACTGAGACTGAGATGGACTGAAATAGCAGGTTTGCTGCAATGTGCCCTACGAATCTAACACTAAATAAAATAGTTATGTAAGGCTATTCACAGAGATCCCAAATGTATAGCCATGACTTCAGTATATCATGGCTACATAATAAACAGCATAAACAGTATCAGCATGATTGTGATTTTATTTGCATTAATAGCATCTCAAACTAGTGCATATATACAGTGAGCCATCTCCCTCTCCCCTTCCCCAGACCATTTTTTTTATATAAATCTCTAATTGTCCTCTATATCTAGCACTTTCTTTGTTCTGTGTGTTAATTATGATAAATCTAGTTTGTATACATTATACATGTAGAGGAGAGCACCCAGAAATTTTGTCTAGTACAAAAAAGGCGGCGCACAAAATTTTAGGCCCTACCCATTTTTATAAGCCCCTCCTGCCCCGCCACAGCATCTAACTGTATTGCTGTCCTGAGGACGGCGATACAGTTGAATATAGAGGGTGCGCCACTGTACATGTGTACACAAAGTATTGTGTACTTAAAGGGGTTTCTGAGACTTTAATACTGATGATTAGAAATGAGCGAAGTTTAGAAAAATTAATTTGCCAGCTTTGTCTTAGTTTGCTTAGAAATTCGATTTGTGCCAAATTAATTCGTCATGAATCGCTATAAATCAAGTATACCAAGGCCACTCTGCCTTAGGCCTTCTGCACACGACCGTATGGTTTTGCGGTCCGTTTTTTAACGGATCCGTTTTTTTTTGTTTTTTTGTTTCAGTAATGTTTCCATTCTGCTTCCGTTCCATTTTTCCGTTTGGTTTCCGTTTGTGATCCGTTTTTTGCAGATCGGAAACGGAAGCATAAAATAATGTTTAAACAGTAAGTAAATAAAAAAATTGTGCTGGGCATAAAATTTTCAATAGATGGTTCCCCAAAAATGCTACGGATATAGAAGACATATTGATGCATTCTGTATGCACTCCGTTTTTTTTGTGGACCCATTGACTTGAATGGAGCCACGGATCGTTATTCGCGGGCAATAATAGGACAAGTTCTATCTTTCAGCAGAACGGAAATACGGAAACGAAATGCATACAGAGTACATTCCTTTTTTTTGCGGAACCCTTTAAATGAATGGTTCCGCATACGGACCGCAAACGGAATCTGCAAAAACTGAATGGAAACGGAAAAAAAAACGTTCGTGTGCAGGAGGCCTTAGGCACGGCCAGACGGAGCAGCCGTGTTGCAGGCGGGTTGTGGCCATGGGGTTTGACTGTTTATATGGGGGTACGATATGCTGGCATACCCACTTCTCCAACCCCAGCACTCTCCTGCCCTACAGGTGGGAGCCCTTCTTCTGCCATCTGCTTTTCCTCCTTTTCCACATGAATGCTTGCCACGTCTCTCCCTATGCTCAGCTCACAGTACAATGGCGGAGATCGCGCAGGATGAGGCTTTTATAGGACTGTGACATCACAGGGGATGGCTATCTGCGGATTGTCTGGCTGCACCACATTATTGGTGATCTTGCTTTACTGGGCTTGTCTCCTCTACACTTAGTTTATCTTTGTAAAACATGCAGCCACCATTTTAGGCAAACCTGATTTGTCACCGCGAAGCATTCGTTGCGAATCAAAGTTTTCCTAAACTTCGGGCTGAATTCCTCGTCAAATGCTTTGCTCCGCTCAATACCACTGATCCTCAGGAAACGTCATCAGTATCTGATCGGTGGGGGTCTGACACCCAGGACCCCCGGCGATCAGCTGTTTGAGAGGACAGCAATGATTTCAGTAGCACCGCAGCCTTCTCTCAGCTTTTCCTAGGCCGTTGAAGTGAATGGGCTGGAACGCAATACCAAGCACAGCCGCTATACAATGTACGGCACTGTGCTTGGTAAGCACTGAGAACGCGGCAGTGCTCACAGGAAGGCTGGTGCCATCTCAAAACAGCTAATCGGCAGGGGTACCAGGTGTTGGACCCCCACTGATCAGATACTGATGACCTATCCTGAGGATAGGTCATCAGTAGTAAAATCTCGGAAAACCCTTTTAATACATTTACGCTTAAAGGCTATGAACACTTTTGGGACAATTTTTTACTAATTGCATTTTACTCATTGTGTTTCTCTTCTGACAGCTATGTATAGCCCTGACAGATCATAAACACTCACAGCCCATATTGTTATCAGTTGGATATGAATTTAAATATAGTACAAATAGTACAATGTAACCCTGTAGGACAAAAACTGCTGAAAATTTGTAATAAAGACCAACTGCAAAAAATTATTATAGCCCAATATTAGTAAAATGCAGTGAGAAAAATTTCCACCGAAGGTGTTCATTGCCTTTAAAGAGATTGTCTAATTTCCTGATGACGATGCTATTGACTTTTGTCTGGTTCCATAAAAATTATTAATATGTTTGGAAGTAAAATTGCATCTCAGAATCACCTTTGGGATACGGGAAGTTGGGGATGATGGGGGGAGGGGGGCAGGGTAAAATCACAAAAAAGATATCAAGATGTCGTGTTGATTGTGCCAGCATAAGTTATGATTTGTCAATTTGGTAACATCAGATGCAAATGCTATTGGCTTATACTATGTACAGTTTATCTTGACAAATAAATAGAATAAAAAATAAAAATAAAATAAAATAATTCTAGAAGGCTAATCCTTAATTCGTTGTGGCCATACATTCAGACAGCCTGACTGAGCAACTATAGTTCTCCTTCATTCTTCATTCAGTATTTTATTCAGTGCCATCTACCGCTGTCGTTGAACGCGTTGCTATAAATGTCTGATAGGTGCTGGTCCCAGAGCCAAGCACACTTACTCTGCTATAGAAGTGAATGGAGAGAGCCATGCACATATGACCACCACTCCATCCCCAACCATGTAAGATGAGACCCAATTTGCTCAATAGGTGTAGGTCCCACCTTGGGACCGGAACCAATCTGACATTTATGACATATCTTGTGGATATGCCACAAATGTCTACATGACAATATCCCTATAAGTATTAGTTGTCCATAGTTGTTCAACATCAGGTAGTAGTAGGTGTCATAGGTATAGTAGTATCAGAATTTATAGTTGTAGATTGAAAAATTATTTTGTAGCACCAACCTTCTTCTAGAGCTATACACTGGTTTACTAATATTAATATTTCAATTTCATTGCCTTGTATTTTGTTGCCTTATCGCCTCTGTACACCCAAATACTGTCAGTCCAATAGTTTAAAAACAGGGGATATGGTTAAAGGAGCTGTCTCATTTGAGACACTGGTGGCATATTGCTAGGACCGGCACCTACGTGTAGAACAGGGCCTCCAACGTGAACAAGAGTAAACTGGGCAAGCTTGTCTGCCCTCCATTCACTTCTATGGGAGTTCTAAACATAGATAAGCACTGGCTCAGCTATTCCTGGCAGTCCCATAGAGGTGAATGGAGAGGTGGCATCGGTGGTGTGCTCTCCATGCCCTTCTATGGAACTTCTGAAAATAGCTGATTGTGCTCTCTTGGCTATTTTGGGAACTCCTATAGAATTGAATGGAGAGCGCGTCGCTCACACCCGGTGCACTCTCGTTAACTTTGGAGGCCCCCATATAGAGATAGGTACAGGTCTCAGTGGTGGTGGGACCTGCACTTATCTGACATTGCCAGCATATCCTAGTGATATGCCACCAAGGGCTCAGATGACACAACCCCATTGTGTAATCACTAAATGCTAACATACTGTATTTGGGGAGATTTATTAAAACTGGTGCTGAACTGGCTTATTTGCCTACACCTACCAATTAGATTCCGCCTTTCATTTTTCAGAGCTCCTTTGGAAAATGAAAGGTGGAATCTGATTGGTTGCTAGGGGCAACTAGGCTAGCTTTGTACTTTTTCTCCAGAATGAGGCACTAAGTGAAAGCTATCATCAAATTGAGCTGAGCTAGCCCTACAAGGCATTGTGCCTGGTTTAACAGACGTTTTCCTAGTGACAAATCCCCTTTAATATATAATATGTGAAGCATTGCTTTAAATGGGGTTTTCCTTTCATTACACACAAAGTTAATTGAATATATAAGAGAACATTTATTGATTTCGATTTACGAAACTGTCTAAAAGAAAAACAGTCAACAGACTGTTTTTCTTTTGCCCATGGCAACCAATTGTAATGCAGCTTTCATTTTACAAGGGCAGCATACAAAATGACATCTGTGCTGTGATTGGTTGCTATGGGAAACAAAGTCCCTGTTTCTTTTCTGCATTTTTTCTTGCGGATATCCTCCTGCTTCATTATAAGGGCCGAACATTAAAAATAACGGAAATGTCGGATTCGGCATATAACCGACACAAGCGGAGCCCAACATTTGGGGCCATTTATCAAACTGGTTAAAAGTAGAACTGGCTTAGTTGCCCATAGCAACCAATCAGATTCCACCTTTCATTTTTGACTGCTCCTTTGGAATCTGATTGGTTGCTATGGGCAACTAAGCCAGTTCTACTTTACACCAGTTTGATAAATGACCCTCATGGGATAGGTTTGGTTTCCGTCTGAGAGTCCCCTTTTTAACGTAAAAAAAAGTCCTGCATGCAGGACATTCCTCTCCACTGTTTTTAATGGAATCTGTGATGGAGGCCTCCGGCGCAGAAGTGAACAAGCCCTAAAATGGGGGCACACATCGCACTCCTTTCAATAAACTTTATTTATACCTATCTAGACAATTCTTTTCATTTTTTTAGTCCGTCCTGTATTTAGTCTGGCATCTTGCTCCTATATTTTGTCAGCAGGGCCTAGCTATTTTTGTCAGCCGGTGATTTGTGGAGGTTTATCTGCGCAGCTCTCTCTCCGGGCTGACTGTTTACACCCAGAACCATTTGCAGCCAGTGATAGTTGTCTTCCAGACGAGCAGACATCTGGCTGTCAGGCCTAATTGCATCTTTGCACCAGAAGTTGCTTTCTAACTACCCGGATTCCCTTTGAACGTGGAACTGTGATGTACAACAGTTTCGAGCCATTACTACAGGAGGTAGATCCTCTCTGTGGCTTTGGCCTACATAAAAAAAAAAAAAAAAAAAAGGAGATTTACGATCTAGGAAGTGCATTCATCCTATTGAAAGGGTCGCTGTTTTAGCCTGCAGTTGAGCTTAATGATACAACTAGTTTCCTTTCTGGTTTGGTCTTTGAACAGTGACAGAAGCAGAAACTTTGGAAAAATGATTTCCTTGGTGTCGCCTTATTAAATGCTTCCTAAAAAAAAAAAACGCAAATTAGCAGAGGACGTAAAGAAATAGAAACTCAAGTCACAGGATGAAAGGCTTTATCCAGATGAATGCAGGCTTATTGTGATTTAGATCCTGCAAAAAACCTTGGACAGGATGCAACACCAATTAAATCCACGTGGGCAAATTTTCGATAAGGAGCAAAGCCCATAATCTTTCTATTACCGGGCTGAGTGTTACTGACAAAGCATCATTTTTATTCCATAATGTCAGATTTATTAGGTTAACAAGATACTTTAATGTAGGTTACACGGTCTGTCAAATAAAGTTCACGTCACCACACAATAATTTCCTCCAAAATTGTAATGTCATTGTTCGAGCCGTAGAACCAAACTGATTTTCCTGCCGATTGTCAGGCAAGATATACGGCCTACAATTACATTGGGCTGATCTCTGTAGGAGGCAGGCTGTAACAGAAGGTTTGAATATAAAGAAAGATCTATTATTATTATTATATATATTTATCATGAAAGATCGCCGCCGTCTAAAAGTGCTGAAAACCGCCTTTACTTCCAGGCCTAAAAACCACTGATATCACAACAGGGATTTTTCATACAGACCGAAGAAATATTTATGATTTGACCGTCACTATTTGCAGTTGTTTTAGTGGTTGTATGATTAAAAGAGTTATATATATAAAAAAGGCAATTTATCATCGTGTAATGCTTTATGTTGTACTAATACTTCATTCAAAATCGCATCTGTCAACTCCAGGACTCAATAGAATGGAATTTTTCTAAAAAAAAAAATTACATTCATCATTTTGAATTCAAATTTTTTACCAAATTATTTTTCTTAAATAATTTTATAAATAAAAATCAGAATTATATGAGATTTGGCTGCATCGTCTGTGATTCAGAATTGACGTTTCAAGCGTAACAACAGCTTTACTGTGTCTGCTGTAATTACTCCCTTTCAAATCTCCATTTTATTGCTGCTGGGTGGGGGTCTGGAGACAAAATGGTGGCTGCTACAATTATACGACCTGCAGAATCATTGTAAGCAGGCTGCTTAGGTTTCATTCTCCTCTGGAGATGGCTTACATGTGATCTGTCGGGGGGGAGGGGGGAGGCAGGCGCCCTTAGCTTACTTACATTAATAGTTATTTAGTTTTCCTGAATTGAGTAAACAGACACTCTGAGATAATACGGTGTCCAATATGGATAAAAGTTCACCCCGATTTTGGGAAAATGCTACATTTGTGCCAATTTTGTAGTGCTAAAGTCAATTTTTACACATTTCATTTGGGCAATTTTTAGAGTATACAAAGTACTTTAAATTTCAGAACAATAAAGTGTTAATCCCGTGTGCACTGAGCATTTCCCTGTGCCTTCTGGATCAAATCAACCACTAGGAAAGTTGTTTCGCAAACATTTCTGCATTCATTACCCTGCACTGTTTTTCAACGCTACATTATTTTTTAAGGCTGAAATGTTTAATAAAATTAGATTTAAAGCCGTAGATTTTTTTTTTCTTTGCCCGCATTTAATTAGACTAGCAGAGTCAAGTGCCTTTTACCAATGGGTGGCTAATGCTTTGTCTACTGTGGGGTGCCATTTTCAAATGATGTATGTCCCACTAACACCAAACAGAGGAAACAGACAGATGTCCATTAACAAGGGGCACCACCTGGTGGTCAAACTGTTTAATTTTTTTCCTATTTTTATTTTTTCTCTCGATTGCTTCTTATTTAAAGAGATATTGAATTTAGGATAAAAAACAATAAGTGGAGCAGCAACTGTATAAAATAGTCTTGTCTATGCAACAGTAGAATAAATGAATGGGGGCGGCACTGCTAAATGTTCCTCTTTCAGGTAATAGTTTCCTTCGTACCTTGTCAAATGCACAGTATAGTTGGTGCTCGGCCCAATGTACTGTATATAGATGCATTAACTCACATAGTAGAAAAGAAGGCGGCACTCACCACTGTTGCAGTTACGTTAGTTTATTCTTTTATATACAAATGAGTTTAAAAATTAGGGCTGGGACGGACCTGTTCTCACATAGAACGCTGAATGGTGATGGCTGTTTCGCGCTGCCGCGCTTCCTTGGGCCACTGACCTCACGGCACAAATCTGCGCCTCCTTTTAGCGTCATTACATGTGGTTGTCATAGTAACCCCTGACGATTTTTCGTTTATTAAAAACAGGTCTACGCATTGACACAATATAATAAATGACTGTATATTCATTTCATATAAAAACACTCAGGTCATTCCTCTCATTGAGACCATCGGTTTCCTGCCTGTTAGCCAGTTCATTGTTTTGTTATCACTATAGCGGCTCCTCACTAACCTATCTTTTAATGTGAGACATCTCCTAAGGCCTCGTGCACACGACCGTGGTGTGTTTGGTGGTCCGCAAATTGCGGATCTGCAAAACACGGATGGCGTCCATGCGCGTTCCGCAATTTGCGGAACGGCACGGACAGCCTTTAATATAAATGCCTATTCTTGTCTGCAAAACGCAGACAAGAATAGGACATGTTATATTTTTTTAGCCGGGCCACGGAACGAAGCAACGTATGCGGACAGCACACGGAGTGCTGTCCGCATCTTTTGCAGCCCCATTGAAGTGAATGGGTCCGCATCCGAGCAGCCAAAACAGCGGCTAAGATGCGGACCAAAACAACGGTCGTGTGCATGAGGCCTAAAGGTTACCAGTGGTTTGTTTTCTACAAATTCCCTCAGGCTCTCTTAGTTTCTTAATATGTCCCAGTTGCTCTGAATAACCTGTCTAATTAAATCCGCTGCGGTGCTAAACTTAAAAGTGAGTGCAAGCCTCTCCTTATTCTTTTTATTGCGTCTCTTTTTTTCGCAATTTTTTAACATTTTATTTTGTGTATACAAATCTGCCTCTATGTTCTTTTCTGGATAACCTCTCTAAGCAACCTCTCTTTTAAATCCACGGCCTGTTTGACCTACCCCTCTTTCGTGTTGTTAATTCTTTTCAACCTAATGAATTGTCCATAAGGACCAGATTTCTTCACACTTGGCGGATAAAAGCTATTATGGTGCAGTAGCAAATTAGGCTACTTTCACCCTCGCGTTTGATGCGGATCCGTCATGGATCTGCACAGACGGATCTGTTAAGATAATACAACCGTCTGTATTAGCTTTAACATAGCCAAGACGGATCCGTCTTGAACACAATTGAAAGTCAATGGAGGACGGATCCGTTTTCTATTGTGCCAGATTGTGTCATAGAAAACGGATCCGTCCCATTGACTTACATTGTGTGTCAGAACGGATCAGTTTGGCTCAGTTTCGTCAGGCAGACACCAAAACGCTGCAAGCAGTGTTTTGGTGTCCGCCTCCAAAGCGAAATGGAGACGGAACGGAGGCAAATTGATGCATTCTGAGCGGATCCTTTTCCATTCAGAATGCATTAGGGCAAAACTGATCCGTTTTGGACCGCTTGTGAGAGCCCTGAACGGATCTCGCAAACTGAAAGCCAAATCGCCAGTGTAAAAGTAGCCTTTGTAGCGGTAGGTTTTCGATAGCTCCCAGTGCAGAGAATCCCATCTTTAACACTAACTGAAACATCAAGGAACTCCAAAGATGTCCCACCATAATTTAGTGTAAATCTCATATTCATATCGTTGGTTGCATTAAGGAAGGATACAAATTCTCTGCACTGTGATTCAGTACCTGACCACACCATGAATACATCATCCACATAGCGTAGGAAAAGCTGCGTGTAGCAAAAGATAAGGTTTTTTTTGTGTAGGAGATATACCGTACTTGTTCTCAAATGTAGCGAAGTACAAATTGGCAAAGGTGCATGATACCGGTGTACCCATCGCCGTTCCGTATATTTGTTTGAACCACTGTTCGCCAAATTTGAATACATTGTTAGTAAAAACAAAATTCAAAGTTTCTTCAATGAACTGGCGATAAAGATCACTCTTACCAGTATTGCCCAGAACATCTATAACTGCCCTGACACCCGCCCTATGCGGTATACAGTTGTATAGGCTTTCAACATCTAGCGACACTAAGTTGAATCCCACCTGCAAATGAAAGTCTTTCAGCGCCAGGAGGAAGTCACCAGTGTCACCCAAATAAGCAAAGCAAAACAATAAGAGCCCTATATGAAAGGTTTAGGGAACACGTAAATTCTGTGAGAATAGGAAAGGGATGTCCCAGACTTATCAAACACGTACGCGAGTCCAAATTTTCTAACCTTTGCAGGTATTGAGCTGGTCTCGAATAGAGATGGCCTTGCGATTCGCCAGGTGGTTGTTTCACAGAAAACTTTGCGCGTTCGTGATTCGCCAAAAATGCTAACATATTGTGATATCTGCCGGAGCCATATTCCTTTGCATCGCGCCGAACTTTGAACCCATGATACACACACCAGGTAGGGCAGGACAGCCAATTGAGACATTTCAGCACATGGACACACCCCTACCCTATAACAGAACCCTATCTGGCAGCCATTTTACATTCTGTGTTTTGCCAGTGTTGGGAGAGGTTGCTTTGTGGAGCAGGGACAGACTGTTAGGGACACCAAACGCTAGCTAATAGGGCCCCAAAAGTCCTTTTAAGGACTGGTATAGGTGTGCTATCAATTGGTGTGATATACTGAGGGGTGGGATATACTTAAAATATACTTTCTAACATGGAAAGTATATTATAGTGCATTTGTATTGTGCAGCAGTTGTATGCGGTTCTGCTGCGATACCGCAGCTATATAGAGGGACAAACGCTATTGGAATAACTAATTGCAACTGGTGTGATATATCTGTTGCCCCAAAAAAACTGAGGGGTGCAATATACCTGCTTCCACAAAATACTCATTAAGGGTTTTAATATACCTACTTCCACCAAATATTGATTGAGGCCTGCGATATACCTGCTTCCACAAAATACTAATTGAGGGGTGCGATATACCTGCTTAAACAAAATACTGATTAAGAGGCTTGATATCCCTGCTTCCACAAAATACAGATTGAGGGGTGCAATATACCTGCTTCCACCAAATATTGACTAAGGGGTTCTATAAACCTGCTTCCACCAAAAACTGATTGAGGGGTGCGATATACCTGCTTCCACGAAATACTGATTAAGGAGTTTGATATTCCTACTTCCACAAAATACTGATTGAGGGGTGCGATATACCTGCTTCCACAAAATACTGAATAAGGGTATAGATATACCTGCTTTCACAAAAAAAGAGATTGAGGGTTGTGAAATACCTGCTTCTAACAAATATTAATTAAGGGGTTCTATATACCTGCTTTTACAAAATACTTATTAAGGGAATAGATATACCTGCTTCCACCAAATATTGATTAAGGGGTTCTATAAACTTGCTTCCACAAAATACTGATTGAGGGATGCGATATACCTGCTTCCACAAAATACTGATTAAGGAGTTTGATATATCTGCTTTTACAAAATACTGATTGAGAGGTGCGATATACCTGCTTCCACAAAATAGAGATTAAGGGTTGCGATATACCTGCTTCCACCAAATATTAATTAAGGGGTTCTATATACCTGCTTCCACAAAATACTGATTAAGGGGTTTGATTTACCTGCTTACACAAAATACAGATTGAGAGGTGCGATGTACCTGCTTCTACCAAATATTGATTAAGGGATTCTGTATACCTACTTCCACAAAATTCTGATTAAGGGGATTGATATACCTGCTTCCACCAAATATTGATTGAGGCTTGCAATACACCTGCTTCCACAAAATACTGATTAACCACCTCCGGACCGCCTAACGCAGATGTGCGGTCCGGAGGTGGCAGCCCTGCGCACAGTCACGCATATATGCGTCATCTCGCGAGACGTGAGATTTCCTGTGAACGCGCGCACACAGGCGCGCGCGCTCACAGGAACGGAAGGTAAGCGAGTGGATCTCCAGCCTGCCAGCGGCGATCACTCGCTGGCAGGCTGGAGATCCGAATTTTTTAACCCCTAACAGGTATATTAGACGCTGTTTTCATAACAGCGTCTAATATACCTCCTACCTGGCCCTCTGGTGGTCCCTTTTGTTAGGATCGACCACCAGAAGACTCAGGTAGGTCAGTACAGTCGCACCAAACACCACACTACACTACACCCCCCCGTCACTTATTAACCCCTTATAAACTCCTGATCACCCATGATCACCCCATATAAACTCCCTGATCACCCCCCTGTCATTGATCACCGCCCTGTCATTGATCACCCCCCTGTCAGGCTCCGTTCAGACGTCCGTATGATTTTTACGGATCCATGGATACATGGATCGGATCCGCAAAACGCATACGGACGTCTAAATGGAGCCTTACAGGGGGGTGATCAATGACAGGCGGGTGATCACCCATATACACTCCCTGATCACCCCCTGTAATTGATCACCCCCCTGTAAGGCTCCATTCAGACGTCCGCATGATTTTTACGGATCCATGGATACATGGATCGGATCCGCAAAACACATGCGGACGTCTGAATGGAGCCTTACAGGGGGTGATCAATGACAGGCGGGTGATCACCCATATACACTCCCTGATAACCCCCCTGTAAGGCTCCATTCAGACGTCCGCATGTGTTTTGTGGATCCGATCCATGTATCCATGGATCCGTAAAAAATCATGCGGATGTCTGAATGGAGCCTTACAGGGGGGGTGATCAGTGACAGGGGGGTGATCACCCTGATCACCCCCTGTCATTGATAACCCCCCTGTAAGGCTCCATTCAGACGTCCGCATGTGTTTTGTGGATCCGATCCATGTATCCATGGATCCGTAAAAAATCATGCGGATGTCTGAATGGAGCCTTACAGGGGGGGTGATCAGTGACAGGGGGGTGATCACCCTGATCACCCTGATCACCCCCTGTCATTGATAACCTCCCTGTAAGGCTCCATTCAGACGTCCGCATGTGTTTTGTGGATCCGATCCATGTATCCATGGATCCGTAAAAAATCATGCGGATGTCTAAATGGAGCCTTACAGGGGGGGTGATCAGTGACAGGGGGGTGATCACCCTGATCACCCTGATCACCCCCTGTCATTGATAACCCCCCTGTAAGGCTCCATTCAGACGTCCGCATGTGTTTTGTGGATCCGATCCATGTATCCATGGATCCGTAAAAAATCATGCGGATGTCTGAATGGAGCCTTACAGGGGGGGTGATCAGTGACAGGGGGGTGATCACCCTGATCACCCCCTGTCATTGATAACCCCCCTGTAAGGCTCCATTCAGACGTCCGCATGTGTTTTGTGGATCCGATCCATGTATCCATGGATCCGTAAAAAATCATGCGGATGTCTGAATGGAGCCTTACAGGGGGGGTGATCAGTGACAGGGGGGTGATCACCCTGATCACCCTGATCACCCCCTGTCATTGATAACCCCCCTGTAAGGCTCCATTCAGACGTCCGCATGTGTTTTGTGGATCCGATCCATGTATCCATGGATCCGTAAAAAATCATGCGGATGTCTGAATGGAGCCTTACAGGGGGGGTGATCAGTGACAGGGGGGTAATCACCCTGATCACCCCCTGTCATTGATAACCCCCCTGTAAGGCTCCATTCAGATGTCCGCATGTGTTTTGTGGATCCGATCCATGTATCCATGGATCCGTAAAAAATCATGCGGATGTCTGAATGGAGCCTTACAGGGGGGGTGATCAGTGACAGGGGGGTGATCACCCTGATCACCCCCTGTCATTGATAACCCCCCTGTAAGGCTCCATTCAGACGTCCGCATGTGTTTTGTGGATCCGATCCATGTATCCATGGATCCGTAAAAATCATGCGGACATCTGAATGGAGCCTTACAGGGGGGGGGGGGTGATCAATGACAGGGGGGTGATCCGGGAGTCTATATGGGTGATTACCCCCCTGTCATTGATCACCCCCCTGTCATTGATCACCCCCCCTGTCATTGATCACCCCCCTGTCATTGATCACCCCCCCCTGTAAGGCTCCATTCAGACATTTTTTTTGGCACAAGTTAGCGGAAATTTTTTGTTTGTTTTTGTTTTTTCTTACTAAGTCTCATATTCTACTAACTTGTGTCAAAAAATAAAATCTCCCATGAACTCACCATACCCCTCACGGAATCCAAATGCGTAAACATTTTTAGACATTTATATTCCAGACTTCTTCTCACGCTTTAGGGCCCCTAAAAAGCCAGGGCAGTATAAATACCCCACATGTGACCCCATTTCGGAAAGAAGACACCCCAAGGTATTCGCTGAGGGGCATATTGAGTCCATGAAAGATTGAAATTTTTGTCCTAAGTTAGCGGAAAGTGAGACTTTGTGAGAAAAAACCCAAAAAAATCAATTTCCGCTAACTTATGCAAAAAATAAAAAATTTCTAGGAACTCGCCAGGCCCCTCATTGAATACCTTGGGGTGTCTTCTTTCCAAAGTGGGGTCACATGTGGGGTATTTATACTGCCCTGGCTTTTTAGGGGCCCGAAAGTGTGAGAAGAAGTCTGGGATCCAAATGTCTAAAAATGCCCTCCTAAAAGGAATTTGGGCCCCTTTGCCCACCTTGGCAGCAAAAAAGTGTGACACATCTGGTATCGCCGTACTCAGGAGAAGTTGGGCAATGTGTTTTGGGGTGTCATTTTACATATACCCATGCTGGGTGAGAAAAATATCTTGGTCAAATGCCAACTTTGTATAAAAAAATGGGAAAAGTTGTCTTTTGCCAAGATATTTCTCTCACCCAGCATGGGTATATGTAAAATGACACCCCAAAACACATTCCCCAACTTCTCCTGAGTACGGCGATACCAGATGTGTGACACTTTTTTGATGCCAAGGTGGGCAAAGGGGCACATATTCCAAAGTGCACCTTTCGGATTTCACTGGTCATTTTTTACAGATTTTGATTGCAAAGTACTTCTCACACATTTGGGCCCCTAAATTGCCAGGGCAGTATAACTACGCCACAAGTGACCCCATTTTGGAAAGAAGACACCCCAAGGTATTCCGTGAGGGGCATGGCGAGTTCCTAGAATTTTTTATTTTTTGTCGCAAGTTAGTGGAATATGAGACTTTGTAAGGAAAAAGAGAAAAAAAAAAATCATCATTTTCCGCTAACTTGTGACAAAAAATAAAAAATTCTAGGAACTCGCCATGCCCCTCACGGAATACCTTGGGGTGTCTTCTTTCCAAAATGGGGTCACTTGTGGCGTAGTTATACTGCCCTGGCAATTTAGGGGCCCAAATGTGTGAGAAGTACCTTGCAATCAAAATGTGTAAAAAATGGCCTGCAAAATCTGAAAGGTGCACTTTGGAATATGTGCCCCTTTGCCCACCTTGGCAGCAAAAAAGTGTCACACATCTGGTATCGCCGTACTCAGGAGAAGTTGGGGAATGTGTTTTGGGGTGTCATTTTACATATACCCATGCTGGATGAGAGAAATATCTTGGCAAAAGACAACTTTTCCCATTTTTTTATACAAAGTTGGCATTTGACCAAGATATTTTTCTCACCCAGCATGGGTATATGTAAAATGACACCCCAAAACACATTCCCCAACTTCTCCTGAGTATGGCGATACCAGATGTGTGACACTTTTTTGCTGCCAAGGTGGGCAAAGGGGCACATATTCCAAAGTGCACCTTTTGGATTTCACCGGTCATTTTTTACACATTTTGATTGCAAAGTTCTTCTCACACATTTGGGCCCCTAAATTGCCAGGGCAGTATAACTACGCCACAAGTGACCCCATTTTGGAAAGAAGACACCCCAAGGTATTCCGTGAGGGGCATGGCGAGTTCCTAGAATTTTTTATTTTTTGTCGCAAGTTAGTGGAATATGAGACTTTGTAAGAAAAAAAAATAAAAATAAAATCATCATCATTTTCCGCTAACTTGTGACAAAAAATAAAAAGTTCTATGAACTCACTATGCCCATCAGCGAATACCTTGGGGTGTCTACTTTCCGAAATGGGGTCATTTGTGGGGGTTTTCTACTGTTTGGGCATTGTAGAACCTCAGGAATCATGACAGGTGCTCAGAAAGTCAGAGCTGTTTCAAAAAGCGGAAATTCACATTTTTGTACCATAGTTTGTAAACGCTATAACTTTTACCCAAACCATTTTTTTTTTTGCCCAAACATTTTTTTTTTATCAAAGACATGTAGAACAATAAATTTGGCGAAAAATTTATATATGGATGTCGTTTTTTTTGCAAAATTTTACAGCTGAAAGTGAAAAATGTCATTTTTTTGCAAAAAAATCGTTACATTTTGATTAATAACAAAAAAAGTAAAAATGTCAGCAGCAATAAAATACCACCAAATGAAAGCTCCATTAGTGAGAAGAAAAGGAGGTAAAATTCATTTGGGTGGTAAGTTGCATGACCGAGCGATAAACGGTGAAAGTAGTGTAGTGCCGAAGTGTAAAAAGTGCTCTGGTCATGAAGGGGGTTTCACCTAGCGGGGCTGAAGTGGTTAATAGTGGCCCCTGCCCCCTTAACGGTGACCTCCACATTATACGCCCCTTTAACAGTGACCTCCACAGCGGCCTGCCCTCTTAACAGTAACATCCACAGTGAATGCCTCTTTAACAGTGACCTCCACAGTGCCCACCCCTTTAACAGTGACTTCCACAGCATCCTGCCCCTTTAATGCTAGGGCTACACGATGACATGTGTCGCACAACATTTTGTCTCAACAATTTTTATAACGATAGGCTATGGTGTCTAACTGCCACATGTGACATGCTGCGACTGCGACACGACAGTTGCAAAAAATGCATCCAAGATGGATTTTTCTGCGACTGTCACGTCGCAGTCGCAGCATGTCACATGTCACAGTGCAACACCATAGACTATCATTATTGAAATTGTTGCGCAACATTGGTGCAACATCAATGTCGCGCGACACATGTAGCAGTGTAGTTGTGCCCTATGTGTCGTGTGACTTATTGTCGTGTGGCACATGTCGTCGTGTAGCTCTAGCCTAAAGATTACTTACAGCAGCGAAGAAAAATGGCTGGGTTGTTATGGAAACCTGGAATAAAACTTTGTGTATGTGGAGACTAAGGGCCGACGAGCTTCTATTGGCTGATAAGGGACATGTGACCGTGTATATGGCAGTTGGGATATGAAGAGAAAGACTTGCAGGCTTGTATTGGCTAGCAGGTCATTTTTTGGGAATATCTCAGGAACGGTATGTCCTAGAGAGCTGAGACCCCCCCCCACAATATTTCTTTCCAGGTAGCAAGGGATGTGTATACCAAGTTTCGTTGAAATTGATGGTTGTGTTTTTGAGTGATCGTTGAACATACATACATACATACTGTATATACGTTCTTCTTCATATATATAGATGATGTAATAAGGAAGTGGTAGGATACATATAGAATGCGTATGGTATTGCTATATGCAGATGTGTATCGTTATGTAGACAATGCGAGCAAGCTGCATAGATTTGGTGAGGAGCGTGTGTGTCTCCTTGATGAGGAAAAGGTTTTGTTATTACTATGTAAGTCTCTTGTAATATCAGGTTTTCAAGTGGTTTGCCTTTAAAAGAAGACAATCACAGACCAAGTTCAGACAGTTTATATACAGTGACACAGTAAACTAGATGGTTACAATACTTAGATGAAAAGCCAAAAGAGAACCTAAAGTGGTCCAGGGTATTTAAATTAATACAAAAGACAAGAATAACTGAAAGCTATAAAGACCCTGTTTGTGACCTAATTTAAAACGTGACTTTTATTTATATTATTTAGAGGAGAAAATATGTGCTTTCAAAACCACACGGCCTGGGCTACTAAGAGAGAAGCTAGATCTTGTGGGAGTGGACCACCACCTCTCCAATTGGATCCTAGACTATCTGACAAACTGACCTCAGTATGTGAGAGCCCGGGACTGTGTGTCAGACATGGTGATCCATAGTACACTGAAGACTTCAGGTTAAATTCATCTAGTTGCTATTTACAGAAGTTCTCTGGTGACTCTGCAATAGTAGGTCTCATCACAGACGAGGATGACATGGAATACAGAGAACTAACCTGGAAATGTGAGGATTGGTGCCAGCAGAACCACCTTAGGATCAATGCTGGGAAGACAAAGTAAATGGTTGTGGACAGACATTCTCCTAAACCAGTGGACATCCAGGGTATGGACATTCAGATAGTCAAAACTTATAAGTACCTAGGTGTACTCCTTAATAATAAGCTGACCTGGGCAGATAACATGGACGCATTACATAGAAAGGACCACAGCAGACATTACCTGCTTAGGAGACTGAGAGCTTTTGGAGCACAGAGGGCATCTCTTAGAGCCTTTCTCAACTCTGTGGTGGAATCAGCCATCTTCGTCGCAGTGGCCTGCTGGGGTTGCAACATCTCAACCAGGGAGAGGAAGATACTAGTGATGGACGAAGCGAGCTTCAAATCCTAGATCCGAAGTCGCTTTGAGGATGGAGCGGCCGAGCGAGCGTCCTCCTCTCAGTGCGCATGCGCCGAGTGAAGACAGGTACGGCGCAGGCGCCAGATTTTGAACATAGACAGGGCCAGCCGGAAGACGAGCGCGTTCGCTGGCCCTGTCAATCAACATGAGGAGGGGGCGTCTTTATGAAAGGAGGATGCGGCTGCTACCAGCAAGTAGTCGCCCTACTTGCTGGTAGAGAGGTCATTTACATATTATAAAAGTCTGTTTTTTGAAGAAACTGCTGAAGAAAAATAAGTAAGACCATTATATATTGATATATCGCAGTATAAGGAATTTAAGTAGCCAAAAAAATAATAATAATAATACTTTAGTGGGGTGACAGAAGCCCTTTAAAAGGTGAAACTAACATATGAGATAGACTCATTACATGCAAAGCGAGATATTTCAAGCCTTTATTTGTTATAATTTGGATGATTACGCCTTACAGCTTATGAAACCCCAAAGTCACAATCTCAGGTACCCTTTGCTCAGGGGATATGGATTAATAAGCTGACGAGAGTGCGACACTTTGAGCCTAGAATATTGAACCTTTTCACAAAATTCTAATTTTAAGCTGCATTAATGCAATTCCTTTTAATTTGCATTACTGAAATAAATGGACTTTTGCACCATATTCAAATTTTTTGAGTTTCACCTGTATATCCCTTATTTTTTTTATTTTTTTATCTGTAATCTACTGTCACTATAATGCCTTGTAATGTCTTGGAGTTTTTGTATTCTCTGTGCTGCTTTTAGGCTACTTTCACACTAGCGGCAGGACAGATCCGACAGGCTGTTCACTCTGTCGGATCCGTCCTGCGGCTATTTCGACGTGCCTCCGGACTGCCACTCCATCCCCATTGACTATAATAGAGACAGGGGGCGGAGCTCCGGCGCAGCACAGCAGTGCACGGCGAGAGGCCGCCGGACTAAAAGTACTGCATGTCCGACTTTTTAGTCCGGCGGCACGGCGAAATAGCGGCAGGACAGATCCGACAGGGTGAACAGCATGTCGGATCCGTCCTGCTGCTAGTGTGAAAGTACCCTAAGGCTCCATTCACATGTCCGCAATTCTGTTCCGCATTTTGCGGGGCCGCACGTTATTTTTATGGGGCCGCACGTTTCCGAAAAAAAATAGAACATGTCCTATTCTTGTCCACAATTGCGGACAAGATTAGGCATTTTCTATTATAGTGCTGGCCATGTGTGGTCCGCAAAATGCGGAACGCACATTGCCGGTGTCCGTGTTTTGCGGATGTGTGAATGGACCCTAAAACTGTGAATTTCCCCATGGTAGGACTATTAAAGGATTATCTTATGTGTCGTCGTCCCCAAGCTGTCTAGGTGGACGGCTATGTCTTGGCAGGTTAGCAGTTGTGCCATACTCCTTTTATTTTCGGGTGATGGATTGAACAGTGCTCCATGAGATGTTCAGAGTTTGGGAACATTTATTATAACCTATAATGCTATACGCTTCTCCACAACTTTTTCCCTGACCTGTCTGTTGTGTTCCTTTGTTCTCATGATGCTATTTGATCAATAATGTTCTCTAACAATCTTTGGAGGCCTTCATAGAACAGCTGTAGTTATACTGAAAAAGAAATTACACACAGGTGGACTCTATTTACTAATTAGGTGACTTCTAAAGGCAATTGGTCACACTGGATTTTATTTATGGGTACCAGAGTACAGGGTTCGAAATGCACACCAAACTTTTCAGATTTTTATTTGGTGTGCATAACTTTGGTAGATCCACATCTGTGCCCAAATTTAAAACAGCTCCCTAGCTTTCTTACATTTAGACCAATTTCTACGTTTAAGGCATAGAAAATGGTAAATGAGGCTGGACTGCTGGCCCGTCCTCTTCCCACCTGGCATGAGCGGGGAAAAGCCGTAGATTGTGGCACAAAGGACCTTTGCAATGCAATCTGCAACAGAAATACACCTTATTTAGGCATATTTCTATTTAATAAATGACCCCCATACTTTCTACGTTGTTTTGGTCTATCACATAAAATCCTAATAAAATACATTTAGGTTTGTGGGTGTAACGTTAAAAAATGTGAAAAAAATTCAAGGGGTGTGAAAACTTTTTCAAGGCACTGTATATACACTCACCTAAAGAATTATTAGGAATACCTGTTCTATTTCTCATTAATGCGATTATCTAGTCAACCAATCACATGGCAGTTGCTTCAATGCATGTAGGGTTGTGGTCCTGGTCAAGACAATCTCCTGAACTCCAAACTGAATGTCAGAATGGGAAAGAAAGGTGATTTAAGCAATTTTGAGCGTGGCATGGTTGTTGGTGCCAGACGGGCCGGTCTGAGTATTTCACAATCTGCTCAGTTACTGGGATTTTCACGCACAACCATTTCTAGGGTTTACAAAGAATGGTGTGAAAAGGGAGAACCATCCAGTATGCGGCAGTCCTGTGGGCGAAAATGCCTTGTTGATGCTAGAGGTCAGAGGAGAATGGGCCAACTGATTCAAGCTGATAGAAGAGCAACGTTGACTGAAATAACCACTCGTTACAACCGAGGTATGCAGCAAAGCATTTGTGAAGCCACAACACGCACAACCTTGAGGCGGATGGGCTACAACAGCAGAAGACCCCACCGGGTACCACTCATCTCCACTACAAATAGGAAAAAGAGGCTACAATTTTCACGAGCTCACCAAAATTGGACTGTTGAAGACTGGAAAAATGTTGCCTGGTCTGATGAGTCTTGATTTCTGTTGAGACATTTAAATGGTAGAGTCCGAATTTGGCGTAAACAGAATGAGAACATGTGTCCATCATGCCTTGTTACCACTGTGCAGGCTGGTGGTGGTGGTGTAATGGTGTGAGGGATGTTTTCTGGGCACACTTTAGGCCCCTTAGTGCCAATTGGCCATCGTTTAAATGCCACGGGCTACCAGAGCAGTTCTGAAGGCAAAAGGGGGTCCAACACCGTATTAGTATGGTGTTCCTAATAATTCTTTAGGTGAGTGTATATCATAATTGTAGTTTATATCTGTAAGTGGTGAAATTAATGTAGCAACCTGCAGCACTCTCAGTTTGCATACATCATATATTCTTTAATTTTTAAAATGATCTTTTTATATATCGAGAACATTTTTAAATTCACGATCACTCTTATTCACCACAGTAGCTGCTTGCAGAACATCTAACATCCTTGCAGTTCACAATGACCAAAAATTGAACTCTGCATTGGTGATGTATATTAATATTATAGACTGCCAATTTACTGCTTCTTCAGCAGCACGTCTCTAAGCTGTTTACATTATTTGTCAATATAATTTACAGATGGATTTGGTGCCAAGTATGTGATGCCATAGGATTCTCTGCCTCAGTTTTTTGCTTCAAGGCCAGAGAATCTGAATTCTCTGGATCATTTAAGGGTATGTTGTAGATTTATTTTGATGAATTACCTATATTTATTTATCTCTAAAAGCCGTCTGCCACTTTTTATTGCATTTCTTTCCCTTGAAGGGCAACTGTATTTTATGTTTTCTTTTTAATCCCAGTGTAACATAATTAAAATTGCCACAGTTTCATCAGAAAAAACATTAAAATAATGTAGGGGATTTATCAATGCATAAAAAAAATAACGCATTGGAATATCTTTGCTTTACAATTTCTATGTAAAACTGATAGGCACCTATTAGGCCCTGCCACCATCAGGGGCCACCAGTGAGCTAACAAAGGGAGACCTTGACCTTTATTAAAAGAGTGTCTATCTCATTCAGAAATTGGACTTGCAACTAATTAGGATATGATTAGTTATGTACATTCTTGTCATGTTACTGCATTGTTACTGTTTTGTTCTAAAATTTAATTTTTATTATTTTGTTAGTATTTTGTAAATCCACATTTTGCTTTCAACACTGCCTGAATCCTTCTGGGCATGCTCTTGATCAGATTCAAGCCTGTCACAACAGAAATTTGTTCCGAGATGTCTTCTACACGTTCCCAATGTTGGTGCCTACTGGTCGATTCATTTGGGTATAAACACAGATTTTTCTTCAACTCTACCCACAAGTGTTCGATTGGTTTGAGGTCTGGGGACTGTTGGGGCCAATCCAGCATCTTTACTTCATTGTCACTGAACCATTTCTGCAGTCTCGACATATGCTTCGGGTCATTGTCCTCCTGGAACACTATGTCGTCCTTTCCATACCCATAGTACTCGAGTGTACGAAGTAACTTGTCTTGTTGGATACTCACATAAAGCTCAGCATTGAGACCACCATTGATCCCGGTCAAGTATCCAATGCCTTTGGCTATGAAACAACCTAATATCATCAGATTTCCTCCCCAAACTTGACAGTTCCTTCAATTTCTCGATCCATTAGCCCCCTTTTCCCTCTTACCCAGTGTATTGACTTTCGTCTCATCAATCCAAATCACCCATTTCCAATCTTCTACTGTCCACTGTTTGTGATTTTTTGCAAACTCGAGTCAACACTTCTTGTGATGGTATTGAAATCGAGGCTTCTTCACCTTTTTTCAGCCCACCATTCCAGACTTGTGTAATGCACGTCACACAGTGCTTGCATGGATGTCTGTGATCTCACTATTACAAAGCATACGAGTCACAAACTAATAGACCTTGTGATGAGCCGACTTGTTGACTCCGATATATTCTGCCTGGACAGCCACCTCTTGGCTTTGAAATGGATGGACAGACATTTCGTATTCTTGCAACTGTTATGGCACTCGCATGATTCAGTTTAGCTATTTTCTTGGCCGCAATACCACTATCGATATGTTTGATGATGCTGTTTTTCTTTTCTTGGGAAATCTTCTTCATAGCTGTTCCTGGATTCAAACCAGTGATCTTTCAGTTGGAAATCAACCTAATAACACACTGAGCTATTAGGGAATGTGAGAACAGGTTGTAATTTGTAGTATACAAGAAGAAAAATATTGTTCCACCACCAGGAGCAAAACAGTAACAATGCAGTTACATGACAAGAATCTGCGTAACTAATTATATGCCAAATAGTTGCAAGTCCAGATTATGTATGAGGTAGCCAAGATGATTGTCTATAAAATGATAGTAAGTCTTACATTCAAATCTTTAGTGGATGGTGAGATATGGAGCCTGAAAGTCGAAAGTTCAAAACATTGTTACCCTTTTGCTCGTTCGTTAGCACTGTTCACCGATAAAACCCACTTTTATTCAAGGCATTAAAAAATGTTACAGGAACAGAGCCATATAATTGGTTTATGCATCTGATCAGATGTAAGCCTCGACAGTAAAGGTAACACACATTTATGGCTTTGGACTTTACTGCACGTGATCAGGGTTTATTGCTTTTTGTGCCCGACACACGTTTGAGATGAACTGGCCATCTGGATATAGGATCTGCATCCTGCAATTGGGAACTGCAGAAAGTTCAATGAGAGTGATTGCACGCCTATGATAAATTTGGGAAAATTGCATGGGATATTTAGAGAGAGACTTAAGAGTCGGACATTGTACTGCCAACCCCTGATACAAAACTACTGCCCTGTGAACTACTTGGAAACAGTGCCTATTGCTCACATTTTGCTACAACTCTCATCATCTATTCAGAACAAAAATATTTTATTTTAATCAAGCGGGGCTTGTCATTGCCTTCACCTTCCTCTGGCCCCTTCTCCTGTCCTCCTGCCTTGCACCCTGCTAACCATCCACTATCAAAGGCATCCCAGCCACCAACAGGCAGGAGATCCCAAAATCCAGGGTGTGCCCAAAGGTGAGGAAGGTTTGAGCCCCTCTATTCTCTTCCCTTGTGGCCCAGCACTGGAACTGGGATTAGGCACCATGAAGACAACAACCACTCTTGGGGCTTTAGCCACCATTCCCATCTGCCCTGCTCCAACACTTCCCCAGCATCTCCCCCCTTGCAGGATTGCACGTGGCAATAGATATGACACAGAGGTAAACCAAAGAGCCACACAATGTATTTGCAAAAAAATATATATATAAAAAGCATTTCCCAGGTTTATATTTTTGGATTTTCACAAGAAAGGTATGGTTATATTTCGGAGTGCCTACCCTACATCGTGGTATGCTTACTTTTAAACCCATTTTGGAGGTGACAGTCTCCCT
Organism: Bufo gargarizans; assembly: GCF_014858855.1. Lineage (NCBI taxonomy): Eukaryota > Metazoa > Chordata > Amphibia > Anura > Bufonidae > Bufo > Bufo gargarizans. The sequence continues at coordinate 21,734,339 of NC_058090.1, read as the reverse complement.
TTAAGCTCTTAGGTTTTGTACTTGATTTGATCAAAGAGGTTTAAGGGTCAGGATAATTATAGCGGATTCCTGGGGGTGATGGCACAGGCACAGCTCCTATGTTGTTACAGTATGGAGAGCAGTGGCATACCGTCAGTGGAGGCAGACCACACAGTTGCTATGGGGCTTCTATGTGTTTATTAGTATACAGTACATTCAGTATTTTGTATATAGCCATACAGGGACACAATTCTTACCTTTTGCAGTGATTTCTGTATACACCCCGTATGACAAGTGCTTGTAGCCTGTACACTGCATGTAGGCCACTAGATGGAAAGGTGTTTAAAGATTTACTAATGTATTTTGTATAATGGAATGAAAAGAACATTGGCGTGAACACCTGTCCCCAAAGTTTTATTTTCCTTGGTCTCAGTGGCCTTTCATGACATCCACTTGGTATAACTGTTGAGATTTTCACACTACCTCTCTTTTCCTAAGAGCTTTACAACTGTGAACATGAATGTGTTTATTTTATAGGGTTATAAAAAGAAGTAGATGCAGAAAAGAATGGAAGATAGAGGAATGGAGAAAAAGTTAGTGAATTCAAGACTTATTTTGCTATCCTCTCATAAGATTCAGATCATAGTTACATATATATAAAAAAATGTTAACAATAGGCAATGTGCATTAACTATTAATTTAGGTTTCCTCCTGTGTCAAGGGTCACCCAGGACTGATCAATGCCAACAGTTTAATATCCACCATAGCAGATTGTTAAATTAACCCTAGGGCTGAGTTTAGTGAGTACAAGAGTCTCAGTAGTATGGTTATCGCTTCTTCTACCAGGAGCAGTCTGCCTGCTCTCCTACTATTTGAAGGGAAGATTTTTTAGCTCTCTACCTAAAGTGTACCCCCAGAGATCCATTAAAAAACTTCTTAGTATATGCACATCAGTGTGAAGATTTACATTTTTAACAGCTTCCTGACACAGCCATTTTCCATTTTTTTTATTTTTTACTCTTTGTCCTTTAAGAGCCATAACTTTCTGTGTGAACGTTTGTTTTTTTTGCAGGACAAGTTGTACTTTCTAATGGTACCATTTAATACTCCATACAATTTACTGGGAAGCTGGAAAAAAATATTTGAAATGGGGTGGTCACCGGGAGCATCCTACTCCCAAAAAATGACCTCCCTTCCGAACGAGCACCATCTTTAATGAGCCAAGATCCACTGTACATGTAGGGAAGATATCAGTAAAAGTTTAATCTAGATTAAAAAATGACTACTCTAGCAGGCTCATGAACTTACAGGCTGCACACTTCATTCATTTCAATTTGCTGGAAAGTAAGGAAAACATGTACGGAGGATTGCAAAGGAATAGCAAGCTATGTCTGTAGAGAGAACATTCTAGCTAATAATGTCCGGTGATTACAGCAGCCTCTACACTCATGCAAGGAGTCTCTGAAAAAATGTGAGAGAAGGGTCCTTGACAAGTGTAATGTGAGCTTGCAGGATTGCAGAGACAGTTACAGGTGACTGCTCTGCTGTATCTACAGAATTGCAGGGATGAAAAACAATTACATTTTAGTGACATTTGTGCTTTAATGGGAAAGACTGTGCAAAGTACTATAAATGATGACTAATTTGTGTTCCTATTTGTTAGCTGTATTGACCAATTGATTGTAGTGCAGACCCTGCTATTATAGGCAAAGAGATATGCAGTTTCTGCCTACTTGCCAACAATCCCATATTTGCTGGGACTATCTTGCGAATCGGCCCACAAAACAGGCGGGGTTTATTCTTAAATGTTCCGACTTTACCTTTTTACATGTTAGACAATATAGCTACTATGGTGTAAGACTTAAAACAATAGTTTCTTTCACAGTTTAAAAAAGTCCTTTAATACAACCTATACAAAAACATATAGCACAAAATTGTGGTTTATTAAAGGGATTATCCCATGATTAATGTAAAAGTGGAAATCAGACATCATGTAGTACTGTACATGGTAATCTCTTTCTAACTACTCTAGAACCAGCCTCGTGCTTCACATGGATCCAAAGTTCCCCCTATGGCTCCAATTTCTCTGTTAGATTTATATCAAGCTGGTAGTTCAGGGGGTGCGTTCTGTCTATGGGGTGCGTCTCTTTTTAAAAAGATAAATCACAGAAAACAGATAGATAATAATGCACTTACACAATAGATGCAAACATTATATATGAACTAAGCCCTCATTCTGGTATGATAAAATCCGAGACTCTCAGCCAATATATTCTGATCAAAACACATCTGTGCCCACCTACCCCCGCCACGGTGGTCTCAGTCAGACAGGTCCTACTCTAAGCCTACCTATGCCGTATGGGCATCTACATTCAGGAGAGCAGACCCTACATATATAGCGTGCTGCTATTAAAGACCTTTGTGTGCCCCAAGCAACCAATGAGAGGAGAAGCACGCACACCTATATGTACCACCCAATCAAGGTCGCCTGTGGGATAGGCAGGGCAAAAATACACCTAAATGCTACTCCCAAGATAAAATAGAAGTACATTCACACTTTAAGATGCCATTCCTTCAAGTGTATACTACAGACTAAACAAAAATCACAGAAAAAGAGAAAAAACATCCTGCATGGTGTAATAAATGAATATGAGGATGTGCATAGCTCTATTTATAAAAGAAAAATCACAGAAAATGCACTAACACAATAGATGCAAATTGTCTTAGTGCATTATTTTCTGTGATTTTTCTTTTACAAATGTAGCCATGTACCTCCGCATATTTATTTATTACACCATGCAGGATGTTTTTTTTTATCTTTTTCTGTGATTTTTGTTTTGGTGTGTCCCTTTTGCCACAGCTCCTGCTCTGTAATTGCTTTAAAAGTAGGTCTGGTTGATGGCAGTTGAAGGATGGAACTGAGCATGAGCAACCACCTCAGCAATGTTACTGAGGTAAGATGGAGAAATAAGGAAAAGAACAAGCAGCAGGTGGCACTATACAGATAGATATTTTTTTTATAACTCAGTGACTAAACAATTTTTTTTATTACATGCAATTACAAAAGTATTCAGATGCAGGTCCTGGTTTGAAAAATAGGACAACCCTTTAATTAATTATTGAGAGCAAAAACATTTTTCCAAGTTGATGGTGAAATCCATGACTTGAGCATCAGCATCTCCAGCGTGTCATGGTGATAGACATTCTGTCATGTTATTTTCCATTTTGCCACCCTGGTTTTTCACATTGTGAAGCTTTGTTTTTGGTTCCCAACATTTGACCGTGAACACAGGCATCTCTTATGTTGCAGTCTACTTCGATTACTTCATCTATTATATATATTACCAAGGCTTACCATAAAATGCTCTTGCAATGTGTTCTTCATATCAATATTTACAGTGCAAAAATGCTGTTAAATAATACATGAGAATTTAAGCTCGAGTCCTATTAATTCAAGTTATAGATCCATTTCTCTGCATAATGTCCATCAAGCTTATGTTTTCTAACGATTGATGATTACTATTTATTTTTTTAGTACTGGGCTATTGAGTACCGCTTAGTACTTGACTGGGTTCAGTTGGTTCACAGACATCTAAAAAATTAATACACTTGTCTACACGGTGATAGATGGCAACTTATAACAACATCTCCTCATCAATTTAAGGACAGGCAAAAAAGTTAAGAATTCTTCTCCAGTAGTGACTGCCCCCGAGTGGAGATACAGTTTGAGGTTTAGTTACCTTGCTATTTTCTTCCCTTCTATTTTCACATGTGCTGTCATAAATAATGAATTATTATCTTAATGTAATGGTTGGTTTTCTTTTTTGAGAGTCATATGTCAATTAGTTCTTTGACAGCTGTTTAAAAGGATTTTTTTATTTTTTATTATTTTATCATTTAGACATTTTTGAAGCCAAAAACTATCATTGATGGAGATCTGTAAATTAGGACCCCAAATGACATACTGAATAAAGAGCTATGTTGTTGATGCTGCTGAAATATGCAGGAGATCTCATGGAAAAGATGGTTGCACTTTGGAATGGGGACTTTTCATGTAGTTGCTTAATTTTAGAGAAAAATTGATCTAATGTAATTAACCTTGGTTTCTGCTGATGCTACACATTTGCGAGCCATTACTCATTAAGTCATTAAAACAATTTTGCAAAGTTATTTAATATCCCTGTAGGTAGGGGATATGTAGTATTAGGCTAGTTTCACACTAGCGGCAGGGGAGTCCGGAAGGCTGTCGTATCCGTCCTGTCGCTAGTTCACGTGTGCCTATAATGGGGGCGGGGGCGGCGTTCCGGAGGCAGCACAGCAGCGCACGGCAAGAGGCAGCCGGACTAAAAGTACTGCATGTTGTTACAGTCAATGGGGACAGAGCGGCAGGACGGATCCGACAGGCTGTTCACCCTGCCGGACTCCCCTGCCGCTAATATGAAAGTAGCCTTGGTGGGAAAACTCTTTTAGCCCCCAAGCAGAAAATTGGAAAAAAGCTCCTGATATGTCACTTTTTTATAGTAAATTTTGATAGATGGGTGAAGGGGGATTGATAACTTCCATAGAAGTACATGTTACCCTCCCTCTAGGGCCATGTGCAGGTAAAGCAGGGAGAAAGAATATTTTTCTCTCCTTTTGCAGCCTGTAAGAACTCCCCCTCCTTCAGGCTGACTGAGATCACAGGAAGGAAGAGATAGGAAGGCTAATTTGCCCCTTTATCTCTCAGGCTGGGTATCACCAACAGATGTGTCTTGTTTTAAAACTGACAATCTAAGCTTTTAAACAAGACCAGGACCATAGTGTTAGACAAGATACATGGAAAGATTAGATTAGAAAGCTATTAGAAATTGGTCAGGAATATATAGCTTTTACAGGGTCTCATTTCAAAAGGCTGTAACTTGCAATGTTTCGGGGATTGCACTTGTTTAAAAGATTAAATTATCAATTTTAAAACAAGACCAAAATGATGGCTTTGGCCCAATGACAGCCTATTAAATTTATGAAATACTGAATCCTGGAGTCCCCTGTGTGAATGGAGTGGTGGTACGCATGGTCAGGGACCAGAGGTTGAAGTCTCATCGATCAGACACTTATCCCCTGTCTGATCGATGTATGGTTACACTTTATGGATGCTTCCAATAATAGAATTATTCCTAGCACAAGCTATTTTCACTTACCATGCGATGGCACAACATTGAATAGCTCATCCTTGGGTTTTGGGTTTGTCCTTGACTCATGAAAAACCTATATGCCCTAACTTTATCTTCCCATATTTGACACTTTTCTTCCAGGGTAAAGAGATATACTTTATGATGATTATTATTATTATTATTAATATTGTGCTATCTTCTGCTGTGCTGGGCTATAAAATCTAAACAGGTGAGGGCTATATAGATTTTTGGAAGAAGAAATTGCAACAGACAGATTGGATTAGAATACATTCTTGCAGTAGTGGAGTTTAATATGTGTGCCTTATACAAATCATGGTGATCATGGACTCAAGCAGTCTTGTCGTATTTGGGTTTCCTTGTGGGAACGCTTTGCATTATGGCTTTGTGTGTTTCATACCTATAAATTATTGTATTCATAATTTGTTGGTAAAAGAAGGGTTAAACTACATTATAACATTTGCCTGAGCATATTAAAAAGAGCTTGTAAATGCCAGCTGATTTTTGCAATTCAAATCTGCTTACATAAATATATGATTTAATGTTTAACAAGCACTAGGGGATCATTATTAGAAGACTTTAAGGAACGGGATTGTGTTTGCTAAGCTTCTTTTCAAGTTCCAATATGATTAAGTACATTCTCAATCACTTTTAACAATTTGAACTGTAGATCCATGTGGACAAGTCTTCCAAAGGCTTTGCCAATTAAAGCAAGTAAGACCAGAGAACTTTCGATTTTAGGGAGGAGAAGAGTGAGAGTTGAAAAACACAGAATGTACGCAATGCACCAGGCCAAGCAATCCTGGATGTAGTTTACTTGCTAATAAGTCTTACCTAACCACGTGTAGGCAGGACATGGGAATGCAGTAATTATCCACAAAGGGACACAATTTATACCCAGATACATTAGTCATGGAAATGAAATAAATGCACCGCCAACGGCAGATCATGGATTCCAATAGCCAGTGGTATTACTGGTGGAGAACACAAAGGAAATTAAAAAACAAAATAGCACACGTTGTAATAGTGTTTGATCCGTCCAAAATCTACAAAACTACATGCTTTGAAGAGCATCCAGCCAAACAGATTACTTTAACGGAGCATACTCAGATGTTTCAGTCACTGATTATAGAATTCACACATAGACAGGTGCACCTGACCTTTCTGTTTCCACAGGCAAAAAGGTCAGAATGTCCTATATGTTGAAGAATTTTGCTTAAAGGGGTTTTTGAGCCTAGAAGTTGACAGTCCCAATGGTGGTAACCTGTGCCCAATGTTAAAAAACAAAAAATCTAATACAACTCGCCTGTCTGCAGTCCCTTCAGTCCCATGCCGCTGCCCTATTACCAACTGCTTCTTGTCAAATCTAGCAGTGACAAGTGAGTAGTTTTTATTTTTTTATTTAATTGGGAATAGGCTGCCACCATTGGGGTTGTCACTTAATAAGCTGGACAACTTCTTTAACCACCTCAGCCCCCCTAGCTTAAACACCCTTAATGACCAGACCACTTTTTACAATTCTGCACTACACTACTTTCACCGTTTATTGCTCGGTCATGCAGCTTACCACCCAAATGAATTTTACCTCCTTTTCTTCTCACTAATAGAGCTTTAATTTGGTGGTATTTCATTGCTGCTTACATTTTAACTTTTTTTATTAATCGAAATTTACAGAAATTTTTGTCAGTTGTAATTTTTTTTTTAAACGACATCTATATATAAAATTTTCTCTAAATTTATTGTTCTACATGTCTTTGATAAAAAAAAAATGTTTGGGTAAAAAAAAAATGGTTTGGGTAAAAGTTATAGCGTTTACAAACTATGGTACAAAAATGTGAATTTCCGCTTTTTGAAGCAGCTCTGACTTTCTGAGCACCTGCCATGTTTCCTGAGGTTCTATAATGCCCGGACAGTACAAAAACCCCACAAATGACCCCATTTTGGAAAGTAGACACCCTAAGGTATTCGCTGATGGGCATAGTGAGTTCATAGAACTTTTTATTTTTTGTCACAAGTTAGCGGAAAATGATGATCTTTCTTTTTTTTTTTCTTACAAAGTCTCATATTCCACTAACTTGTGACAAAAAATAAAAACTTCCATGAACTCACTATGCCCATCACGAAATACCTTGGGGTGTCTTCTTTCCAAAATGGGGTCACTTGTGGGGTAGTTATACTGCCCTGGCATTTTAGGGGCCCTAATGTGTGAGAAGTAGTTTGAAATCAAAATGTGTAAAAAATGCCCTGTGAAATCCTAAAGGTGCTCTTTGGAATGTGGGCCCCTTTGCCCACCTAGGCTGCAAAAAAGTGTCACACATGTGGTATCGCCGTACTCAGGAGAAGTTGGGCAATGTGTTTTGGGGTGTAATTTTACATATACCCATGCTGGGTGAAATAATTATCTCGGTCAAATGCCAACTTTGTATAAAAAAATAGGAAAAGTTGTCTTTTGCCGAGATATTTCTCTCACCCAGCATGGGTATATGTAAAATGACACCCCAAAACACATATAAAAATACCCCATGACTTTTTTTGTCACATTATATCACAAAATGTGATCAAAAAGTCATATGCCCCCCAAAATAGTGCCAATAAAACCGTCCTCCCATCCTGCAAAATATGAGCCACTACCTAAGATAATTGACTAAAAACAAAACAAAATTACTCTTAGACTATGGAGATACTAAAATGTTATTTTTTTGTTTATAAAAGGATAATATAGTGTAAAACCTAAATAAATTTAAAAAAAGTAGACATATTAGGTATCGCCGCGTCCGTAAGAATCTGCTCTTTAAAATTACCCTCAGATGAACACGGTCAAAAAAATTAAATAAAAATGTAGTAAAGTAAATCTTCCATTTTAATCAGTTTTTTCCAGTAACAAAGCAAGAGTTAACAGCCAAACAAAACTTAATATTTATTACCCTGATTCTGCAGTTTACAGAAACACTCCATATGTGGTGGTAAACTGCTGTATGACCAAGCGGCAGGGCGCAGAAGGAAAGGAACGCTGTATGGTTTCTGGAAGGCAGATTTTTATGGTCTTTTTTTTTGGGGCACCATGTCCCATTTGAAGAACCCCTGATGCACCCCTAGAGTAGAAACTCTATAAAAGTGACCCCATCTAAGAAACTACACCCCTCAAGGTATTCAAAACTGATTTTACAAACTTTATTAACCCTTTAGGTGTTCAACAGTTTATGGCAAATGGAGATTAAACTTCAGAATTTCTAACCTTGCCTCACAAAAGTGTAATATAGAGCAACCAAAAATCATATGTACCCTAAAAATTGTCCCAACAAAACTGCCACCTTATCCAGTAGTTTCCAAAATGGGGTCACTTTTATGGATTTTCTACTCTACGGGTGCATCAGGGGGGCTTCCAATGGGACATGGTGGAAATAAACCAGTCCAGCAAAATCTGCCTTCCAAAAACCACACGGCGCACCTTTCTCTCTACGCCCTACTGTGTGCCTGTACAGTAGTTTATGGCCACATATGGGGTGTTTCTGCAAACTACAGAATCAGGGCAATAAATATTGAGTTTTGTTTGGCTGTTAACCCTTGCTTTGTTACTGGAAAAAATGGATTAAAATGAAAAATCTGCCAAAAAATTTAAATTCTAAAATTTTATCTCCATTTGCCATTAACTCTTCTGGAACACCTAAAGGGTTAACGACATTTGTAAAATCAGTTTTAAATACCTTGAGGAGTGTAGTTTCTAGAATGGGGTCACTTTTATGGAGTTTCTAATCTAGGGGTGCATCAGGGGGGCTTTAAATGGGACATGGTGTAATAAAATCAGTCCAGCAAAATCTGCCTTCCAAAAACCACACAGCGCACCTTTCCCTCTACCCCTTACCGTGTGCCCGTACAGTAGTTTACGGCCACATATGGGGTGTTTCTGCAAACTACAGAATCAGGGCAATAAATATTACGTTTGGTTTGGCTGTTAACCCTTGCTTTCTTACTGGAAAAATGTTTTTAAAATAGAAAATTTGCCAAAAAATCGAAATTCAAAAATTTAATCTCCATTTGCCAATAACTTTTGTGGAACACATAAAGGGTTAACAAAGTTAGTAAAACCAGTTTTGAGTAGCTTGAGGGGTGTAGTTTCTTAGATGGGGTCACTTTTATGGAGTTTATACCCTAGGGGTGCATCAGGGCGGCTTCAAATGGGACATGATGTAAATAAACCAGTCCAGCAAAATCTGCCTTCCAAAAACCACACGGCTCACCTTTCCCTCTACGCCATACCTTGTGCCCGTACAGTAGTTTACGGCCACATATGGGGTGTTTCTGCAAACTACAGAATCAGGGCAATAAATATTGAGTTTGGCTGTTAACCCTTGCTTTGTTACTGGAAAAAATGGATTAAAATGGAAAATTAGCCAAAAATTCTCAAATTGTATCTCCATTTGCCATTAACTCTTGTGGAACACCTAAAGGGTTAACGATGTTTGTAAAATCAGTTTTGAATACCTTGAGGGGTGTAGTTTCTAGAATGGGGTCATTTTTGGGTGGTATCTATTAAGTAAGCCTCACAAAGTGACTTCAGACCTGAACTGGTCCTTAAAAAGTGTTTTGTTTTTGTTTTTTTCTGAAAAATTTCAAGATTTGCTTCTAAACTTCTAAGCCTTGTGACGTCCCCAAAAAATAATATGTCATTCCCAAAATGATCCAAACATGAAGTAGACATATGAGGATTGTAAAGTAATAACTATTTTTGTAGGTATTACTATGTATTATACAAGTAGAGAAATTGACAAATGTTTGCAAATTTTTGGTAAATTTTGTATTTTTTTTAATAAATAAAAATACATTTTTTTGACTCCATTATACCAGTGTCATGAAGTACAATACGTGACAAAAAAACTATCTCAGAATGGCTTGGATAAGTCAAAGCGTTTTAAAGTTATCACCACATAAAGTGACACTGGTTAGATTAGCAAAAAATGACCTGGTCCTTAAGGTGAAAATTAGCCCGTTGCTTAAAGAGTTAAGGGTCTATGGAAGAGAATCAGTCAAGTACCTGGTGTCAATTGGTTACTCACATCCTTAGGCCTCATCACCGACTGCTGCTCCAATCCTTGGTCCACAACTAGGCTGGCAACTGCTGTATCCAGGGATCCTGCTATATAGACAACCAAGAGTAGGTGTGGGATCAGTAACACTCAGAAGGACAGTCAGGGACAGGCTTACAATAGTAACAATTACACAGCGTATTTACACTCATCTATACAGCAGTTTCATATATGTCCATTGTGACATTGTGAGAGGTTTGGTCTGGGAAAACAGGTATTTCCCTCCCAGGTGAGGTCAAATGCCAGACCGGATTTTAAGTGCCGGTCTGGATTTTGGCAGCACCTGGCTGTCCTTAAATAGGCAGCTGGGCTCAGAAGCGAGGTCTCTGTGTTTGGAACTGGGAGCCTTGTGTCTGGATTAAGGCTTGCTACCTGTTTGGAGTGAAAACAGGTTGGTGCTGCTATTAGCAAGGACTCTTTGAGGCAGAATTGCCACATGGTGTGAATTACCACCAACACCGCAAGGTGACTTTTTGCTTTTTTATGTCACTTGCTTAAAGTGTGAATAAAACATTGAACTGTTTGATCCAAAGAACTTGTTGCCTCTATACTGCGTCCGCTAATCCTGTCTACCAGAGCGATGTGGGCAAGACCAGTGAGGCTGGCGTGAATGCCGATATTTTTGGTTTCTGCTTTTTTCAGCTACGTTTGTATGTCGTACATTAAACCAGCTGTATTACAACCAGAGCCCCACTACAAAATGGAGGCTGTTGTAAAGGCCCTCATGTAGGCTAATCTGCAGCAGCAAGAGACAAACCTGCAGCAACCCGAGGCTAATAAGCAGCAGCAGGAGACTAACCAGTTGCTGCTACAACATGTGATGGCTTTGCAGACAGCAGGAGCAACCCCGAGCGTCCACAATACCCGGGATGACCCCCGCAGACGACATCGAAACCTACCTGGCAATCTATGAGAAAGTGGCCATCAGGGAAAAGCTACCCCGTGACCAGTGGGCTGAGGTCGTCGCTCCTTTCCTGGCATCCGATTCCCAGCAGGTGTATTTCGACTTGCCGGATGATCAAGCGGCCGACTACCAGAAAGTCAAGGTGAGATTCTGGCAAGACTGGGGGTGAATATGTTGGTCCGGGCCCAGCGGGTGCGACAGTGGAGGTTCAACTTGGCTGAGCCTGCAACAGCCTGACGTGTTGAGTCCCACTGCTATGCTGGATCTCCAGCACTGGATCGGTCAGGTGTCTCCAATGCCCTTGAGATGGTGGACCTAGTGGAGCGCTATGAAGCTACCAGGAATCTAAAGGAGGGTTCTGTTGGGAGGGGGTTCGTCAAACCCTGGAAATCTCCACCCCAGACCTGGCTCCGATATTCTGCCATGTAAGAGCTGACTGTCCTCATCGGGTTGAGCCCATAGACACTAACTATGTGTGCAACAGGTACCCCAGAGTCTCTAGATCACTTGTGCCAGGTGGAAGTGGGAGACACTCCGGCGGAGGGATGCCGCATTGGGTAAACCAACTACAGGATGAGCCTATTGAACAGTTGGTGGTCCCCAAGGCTTATCGCAAGTTTGTGTTAGATCTAGCCCACCAACACGTTCTCGGGGGTCACCTGGAGCTGCAGAAAACTTGGGATCGTATTCTACAGTGGTTTTACTGGCCCAGCATATTCAAAGAAGTGGAAGAGTTTTGTAAGTCTTGCCTGACCTGCCAGATAACTAGCCCCCAGCCATATTTCTGTAGTCCCCTAGTACCTCTCCCTATTATCGAAGTACCGTTTGACTGAATAGCTATGGACCTCATAGGGCCAGTACCGAAGTCCGCCAGAGGACATCAACACATCTTAGTCATTCTAGACTACGCCACTCAGTATCCGGAGGCGGTGCCACTGCGACATACCTTGGCCAAACTCATAGCTAAGGATTTAATGCAGATGTTTTCCCAAGTGGGACTACCTAAAGAGATTCTGACTGACCAAGGGACCCCTTTTATGTCCAAGGTGATGAGGGAACTCTGTAAATTGCTGCACATAAAACAATTACGAAAGTCTGTTTACCATCCGCAAACGGACGGTCTGGTAGAACGGTTTAACCAAACATTTTAAAATATGTTGAAAAAGTTTGTGTCTAAAGATGGGAAGGACTCGGACCTCCTTCTGCCCTGTCTCATGTTCGCAGTGCGAGAGGTCCCCCAGGCCTCTACTGGGTTCTCGCCCTTCGAACTGCTACACCCTCGTGGTCTCTTGGACGTGGCCAAAGAGTCGTGAGACTAACAACCCACTCCACATAAAAGTGTCATTGATTACGTTACACAGATGTAAGATCGGATAGAGATAGTGTTGCCTCTTGTTAGGGAGCATATGGAGGCAGCTCAGCAAGCCCAGAGTCGGGTCTATAATCGGCAGGCTCGGGTCTGGATCTGTAACCCGGGTAATTGAGTTTTGGTTCTGGTGCCGACCGTTATTTTTCTGTTTTGGACCTCACAAAAGGACAGGTGCCCTTAACGAAGGCTGCCACAGAGAAAACTGCCTTCATCATGCCAGAGGGGCTGTATCAATATAAGGTCTTACCCTTTGGTCTGCATGGTGCCCCCGCCACTTTTCATTGTGCTTCATCCACATTGTTGGTACGCTTCGGCTTTACCTGAACGATATTGTCATCCACAGTAACAACTGGGAAAGTCACCTACCCGAAGTGCAGGCTGTAGTGGACTCCCTTCGGAAATCTGGCTTAACCACTAACCCCAAAAAATGTGCGATAGGGTTAGAAGAGACCAAGTACCTGGGTGATGTCATTGGGCGCAAAGTCATCAAACAAAAGTGAACAAAATAGAGGCGATACAGAATTGGCCCCGACCTGTTACCACTAGGCAAATAAAGTCAAAGTCAAATTTTTTTGACGGACCCAATGACTTGAATGGGTCTGTGCTCCGTTTTCCACTGACAAGAATGGGACAGGTTATATTTTTTTGACGGACTGGAATCACGGATCACGGACGCGGAGAAAAAACAGAGAACTATCAGTTTTTTTTCACAGCTCCATAGAAATGAATGGAACCTCCACTAAACTGTGAAAAATGACGGAACGGTGGACGAACATCAGCTGGGACGATTCTAAAACGCGATCGTGCGAACGCGATCAAAGTGTTCACGAACTCTAAGTTCGCGGCGGGCCCCATTCAATTTAATGGCAGGCGAACTTGAAAAACCTTCAGGTCATATTTGCAGCCACTAAATACAGTACTTACTAGAAGTGCACAAATCGTCCCACAACATGGACAGTGACATACCAGAGGGGGATCAATGGCAAAAATTCCCACAAAAAATATGTATTTTAATCAGGGCCATTTTTATGCATCTTAAAGGGAAACTCTCAAAAATGTGCCCTGCTAAAGCCTAGAAAAATGTTATTTTAGGCCACGGGAGTAAAGGCCCCAAACATTAGGCATTCACTGGACAGAAAACATGAATTGATTATGTGGCTGGAGGTATATTAGATGGTCATTGGATATCGATTTTACTGCAGGCCAGTGGACTACAGGCCCCAAAAATTATTCATTCACCGTACAGAAAAGAACAATTGATAATGTGGCTGGAGGTACATTAGGCGGTCACCGTATAACAATTTTACTGTTGGCCAGTTAGATTACAGGCCTCAAAAATTATGCATTCACCGTACAGAAAAGATCAAGTTATTATGAGGCTGGAGGTACATTAGGCGGTCACCGTATAACAATTTTACTGTTGGCCAGTTACATTACAGGCCCCAATAATTATGCATTCAAGTACAGAAAAGATCAAGTCATTATAAGGCTGGAGATACATTAGGCGGTCACCGTATAACAATTTTACTGTGGGCCAGTTAGATTACAGGCCTCAAAAATTATGCATTCACCGTACAGAAAAGATCAAGTCATTATGTGGCCGGAGGTACATTAGGCAGTCACCGTATAACAATTTTACTGTTTGCCAGTTACATTACAGGCCACAAAAAATTATGCATTCAAAGTACAGAAAAGATCAAGTCATTATGTGATTGGAGGTATATTAGACGGTCATTGTATATCAATTTTACTGTAGGCCAGTGGAGTACAGGCCCCAAACATTTGGCATTCACCAGACAGAAAACATCAAGTGATTATGTGGCTGGAGGTATATTAGACGGTTATTGGATATCAATTTTACTGCAGGCCAGTACAAATACTGTCACGGATGTAGTAGGGGAGAGCACCAAAAGACAACAAGAAGGAAGGGAAAAGACACTAGGCCTCACCGCTAGGGAAGGAAAAGGTTCACCACCTATAAAACCCTGCTCCTGGCTCTAACTCCTATCCATATGGGCACCTCTCGATGGTAGAGATGCCCATACACAGGAACCTAGAAAACACTGGTGGCCCTCGGATGCCCTAAAGGTAGTGACAGGGCAGAGACAACCCGCTCCTTCCCTGGTAAAGGAACCAGTGTCTTGCTGAGGCCTAGTAAACAACAAAGGGGGGGGGAATACAAAACACAAGTGGAACACTTAACTTCTGTGGATGATGGATGAACAGGATTTCAACAAGAACCACACTCCAGCTCTTCCAAAACCAAATGAAGCTATCCAGAGCAAAGAGAGATGGGTAAAGTCAGACTAAATAGGGGGAGGTAAAGGTCACATGATCCACACCTGAACAGGAGGTGTGGACATACAAGCAACACACAGACAAAGTGAAACCAAAACAGGCTGTCAGATCACTAATACATGTCAAATACATATGTTTAAAAGAATAAAAGAAAATATAAAATTGGATTAAAAACATGGCTAACGAAAACCCCCCTCTTGAAAAACCCCCAATGGTAATAGGTGAAATTCAATTAAACCTCACAGGTGTTGAATTCCTCTGATATCCATGCCTCATTAATTTTGTAGAAATGTAAGGCAATCTACACTGTCGTGAGCCAGGCTCACGATCATTGCTGCTGCACTGAATGTCCTTTCAGACAGGACACTCGACAATGGGAAAGCCAAGAGTTCCATGGCAAATTGTGCCATCTCTGGCCACAGGTCCAGCCTGCACACCCAGTAGTCAAGGGGTCCCTCACTTCTCAGAGCGTCCATATCGGCCGTGAACGCATAGTCGGACACCTGGTGTTTCTTGAGGCTGGATCAGGAGGGCCGCTGTCGATGGGTTGGCTGCAAGAACTGATTCATATCCGAAGTGACCAACACATCTTCAAACCGCCCTCTTCTTGCATGCGCTGTAGGAATGGTACTCGCAACTGTTTCTCTGTGGGTAGAAATTCCTCTGCCAGCGCCCGCAACAGCAGAATGCAGCATCTTTCGCAGCAAGGCCTGGAAAAGCTGCATTCTGACAGCCCTCTGTGATGCTGATAATATGTCCGCAATTTTTTGTTTGTACCGGGGGTCTAATTGTGTTGCCACCCAGTACTGGTCCTTTACCTTTATGCTTTTTATACAGGGGTCCCTCTTCAAACACTGGAGCATGAAACCCCCCATTTGCACTAAATTGGAAGCGGTGGAGCAGTCTGGCTCCTGCTCATCGCCCAGGAGAATGTCGTCCTGGGTCTACTCCCCCCATCCACGGACAACACCAGGGATCCCAGAAAAGTTTAAAGCCTGCTCTTCTTGCTCCTCCTCCTCCTCCTCCTCCCAGGCAACATCCTGCTGACTTGTCTCAGAAGTAGTAGCCCCCTGGGAATTCATTCAGCATTGCGACTTCCTCATATTCCAGCTCCTGCTCCTCGATGGCTTTATCAATGACACTATGCAATGCACACTCCAGAAAGAAAGCATAAGGTACGATGTCACTGATGGTGCCCTGGCTGCGACTGACCAGTTTGGTGATCTCATCATTATGCATGAGCAGCCACTGGCGCGGTGAAAAAAATCCAAGCTCCCGAGAACCTTTCCTGCCGCAGAGTTCGTACAGGTAGTCATTAACGGAACGTTTCTGTGCAGCAATTCGTTGCCGCACGACTAAGTTCAGGACGTGTACCATGCACACACGTGAGTCATTTTGCCCTGTTTCAGCGCGCTCAGCAGATTGGCCCCGTTGGTGCACACCACTTTACCAACTGTCAAATTGAGCGGGGTTAGCCACTGATTGGCCTGTGACCGCAGAGCTGAAAGGAGTGCAGGACCAGTGTGACTCTTGGCTTCCAGGCACAACAGCCGCAGCACAGCATGGCAACGTCTCACCTGGCACGTCCAATAGGTTCTGGGGAGCTTGGGGGGTGCAGCAGAAGAGGCGGTAGCAGTGGAAAAGGAGGAGTCAGCCAAGGAGGAGATGGAGGATGGAGTAGGAGGAGGAGAAGAAGGGGCAGGCCTGCATGCAATCTGTGGCGGTAACATCAAATCCACACGGGTGCCACTGGTTGCATGCTTGACAGCCGTCAGAAGGTTCACTCAGTGGGCAGTTAAAGTTATGTACCTTCCCTGCCCGTATTTGCTAGACCACGTGTCTGTGGTCAGATGTATCTTGGCACCGACACTGTGTACCAGAGATACATTTAATTGCCGCTGAACATGGCCATATAGCTCTGGGATGCCCTTCTGGGAGAAATATTTCCTTCCGGGGACCTTCCATTGCGGTGTGCCAATGGCTACAAATTTTCTCCGAGTCCACCAGTTTATATGGCAGTAGTTGGTGGGCTAGCAGTTCCACCAAGCTGGCGGTCAGCCGTTGGCAATATCCGGAATCATCAACTTTTTACGTTCAAACATTTGGGCCATGGAAGCCTGCTTTTTGCCAGATGAACGCGACGACGGCACGGTGGAAGGTGGAGGACAAATGGGAGGCTTTGTGGGTTCTGACGGTGTTGCTCCCACTGGGCTCGGTGATGGAAGGCCAGGTGCCTTCTTAAGGCGGTCGTCCCTATGTGAGTGTTGGGCTTACCGCGACTTATGCGTTGACAGCACAGGCTGTAGATGGCAACACTATTGTCAGAATCTGACGCATAAAAAAATGCCCACACTGCGGAGCCATATGCCGGCGTCTTGGAAGTGCCAAATGTGACCGTGCATGGTGGATGGCTCGCTCCAGATACATTTGCAGTCTGCTTTTTGCCTCCTGTGCACCATGAGTTCTGCCTGCTTCTCCTCCTTCTCTTCCCTATCTGTTGCTCCGTCTCTCCCTCTGAACTCCCCTGCTCTTCCTCTCTTGTGGGCACCCATGTGACATCTATCGACACGTCATCATCGTCACCTTCATCACCACTGACATTAGGGATCTCGGAGTAGGCAGCAACAGCGGGGACCACCCTCCTTGGGCTGATCTGGGTACTGTCGTTAGACCGCTGTTGGCTGCCGTTGCTACCTCTTATTCCTCATCCCATGCCAAGAATGGCTGCGCATCGGTAAGGTCTGGGAATGGATGGGAAAATAATTCCTCTGACTCAAGTGGAAAGGCTATAGTGGTGGCGGTAGTGGTGTCTTTGGGGGCGCACACAGCAGAGAGTGAGGGGGTTCAGATATAGAGGATGAGGAGGGTGCAGAAGCGGAAGGCTGAGTGAGCCATTCAACCAACTCTGGTGCATCCTTTGACGTAATCGCACGCACCTTCTCCAACTTCCCACTTAGGCTCCGGCCTGGTGCACCTGTCCGACCCCTACAAACCCATGCGGAATGGCCTGCCTCTTCCTCTGCCTGTCATTTTCAAAATGACCCTTTGACAAAGTCCCTATAGAAGAGCAGTATTTGTGGAAGCAGGTATATCAAACTAAGGTATATCAGGTTTTTTTAGGCGCAACAGGTATATCACACCAGTTGCAAATAGTTGGTCCCTCTGTATAGCTGCGGTATCGCAGCAGAACCGCAAAGAACTGCTGCACAATACAAATGCACTATATAGAAATTAAATAATAGGTATATCACACCCCTGCCTTAATCAGTTTTTTTGGGGGGGGCAACTGGTATATCACACCAGTTGCAATTAGTTGTTCCAATAGCGTTTGTCCCTCTGTATAGCTGCGGTATCTCAGCAGAACCGCACACAACTGCTGCACAATACAAATGCACTATATAAAAACTATATTATATTATAGGTATATCACACCCCTGCCTCAATCAGTTTTTTTGGGGGGCAACTGGTATATCACACCAGTTGCAATTAGTTGTTCCAATAGTGTTTGTCCCTCTGTATAGCTGCGGTATCTCAGCAGAACCGCACACAACTGCTGCACAATACAAATGCACTATATAGAAATTATTGGTATATCACACCCCTGCCTCAATCAGTTTTTTTGGGGGACAACTGGTATATCACACCAGTTGCAATACATATGCACTATATAGAAATTATATTATAGGTATTTCACCCCCCTGCCTCAATCAGTTTTTTTGGGGGGGGCAACTGGTATATCACACCAGTTGCAATTAGTTGTTCCAAAAGCGTTTGTCCCTCTGTATAGCTGCGGTATCTCAGCAAAACCGCACACAACTGCTACCCAATTCAAATGCACTATATAGAAATTACATTATAGGTATATCACACCCCTGAACTGTCTCAATTGGCTGTCCTGTCCCACTTGATGGACAGGACAGCCAATTTGTGCAGAACGTTGGGTCAAAGTTCTGCACAACGCAAAAGAGTATGACGACGGCGGACATCGCCATATGTTAGCCTGTTAGGCGAATTGTGAATGAGCAAAGTTCGCCGCGAAATGACCGCCAGGCGAACCGCAATGCCATCTCTACCAACAAATAGTCAGGACCATTAAACCACTACGCACGATAAAAAGTGTCTTGTCATTACGGCCTTTTTCAGGCCTGATCATTAAAGAAAATGTGTCACCAAAAACTCTGCCAGTTAAAACCAGATAGTATCGCAAATCCTTTTTTTCTAATCTGTTTTTATTTTCTGATCGTAGATTTTTATTTTTTTCCTGAACATTATTTTGGGGGCTGCCATCTTTCCTGAGCTGGTCATTTTTTGTCACCTTGCATCAGAAAAATTGTAATACCAAGCAATCAAAAAGTCATATGAACCCCAAAATAGTACCAATCAAACCGTAATCTCATACCGAAAAAAATAAGCCCCTACATAAGACAGTCGCCCAAAAAATAAATAAATAACTATGGCTTTCAGAGTATGGAGACACTAAAAAATCATAGTCATATTTGGTATTGTCGCGACCGTAACAACCTGCTCTATAAAAAAAAATTCTGGATGACAGCCATCATTTATGCTGGAACAAGCTACCGGATGTCCGACCGCAACTGTTAACGTACCCTTAGGCTTTATGTACAATCCATGTCGTCCATTTCACATGGCATATAACATTCCACATAGCATAACTTAGCAAAGCATAAATACACTGTGGTCACCAGCAGTGGCGTACATAGAGAAGTAAGGGCCCCATAGCAAGGATCAAACCAGGCTCCCCACACAGGACACAAGGGTTTCTGCCTAAACCCCTTTCAATGACCTTTGGGCCATTTTTTCCACTGCCTCAATTGCTAAAAGTTGTTTCTTTAGAGGAAAGAGTCCTGGCCAAGTTTTCACCCTCAGTAGAAGAGGGGATGATCCCATCTGGGCCCCCTCATGTCCTGGGCCCCATAGCAGTCGCATGGTCTGCCGCTATGATAAGTACGCCCCTGGTCACCAGTTACTTCAGTGGTGGTCACAGTTCAAGGATATAGTTTTCTGTAGGCGGGTGGAAAGTGCTGAAACAGTCCTGATAAATAAGGACAATTAATTCATGTGACAGATCATGCAAAATAATTGTGGCATTGATGATGAAAAACACTCAAAAAAATAAGTAAAATTTTTATTAAAGGGTAACTGTCATATTTTTTTATGTAATTGGATTGGTCTGACTAAGTTTACCTTAGTTCCCTAGTTAATACTTTTGCACAGGTATTGAATCACCTAGTAATTGCTGCATGTTCTTTCCTCCCCCAGGCATTTCAGTGGTGCGGCTAAAACAGCGTTCCTAGGTGTCCTCCGTCTCCTATCTTCTATATACAGAAGACGGAGGACGTAGTAGTGGGCAGTCCCGATCGCTGAGTGCACGCTCCCGTTGGTCTGGGATAGTGCTGATATTCGCGATAAAAATTAGCGATTAGAATATTTGCGTTAAAAATTAGCGATTACTCAGGAGGAAGAGGGCGTGTTTAAGTCTGGAGAAAGCTGATTGGTTGGGGTGAGGCTGCGCGTTCCCGACATGAGCCAAATGTATTCTGGGTAGTTATGGAGGGAGGTCTTAGCCTCAGGGTAATGGCGCCAGCGGCCATCTTGAGAAGATAGTCAGAAAGAAGTCTTGTGAGGAGCGGTTGCTATGGACGGAATTGTCTTAAACAAGTGGTATGTGAACACAATAATTAGTGATTATGGATTATCACCACAGCAGCAACAACATATATGAAAATAGAATTTTGAGTGAAAATATGACAATATCATTTTCTTCCTGCAGAGCTGATATTACGAATGGTTTAAACCCCGTCAAACTTCCCAACAATATACTGTGGTCATTTATCATAGGCTTCAGTATGAATATCAACCGATATGACATCACTGGCTTACTCTTGTCGAAGAAAATTATAGTGGACCAATGGATAAAATAATAAGGTTGACCTAGAAATAACATAAAGATACAAGTAAAAAAAAACAGGATGCTAACTGCAACAGTAAAATGCAATTCAAATTTCCTAAACTGGATCTAGACCTATCTAGAAATTTCCGTACTCAATGATGCAAGCACGTTGGACTGAGATAAATCACTCCTTGTAACATTTTTCTCTTGGAAAACCACATATGAGACTAAATGAGACGTTTTATATATATAGTAGCAAACAGTCATAGGTACATTTCATTTTGAGAATCCCATCTGTCTTACAAGCAGAACACTTTGTGACAGAGAAGAATGATTGCTGCACTTCATGTTATATTAAAAAGGAGATCTCATGCACATTCACGACTCGGACAGCAAAAATTATATTTGTGATACTGGAGGAAGTCAAATGAAGACGAGAAGGGAAATGCAATGTAATTAACAAAATCAGCGCGGTGTAACACCACTCGTGTGATCAAGCTTCATTTCTGGGATCGAATAGTATATGTCAGTCTTTTAAAATGAGAAACATAGAAAGAAACAGAAGTTATTGTGTGTACGTTTATATGGGGTTAATTAATTCATTATTGATACACAGTTTTCCTTAAAATTCCCCACTATCCTTTTAATGGGTAAAATACTTTTTAATTATTGGTGTCAATCTACTGAATGCCATAAAGAACATGCATAAATATGTTATACTTCTAAAGGGGACCTAACATAGTGCTTCCGATCTATTAATTTGATAAAGATATTCTGTGGCTGTGGCTGGTCTTTATATTTAAAGGGCATCTGTCAGCAGATTTGCACCTATGACCTGTTACATGTGCACTTGGCAGCTGAAGACATCTGTGTTGGTCCCATGCTCATATGTGCATGCATTGCTGAGAAAAATGATGTTTAAATATATGCAAATGAGCCTCTAGGAGCAAAGGGGGTGTTGCTGTTACACCTAGAGGCTCTGCTCTCTCTGCAACTGCCACACCACCTGCACTTTGATTGACAGGGCCAGGCAGAGAAATGTCATCACGCCTGGTCCTGTCAATCAGAGTGGAGAAGGAGCGGCAGTTGCAGAGAGAGCTGAGCCTCTAGGAGTAACTGCAACGCCCCTGTTGCTCCTAAGGGCTCATTTGCATATGATTAAAGAGTAACTAAACTTTTGCATACATTTTTGAAAACATGTCACTAATGCCCTAATAACAGTTTTTGTAATATAGTTTATTAATGTTTTTTGTATTTTTTGTATTTTTAATACACTTTATACCCCCCCTCCCCCTAAAGCACACATTTCGCTGTGCGCTTAAAATCTACATACACAATTTATCAATGGGGCCGCAGCGCAGTGAGTAAGGGCAGGAGCCTATAAGTCTCCTCATGCCAATTAAGGCGCTCTCCCCAAGGAGAGATAGTACTCCCCAAATCCTGACTTAGGCCTCTAACCCAGTTAAAGGAAACCTGTCACCATGATTTTGTGCATAGAGCAGGGGACATGGGCTGCTAGATGGCCGCTAGCACATCTGCAGTACCCAGGTCCCATAGCTCTCTGCGCTTTTATTGTGTTAAAAAAAACGTTTTGAGTGATATGCAAATTACCTAATATAAGTCCTGTAGCCGGAGATGAGTCAAGCGGAAAGGAGCCCAGCACCGCCCCGCGTCCTCCGAATCTCCTCCTTGCTGGCTGACGTCACAGAGCTGGAGCGCCGAAATCTCGCGATGCGCGAGCTAGCGCATGCGCAGTGTCGGCATCATGTTCATTCCCTGTGCTGGTATCAGCACAGGGAACGAACTACGCATGCGCTAGCTCGCGCATCGCGAGATTTCGGCGCTCCAGCTCTGTGACGTCAGCCAGCAAGGAGGAGATTCGGAGGACGCGGGGCGGTGCTGGGCTCCTTTCCGCTTGACTCATCTCCGGCTACAGGACTCATATCAGGTAATTTGCATATCACTCAAAACGGTTTTTTAACACAATAAAAGCGCAGAGAGCTATGGGACCTGGGTACTGCAGATGTGCTAGTGGCCATCTAGCAGCCCATGTCCCCATCTCTATGCGCAAAATCATGGTGACAGGTTTCCTTTAAGCCAGTACTCTCTGCTTTATACTGATGAGGGGCAAACACCCCATAACAGCTGTCTGCAGATGAGATGCTGGCTTATTTATTATCCAAGTCATGTCTCAAGGCCTGTTTAAAGGGTTGAACATTGACTTCTAGGTTAGCTGCCTTACATCTGGTAGCATCAGAGGCAGAGCTTGTTAAGAGCTAATTTGGAACCCTTCCTTCCCAGAATCCCAGAGGAGCATGTATGGCCTATAAGTCTCCTCATGTTGAATAAGGGGCCCTCTTCCCAAGGAGATATAGTACCCCCCAAATCCATGCTCACGGCACATCAGCCAATGGTGACCAAGTGGAGAACGTCACCACTGCTGCAAGTGACTGGTAGGTTGATGTCATATAGAGAATGTTGGAGGGAGTAGGGTCCTAAAGATAAAAGGCAGCTAAGTATACTGAACAGTGGAAAGGTGGTTACTCCCATAAGCAGTATAATGGCTGTCATCAGTGGTTGTGCCGCAGCATTACATTGCAGAAATCAGACTATTTATCAAGGGCAATGCACTTCAGATTTTGATCAATGCCAATTCTGGGGTACATGAAAAACATAATTATACAAGAAATGAAATCATGTTCTATAGAAAAATTGTAGTAGTCTAACTGTACATTCTAGCACAATGAGAGTGGTACTATATACCCTAAAAGCACGTCAGATACGCCCTTCCCTCTATTGTGCTGCCATAAAGGTAATGTGTGTTTTCTTTATGTCAATACAATTTGTCATAATTTGTGCTCACAGACAATAGTATTTGATGAGTATTTGCATTTCTATCCACTATCATCTTTCTCTTTCATGTCTTCCTCCCTGAATTGGTGCCATTTACCTAACATTTAAATTTAACAGCTGGGGCACTTCTCTCTCTCGACTATACACCATCTGTTGTCGTTTATTTGAAGGTCTGTACAATCCATGATCTTGAAGGGTTACTGCAGATCAGCTAATATTGCAATTGCTTCTCCCTCTGCCATCAACGGAATTACCTAATTTCAGACATTCCAATTTTGCGAACACAATAAAATCACAATATAATTTGTTGCAGTCTCCTAAGAGCCACAGCGTGCGACATATTGTTATGGTTGTCATTTGTAAGCAATGCATCACAAATATGGTGCAAAAAGTGTAATTGTAATTAAATTCTCCGAAACATAATGCAGAAGCTGCTTGCGTTTTACAAGGTTAGATAACAAATTACAAAGTGGAATACCTTTACAACCTAAGCAAATACGACGAGGATTCTGTACAATATGAAGCTGAATAGAACATTTTTTTTATATCATTGGTTCCAGAGATCTCCCTGCTTATTACCCCAATTGCTCTGCTAGATTCTCTTCAGGATGGCAGCTCAGGGGGTGTGTCATTTCTCAGGGTGTACCTTTTCGGCTGCAGCTTTCTCCCTATAACAGCTCAGAGGGGCGTGTCCTTTTCAAGAAATGAATGGGCACCACAGCAACTTTTTTAATGGCCCCCCCCCCCTCCAGAAAAAAAACCCTCCTCCCTGCTGTGGCTAGTCAAGATCACTCTCTCAAACGAGGCCGGGATACGCTCTGCCCGTTTCCCAAACATATATACTGTATGTCATGTCACTGTATATAATGTCATTGTATAATACTGTTGAGAGCGAGGCTCGGCTGGGAGGGAATTTGGGCAAACTGGAAGTGGGGGATGCCAGGGGGGGCGACGTGATGATTAATGACGGAAGACTGATGACATCCTTCCTTTCATCGACATGTTAAAGTGAAAATATAATTTCCTTTGTTCATGACTGAGTTGTGTTTGGGAGGGGAAAGGGCGTTCTACAAGGGCTGTTAGTTGTTCCATGGCCGGTGGCAGCTGAAGGATGGAGCTGAGCATGAAGTCTATGGAGAACACTGGCACCGAGCATGCATGTGTGTGGGGGGAGGGATAGCAGAAAGTACAGCCATGGGCCAACTGTTATATGGTGTTAATTACCAAAAACATTCTACAACTACAAACATAAAACGGTCCCTAAAAATGAAGCCCTAAAGTCCACAAGGTCTCTATTCATGTTGGGCAAGGCAGTTTAGGACATATGCGATATTTCTGAACGAGTGTAGAAATAAGTTATGATTTTGATTTGCAAAAAATATCAAATTGTCACTTACAATACATTAAAAATAGCCTGGAACTAAACTGAACCCGTTAATGCAACACCTATGTATGATCTTGGTGACAGATACATTTAAATATCAATATCTTGGCATGGAGAGATGCAGATTTTTTACTGATAACCTTTGCTTGGACGGGCACATTATCCGTTTGTAGCAAAAATATCCTTTATATAATGCCCCAATAGTTCATCACTGGAAATTGAACCCAATAAGGGTTACATGATATTGCTTGTAAATCTAGTTTAATGTAGCTGAGAATATTTTCTGAATACATACTGTGAATTCTTAATAAGAAATATAGCTGTTTAAACCTGTGAATAACTATCTCACTGTTGAGAGCAAACAGATATGTCTGCACTTTGTCAGACATTCCCGGTAGATGCTATCTCCATAGACACAAGGCTGTTTAATAAAAGCTCTGTATTTTCTGATCCATATAATGTGCATTTAACAAGTGGAGGGACTTCCATGCTTGGTATAGCCCTTAGGCTCCATTCACACGTCCGTGGTGTGTTGCGGATCCGCAACACACCTGCCCGGCACCCCTATAGAAATGCAAGCTGCGGACAAGAATAGGACATGTTATATCTTTTGCGGAGCTGCGGACCCGAAGATCTGTGTGCTGTGTGCTGTCCGCATCCATTCCATGGCCATAGAAAATGAATGGGTCCACACCCGTTCCGCAAAATTGCGGAACGGATGCGGACCCATTTGCGGACGTGTGAATGGAGCCTTAGGCCTCTTTTACACTACCGTATGGCTATTTCAGTGTTTTGCAGTCCGTTTTTCAAGGATCTGTTGTTCCGTTTTTTTGTTTCCATTTTTTTTCCGTTCCGTTTTTCCGTATGGCATATTCAGTATACAGTAATTACATAGAAAAAATTGGGCTGGGCATAAAATTTTCACTAGATGGTTCCGCAAAAACAGAATGGACACGGAAGACATACGTATGCATTTCCAGCAGAGAATCAGGCTTCATGTCAGCCACCACTGCAACAGTCCATTGGCATATATTTAGGCCTAGCACACAGGCAGAGGAGAGGTTCATTCAACTTTGGGTAGCCTCGCAATATAATGGTAAAATGAAAATAAAAATAGGATTGAATGAGGAAGTGCCCTGGAGTCCAATAATATATGGTTATGGGGAGGTAGTTAATGTCTAATCTGGACAAGGGACGGACAGGTCCTGTGGGATCCATGCCTGGTTCATTTTTATGAACGTCAGCTTGTCCACATTGGCTGTAGACAGGCGGCTGCGTTTGTCTGTAATGACGCCCCCTGCCGTGCTGAATACACGTTCAGACAAAACGCTGGCTGCCGGGCAGGCCAGCACCTCCAAGGCATAAAAGGCTAGCTCTGGCCACGTGGACAATTTAGAGACCCAGAAGTTGAATGGGGCCGAACCATCAGTCAGTACGTGGAGGGGTGTGCACACGTACTGTTCCACCATGTTAGTGAAATGTTGCCTCCTGCTAACACGTTGCGTATCAGGTGGTGGTGCAGTTAGCTGTGGCGTGTTGACAAAAGTTTTCCACATCTCTGCCATGCTAACCCTGCCCTCAGAGGAGCTGGCCGTGACACAGCTGCCTTGGCGACCTCTTGCTCCTCCTCTGCCTTGGCCTTGGGCTTCCACTTGTTCCCCTGTGACATTTGGGAATGCTCTCAGTAGCGCGTCTACCAACGTGCGCTTGTACTCGCGCATCTTCCTATCACGCTCCAGTGCAGGAAGTAAGGTGGGCACATTGTCTTTGTAGCGTGGATCCAGCAGGGTGGCAACCCAGTAGTCCGCACAGGTTAAAATGTGGGCAACTCTGCTGTCGTTGCGCAGGCACTGCAGCATGTAGTCGCTCATGTGTGCCAGGCTGCCCAGGGGTAAGGACAAGCTATCCTCTGTGGGAGGCGTATCGTCATCGTCCTGCCTTTCCCCCCAGCCACGCACCAGTGATGGACCCGAGCTGCGTTGGGTGCCACCCCGCTGTGACCATGCTTCATCCTCATCCTCCTCCACCTCCTCCTCATCCTCGTCCTCCTCGTCCTCCAGTAGTGGGCCCTGGCTGGCCACATTTGTACCTGGCCTCTGCTGTTGCCAAAAACCTCCCTCTGAGTCACTTCGAAGAGACTGGCCAGAAAGTGCTAAAAATGACCCCTCTTCCTCCTCCTCCTCCTCCTCCTCCTGGGCCACCTCCTCTTCCATCATCGCCCTAAGTGTTTTCTCAAGGAGACATAGAAGTGGTATTGTAACGCTGATAACGGTGTCATCGCCACTGGCCATGTTGGTGGAGTACTCAAAACAGCGCAACAGGGCACACAGGTCTCGCATGGAGGCCCAGTCATTGGTGGTGAAGTGGTGCTGTTCTGTAGTGCGACTGACCCGTGCGTGCTGCAGCTGAAACTCCACTATGGCCTGCTGCTGCTCGCACAGTCTGTCCAGCATGTGCAAGGTGGAGTTCCACCTGGTGGGCACGTCGCATATGAGGCGGTGAGCGGGAAGGCCGAAGTTACGCTGTAGCGCAGACAGGCGAGCAGCAGCAGGATGTGAACGCCGGAAGCGCGAACAGACGGCCCGCACTTTATGCAGCAGCTCTGACATGTCGGGGTAGTTGTGAATGAACTTCTGCACCACCAAATTCAGCACATGCGCCAAGCAAGGGATGTGCGTCAAATTGGCTAGTCCCAGAGCTGCAACGAGATTTCGCCCATTATCACACACCACCAGGCCGGGCTTGAGGCT
Organism: Bufo gargarizans; assembly: GCF_014858855.1. Taxonomy (NCBI): domain Eukaryota; kingdom Metazoa; phylum Chordata; class Amphibia; order Anura; family Bufonidae; genus Bufo; species Bufo gargarizans. Next base: position 21,706,639 of record NC_058090.1, on the reverse strand, counting down.
CACCGGCAGCAACCACTCGTCGGTCTGTTGTTCAATACCCCGCCACAACTCCTGTGCGGTGTGGGGCCTGTCCCCCAAACATATGAGTTTCAGAATGGCCTGCTGACGTTTACCCCGGGCTGTGCTGAAGTTGGTGGTGAAGGTGTGTGGCTGACTGGATGAGCAGGTGGAAGAAGAGGAGGAGGAAGCCGAGAAGGAGGAGGTGGCAACAGGAGGCAAAGAATGTTGCCCTGCGATCCTTGGCGGCGGAAGGACGTGCGCCAAACAGCTCTCCGCCTGGGGCCCAGCTGCCACTACATTTACCCAGTGTGCAGTTAGGAAGATATAGCGTCCCTGGCCGTGCTTACTGGTCCACGTATCTGTGGTTAGGTGGACCTTGCCACAGATGGCGTTGCGCAGTGCACACTTGATTTTATCGGATACTTGGTTGTGCAGGGAAGGCACGGCTCTCTTGGAGAAGTAGTGGCGGCTGGGAACAACATACTGTGGGACAGCAAGCGACACGAGCTGTTTGAAGCTGTCTGTGTCCACCAGCCTAAATGACAGCATTTCATAGGCCAGTAGTTTAGAAATGCTGGCATTCAGGGCCAGGGATCGAGGGTGGCTAGGTGGGAATTTACGCTTTCTATCAAATGTTTGTGAGATGGAGAGCTGAACGCTGGCGTGTGACATGGTTGAGACGCTTGGTGACGGAGGTGGTGGTGGTGGTGTTGGTGGTACATCCCCTGTTTGCTGGGCGGCAGGTGCCAACGTTCCTCCAGAGGCGGAGGAAGAGGCCGAGGCGGCAGCAGCAGAATAGGCCGAGGCGGCAGCAGCAGAAGAGGTAGCAGGGGGAGCCTGAGTGACTTCCTTGGTTTTAAGGTGTTTACTCCACTGCAGTTCATGCTTTGCATGCAGGTGCCTGGTCATGCAGGTTGTGCTCAGGTTCAGAACGTTAATGCCTCGCTTCAGGCTCTGATGGCACAGCGTGCAAACCACTCGGGTCTTGTCGTCAGCACATTGTTTGAAGAAGTGCCATGTCAGGGAACTCCTTGAAGCTGCCTTTGGGGTGCTCGGTCCCAGATGGCGGCGGTCAGTAGCAGGCGGAGTCTCTTGGCGGCGGGTGTTCTGCTTTTGCCCACTGCTCCCTCTTTTGCTACGCTGTTGGCTCGGTCTCACCACTGCCTCTTCCTCCGAACTGTGAAAGTCAGTGGCACGACCTTCATTCCATGTGGGGTCTAGGACCTCATCGTCCCCTGCATCGTCTTCCACCCAGTCTTGATCCCTGACCTCCTGTTCAGTCTGCACACTGCAGAAAGACGCAGCAGTTGGCACCTGTGTTTCGTCATCATCAGAGACATGCTGAGGTGGTATTCCCATGTCCTCATCATCAGGAAACATAAGTGGTTGTGCGTCAGTGCATTCTATGTCTTTCACCGCTGGGGAAGGGCTAGGTGGATGCCCTTTGGAAACCCTGCCAGCGGAGTCTTCAAACAGCATAAGAGACTGCTGCATAACTTGAGGCTGAGACAGTTTCCCTGGTATGCATGGGGGTGATGTGACAGACTGATGGGGTTGGTTTTCAGGCGCCATCTGTGCGCTTTCTGCAGAAGACTGGGTGGGAGATAATGTGAACGTGCTGGATCCACTGTCGGCCACCCAATTGACTAATGCCTGTACCTGCTCAGGCCTTACCATCCTTAGAACGGCATTGGGCCCCACCATATATCGCTGTAAATTCTGGCGGCTACTGGGACCTGAGGTAGTTGGTACACTAGGACGTGTGGATGTGGCAGAACGGCCACGTCCTCTCCCAGCACCAGAGGGTCCACTAACACCACCACGACCATGTCCACGTCCGCGTCCCTTACTAGATGTTTTTCTCATTGTTATGGTTCACCACAACAACAAATATATTATTTGGCCCAATGTATTGTATTCAAATTCAGCGGGATATAAATTTGAGGCCTAGTATTTAGGCACTGTGTGACCTGTATGGATTTAGTGACAGAATTAGACTTGGAAATGCACAGAAGCGTGTGTGTGAAGTTATTCTGAATGACCCTATGTGCACCTTGAATATTATATACCCTTTTAGGGATAGATTTCAAATAGCTCTGATATAGCAGAAACCACTAAATTATGAAATTGCTAAATTGGGAATTGTATTTCAACCCAGAACAAGAAATGTGCTTGAACGGACACTAAATAACTCGCCCAGCTACAGCACTAAGGACAGATTTAGCGGGATATAAATTTGAGGCCTAGTATTTAGGCGCTGGGTGACAGGTATGGGTTTAGTGACAGAATTAGACTTGGAAATACACAGTAGCGGGTGTGTGTGAAGTTATTCTGAATGACCCAATGTGCACCTTGAATATTATATACCCTTTTAGGGATAGATTTCAAATAGCTCTGATATAGCAGAAACCACTAAATTATGAAATTGCTAAATTGGGAATTGTATTTCAACCCAGAACAAGAAATGTGCTTGAACGGACACTAAATAACTCGCCCAGCTACAGCACTAGGGACAGATTTAGCGGGATATAAATTTGAGGCCTAGTATTTAGGCGCTGGGTGACAGGTATGGGTTTAGTGACAGAATTAGACTTGGAAATACACAGTAGCGGGTGTGTGTGAAGTTATTCTGAATGACCCAATGTGCACCTTGAATATTATATACCCTTTTAGGGATAGATTTCAAATAGCTCTGATATAGCAGAAACCACTAAATTATGAAATTGCTAAATTGGGAATTGTATTTCAACCCAGAACAAGAAATGTGCTTGAACGGACACTAAATAACTCGCCCAGCTACAGCACTAGGGACAGATTTAGCGGGATATAAATTTGAGGCCTAGTATTTAGGCGCTGGGTGACAGGTATGGGTTTAGTGACAGAATTAGACTTGGAAATACACAGTAGCGGGTGTGTGTGAAGTTATTCTGAATGACCCAATGTGCACCTTGAATATTATATACCCTTTTAGGGATAGATTTCAAATAGCTCTGATATAGCAGAAACCACTAAATTATGAAATTGCTAAATTGGGAATTGTATTTCAACCCAGAACAAGAAATGTGCTTGAACGGACACTAAATAACTCGCCCAGCTACAGCACTAGGACAGATTTAGCGGGATATAAATTTGAGGCCTAGTATTTAGGCGCTGGGTGACAGGTATGGGTTTAGTGACAGAATTAGACTTGGAAATACACAGTAGCGGGTGTGTGTGAAGTTATTCTGAATGACCCAATGTGCACCTTGAATATTATATACCCTTTTAGGGATAGATTTCAAATAGCTCTGATATAGCAGAAACCACTAAATTATGAAATTGCTAAATTGGGAATTGTATTTCAACCCAGAACAAGAAATGTGCTTGAACGGACACTAAATAACTCGCCCAGCTACAGCACTAGGACAGATTTAGCGGGATATAAATTTGAGGCCTAGTATTTAGGCGCTGGGTGACAGGTATGGGTTTAGTGACAGAATTAGACTTGGAAATACACAGTAGCGGGTGTGTGTGAAGTTATTCTGAATGACCCAATGTGCACCTTGAATATTATATACCCTTTTAGGGATAGATTTCAAATAGCTCTGATATAGCAGAAACCACTAAATTATGAAATTGCTAAATTGGGAATTGTATTTCAACCCAGAACAAGAAATGTGCTTGAACGGACACTAAATAACTCGCCCAGCTACAGCACTAGGGACAGATTTAGCGGGATATAAATTTGAGGCCTAGTATTTAGGCGCTGGGTGACAGGTATGGGTTTAGTGACAGAATTAGACTTGGAAATACACAGTAGCGGGTGTGTGTGAAGTTATTCTGAATGACCCAATGTGCACCTTGAATATTATATACCCTTTTAGGGATAGATTTCAAATAGCTCTGATATAGCAGAAACCACTAAATTATGAAATTGCTAAATTGGGAATTGTATTTCAACCCAGAACAAGAAATGTGCTTGAACGGACACTAAATAACTCGCCCAGCTACAGCACTAGGGACAGATTTAGCGGGATATAAATTTGAGGCCTAGTATTTAGGCGCTGGGTGACAGGTATGGGTTTAGTGCCAGAATTAGACTTGGAAATACACAGTAGCGGGTGTGTGTGAAGTTATTCTGAATGACCCAATGTGCACCTTGAATATTATATACCCTTTTAGGGATAGATTTCAAATAGCTCTGATATAGCAGAAACCACTAAATTATGAAATTGCTAAATTGGGAATTGTATTTCAACCCAGAACAAGAAATGTGCTTGAACGGACACTAAATAACTCGCCCAGCTACAGCACTAAGGACAGATTTAGCGGGATATAAATTTGAGGCCTAGTATTTAGGCGCTGGGTGACAGGTATGGGTTTAGTGACAGAATTAGACTTGGAAATACACAGTAGCGGGTGTGTGTGAAGTTATTCTGAATGACCCAATGTGCACCTTGAATATTATATACCCTTTTAGGGATAGATTTCAAATAGCTCTGATATAGCAGAAACCACTAAATTATGAAATTGCTAAATTGGGAATTGTATTTCAACCCAGAACAAGAAATGTGCTTGAACGGACACTAAATAACTCGCCCAGCTACAGCACTAGGGACAGATTTAGCGGGATATAAATTTGAGGCCTAGTATTTAGGCGCTGGGTGACAGGTATGGGTTTAGTGACAGAATTAGACTTGGAAATACACAGTAGCGGGTGTGTGTGAAGTTATTCTGAATGACCCAATGTGCACCTTGAATATTATATACCCTTTTAGGGATAGATTTCAAATAGCTCTGATATAGCAGAAACCACTAAATTATGAAATTGCTAAATTGGGAATTGTATTTCAACCCAGAACAAGAAATGTGCTTGAACGGACACTAAATAACTCGCCCAGCTACAGCACTAGGGACAGATTTAGCGGGATATAAATTTGAGGCCTAGTATTTAGGCGCTGGGTGACAGGTATGGGTTTAGTGCCAGAATTAGACTTGGAAATACACAGTAGCGGGTGTGTGTGAAGTTATTCTGAATGACCCAATGTGCACCTTGAATATTATATACCCTTTTAGGGATAGATTTCAAATAGCTCTGATATAGCAGAAACCACTAAATTATGAAATTGCTAAATTGGGAATTGTATTTCAAACCAGAACAAGAAATGTGCTTGAACGGACACTAAATAACTCGCCCAGCTACAGCACTAAGGACAGATTTAGCGGGATATAAATTTGAGGCCTAGTATTTAGGCGCTGGGTGACAGGTATGGGTTTAGTGACAGAATTAGACTTGGAAATACACAGTAGCGGGTGTGTGTGAAGTTATTCTGAATGACCCAATGTGCACCTTGAATATTATATACCCTTTTAGGGATAGATTTCAAATAGCTCTGATATAGCAGAAACCACTAAATTATGAAATTGCTAAATTGGGAATTGTATTTCAACCCAGAACAAGAAATGTGCTTGAACGGACACTAAATAACTCGCCCAGCTACAGCACTAGGACAGATTTAGCGGGATATAAATTTGAGGCCTAGTATTTAGGCGCTGGGTGACAGGTATGGGTTTAGTGACAGAATTAGACTTGGAAATACACAGTAGCGGGTGTGTGTGAAGTTATTCTGAATGACCCAATGTGCACCTTGAATATTATATACCCTTTTAGGGATAGATTTCAAATAGCTCTGATATAGCAGAAACCACTAAATTATGAAATTGCTAAATTGGGAATTGTATTTCAACCCAGAACAAGAAATGTGCTTGAACGGACACTAAATAACTCGCCCAGCTACAGCACTAAGGACAGATTTAGCGGGATATAAATTTGAGGCCTAGTATTTAGGCGCTGGGTGACAGGTATGGGTTTAGTGACAGAATTAGACTTGGAAATACACAGTAGCGGGTGTGTGTGAAGTTATTCTGAATGACCCAATGTGCACCTTGAATATTATATACCCTTTTAGGGATAGATTTCAAATAGCTCTGATATAGCAGAAACCACTAAATTATGAAATTGCTAAATTGGGAATTGTATTTCAACCCAGAACAAGAAATGTGCTTGAACGGACACTAAATAACTCGCCCAGCTACAGCACTAGGGACAGATTTAGCGGGATATAAATTTGAGGCCTAGTATTTAGGCGCTGGGTGACAGGTATGGGTTTAGTGACAGAATTAGACTTGGAAATACACAGTAGCGGGTGTGTGTGAAGTTATTCTGAATGACCCAATGTGCACCTTGAATATTATATACCCTTTTAGGGATAGATTTCAAATAGCTCTGATATAGCAGAAACCACTAAATTATGAAATTGCTAAATTGGGAATTGTATTTCAACCCAGAACAAGAAATGTGCTTGAACGGACACTAAATAACTCGCCCAGCTACAGCACTAGGGACAGATTTAGCGGGATATAAATTTGAGGCCTAGTATTTAGGCGCTGGGTGACAGGTATGGGTTTAGTGACAGAATTAGACTTGGAAATACACAGTAGCGGGTGTGTGTGAAGTTATTCTGAATGACCCAATGTGCACCTTGAATATTATATACCCTTTTAGGGATAGATTTCAAATAGCTCTGATATAGCAGAAACCACTAAATTATGAAATTGCTAAATTGGGAATTGTATTTCAACCCAGAACAAGAAATGTGCTTGAACGGACACTAAATAACTCACCCAGCTACAGCACTAGGGACAGATTTAGCGGGATATAAATTTGAGGCCTAGTATTTAGGCGCTGGGTGACAGGTATGGGTTTAGTGACAGAATTAGACTTGGAAATACACAGTAGCGGGTGTGTGTGAAGTTATTCTGAATGACCCAATGTGCACCTTGAATATTATATACCCTTTTAGGGATAGATTTCAAATAGCTCTGATATAGCAGAAACCACTAAATTATGAAATTGCTAAATTGGGAATTGTATTTCAACCCAGAACAAGAAATGTGCTTGAACGGACACTAAATAACTCGCCCAGCTACAGCACTAGGGACAGATTTAGCGGGATATAAATTTGAGGCCTAGTATTTAGGCGCTGGGTGACCGGTATGGATTTAGTGACAGAATTAGACTGGGATATGGCCAAAAAATGAACAGACTATTGCTGGTTAAATGCACTTGGTGTGACAGCTTCACCCTGATGTAGGCTTTAGCCAAAAAACAACCACACCATTGAGGGTTAAATGCACTTGGTGACAGGCGCAGCTTGCCCCTGATTTAGTATATGGCCAAAAAATGAACAGACTATTGCTGGTTAAATGCACTTGGTGTGACAGCTTCACCCTGATGTAGGCTTCAGCCAAAAAACAACCACACCATTGAGGGTTAAATGCACTTGGTCGCAGCTTGGATGCACTTGGTCGCAGCACCGCACAAGACACAAAATGGCCGCCGATCACACCATAAAAAAGTGACTGACAAACGGTCTGGGCAGCCTAAAAACAGTGAGTGAGCATTTGAGTATCAGCAGCTCAATGATGCACAGCTGCAGATCGATCGATTAATCAAGTGAAGTCCTTTGGAGGAGTTAATCTGCCTAATCTCGCCCTACTGTCGCATCCGCAACCTCTCCCTACGCTAATCAGAGCAGAGTGACGGGCGGCGCTATGTGACTCCAGCTTAAATAGAGGCTGGGTCACATGGTGCTCTGGCCAATCACAGCCATGCCAATAGTAGGCATGGCTGTGACGGCCTCTTGGGGCAAGTAGTATGACGCTTGTTGATTGGCTGCTTTGCAGCCTTTCAAAAAGCGCCAAGAAAGCGTCACAAAAGCGCGAAGAAAGCGACGAACACCGAACCCGAACCCGGACTTTTACGAAAATGTCCGGGTTCGGGTCCGTGTCACGGACACCCCAAAATTCGGTACGAACCCGAACTATACAGTTCGAGTTCGCTCATCCCTACTTCTGAGAGCCCTTAACGGATCTCACAAACGGAAAGCCAAAACGCGAGTGTGAAAGTAGACTTACTGTACCTGCTCCCCGCCAATTTGGTCCTCTGCACTGCCCCTGCTGCCTCCATCTTCCGGTCCCCATGCTGTTTTCACCTGGCAGTGCATGACCATGGTCACATACACCTCTCAAGCCAATGACTGGCTTCAGTGGTAATGTGGCCACAAGCAGCGTCTCACCACTGAAGCCAGTCATTGACTGGAACGGTGTATGTGACCATGTCCATGCACTGGCAGGGGTAAATAGCAGCGCAGGAACCAGAAGATGGAGCACCAGGGAGGCGGGGAGCAGGCAAGTATGAATATTCTATTTCAGGGGCCATGCTGAAGGAACTTGTTAAAAATCATTTTTACAGGAAAAACCTGTAGAAATTATTGGTATAACCACCTCCTGCCCCCAAGTTACAGGCGCCATGTAATAACCAGTAAGCACATTCCCTTACTTATGGGGAAAACGTTTATTGGTTAACACTTTAATAACCAGGCCTACACAGACACTTTTTTGTGATTTAGCGCACGTGGTGGTTCAAACATTTGGAAATGTATTATGTTTTATAAGTTGGGACTACCAAAATAATTTTTGAAACAATTTTTTAATTGACACATAGGGCCTTATAATTTCTTTTTTTGGAAAAACTGTGCAAAACATTTTTAAAAAGTATTTTTTTTCAAACTATAGCTCCTTATTCTTTAAATATGCAAACTGACACCAAAATAAATTATTATAATTAATTCCCTAAGTAAGTAAATTTTTTATATATTTCTGCTACAAAATATATCCCCCAAGAGGTAATAAAAAGACCTTTGGGGGACACTGACACTTTTTGTTAATTTTTCACTTTTTCCTTTTATTAGTATTTTATTAATATTTTATTGTATTGGTTTTTTTTTTACAATTGGTTTATTACTTTTTTTTTTTTATATATATTTTTGCCACATAAAATGTCCCCCAAGAGATCATAAAAAGCCTGTTGGTGGACAGTTATATTTAGCAATTTTGCCTTTTTCATTTGTATTTTTTTATTTATAATTTTCTATTTGTTTGCCACATCATATTTTCTTTTTTTTTCTTTTAATTGTGTTTTAATAAATTTTTTGTTTTTATTTTTTGCATTATATTTTTTCCACATAATTTGTTCTCTAGAGGTCACTGAAAGACCTTTGGGAGACAATAGGAGATTTTTTTTGCGCTATTCCCACTGTAACTGGGGCATCCAAAAGAGCGAATGATGAGGCAGAGTACCTAGACACACCATGGCAGGATGCAGTGAAGATGGAGGCAGGGAGTCCCTCCAAGTCACTTGCGCAAATGGCCCGCTGCATGCTCACTTGCATGGGTAGTGACAACCGAATTGTCAGCATTCGGCAGAGAGATGACTTCTCGCTCTCGACCTTCTTGGACCCTCGCTACCAGTCCAAAATGGGGGCCTTTTTTACACCCGCTGAGAGGGAGGACAAACTGAACTACTATAGAGACATCCTATGTAGTCGGTTGGCCGCTGCCTATCTGCGCAATCGTCCATCCTCTCGCAGGTCTGACCGGGGGGGCCCTCTGCGCTCACGTTCCACTGCCATGGCTGCTAGGGAGAGGTGGGGTGGCAGGAGCAGTACCAGCTCCATCAGCAGCAGCCTGAGTCTAGAGTCACTGATGAGCAGCTTTCTTCACCCGCACAGTGAAGAAACTACTCACCAGCAGCAGCATCTAGACCTGGAGCAGAACCTGAACCAGCAGGTCGTGGCATACTTGGACAGCACCCTGCCAGCCAGGGGCGTAGCTATAGGAGGTGCAGAGGTAGCAGTCGCTACTGGGCACAGGAGCCTGAGGGGGCCCAAAGACCCTTGTGCCGCATGTGAAGACAATGGCATTGCATGCTATTCAACTTACACCTCTGGCTAGAGGTCAGGGGTTAGGTCAAGAATTTGCCATGGGGGGAATGCCGTTATAATTTTTGCCTCAGGCAGCTCAAAGGCTATGTGCTTTCCTGCGCCTGGCGAGAAAGCACTGAGAGAAGGGGAGCCCAAGCTGAACTCTTGCACCAGGGCCCATGAGCCCTTAGCTACGCCCCTGCTGCCAGCCGTCATTGAAGATCCGCTGGACTACTGGGCAGATAAACTGTATTTGTGGCCGCAACTGGTCGAGTTTGCCCTGAAAAAGCTGTCCTGCCCGGCCAGTAGTGTAGCATCAGAGCGGGTGTTTAGTGCGGCGGGGTCTATAGTTACCCCAAGAAGAACTCGCCTGTCCACCTAAAATGTGGAGAGACTGACCTTTGTCAAGATGAATCAGGCATGGATCAGCCAGGATTTCCACCAACCAATTCCTGATGCATCAGACTAGATAATCCATGGTGCCACACCAACACTTTTACAAAAGAAACTGGTTTCTTCTGGCTACCTGCCTCAGCTATAATTCTGATGCTGCCACCCGCCTGATGCCACACATCTGATGCCAAGTGCTCCATCTTTCACCCAACATCTTCAGCGAGTACTGGTATTGCCACCCACCTCCACACTATGTCACCTTGCCACACTGTGGCCTCCTGATGCTGCTGCCACCTCCACACTATGTCACCTTGCCACTCTGTGGCCTCCTGATGCTGCTGCCACCTCCACACTATGTCACCTTGCCACTCTGTGGCTTCCTGATGCTGCCTCCACACTATGTTACCCTGCCACTCTGTGGCCTCCTGATGCTGTCGCCACCTCCACACTCTGTCATTGTGCCACTCTGTGGCCTCCTGATGCTGCTGCCACCTCCACACTCTGTCATTGGGTCACTCTGTCGTCTCCTCATGCTGCTTCCACCTCACCACTATGTCATAGGGCCACTCTGTGGACTTCTCATGCTGTTACCACCCTCCCCACTTCATGACTGGGTAACTATTTAGCCTTTTTGGCTTGGCTGACATAATCATTTATTTGACCCTTCTTCTGATCTGTCAGAAGGAAGGAAAAAATTAGATGCACAACGGATCCTGTCTGTGTAGCAGCTGTAAGGCCTGTATGGTCTCATCAGATTTGGCTCGTGATTTGGTAGACAAAAGCAGGAGTGGGTACAAAACACAGAAGACACGCAAATATTCCATTCACGTGTCATCTCTGTTTTGGATCCACTCTTTTCATTCTGTCCTTTCATGGCCGGCGATTCTGTTTACGTAACTCCCATAGCAGCTAAGCTATGCTTTTTCTGTAACTTCATAGCTGACACTTATGCAGTACCCAAGAGGACTACTGCAAAGGGTTAATTGTTGCTCGAAGGGTTAATTTAATGTTGTCAATTTGAATGTTGTGATTTGTTGTTAGAGCACTTTTCTTGCTATGCACTATGTAATCCTAATAGCAATATATAGGCAACCAAATGCTTAAAGGGGTATTCCAGGATTTTAATATTGATGATCTATCCTCAGGATCAGCTGGTTGAAGAGAAGGCCACACTCCGTGCGAGCACAGCCATTGACATTGCAGCGGTGAGCAGGTGTAATTACAAGCCATCCCATTCACTTCAATGGGATGACTCCTTCCTATTCAAGTGTAAGGGACAGCTTCTTGTAATGAAAACCTGCTCGCACCTGTGATGCCAACGGTGAGCAGGTGAACACTGAATTGAAGGCTGTGCTCGCACGGAGTGCAGCCTTCTCTTCAACCTGCTGATCAGAGATCAGCGAAGTTTGAAAAATTAGATTTTGCCGATTTGCCGAACTTCGAAGTCGATAGGAAGGAACAACAGCTTACTTCTGCTGACATTGTCGAGCCCTGACTGCTGGAGAGGGTATGCGGACCAGCGGTAGATGCAGCAATTGCTGCATCAGGTTGTAAACGAGTGGCATGGTTTTCCAGTATCACTTTATGGTGATGCTCCGTGTGTTGACCGTCATGCCAAAATTAGCACCCTGGCCACGCCTTACCTTCTGCCCACATATCCTGCATACCGTAATGCTAACGTCCCCCAGAAACATGGTGAAAAATTTCCACACTGCAGAGTATGGCATTTTCCCTCCAACACCGGACGATGCCTGCCTGCCGCTGCTTTTATGAACCCGTGAACTGCTAGTGTGTTCCTCACAGTTAGTCTCCCGAGTAGCAGACGGTGTACCCCTCCAGTGTTTGGCTGCAGATCTCCCACTGCTTCCACCCTGCTGTCTCACGGGCATACTGCCATCCTTGCCCCCTGATGATGACGATGCCCCCTTTTCATCCGGCTCCCATGTGCGATTCGCTACATCTGTTTGGTCGTCACTTGTGTCACCATCTGTCTCTTGCCCACATCTCTGACCTCTCGCAACATGTCCTCCCACCTGTCATCATCAGTAGTTGCACGGCTAGAGGAGTCTGCACAAGACCTCTCCTCCAAGTCTGTGCCAGCCTGTAACTGCTGATTGTCCTCACAAAGCTCATACTTGCTGAAAAGCAGAGCAGAGCCGGTGGACGGCGATATATTAGACCACCTTTTAATATAGAGGCACAGTAATTAAATACATGCTAAAAGATTAATAGGTATTGGGGCAGCAGTTGAACAAGATGCAGACGGTGATATATTAGACTGCCTTTTATTACTGAGGCACAGTAATTCTATATGTAAACTAATAGATTAACTTCGATTGTGGCATCAGTTTAACAAGATGCACACGGCGATTACATTACACTCAAGCTACACTGTTCCTGCAGTCTTCCTATGCTCTCCCTACAGTGTCTCTCACTACGATCTCCCTACACTGTCCCTACACTCTCCCTATCCAATGTTATACAATAAAAGGCTTTCTGAAACACTGTCCCTAGTGCATAAGCACTTGTCTTTCCCTAAACTCAGCTCACAGTGAAATGGTGGAAATTGCGCAGGATGAGGCTTTTCATAGGTCTCCGACATCACAGGGGATTGCTATCTGCTGATTGGCTGGCTGCACGGCATCTTGGGCAGGGGCGTAACTACCATAGTGGCAGACCATGCGACTGCTATGGGGCCCAGGGTAAGAGGGGGCCCAGTCTAAGTTGGGATTTTCTACTGGAGGTGAAAACTTGGTCAGGACTCTACCCTCTAAAGCAGGGATGTCAAACTCGTGGCCCTCCAGCTGTTGCAAAACTACAACTCCCATCATGCCTGGGCATACTACAGCTATCAGGGAATGATGGGAGTTGTAGTTTTGCAACATCTGGAGGGCCATGAGTTTGACATCCATGCTCTAAAGGAACAACTAGCAAATGAAGAAGTGGAAAAATGGCTCAAAGGTCATTGAAAAGGGTTTAGACAGTAACACCCTTCTGTCCTGTGTGGGGGGCTGGTTTGATCCTTCCTATGGGGCCCTTACTTCTCTATGTACGCCACTGATCTTGGGTCATATCACATTACTGGGCTTCTTACTTTTACTTTGTAACACGTGCAGCAGCCATTTTAGGAAAAAAAATCTGATTTGTTACCACGAGGAAATTCGGCTGCTACAGAATGACAGTATTTTATATTTTGTCTTCAATGGCATAACACTGCCAAAATGAAAAACAGCCAACAATTCAAAAAAAAAAATGACTATGAATATTGTTTTCTAATGGAAGTGTCTATTTAAGTAAGTTTTCATCTCTGGAATTTACATTTTTAACTATTGACAACAAGGTATTATAAGGTAGTGAATCAAGGATGTTGATTAGATCAGATTGTTAGGAGGTGAAGGGATGAAAGGGGTTGTCCAAAATTTTTATATTGATGGTCTATCCCCAGGATAGATCTTCAGTATGAGACTGGTGAAGTCCAACTCCCGACACCCCTGCCGATCAGCTGTTTGAGGATACCGCGGTGCTCCAGTGACATCATGGTCATCAATCACATGGCCTAAGCGCAGCTCAGTCCGATTCAAATGAATGGGCGTGAGCTCCAATACCAAGCACAGTCACCATCCAATGAATGGCGCTGTACATGGTAAGCTGCGAGGAGGCTGTGGTGATTGGTGATAGTGCCGGGTGTCAGATCGCTGCTGATCTGATATTGATGACCTATACTGAGGATGTCGTTGAAATTAAAGACCTGGATGCCCCCTAAAATTATCATCTATTGCAATGGCATAAAATATATAAAGTGCTGTTGGGATCATGCCTGAAATAACAAAAGCACGTATGAAATAACTGTAGTCATAGGTGGCAAGTATACCGCAAGAATATGTGTGGGCTGAAATAAATGAACTCCATCCAGGCATTGGCTTTGCTTCATGTGTCACCGACCTGTGAATTGGATTTGCAGATTAGATAAGTACAGGCGAGTGTCAGCCTATGGGCCTGTGATCTCCAAAGTATATTGGGCACAGGTGACAGGACCTCGGGGTCACATGCCCACGGTTACCTTCTAATAAGAGGAAAAGGGAAGAACAGGAAATGGGACATATTTTATCGTAGATGATGTGACAGGAAACGAGAAGGGGCCAGCCCTACGTACAGCAGCGGTCTGTGAGAGAAGGGAAGAGAAATCAGGAGAGAAAGAGAAATGGAGTCTTTCCTATACGTTGAGTGGTGCCAGATCTCAGTAGGTGAGAATGATGACATAATAAAGTATTTCCCGTGTGTGTTTTTCATTAGCCTGGTTTTGTTTTTCTTCCAAGTGCTGTGGAAACAGAACAGAAGCCCCAACTTCAGCCAGGAGGCACGGTCCACTCCGATGGGAATAGCAGCTGCACAAATAGGAGGGAAAAACCTCACAAGGATTGTTTCCAACACCTTTCTAATGGAAATAATGATTTGCAAAGCCCGACTTATACCTTTGCCACATAATTAGTCGTCAAAAAGGGCTTGAGATGAAAAACATCACTTCGGCTCCCAAATCTGCGAAATCCACAAAGACCTTAATGTTTCACCCTGTCTTCTGAATGTAAAGGTACATGATTATTAAATGGGCAACAGTGGTTACAGATTAAAATAGCATTTGAATCAGTCAGCACTTAATATTCACTTCTTTAATGTATTTTAATGGTTACTCCCCGAAGACCGAGAAGTTTTTTTTATTTTTTTTGTCCATTTTGTAAAATGATTGAAACCATGTTAAAATAAAAATATGTAACCGGGCAATTTCTAAAGCACCTCTGTGCGGCGGAGTCGTAAGCATTCCAGTTATTTCCTATAGGCCACTTAAAGGTGTAAAATGATTTTATGTTAGAAAATATTTAAAAATCAGGTTGTACATGTGTTATATCAGTTGTTTTTATTTATTATGACACCTTTTTATTTCATAAGGCACTTTTTTCGGACGCTTAATTGGAAACGCCTTTTTATACAATCGAAAATCAGCCATGGTCCTTGCAGTATATGAGAATGCAAATCAAGCATGTATTTTCTGTCGAGCACCAACAATTTTTAAAAATGAATTTTAAGAGAGTTCAGACAGTACAGCATAAGGTTATTAAATATTCAAGACCTATAGTTTGGGTAAGTCATCAACACGATTGGTTGGGGGGGGGTCTGACCAGAGCTAGCACGGCTCCATACACTGCATAGTGGCCAGGAAATGTACTGCAAGCAAAGTCCCGCTCAGGCCAATGGGATATACACTGTACACAGTATGTATTTTGCGACCCGCAAAAAATACGGATGACGTCCCCGTGCGTTGCGTATTTTAGGTGGCCCCTAATAGAACAGTCCTATCCTCGTCTGCAATGCAGACAATAATAAGACATGTTCTATTTTTTGTGGAACGAACATATGGAAACGCAATGCACATGGAGGAACTTCTGTTTTATTTGCAGTCCCATTGAATTGAATGGTTCCACATACGGTCCGCAAAACCAATGGAACGGACACGGGCAGAAAATACGTTAGTGTGCATGAGCCCTATATCTGAACAATTTAGACTCTTGGTGGGCTTTTGAGCAAAATTCACAGTTGGCACTTTGTCCACCTCACTAAATGGGAAAAATGTGATATTTAATAAGATTGCATGGCACCCCTTTTTCATCCAATTTTTGTCCTTTTTATATCTACCTCATTTAAGCAGTATGTGGGTGGGAGGAGATGTAATATGTATCCCATTTAGTAACTACGTTTAAAAAGGGTTTAAAGAGGATCCTATTCCTGACATGTATGTTTTATCAATTACTTGCATCTCCCTTGGAATAATAATTCTGAAGCGTCTATTCTTATGATTCTATGACGTGCCATCTCTTTATTATTCCTGCTACAAGATAGGAATTAATCACTGGCAGTTTGCAATAAAGGTCCAGATGGGTGTTACCAGTTGAGGGTGTGTCCCTGCATTATCCAGTTAGTGCTGGCGGTGGGACACTGTGCATGGACACACCTCAGAGGGCAACATTCATCTTCACCTTCATTGCAAACTGCTAGGAATTAATTACTAACTTCTAGCAGGAATAATAAAGGAATGGCACAACATAGAGCCATATGAATAGATGCTTCAGAATTGTTATTACAAGAGGATGCAAGTAGTTGCTATAATAGACATGTCAGGAGAGGTAATAGGTCCTCTTTAACTAGAAGGACAGGTAACTATGTCAATGATTCAGGTGTATACTTAATAGACTAACATTAACTTTTTTGCATTGATTTCCTTTCTCATATGTGAATTAAAAAGGACTAATGATTTAAAATATCTGTATAGATCTGTAAAACAATATGTATTTAAATAGAAAATTGCTCTCCAGTGATATATGTGACACCCTAAGGTATTTTCTAGGAATGTGAATTATTTTTTGGGGGTGACCAAAATGTAAATAAACCCTCCGATATAATTACCTTTTTGATCTTTTTCAAATATGCTAATTAACCTTCAAGGTGCCCAGAGGGGCGTTATTCCTCTTCTCTAGTGCCCAGTAACGCCCCCCTGCAGTGCCCAGCCCGCCTTTTTTTCAAGCCTAGCACACCTCCTCATAAATAAATTTACTGCCACATCGGAGCCAAACGACGCCGCCCCCTCCGCTACGTCATGTAATTTATTCATCCCGCGATCCTTGCGTCCTCCTTTCTTTCCCCAGAAATCTCACGCAGCCGCAGTATCGCCGACTGCCTGCGCCTGCAGGATACTACGGCTCCTGAGGGCAACAGCCTCAATAGTGTCACTGGCCATGCGCCGAGCCCAGTGATGTAATCAGAGCGCTGTTGCCTCAAGAGCCGTAGGATCGGACAGGCGCAGGCAGTTGGCGATACTGCGGCTGCGCGAGATTTCTTGGGAAAGAAAGGAGGACGCAAGGATCGTGGGGTCAATAAATTACATGACGTCACGGAGGGGGCGGCGTCGTTTGGCTCCGATGTGGCAGTAAATTTATTTATGAGGAGGTGTGCTGGGCTTGGAAGAAAGGCGGGCTGGGCACTGCAGGGGGGCGTTACTGGGCACTAGAGAAGAGGAATAACGCCCCTCTGGGCACCTTGAAGCTTAATTAGCATATTTGAAAAATCGCTTTTTGTTCAAAATGAAAACTTGAATAAAAGAAAGAAGACACATGATGGAATGAAGGTACTTTATTGAACATTGCTATGTTAACAGTTTAATATGCTCAAACTAGGTGACAGATTCCCTTTAATACAAACTTGTTTCCATCTACTTATATGTATGAGAGGAGATATGAATTCAGACGTTGTAGTATGAATTATCCATATTGATTTTACATCAGCATAAACTGTAAAGTTCATTGGTGATGTGTTCGTAAGAAACACTAAACTTTTTTAACATTTATTTTCTTATAGGTCACCAGAAGGTAATGAAATTCACAGCTTGTGACACCTAAAATGTAATACATTTAAACACATGTTCTTCAGCTTTTCATCTAAGAAGCAAGCTTTAATAGACTTCTTTTGTATGGTGTACTTTCTGGAAATAAATACATAATAAAAGCCTGAAAACACTTTCAAACTTTTTGTTTCATGCTTCCAGTAAATTGCTTTGTAGGTTGTTATGCCATTTAACTGCCCAATATATCAATCTTACGATGTATCGCAGTGCATAAGCGTTCAGAACTAAACAAGCTTCTTCATCATCTTTTTACAGCCACATTGTAACACATTTGCAATATCGAATATTTTTGTAACACTACCAGAATCTTTGGAAGGGATCTTAACAATTTTTCTTTTGTCCATATTCAGTGTTCCATTGCAAAGCAGCGGTACACTGCAAAAAAGGGGTTAAATATACCGTATTTTTGTATGGTAAATGCATTTCTGTTTAAGTATGCGCAGGGTTTTAATAGGTCACATTCACAGCCACCACTAGATGGGGCTGGTGTTACCTTATCTACATAGAAAGGAGGAATATTCCAGAACAAAAGGCAGTCAGTTAAAGCCTAGCCAGCAAAGACAGAGCAGAGGCAATATGGGATAGCCGACAGAAGAGTGGATTAGGTCCCAGCCAGGGCCAGGCAAGAAAAGAACTTTACTTGGAAAAGCAAGCCAGAGGAAAAGAGGGGGTGTAGAGCTAAAGCCTTTGGAGAATTGCTATTGTAAAAGATCCATTGAGTCTCCATTGCCACATGTTAAGAAGTTTTCTTCCAGTGCCTAGACACACCAGCAGATTGATCACATACGCAAAACACCCACATCCCGCAGAGAACACTTTGGAAGCTTACATTGTAAGTTTGGCCAGCTGCTCAAAAAAGTTTCAGAGGTTTAGGGTCCATCTTGTGGTTGGATTGCTTAAAAGATACGTTTTTTACACCCCATGCCTGGATGCTTATGTATAAGCCAGAGAAGTGCAGTGTAAGGAAGATTGCACTAAGCAGACCCTTGGCCTTTTACTTACTTGTGCGGCTGTGAAACCTTTAACATCTGTGGAAAGTGTATCATTGCTTCCTGCACCACTACACTGTATGGACCCCCTAGGCTGCACCAAGGAACACTGCCTTGCATCTTAAAACCACTAAAACCAAGGGCACCCCAGCCTACATCAGGCAGGATCCTCAGAACCAGGTTGTGCCCCAAAGGGAAGAACAGGTGTACCCTTCCACATTCCAGGGTCCTTACACAGACAGGGAGTGTACTTTCCGCTGCAGTTCTCTCCTTGTAACTGTCAGAGCTTGTAACGGTAGATATGGCTGGTGGCAGTTGAAGGATGGAACTGAGCATGTGCGTCCACCTCAGCGATGTTACTGAGGTAGACAGAGAAATAAGAAAAAGAGCAAACAGCAGGTAGGGCTATCCAGATGCATTGTATTGAATAACTCAGTGGCTATAGCTAATTTTTAAATACATACAATACAAAAGTATTCAGATCCAGGTGAATATATATAGTGGGACAGCCCCTTTATTATTTACTTGCTTAAAATTGTTCCCACGAAAAATGCACTTTGTCTAAGTCTGTTTGTAGATAGATAGATAATAGATATATGCGATAGATAGATAGATAGATAGATAGATAATAGATATATGCGATAGATAGATAGATAATAGATGGATGGATAGATAGATATGATAATAGATATATACGATAGATACGATAGATAGATAGATAGATAGATAGATAGATAGATAGATAGATAGATAGATAATAGATGGATGGATAGATAGGTAGATAGATAGATATGATAATAGATATATACGATAGATAGATAGATAGATAATAGATAAATAATAAATATATAGATAATAGATAGATAGATATTAAATAGATAGATAGATAAAAGGTACTGTATATACTATAGATAGATATATAGATAGATAGATATGAGATAGATAATAGATAGATAGATAGATAAATAGACAGATAGATAGATAGATAGATTATAAATAGATAGATAGTCGATAGATAGATAGAGAAAACATCTCTGCTAATTTACTTCTAGGTAATATTTTTACATCCACCATTACTGTTCTACCCAGATCTTTTATGGCAGATGAATATGTTCTGTTTAGAAGAGGAATATGATTTTAATTAAAGACAATTTAAACCCTTGTCTCATCTTACCAGACAAGGAAATATGATCAGATAGATACCATGATATACACACGCTGCTATCAATTCTAATACATGCAAACTTTCCAGGATACATTTCTGATGTATCTTGACATTTTAAAATATGTCCTTTTCTGTTCTGCAGACTAAACGCAGATTGTTCAGTCTTATATCACTGTCACAATGGTATTAGAACAGATGGCTGCTTCATCACAAAATCAAGAATTGGTATAATTTATGCTGCTCAGTCTTACAAGAATGTAGATATGTAAAGCGCTAGTAATATGCAAATGGAACATGAGATTGACTATACGCCTGACATGCTGATGAAAAAGTTTTTGCTTGGGTAGAATCTTAAAATCAGCAATTAAAAGAAGAAACAGTAGGTTATGGTAATCTATACCGCAATAATATCTATACCCTTAATAAAAAAATAAAAAATCAGTGACAGGAATCCCCTATTCCTTTCTCATGTTAAATAAACCTGGTGCAGAAGTGGCTAAATCAATCTACAGTTAGTATTATGGCCAACATTTCTTACTGCTGTGCCTTCCTCAACGCCAAGCATTTTTTGAGTATGAAATTATTTTTCCTTCTGTAATAGTTACATCACTTACTAATGTCTTCTGAAGTCCTGACCTGGTCTGATTCCCAATGGCCCATAAATTCTGCTGGTCCATCATTTGAATAGTCTCTGGGCATAATTTGGAATCACTGGGGGACTGGGAACTTAAAGTGGCCCTGGGAAAAAATTAATAAAAGTGTCCCCATGTTGTAGGTGAGTCAAAATTGACAGAAGGAAGGGCAATACAAGTAGACAGGGCCAACTCAAGCCATAAGTAGGTAGGGGCAACAGAAGTAGGCAAGGCCAGCAGCACCATAATGCAACCCAAAACACTGCCCCAGCAAAACCAAATACCACAGTGCAGCATAAAATACTGCCTTATAACCATACTGAGGATGGCAATACAGTTGAATTCAGGAGGGCACCTACGGCTGCTGGCCAGCTGCAAAAGTACCAGATGGTCGTAGCATTAATTAAAGCTGAGAGCATCAGATCGGTACTGTATGTAGCCATGAGGAGGGTTTTGGCAGTCCCCTGGGCATCGTCCCTCTGGAAAATTTCCCTGTAGGGTCTATGGCCAATCCTTCCCTGGGTGGAATAAATGCTAATAAACAACAATGGCCATTCATCATCCTGAAGGGTTCATAACAGTGGTGTGTCAAAAATTATCTGATAGAAATCACTATTGCTAGGAATATACTGCTATCTCAAAGGCTTTTCATATGAAAATACCTTACGTAGAGATAAGCGAATCGCTCAAATTTGATTCAGGTTTGATTCAACTGAATCGCTTGACTAACTCAATTTGGGTCCAAATTGATTCTAGTTCTACCTAAATCGAAGGTTCACTAATTGGCCCCAAAATGTGTGCATTAAAAGAAGGTACAAGGGCGCTACCCTGTATGAAACTAAACTAGGTAATGGCATCCACACAACAAATACAGAGGCTTACCTGAAGGGACAGAACCTGACTGGAAATTGATCGAATCCCACCAACAAATGCAGAAACAATGAGGATATAAAGTTTAGATAAAAAAGAGCGATGCGGCTATAAGAACTGGCTTAATTTAGGAAAACATAAAACAATAAGCGTTAAGTGCATAAGGAGGTGAAAAATAGGTAAAACAGTGCAAAGTGTTTCGAGAGCATGCTCATCAGAATTGATCTGCTCTTCTCTGTTTATACAGGTACACAGTGGTCCTTCAAGTTATAAAATTAATTGGTTTGGGGAAAACCATTATAAGTTGAAAATATAGTAACTTGAACTCATGGAAATAAAAAAATAGTAATTTGTTCCAAATCCCCCAAAATGGCATCCCAAAGTGATAAAAAACTGAGTATTATAGGGAATCTGTCACCTTAATTTACCACTGTGAACTGCAGTACTACTTGAGTAGTACTGCTTCCACTAACCTCTGACTCTTTATTCTCATACTCTCCAGCTGGATTCCTGCAAGCCCTGATGAGCTCACGCACAAGAGATCCTCCCCATTATGTGAATGCAAGGCTCATGAGTCCTGTAGTGTAATCCAGTGGAGCTTTGTGGCATCACAGCGGGAGAATGGGTAGGAGTATGAGAATAATAAATGCAGATGGGAAGTGTGTAAAAGTAGTACTACTAAAGTAATATATCAAGGGGAGAAAAACATAACAGCATCACACATCCACAATGCTATGCTTAGATCTAATTAAACTCGCTTCTCAGTGCAATATTAAAGTGTACAGCCCCCTATACTGCATGCTGTACAAGAGGCATTAGTGTACATTTTGATCAAAAGGCATAAGCCTACTCACCACGCCAAGGTCGCCTCTTTGAGTGGGACCTACTCTGACAAAAAGGTGCAGCACAATGCGGTGACAAAGCGGCACTGCCCTAGTAGGCTGCAGGACCCAGGAATCAAACAGCAAACAGACTTTCGCAGAAGTCTGCATATAAGTGGTAATTGACCTGCAGTTCCTGATAGCAATGAACATGTTGTGTTAGACAACTGCTCACATGGTGCAGTTCTGCGTGGTGGCCTTTGTTTTTGTGGTGCTGTGCTGGTGGGACCCCAGTGCCATGGGTGGCATTGTCAGACAGAAGGGTTGCTGTTTGACTCCTGGGTCCTGCCACCTACTAGGTCAATGCCTCTTTGTCACCGCATTGTGCTGCGCCTTTTTGTCAGAGTAGGTACCACTTAAAGAGGCAACCTTGGCGTGGTGAGTGGGCTTATGCCTTTTGTTCAAAAAGTACACTAATGCCTCTTGTACAGCATGCAGTATAGGGGGCTGGACACTTCAATATTGCGCTGAGAAGGGGGGTTTAATTAGATCTAAGCATAGCATTGTGGATGTGCAATCCTATTCTGTTTTTCTCCCCTTGATATACTACTAAAGTAAGACTGCAGTTCATAGTGGTGAATTGAGGTGATAGAGTCCCTTTAAAGAATAATAATAATACAACTAATACGGATAAAAAAAGCCATTACATTTAAAGGTCAGAAATAACTGATGAAAGGTACAAATTACCTTCTATGATGAGAACAGGAGCATTATATACAGTACACAAAGTGTACCAGAAAAATAAAATGGAGACACCCTCACCAGGTGTCCAATGTAAACATGTAGTACCACACTGTACTGTAGAGAGGCGCTGCTAGACAGGCAACCAGTGCATGCACTTCAGTAATACAGGTGTCTTACATATGAAATAATCTTGCCGATTGGATGGATCTTCCAGACAATCACATGTGTCACAAATTGTGAGTTTCTGCAGCACTGTATGTTGTATCTGTTGTTGCGATCTGGGCATGGGGGTGAAGTTGGCGATGACAGATCCACAGGCTCCAACAGGTTAAAAGTCCAAAACTGTTTATTGTTCTTCCAAAATAACATCACGGCAACCAAAGTTATACTGTCACTTTAAGTATACCTATAAATGTGGGCCAGTTACTCTAAAAATTCTTATGCAGGTGCTGACATAAAACAATGCAAAGAGAAACACCTATATCAAATACCAAAACACACTGCAACACATGTAGAAATATATCACAATGTCTTTATTCATTTGTGAAACACAGAGTAAAAATAGGGGAAGGTATGCACAATATGACAAAGACCATATGGTATACCCTAAAAAGTTGCTGAAAGACAAGGAAGTGTAAATAAAGCAGCATAATACAGACCCAGATCGGCACATCCAAAAGAGAACCACCCCGACACATGTTTCGCGTCACCTTCCTCTGGGGAGACTGTCACTTTAAGCAGCTACATGGGGGAAAAAAAACTAAAGAAAACACCTGCCCGTCTTGGCACTAACTGAACATAGGTTTCCTCACCTAGGAATATAGCAGATAACACAAGATCAGGCTTTACTCAGCAAGCAGGTCATGTAGCATTTGAGCCTTGCATTTATCTCTACAGTAATGAGCCCAGCTGCTACACATGGATTGGCCTCAAGCTAGGATAAAGTGTTGTACTGGAGTGGGGAGGGAATGCCAAGTCACACTACCAACACCAATCTGCCATTCCATAAAATCCAGCCAATAATTCAATCTGAACATAGTGCCTCAGCAAATACACTTTGCTGAAACAACCCAGCTTTCCTGGATTCCTTTAACTCACCCAGCAAAGCAATCTGGATGAGATATACACCCCCCCCCCCCAGTACTTTACCAAACACTGTGTTACAATGTTTTCAAGTTGCAATAGCCCAGAAAAGACCATGGTATGTAGAAAATATTGTAAAATATATGGAAATGGGACTTAAAATAAAATGTTAAAATGTTGGTACGCAGTGACGCAAAAATGAAAAAAAGTTCTTTGGCTTGTTAAGACCAAAGCTAAGAGGGTATTCAAGTGGTTAAAGCTAGGCTGTTTTTGCTAAGTACTTTTTTTAGCTTGAAATTCACACACTTTTCTACGCGGCTGACTATTTTTAAGAAGTTCATCAGAATGGAAGATAGTTGTTATGCAGAAGCAGTAAGTCGGATAATGTGAGATGCCATTTCTCTCAAACTCTTGCTGCTCTACTGCATCTAATAGCAACCCTGAGCTCAATTTCCTTCTCGAGAACATTGCATTTCACGTGGAATGTCAATTATTAAAAAGCATTGTCCCGTGTCTTACTTTCCACCAGATGAATTAATTTGCAAAACTTGCTAATTTAGGCAAGTAATCTATGGCTCTCTGAAAAATGCTTGAGGGCTTGGTGCTGGGAATTCAAATACCGTACCTAGGATTGCATGCAGCCTATTGTAAATATAGATACCTTATATAAGAAGCAGATGCGTTTGTGTGTAGTAACATGTACACATCTGAAATTACACTGTACAAACATTCTCCATTGTGTACCGACAGTAGGAATGATAGGAATGCTTGAGAAAGCCATTTGGAACTTCCAAGAAAAACTTTAAAAAAAGTTTTTATATTGAGATTGTGTTAGGACATGAGAATTTTCCCATCTTTACCAGTAAAACAAAGACAATGTGAACACACAAGCAAAAGTATCTACATGCTGTAATGTAGATACCATAGGGTGGTCCCTCATGTTATAGTATGGATTCATTTCAGGGTGGCCACTGGAAGTTGAAAAAATTGTGACTCTGAGACCACAACTTTATAAAAAAAAAAATAGCCATTGGTTTAAAAGCGTTCAAAATACCATCCTCAAATATGAAATAAATAGAATATAATACACATATGTAGATACTATAATCTAACAGCGATAAATCAAGTCTTTACATATAGAAAAAAGCTTCTGGAAGCAGTAGGGTTGGATTGGGAACCTAAAGTGGCCCTGGAAAAAAAAATACCTAAAAGTGGCCCCATATTGTAGGAGGGTCTAAATTGACAGGAGGCGGGGCAACAAAAGTAGGGGGGTCAGCACTACCATAGTTCAAAATACCAGATACCACAGTGCCGCACAATATATTGCCCCAAAAGCTGTCCCTCAGAGTTGGCCATCAATAGAGGCCATTTTCTCTCCTCTTCTTCCAGTTGTCTCTGATTAAGATATGGAGCAGGGTACTTTGGAAGGTAAGATGAGGGACGTAGTTGAATTGGGCATGTCGCTGGCCGGGTACATGAGAACCTAATTCTCACAGAGTTAATTACCACGGACAGCTTATTATGTACCCAGCCAGCGGCAGAGATGGGGACTTGAGAGGCCCCCTGGGAATTGGCCCACTGGGAAATTTCCCTGTAAGGTCTATGGCCAATCCGCCCCTAGTTGGAGTGAATTGCATATACTGTATGCCTTAATATATTTGGCACATTTTGTACTGTCCTAAAGGTCAGAATTTGTCCAAATGTCTAAAGTCAGGGCTAGAGCAGCAAACTGAATTCTGAATCTTTGCCCTTCCAGAGAAGAAGGTACCATAAGTCTATATAGTATTGTAGATAGTTATTGGCTTGACTGATTGCATGTAAGCTCAGCATTAGATAGATAATGGTTTCTCAACTTTTATTCCCTGGGGTGTTCATAGGTAAAAGCAGGGTTCCATAGAATATTTGAGTCATGCTTCCCTCTAGGTGCTCTGTTATTTAGCCATATTCTATCTCTCTTGAATTACTGAAGGTCCTTTTACACTGGTTGATGATCAGGCGAACAGAGGTTCCTATGAACATTTATTTCAGATTAATGCCCTGTGAAAACATCTTGTCAATCATCCGACAAACAATCAAATGCTCATATTTTGGCTAATCACATCTTTTATGTGGGTGAAATAATGCTTATTTGTCAGCAACTCAATACCATGTGTAAACTGGGGTTGTGCTTCAGACAAATGCTCTCATCCCGGCACAGCAGGATGATTGGTAAATGTAATGCACTAAATGAACGTCAATCGGCATGATATATGCCTGTGCATAAGGATTATCCAGGAATTTCATATTGGTGACCTATCCTCAGGATATGTCCTCAGTATAAGTTTGACAGGGGTCCAACTCCCAGCATCTCCCACGATCAGCTGTTTGAAGAGGCCGCCGCACCCATCGGAGCTCCAGGGAGTGCTGCAGTCTATTCACAGCTCACCAAGCACAGATCTGTACATTGTATAGCGTCTGTGCTTGCTACCGCAGCTCAGTACCATTCACTTGAATTGGACTGAGCTGCTCCTAGGACACGTGGCTGATGTACAGTGATGTCACTGGCCTAAAAAGAGGCCTAAGCGTCATGAAGCACTGTAGCCTCTTCCAATAGATTTTCCCAGGAGTGGGACCCCCACCGATCTGATATTGATGACCTATCCTGAGAATAAGTCATCAATATCAAATTTCCAGATAACCCCTTAAAGGCCTTATGCACACGACCGTGGTGTGTTTTGCACTCCACAAATCGCGGATCCGCAAAACACGGATGGCGTCCGTGCGCGTTCTGCAATTTGCGGAACGGCACGGACAGCCTTCAATATAAATGCCTATTCTTGTCTGCAAAGCGCGGACAAGAATAGGACATGTTATATTTTTTTTGCAAGGCCATGGAATGGAGCAACGGATGCGGACATTGAAGTAAATGGGTCCGTATCCGAGCCGCCAAAACGGCACCTCGGATGCGGGCCAAAACAACGGCGGTGTGCATGGGGCCTAACACTGTAGTTCTCGACATGTAGTGATTCACCAGCTCATACCTCAGCATGACAACTTCATTGAAGTGATTGTAGGGCATGATAGCATAGTTCACAGATACAGATCTTCACCAGTATCTATCTTGTGCCAGGTCTCTATCAGGCAAGCTAAAACCTAGTACCTTTAAATTCACGCCAGGCAATTTTTTTTTATATTTCCAAATCTCATTTGGATTATTGGTATGTATGTATGGTATACTGGATAGAGAAGAATGAATATGTTCTTAAAGGGGTTATACATTTTTTTTTAAATCTCTCCCCTCCTCTAGCAGGACCTGTGTAGAAATCCATACTCACCTGGTCCCCACTGCTCAGTTCCAGTTTCTTGGCTCCTGGGCTGTATTCACTGGGCCAATCCCCATCTGTCAACTTCTGCAAAGACAGGGTCACGTGCACCACTGCAGCCAATGACTGGCATCAGTAGCGATGTGTCCCCCAGCAGCACATGACCCAGCAGTGACGTGACACTTGAGGACATGTCACTGCTGAGACCAGTTATTGGCATGAGTGGTGTTGAAGTTGATGAAAAGTCAAGAGAAGACAGCCTGTAAGCCAAGGAGCTGGAACCAGCTGGTGAGCTGGCAGATTAAAAAAAGACACCTAGACAACCCCTGTAAAGGAACACTTCTATCAAATTTTTATTACATATTGTCAACCGATATGTAAATATTCCGTGTGTTGTTTTTTTTTTGTTTGTTTGTTTTTTTTTTTACAAAAAACATGTGGATGGTTTTCTGGATATAATTTTTGAAGTTACCTCTACCTTCTTGTCCTGGCTCTTTAACTTCTTATTTGTTTGGACTTTTAGCACAGCAAACTGCCTCACTTAACTCTCTCTGTCAGGCCATCACTGTGGCCAGAGAAAGCCCCCTTTAGTGATTCAATTAGAGCATTACGAATTACACTAATCATTGCAATGCTCTTCTGTGGGCATCTAGGTCTACATATAGCTGTCATAAAGTTATCCCAATTCTAAACCTACTATTATAATGAGCACTCTACACATCAAATAACATCTTCCCCACACAGCAGCAGTAAATTGACAATGGTCTCCCAATCTATATAGGAGTTTTATCTCTCAGCGCTGACTGCTACAGAAGGACAGAATGTTATATTTTATTTGCAATGGCATAGCTAACAATATTGATAAAAAAAATACCCATTTTGATGGAGGTGTGCTATGTATAAAAAAATAAAAAGATAATACATAGGAGAAAACATGCTTTGCATACAATACTGGCAGTATTTTTATGTCCTTTTCTATCCTTTAGTCGCTGCTCTGTTATAGATTCACACTTCACTTGTTCCTATAAAGAACAGATCATACATTCATGGTCTACCTATCAAAGCAAGCTAGTATAAGATGGGCCATCCAATTAAAATAAAATATTCACGTAATGCCCAGGTTAGACATAAGAAAATACCAGTATCACCATGCTCTCACATGGCTTACATACAGTAATGATTGATATCAAGCATTTTCATAATTAAACACTTGTTTCAACCTTGCTGTAGATCCTGACCTTGCAGAAGGTATTAATCTCTCCAGTAATTCAAGACATTTGTTTCTGCCACATTACTACCCCATGATTTAAATTTACAATCTGGTTCCATAGGCAAAGATATATATGCAAACAAAGCAGCAAGTCGACAGATACCCTATAAAAAATATCTTAGTATAAGATTACTGTCAGAGTCAAATTAGCTAAATAGCAATGCATTTGCCACAAATACCAGTGTGGCATAATTACTCGATATACTTTTGTATATAGTGTATATATTTGCAATCATTAAATGTTAAAGCGGTTTTTTGGGAGAGAAAAAATGTTCTAAAAAGGGTCAAAATGGCTTAAAATAAAAGCATTATTCACCCTCACTGATCCCTTGGCACACAGGAAATGTCTGGAAATGCCTGCATCAACCAATCACTGGCAGGTCACCACTACAGCCAATGATTGGCTGAGCAGAAACTTTCAGCCATGTTTGGAGTTGGGCCCATGAAGGGGTGAGCAGCTGGTATCGGAACAGGGTCAGAGAGGTAGTGCAAGGAGCGGTGAGAGTAATGCTTCCTTTTTTTTATTTTTTTTTTTAACCAATACCAATTTTAAAAGAAAAGCTTGGTGCTCAGTGGCCTCTTTCATGCAACAGGGCATCATAATTACAGTAGCCACAAAATAACTGGGAGGGCTGTGACAGAGGGCCTTCCAAGCTGGCAAAATAAACACAAAGAATGGGGGCATTTTGTTCTCCTACATGACCAGTAAATCTCCTGCTAAGTTTACTTAAAGGGGTTGTCCAGGTTCAGAGCTGAACCTGGACATCCCTCCATTTTCACCCCGGCAGCCCCCCTGACATGAGCATCGGAGCAGTTCATGCTCCGATGCTCTCCTTTGCCCTGCGCTAAATCGCGCAGGGCAAAGGCATTTTTCTGAGTTCCGGTGACGTACCGGGGCTCTCTATGGGGCTGACAGGAACCCCGGTGACGTCACCGGCACTGATGGGCGGGATTTGGCTCTGCCCTAGCCAGTAAAACGGCTAGGGCAGAGCTAAAGCCCGCCCCTCAGAGCCGGTGACGTCACCGAACACACTGCTGGGCGGAAGTTACCGCCCGGCAGTGTGTTATTGTAAACACAAGAGCCTGTGCCCTGCGCGATCTAGCGCAGGGCACTGGAGCGCATCGGAGCATGAGATGCTCCGATGCCAGGCTCAGGAGGGCTGCCTGGGTGAAAATAAGGGTATGTCCGGGTTCAGCTCTGAACCCGGACAACCCCTTTAAAGGCTTTGGACACTTTGGCGGCATTTTTTGAAAATATTGCATTCTACTTATTTTGGACTAGAAAAAAAAATCCTTTTGCAATTGCACTATATCAAACATTGCCAAAAGTTTCTCCTCCGTAGAAGCTCTACAGCTGCATGAAGGGAGCTACCCACATGGCCTGCTGCTGTAGACAATCCCACTCTTGCTGCTCCAAGGAGGGGCACATAGGAGGCAACAGTGTGACAAAACAAGTATCACACATGAGAGTCTTTGATACAGGAACAGTACACTGTATCGCAGATGATAGATTTAGATACAGAGACACAGTAGACTGTATCTGACATGATAAGCTTAGATACCCTCCATACCAGACAGTATCATACAAGACAGGATTAGATACACCGCTCAGCAGGCAGTATCACATATAACAGGCTGTGTATCAGGCTCAGAAGGCTGTATTGTATATGGTAGGATTAGATGCACATGTGTTTGGATGTGCTTGCTGTTTATTGCACTCTGGAAGTGAGGGAAGACCCTGTGGCCTGTCATGTGATGTGATTTAGAAACTGAGTGAGAAATAGACTAGCAGGATTCATGTGTGGGTGTAGAAAGATGGCCACAGAAGGTGTAGTGGGTGGAGCTCCTGCAGACTGAACAGTGTGGGGGTGGGCCAGCCATGTAAACAGGAAGTGGAAAATATAACCAGATCTGCCAGGATAATTTGATGCCCAGACAGGGGGAAAGAAAGCACACCATGAAAAACAGGTATTGGGGGCATATACAGACGTGGACAAAATTGTTGGTACCCTTTGGTCAATGAAAGAAAAAGTCACAATGGTCACAGAAATAACTTTAATCTGACAAAAGTAATAATAAATTAAAATTCTATAAATGTTAACCAATGAAAGTCAGACATTGTTTTTCAACCATGCTTCAACAGAATTATGTAAAAAAATAAACTCATGAAACAGGCATGGACAAAAATGATGGTACCCCTAGAAAACACAGAACATAATGTGACCAAAGGGACATGTTAATTCAAGGTGTGTCCACTAATTAGCATCACAGGTGTCTACAACCTTGTAATCAGCCATTGGGCCTATATATATGGCTCCAGGTAATCACTGTGTTGTTTGGTGATATGGTGTGTACCACACTCGACATGGACCAGAGGAAGCAAAGGAAAGAGCTGTCTCAAGAGATCAGAAAGAAAATTATAGACAAGCATGTTAAAGGTAAAGGCTATAAGACCATCTCCAAGCAACTAGATGTTCCTGTGAGTACAGTTGCACATATTATTCATAAGTTTAAGATCCATGGGACTGTAGCCAACCTCCCTGGACGTGGCCGCAGGAGGAAAATTGATGACAAATCTAAGAGACGGATAATCCGAATGGTAACAAAAGAGCCTAGAAAGACTTCTAAAGAGATTCAAGGTGAACTTCATGCTCAAGGAACATCAGTGTCAGATCGCACCATCCGTCGTTGTTTGAGCCAAAGTGGACTACATGGGAGACGACCAAGGAGGACACCATTGTTGAAAACGAATCATAAAAAAGCAAGACTGGAATATGCCAAACTACATGTTGACAAGCCACAAAGCTTCTGGGAGAATGTCCTGTGGACAGATGAGACAAAAATCGAAGTTTTTGCCAAGGCACATCAGCTGTATGTTCACAGACGAAAAAATGAAGCATATCAAGAAAAGAACACTGTCCCTACTGTGAAACATGGAGGAGGCTCTGTTATGTTCTGGGGCTGCTTTGCTGCGTCTGGCACAGGGTGTCTTGAATCTGTGCAGGGTACAATGAAATCTCAAGACTATCAAGGAATTCTAGAGAGAAATGTACTAGCCAGTGTCAGAAAGCTTGGTCTCAGTCGCAGGTCATGGGTCTTGCAACAGGACAATGACCCAAAACACACCGCTAAAAACACCCAAGAATGGCTAAGAGGAAAAAATTGGACTATTCTAAAGTGGCCTTCTATGAGCCCTGACCTCAATCCTATTGAGCATCTTTGGAAGGAGCTGAAACATGCAGTCTGGAAAAGGCACCCTTCAAACCGGACACAACTGGAGCAGTTTGCTCATGAGGAGTGGGCCAAAATACCTGCTGAGAGGTGCAGATGTCTCATTGACAGTTACAGGAAGCGTTTGATTGCAGTGATTGCCTCAAAAGGTTGCGCAACAAAATATTAAGTTAGGGGTACCATCATTTTTGTCCATGCCTGTTTCATGAGTTTATTTTTTTACATAATTCTGTTGAAGCATGGTTGAAAAACAATGTCTGACTTTCATTGGTTAACATTTATAGAATTTTAATTTATTATTACTTTTGTCAGATTAAAGTTATTTCTGTGACCATTGTGACTTTTTCTTTCATTGACCAAAGGGTACCAACAATTTTGTCCACGTCTGTATATGCATGTTGATGGGTGTTAGGAGCACATAAAAAGAATTTAGATTTTGGGACCAGAAAACCTCTTTAGTGCTTAAACTGTGTGTAATGATCTTGCTGCCTTCTTTCAAGTTTCTCAACTGAATGATAGAATACCACTTTAACCCATATTCCAGTTGACCCCGCTCTAATTAGAATCATGGCTTTCATCTACATATCCACCCATGTAAATATTTTGCATCAGACCCAAAGAACTTCAAGCTACAACTCTAAAGATTCAAAGGGTAACGGGATATGATATGACATTTAGATCACCACAGGATCATCATCTGAAACTGGCCTAAAGAAGGGCTTCTCAAATTTTTTTCCTTCTGGTTTTTCACTAGTCCTACAACTATGATACCCCGGCCTCAACATCAGTTAACATATAAAGTAGGAAAGAAGCATGCATAGTGTAATTGGGTCCAACATACGTCACAACACCCATGCCATTCGCAGTGTGATACACAGTGGGCCAACCACAGTGGGCCCAGTATCAGCCATGGTGCATCAAGTCTTCAGAAATGTTCCTTTTAATGTTCATGCTTCTTCTATCAAAAGAAGGAACGTACAAGTGTAAACGCACTAACTTCATGTGCCAATATACATAAGACAATGACTTCCCAGATGAAACAATCTGTGGTAGATGTCTGGAAAGAGCCAAATGTCTTGGGGCAGCAAG
The DNA here is from genome assembly GCF_014858855.1 of Bufo gargarizans. Taxonomy (NCBI): domain Eukaryota; kingdom Metazoa; phylum Chordata; class Amphibia; order Anura; family Bufonidae; genus Bufo; species Bufo gargarizans. The sequence continues at coordinate 21,673,797 of NC_058090.1, read as the reverse complement.
ACTGTCCTTCTGAGCTTGATGGGCACTCCATTCTTTGGGTACCACCAATAATCTTGCACCTACAACAGTATTTACACATCCATTGACATAATAATATGGCTATATGTGTATATATCAAAATACATTTTCTACCCCTGTAGCCAGGGCCTCTGAGATATGGGACCGATTTCTCAACTGGAATATATTCAAAGTTTGACGGCTACAAGTGATCCTTTATTTCAGCCATAATAATAACCAGCTATTGAACCATCGCCATATTCACAATTAGATTTTTTTTTCTTAGTTTTTTAGTAAGTTTTATATTCTTTGGCTTCAAAACCATGAGGAAACTAGAAATATGATCTGATGTCTCTTGACGGAATCTTCTTGCTTTCGCCTTGTGCTTACAGCTGTGCTTACTGAAGTGTGACTTTAATTTGCAGCAGCATGCCGGGGTATTAATAGACAATTATTTATTGCAAATTTCCACCATTTATAATGTTCACTGTCTGACAAGATATAAAATTCTGATCCAAATGTTAATGTGTTCATGACATTGCATAATTCTGCTCCACAACCAAGGAGTTTTTGTACGCTCTCTTACAAATGAATCAGATTTGTTTGAGAAGGAAATGGTGTTTTTAATGGATGATTGATTTACAGCTCGCAACAATGTGATCGCTGAACTGGATTCACTGGTAGCAATTGTCTCCCCAAATATCAGTGCACAGTAGCTAGAAACATCCATGAGCCAAAGAAAAAAAATGTTTCGATTTGTAATGCCAGAGACAGAAACAGGGACATTCATTTCGTATAATTTTCCTGATTAGATGTTGACTTGACTGATAACCCTCTCGACTTTGCCAAGGTAAACCCAGTTCTTGGAAAATTCTGTTACGGTTAATTTTTAACATTTCTCATATGAACTGCAATAACTCATAACAACGGCTCAGAAATTTTCCTAATGTGCATTCAACAGATAAAAGCTAATTGCTTTCTATGGTATAATGCAGATATGTTCCTTCCAGAAGCTTTAATAAATAACCTTCAAAGCTCATATAATGTGTCGCAGTGCATAAATCACATATCAATCATGAAAGGATAAGAGGTAGTCATATACATTGAGTATAGGATCTACACCAGGTCTGCTTTGGGTCATATCTAAGAGATGCATTCATGATCTGTGATTTTTTTATATGCTGCTCCTTTATAGAATCTGATCTTTGTCTTGTACGCTCAGATTTCTGCCACGGTCGTGCAGACAAGGATGTCATTCAATGGGGCTAATTTGTGTTTCCCGTACAGAATCTCCAAGCATAAGCAACATACTCATTTGTACCTGGTGTGATGTCTAAAAATCTGCATGGATTCTTTCCACTGCATGTGCATAGAGTTGTAGAAAACCTGTTCAATTGCACAGGAGGTGAACTGGGTGTGGATTTGATGCAGATTTTAGCATGGATTTCACATCAAATCCGAAATTCAGCCTAAGATAACACACTTTGCTCTTAGGGTACGGCAACTCATCCCAGCCACGCTTTTTCTTTTGACCTTGGCGTTTTCAGATGCGAAACTATGTCAATTTAAATGTAAGCTAATAATTTTTATAGAAGAAGATTTCAAAAACAGCTTACCTATAATATTTGATTTGTGTTTTATTTTCCAAAAAAAAAACTTATTGGAAAATATAATTTGTTTAGCTACTGCAACAAAGTTGGGTAATTAAAAAAAAATGATTAATCCCCAACAGTTTCATTAGGTTGTTTATACATTTTATTTTTTTGTTTGTTGGTGAAAAGAGGGTGGGGCAGGGGAGGAGTCAGCTCAGGTAGTGGGGTGGGTAGTAATAGGGATTAGGGACAACCAATTCAGATTCTTGCAATGATTTCTATGTACCCCCCTAGCTATACTGTGAGGTTTCTTGATGTAATTTTGGAAGCCAAAAGCAGTAGTGAATTCAAAAAAGAGAAGTCATTTTCTTCCTTCATACTTTCTCTTCTTTTATGATCCATTCCTGATTTTGGCTTCCAAAACTACATCAGGAAAGCTGACCGTGTGGCTATTGCCTTAGAGAACATCTGGAATACAGACGAGTTACTCCAGTATGATTGTTCTATTCAATAACACATGCAACCCTACTAAAATTGACAATTTTTCCACTACACAAATGTCAGGTTTCCTGATGCAGTTTTGGCAGCCAAAACAAGGAGTGAATTCATGTCTGTCCTTTATACTTTCTTGTTATGATCCACTTCTAATTTCGGCTTCTAAAACTGCTTGCAGAAACCTGACCTTGTGGCCGTACCCTAATAAATAAAATGCAAATATCAAATTGCCTCTATACCAGTGATATCCAAACAGCGTCCTTAGGCTGCATGTGACTACTATGTGCCATAATGCTGAACTCCTAGGAAGAGGTGAATTCATATGGTGCAGCTACAGTCCCCAGGATGAGGATCAGACATACAGTAAGTGCTGCATGTCCTGACTGCATACAGTGTCAGGATGTGGTGTGCGAACTATAATCAGGAGAAGATCAGGGAACGGCGAGTGCAGTAGAGAATGCCGGATCTGGAGAGTCATGGCGGAGCAGGGGAGTTAAGTTAATTTATAGATTTTTTTTAATCTCTGATGGGTTCTGATCTAAGCTCTGATGAGAGTCTGATCTGATCTCAGATCTGGTATAGGGGTCTGATCTGAGATCTGGTATGGGGGTTTGATCTGAAGTCTGATGGGGGTCTGACATAGGGGTGTGATCTGAGCTCTGATGGAGGTCTGACATGGAGGTCTGACATGGGGGTCTGATCTGAGCTCTGATGAGGTATGATATGGGGGTCTGATCTGAGCTCTGATATGGCTTCTGATCTGAATTCTGATATGACGGTTTGATCTGTGGTCTGATAAAGATTGGAGGTCTGTACTGAGGTCTGATGAAATTTTTTCTTTCTTATTTTCCTCCTCTAAAACCCAGGTGCGTCTTATCATCAAGTGCATCTTATAAAGCAAAAATATGGTAACTAGCGTCGATGTAAATGTGCTCTAATAGTGCTTGAGAACATCTTGCATATTTAAAAATGTTAATTCCTGTTTTTTCCAGAAAGCTTTAGAGTTAAGCTACAGGCCAGAGGTTTAACTTTAGAAAAAATGTGGAATCCAGCTCTAAATAACAAGCGTTTCTTTATTTCATGTGGTATAACTACGAGGTTTAACTATGTCCAGAAGTTTGTTGATCGCGCTGCCTTCTGAGTGCAAAAGTTCCAATCCTAGACCCTCTTTTTCTCCAATGCTCAGGTTGTTTCACTTTGTAGCCACACAATCGGTTACCAGAGGCTAGGTGCACTCACGTACACCCGCACCCTAGAGGGAAGTATTAGTACAAATAGTGAAGTTCCACCAGATATTTATCGCAATCAGCAGGTTTTATTCTACTTACAAAATGGTCTAAAATCTCAGTCATAAAAACAAGTCTTTTTCATCACAAATCCACCCGACCCGGGTTTCGCCAGTCCAGCTTCGTCAGGGGCGATGATATCCTGCCCCACAGGTGCAGTATTTTCTGAGCCACAACCCCTTTCAAGGGCCGCCCACTAATATACATATTCCTATATTGTTTTCTCCTTTTGGATGTTCACATAATGCAATAACTAATAAAAGGTCTCAAAGCCTTCTCCGGCTTGGGACATGCTGATGTAAGATAACAAAATAACATAAATGAACAGAGCATACAATTCAAAACAACTCCCTCCCTCCATTCTCATTCATAAACACGGGGTTGTCAACACCCGAATCACATCATTCCCCTTGAGCCAATAACAGCCCACCACAATAGCTTCATTCATAGTCGAGCATCCAAGGACAGCGGCAACACACCACCTGATGACATGACACTACAAGGAAGGAATTCCACCATGGTAGCGACACTCCCCCCTGGCTCCCTCTTCACTCTACTAGACACGGTTTTAAATCGAACTCTACATTGAGCCCTGCTGGTGTTAAGGTCCCCAATCTATATATCAATTGGACCTCCTTCCGATTTATACTGGCGACAGGATCCCCTCCAGTTCCTCTCAACCTTTTCCAGACCACTAAGCCTCAAGCCCGCCGAATTCTTACCATGCGCCAGCTTGAAGTGCAGTGGAACACTGTGGTCCTCCTTGCCTTTCCTAATATTTCCTATGTGCTCCTGCAGTCGGGTCTTCAATTTACAGAGGGTTCTGCCCACATACTGGAGCCCACAAGGGCACTCCAGCATGCATACTACCCCCATGGTCTCGCATGACATTTCTCCTCTAATCTTATATGTATACGGTTATCCTTAAAGATCTGGGATTAGAGACGATTAGGGTACATTTGGAGGAGGATGAGGGTATGTCACCGCTACAGGAGAATTCATCTTGAATTGTCTAGATTTTTTTCTCAGCAAGAATTACTTTTGGTTTGATGGCACTTTTTATCTCCAGCTGACCAGAATGGCGATGGGTGGCGAAATGCGCCCCAAGTTTCGCTAATTTATACATGGCTGCATGGGAAAAAATAGCAATAGACCCCATCCTAAAAGTCTGCCCGATACCCCTGATGAAGCCAAAATAGCTGGCGAAACATGTTGGGGGCGGAATTTAGGTTTTAAACTGCTGTACCCCATTGAGCAATTGCTGCGATCAGTGTGCCTAAAGTGAAAACACGCATTGCCACAAGGCTCATTTGGTATTGGTGCTTATACCCCAGATACGGGGGCCAAGTAGTCTTTAGGCACAGTACAGTATTCTGTTTATACAACTGGGATGGAGGTGTGTGGCTGAGCGGTGATAGTGCACTCCCCCCTACCTATACACCGCACCGACCCCTCATTTACAGCATCTCTCATGGGGTTCAGTGTTTTTAACTCTTTAGGTAGCTCACAATTTATTCCTTTATCACTTTTAAGGACAAAAAAGTAAAAGTTATGTTTTATTAATCTGGGACAAGAGTGGTTAGTAGCCGTGTAGGCAATAGTGTTTGAGCATAAATAAACCCTTCCCAGACAGGGTCCTACATAGAAAGTAGTTATTGCATTATGTGAACATCCAAAAGGAGAAAACAATATAGGAATATGTATATTAGTGGGCGGCCCTTGAAAGGGGTTGTGGCTCAGTAAATACTACACCTGTGGGGCAGGATATCATCGCCCCTGACGAAGCTGGACTGGCGAAACCCGGGTCGGGTGGATTTGTGATGAAAAAGACTTGTTTTTGTGACTGAGATTTTATACCTTTTTGTAAGTAGAATAAAACCTGCTGATTGCGATAAATACCTGGTGAAACTTCACTATTTGTACTAATACTTCCCTCTAGGGTGCGGGTGTACGTGAGTGCACCTAGCCTCTGGTAACCGATTGTGTGGCTACAAAGTGAAACAACCTGAGCATTGGAGAAAAAGAGGGTCTGGGATTGGAACTTTTGAACTCAGAAGGCAGCGCGATCAACAAACTTCTGGACATTGTAACTGTGAAGTGACCTATACTCACGTCGCTTGGTGGATCTGCAGCGCCGATAAGTACACCAAAAATTGGAGACTGTTTTTTTATTGTTTATTTGAGGTTTAGCTATGGTAAGTGAGAGGATTTTCTCTGGCTCAACAGTATTCTTCCCAAGTATAATGTACTGATAGCTATAGGTACATCTGTACATATCAGTCGACTGTATGGAATAACAGGAATTACAATAAAATGTAATAAAGCAAAATAAATGATACATTAAAACTAGAGATGAGCGAATCGAAGTTGATGAAGAATTCGATCCGAATTTCAGGAAAAATTTGATTCGCACAATCTGAATTTTCTCATGCTTTGTGGTAACGAATAAAATTTTTTCATAAAATGGTTGCTGCACTTGTGAGGACACGGAGCAAGGAACTCTGGGAAGGCGGGATCACCCATAATGCCATGCATGCAGCCAATCAGCAGCCAGCCAGCCAGCCCTGTAATGTCACAGCCCTATAAAAAGCCTCAGCCATTTTGGATTCTGCTATTTTCCAGTGTACTTAGTGCAGAGAGAGACGTCAGCAGGCGCTAGGGACAGTGGTAGCAAAGACTTCATTGTGCTGAAAAATTTACAAGTGCAGGAAAAGATTATTCAAGGTGTAGCGAAAGGATAGGGAGGAATCATTCCACAGCATTTATGTATAACAGGGTTCAGTCGGGGAGGTTAGAGCCTGGGTAATAGGAACAATCCTATTACACCTTGCTGCACTGACTGGGGATCCAAATTACCATTATGCAGCTCTGTGATTTCAGAAAACGGTTCTTGTTATTGGGCTGTTGCAGCCATTAACAGGGTTTATTACAAGGAAATATTTCTATGTCTTATTTGCCTTTGTGTGGTGCCGTTATATGCTCTAAAGCATATTTTGAATTGCATTAGTAAGAAAAAAAGGGCTTATTAGCCGTTGTGTGGTGAAGTGAGAAAATTACAGCCCTATTTGTCGTGTATTAGTGGCAAAAGAAAAATTGATTTGCCTTTCAGAGGTGAAGTTATATGTTCTAAAGCCTTTAGTGGCAAAATTTAAATATATTTACTGTTCAGCGGTGCAGTTATATGTTCTAAAGCCTTTTGTGGCGTGTATTAGTGGCACAAAAAAAGTATTTGCCGTTGTGTGGTGAAGTGAGAAAATTACAACCTTCTTCGGTGTGTATCAGTGGAAAAAAAGAGCTTATTAGCCGTTGTGTGGGGAAGTGAGAAAATTGCAGACTTTTTTGAGTGTTTTAATTTCCTTTTTATTTATTTATTTGATCTAACAGTATGTCAGACAGAGAAGTGCCAGACCCTGCACAGGGGAGTGGCAGAAGCCTAAATGTTTCTGACGCAGGCACAGGCCACCTCCACACTCTGTCCTTGTGCCACTCTGTGGCCTCCTCCTGATGCTGCCGCCACCTCCAGACTCTGTCATTGTGCCACTCTGTGGTCTCCTCATTCTGATTTCACCTTTCCACTATGTCATAGGGCCACTCTGTGGACCTCTCATGCTGTGCCCACCCTCCCCACTTCATGACTGGGTCACTATTTTATCTTTCAGCCTGGCTGACATCATCATTTATTTGACCTTTTTTCTGATCTGTCAGAAGGAAGGAAAAATGGGACGCACAACGGATCCTGTCTGTGTAGCAGCTGTAAGGCCTGTATAGTCCCATTAGAATTGGCTTGTGATTTGGTAGCCAAAAGCAGGAGTGGGTACAAAACACAGAAGACATGCAAATATTACCTTCACGTGTCATCTCTGTTTTGGATCCACTCCTGTTTTTTTTTGGGCATTAGCAATACTGATGGATTACTGACCAAATACTGACTGAGTGAAGGCATATGCTCCACAGACAGGATCCGTTTTTTTGTGGGTTATTGTTCTGATGGATCAGAGGAAGGACAAAATAATCAGTGAAGTCTTCTCCGCTCTGTTGGGGGGCTCTACTTGTATAAGCATTTAATAGAACAGATTCTTTAGACATCTATGTGGAAAAGGAGTGCACTTCTTCTAGACGCTAACATCGACCTGTAAGGCTGCATTCATAATTGAGTTATTTGGTCAGTTTTGGCCCCGTGACTACCCAAAAAGGTGAAGTGGCAGTGATTCTGAGAGCGACGCCTGTCATCTGCATGTCATACGGACTCACAGTATTGTTTCACTGCCAGAGCACAATCCCTATGTGTGTTACTGCAAGGCACAGTGTTCTACACCACTAGAAAGGCTCTCTGCAGGCAGGAAATAGACGGTTTTTTAAGTGATTTGCCGCCAATAAATTCGGATCGAACCAAATTTTTTCAGAAAATTCGGCAAACCGGCCAAATCGAATTTTTTAAAAATTTGCTCATCTCTAATTAAAACCTTTTATGGGTTATAAAAGTAAAAGTAAAACTTATCTGGCTACATTTAGAAAAGAGTTCACAGTTTTATTGTATCTTTTGGGCTGAGGCAAATGTATTGCTGGGAGGGGGCATACAGAAATTCTGTGGCAAATTTATAATGCACTTATATAATTTGATGTCTCTGTGGATATACATTGTGCATAGACACATGTATTCATGTGACCCTCTGCATAAATAATTGGCCCAGAAATTGAAAATGTTTTAGGATTTTGCAAGGGTCCACTTTACAAGTGAGAGAAAATGTATCAAGTTATAATTAGCCAGAGTGATAAAAGGATAATGTTCGCGTATATATAAAGTATTACCTTGTTAAATTCATCTGCATTCACAGGTCGTTGCATTTTCCTAGAGGCATATACAAATCATACTTGACTAAATGCATTTCAGCAGAACTTCATTACCTCAGTCCTCCACGTCCTCCATGTTTGTACCATTTTCCAGGTCATTATTCTGTAAAATTTATCAGTAGATATTTTAGATCGATAAATGTTATGAACCCGCTCTAGATTTCTTCCTTCTGAATGTACTTTATAATGAATTTTTGGTGCGTTATTAACACATGAATGTCAATGTTTCCTGCGCACAAAAAGAAGAGAGAAATATGATTTTTACTTAACTCTGTATTATTGTTTAGTGCATTAGTTGGCAGCAGTAAATCAAAAGGACTAGGCAATTCCCAAATTTGCCACCCCCCCCCCTCAACTTCCCCATGGCCAAACTGTGACTATACTCAACACCACCTTTCTGTCCTTTTTGGATTTTGCCGCAGATGTGCAGTGAAATTAAAGATGAAGCTTTGTCAAAATTCACATAAGTTACATTCAGATTTTAATATGGATTTTGCTGCAGATGTGTTGTGAATTTCACCCTATTTATTTAAAAATCAGTGCCACCTATATCAACTTCTGTACACATTCTGGGCAGATTTTTCCACCCGCAGTTCCACAGCATACACTACCAGTGTGGATGTACCCTTACAGTTCCTAGACAACCCCCCCCGCTCCTTAAAAATACATACCTCTGACCAAAGCTCTTTAATAAATATAGACCCCCTCCCCAGATAAGACCCTCTAAATATAGACACAGACCCTAAAAATACAGAATGCCCAGGGGGCCACCCAAGTTCTCCTAATGGCCGCAGGCCAGGTACATAATGATCTGATGCTCAACAGCCACAATTGCCCTCCTGAACTTAAGTGTATTACCGTCCTCAGGATGGTGAAACAGTTGAATACTATGGAGAGGGCAGTAGTATTTCATGCTGCACTGTGGTATTTCATTCTGCTCGGTACTTTGTGCTGTGCTAAGGTATTGCAAGCCCTGTCTACTTCTGTTGTCCATTATTGCTTTCTGTTATAACATGGTAAAAACGGAAACCTTTAGAGGAATTCCATCTTGATCCGTCATAACAGAGGTCTGAGGGCAAACATACCAGATCCGTCTACTTTTCGTTATCCAGGACGGAAAAAATGTCCTTTGGACTTTTTCAAAAACCTCCAATCGCCACCATTTTTATTTAACGGGACCTGTTACCTCCCCGACATGTCTGTTTTAGTAAGTACCGTTTTTAAATTCCCAATTAAATAAAGAAAATCTGTAGCATCTGTTATTATAACTCTGCATTTTAACATTACCCTGTTATTCTCCCTAACAATTTCTGAATACATTGGCAACTGGGGGTATGTCCCTGCACATTTGAGGGGGGGGGGGGCCTATGCTAAAGACCTATTTGCCGATAACCATTCCTGATTAAAGAGGTTATCCAAGAGTAAGACAGATTGGCCGACCCGCGGTGGAGATCATACTTACCTGGCCACTGCTGCCGGGTTCAGTGTCTAACAATCAAGGCACAGCTCTTCCTCACCCGTTCATGGGGGACATGTGACCACTGCAGCCATTTCCAGGCAGCAGCGGTGACCTGCTTCTCTTGCATCACATGACCCATTGTCATGATGCAAGAGAAGAAGGTCAATCTGACACTGTCCATTCAGGGCTGAATGTTCTAGAATGTGTAGGGGCATACCCGTTTGAATAGAGGAACACCCAGTTGTCAATTTTGGGAATGGCCCAAAATTGGTTCAGAATTTTTATCTAATGGGAAATACAACTGTATTTACTAAAATAGACACATCAGGAGCGCTGACATATCCTCTTTAAAGTGGTTCAGAAATCCTAAAAATGAAAAGAACAAGACAGATTTCCTCCTTAGGAAGAACTGTTTGAAATGGAGAGTACATCAAAACTCCAAATTACAGTGCTCACTTCCTAGAGTTGTGGACAGACATAACACGCCCTGCAGTCTCTAGACAAATGAAATGGACGGTTTTCAAACTGGATAAAGACACAAGGATTGGATATCAACAAAAGTATCCAGGATATTTTGCTTCCTCTTCCAGAGTTAAACATTACATCAGCAAGATGGAGTCAAAATTCAAGCCTTTATTTTATTAGATCGAAATGAGTATGCTTTTTAGGGTACAAAGCTCCAGTTCAAGATGGATGTGCAGAAGAGGAAGAGCAGAATCCTGGACTCTTTTGGTGATATCCAATCCTTGTGTCTTCTTGTTGGTGGTGTTATTTTTACATGTGAACATCTATATTTAATCAAAAACCATAAAATCCAGCAGTTTTGGCACTGGACACTAAGCCTAAGAATAGGCGCCACTTTTTGGGCTGTACTGATCACTATACTGCAGTTATCTTCTTATCTATAGACAGATGTGATATCATTATGGGCAGGGTAAGAATGACAGATAAGACAGGATCCACCATTCACAATAGGTGATTTTCAAATCTTATCTATTATTTCCTTGTACAATGACCTTTGCACAGGGCACAGAGCATGCCTAGTCAATAGGGTCCCCCCAGACAATTGTGTCTATGTTTCACCCCCAGTTCTGTGAGAAGGTCTGGCAGACAATCTTCTCTACCTCTTGCATGACGTTCTTTGTTTTGGTTTCACTTTGTCATCTCCTTTCCTTCTCCCAGGTGTCACCTATTTAGACTAATTGTCTGCCTTTATATTCCCTCCCATACTGCCTCACTTTGCGGTTTATACTTCTTCCTGGATGAGGTGTTCACTGCTGGAGGATGCTGCTGCTGTTTCCTCAGATAAGTCTTTTTCCTTTATTTGTGTTTCCTTGCTGGCTTGATTCTAGGTGACCCTGACTCCATCCGTATTAAGTGCAGGGAGCCGGTGATCGTATTCCCTCACTATTATAGGGTTTTCAGGTGTCACACAGTATTAGGTACATGGGCATGCAATCGTCTACCATAGAGACCCTTGCATGGGCATAGCAGTCAGGGAGAGATCTAGGGGTTTTATAGGGCTCATCCATATGCTCCTTAGTTTGGGATCAAGCCAGTCGGATGTTTGCTTATAAGTTCCAGCTCATCCGTGACATTATAAACCGCCATAACCGTCTTAAGCATGGATCCGGTTTCAGCCTTAATTGACCGCATGCAAGGTCTTTCGCTGGAGGTAGCAGAGCTCTGTAAAACTGTGTCTCAGTTTCAGGTGACCGGTTCTGCTGGCGTTCATGGAGTTTGTTCTGAGCCTAAGATCTCGCTTCCGGATACGTTCCCCGGGGGTAGTGAGAATTTTGTTCGCTTTAGAGAGGCTTGCAAACTCCATTTTCGCCTACTTCACCATTCCTCTGGTGATGAGAAGCAGAGGGTGGGGATCATCATCTCGCTGCTCAGGGATAACGCTCAGTCTTGGGCCTTTTCGCTGCCGGTGGGGGTTCACGGCCCCTCCGATCGGTGGATGAATTTTTTGTAGCCCTGGGGCAGATATATGATGACCCGGATCGTATTGCTCTGGCTGAATCTAAACTGCGTCTTTTATGCCAGGGTAAACAGTCCGCAGAGATATATTGTTCTGAATTTCGGAGATGGGCAGCTGATACTGGTTGGAATGATGCTGCACTCCGAAGTCAATTTTGCCATGGTCTTTCGGAAAGATTGAAAGATGCATTTGCTTTTCATGAGAGACCAGCGTCGTTAGAGTCTGCCATGTCTCTAGCTGTTCGTATTGACAGGCGTCTTAGAGAGAGAGAGGAGACTACTCTTTCCTGTCATATTCAGCCCAAGGACAGTGGGGCTGTCTCATTCAGTGCGCAGGGGTCTCAGTCTCTCTCAATCCCCTCTGAGGAGGAGGCCATGCAGCTGGGTTTGCTTGCCTCTGATAGTAGAGGATTCAGCTCTCAGAGGAGGGTTTGTTTCTGTTGTGGGGGTATAAATCATTTGGCTAATGTTTGCCCCTCTAGGAGATTCATGGAGTTTTCTGAGGGTAATAAAAGAAAAACAAAAAGAAAAAACCCTCTAAAAACTTTCCATTTGCTACTATTGGCAAGGTTGATGCGGAAATTGAAGGTTTGCCGTTTACTTGTAGTTCCCATTTTCTCCTACCTGCCAGGGTGGCGCTAGACAGCAAGAACATTGTTTGTGAGATTTTTGTAGATAGTGAAGCAGCTGTCAATCTCATTGATAATCAATTTGCAATAACGCATTCCAAATTCCGGTTTCCAGGTGTGCACTTTGGAAAAGGATATACCAGTTTTTGCTATCGATTCCGCTCCACTTTCTCAAAGATCGTTAAAGGGCATAGTTCACAATATCCGTTTGACTGTGGGTGACGCTCATGTTGAGGATATGTCGTGTTTCGTCCTAAGTGGATTACCTACTCCTCTAGTGTTGGGGCTACCCTGGCTCACTAAACATAACCCCACCATTGATTGGCAAGCAAGGCAAATAAATGGTTGGAGTGAGTTTTGCAGAGAGAATTGCCTCACAGCGTCTCTTTCAGAGGTTTCTACCAAGACTGTACCATCTTTTCTCTCGGAATTTTCGGATGTGTTTTCCGAGAGTGGTGTCCAGGAGTTGCCCCCTCACCGGGAGTACGACTGCCCTATTAATCTCATCCCAGGCGCCAAGCTGCCAAAATCACGTTTATACAATCTCTCCCAACCTGAAAGAGTCGCTATGCGTACTTATATCTCTGAGAGCCTGAGAAAGGGACACATCCGACCCTCAAAGTCACCTGTTGCCACTGTTTGTTTTTTTTTGTTAAGAAAAAAGATGGTTCTTTAAGACCTTGTCTGGATTTCAGGGAGCTGAACCGTATCACAATTCGTGACCCATATCTGCTTCCTCTGATCCCGGACCTGTTTAACCAGATTGTTGGGGCTAAAGTTTTTTCTAAGTTGGATTTAAGAGGGGCATACAACCTAGTCAGGGTCAGGGAAGGGGACGAATGGAAGACGGCCTTCAATACCCCTGAGGGTCATTTCGAGAATTTGGTTATGCCCTTTGGTTTGATGAATGCTCCGGCCGTCTTCCAACATTTTGTGAACAGCATTTTTTATCATTTAATGGGGAAATTTGTACTGGTGTATCTAGATGACATTTAGATTTTTTCTCCTGATTTCAAGACTCATCGAGACCACCTACTTCAGGTCTTGCTGATTCTGCAGGAGAATAAATTGTACGCTAAACTGGAAAAATGTGTGTTTGCGGTTCCGGAGATTAAATTTCTTGGTTTTCTTCTCTCGCTTCTGGTTTTCGCATGGACCCTGAGAAGGTCCGCGCTGTGCTTGATTGGGAGCTTCCTGAGAATCAGAAGGCGCTGATGCGGTTTTTGGGTTTTGCCAATTATTACAGAAAGTTCATTTAGAATTATTCCTCTGTTGTTAAGCCACTCACTGATATGACTAAAAAGGGGGTAGATTTTTCCTCGTGGTCGGTAGATGCGCTTAAAGCCTTTTCTAGTATCAAAGAGAGTTTTGCTTCCGCTCCCATTTTGGTACAACCTGATGTCTCTCTACCTTTTATTGTTGAGGTGGACGCTTCTGAGGTGGGTGTGGGTGCGGTCTTATCTCAGGGTCCCTCTCCTGCCAAATGGCGACCGTGTGCCTTTTTCTCAAGGAAACTCTCCTCTGCAGAGAGAAATTACGATGTGGGAGATAGGGAGTTGTTGGCCATCAAATTAGCTTTTGAGGAATGGCGCCATTGGTTAGAGGGAGCCAGACACCCTATTACCGTGTTTACCGACCATAAGAATCTGGCCTACTTGGAATCGGCCAAGCGTCTGAACCCGAGACAGGCCAGATGGTCTTTGTTCTTCTCTAGGTTTAATTTTGTTGTCACGTTCCGCCCTGGGGTTAAAAATGTGAAGGCGGATGCCCTGTCACGTTGTTTTCCGGGAGGGGGGAACTTTGAAGACCCGGGTCCCATTTTGGCTGAAGGGGTGGTCGTCTCTGCTCTTTATCCTGATTTGGAGGCAGAGGTTCAGGCAGCCCAGGCAGAGGCTCCTGATCTTTGTCCTCCTGGGAGGTTGTTTGTGCCTCTCGCTTTACGACACAAGGTTTTTAAGGAGCACCACAATACGGTCCTTGCTGGGCACCCGGGAGTAGAGCCACAGTGGATCTCATTGCTCGAGATTCTGGTGGCCGGCTCTTCGTAAGACGGTTGAGGGTTTTGTGGCAGCCTGCGAGACCTGCGCTCGTGCCAAGGTCCCTCATTCACGGCCATCGGGTTCTCTCCTCCCGTTACCCATTCCTTCCCGTCCTTGGACGCATCTGTCCATGGACTTCATTACGGACCTGCCTCGTTCCTCGGGGAAGACTGTGATTTGGTGGTAGTGGACCGTTTTAGCAAAATGGCGCATTTCATTCCCTTTCCTGGGTTACCCAATGCTAAGACGTTGGCGCAAGCGTTTGTTGATCACATTGTTAAATTGCATGGCATTCCTTCAGACATCGTTTCTGATAGGGGCACGCAATTTGTTTCCAGATTCTGGAAGGCCTTCTGTTCTCGCTTGGGGATTCGGTTGTCGTTCTCTTCTGCTTTTCACCCGCAGTCGAATGGTCAGACCGAACGCGTCAATCAGAATCTGGAGACATATCTGCGCTGTTTTGTGGCGGAGAATCAGGAGGATTGGTATTCTTTTTTGTCCCTTGCTGAGTTTGCTTTAAATAACCGTCGCCAGGAGTCCTCTGATAAGTCACAATTTTTTGGTGCATATGGGTTTCATCCGCAGTTTGGGACATTCTCTGGAGAGGGGTCTTCTGGTTTACCTGATGAGGAGAGATTTTCCTCGTCTTTGTCATTTATTTGGCAAAAGATTCAAGCGTGTGGCGGATAAGAGACGTGTGCCTGGTCCGGACCTGAATGTGGGTGATCTGGTGTGGTTGTCTACAAAGAATATCAAACTGAAGGTTCCCTCCTGGAAGTTGGGTCCTAAGTTTATTGGGCCTTACAAGATCTTGTCCGTCATCAATCCCGTTGCCTTCCGTCTTGATCTTCCTCAGACTTGGAAGATCCATAATGTTTTTCACAGGTCCCTATTAAAACCTTATGTCCAACCCACTGTACCCTCCTCTTTGCCTCCTCCTCCGATTGTTGTTGATGGTAATCTTGAATTTCAGGTCTCTAGGATTGTGGATTCTCGCATTATCCGCGGTTCTCTCCAGTACCTCGTTCATTGGGAGGGTTATGGTCCTGAGGAGAGGATGTGGGTCCCAGTGGCGGACATTAAGGCCACTCGTCTCATCAGGGCTTTCCATAGGTCTCATCCTGAGAAGGTGGGCTCTGAGTGTCCGGAGTCCACCCATAGAGGGAGGGGTACTGTCACCGCCAGTTCTGTGAGAAGGTCTGGCAGACGTTCTTCTCTACCTCTTGCATGACGTTCTTTGTTTTGGTTTCACTTTGTCATCTCCTTTCCTTCTCCCAGGTGTCACCTATTTAGACTAATTGTCTCCCTTTATATTCCCTCCCATACTGCCTCACTTTGCGGTTTATACTACTTCCTGGATGAGGTGTTCACTGCTGGAGGCTGCTGCTGCTGTTTCCTCAGATAAGTCTTTTTCCTTTATTTGTGTTTCCTTGCTGGCTTGATTCTAGGTGACCCTGACTCCATCCGTATTAAGTGCAGGGAGCCGGTGGTCGTGTCCCCTCACTATTATAGGGTTTTCAGGTGTCACACAGTATTAGGTACGTGGGCATGCAATCGTCTACCATAGAGACCCTTGCATGGGCATAGCAGTCAGGGAGAGCTCTAGGGGTTTTATAGGGCTCACCCATATGCTCTTTAGTTTGGGATCAAGCCAGTCGGATGTTTATTTATAAGTTCCAGCTTTCTGCATCATCCTTGACACTATGGCCTATATGGCTGCCGTACAGCCATTTTCTTAATCCTTTCTAAATTCTGTTAAGAACAGCTCAGACATGATCGCCGCCCCCATAATCATGTGAGAATAAAAAAAAATCTACAATCAGAAAACAAAAAGCGATTAGAAAAAAAGGTTATGTGTTACTATTTGAATTTATAAGGCAGAAAAAAAATGTTGGTGACCCATTTCCTTTAAGAAGCGGACCCTTTTCCTAATCATGGATAATCCCTTTAATTCAATCTATAAACAATGTCTTCACTATAGAGTTTAGCCTTCAAATCCAAATTTTTTGGACGTTGCTCTCTATATATTTACTGCTCATCTTCATCTGGGTAATAATTTAATGATTACTTTAAAGAAGCCCAACTATAGGTTTCCCTTCTGAAGCTTTCCATTATCTCACAGACCGATAGGTTGAGCTTTGAAAGTGAGACATAAAAAGAGGCTTTCTAGACAAACATACTTTATTTAGATAAGTATAAAACAAACAGCTGGCAGGAACAGCTCTCCCTCTTGCCAAACTGTGTTCTCCAGGACAGAACATAGCCGTTCACTGCGGAGCCGCCATAAAATGGAAAGTGTTTAAAACCAGCAGATGGTACTCTGTGCAGCGCATGGAATAAAAAGAGAGAATTAAGGTGCCCTAAGGTGTGCATAGGAAAGGCAATTACATGAAACAAATGGGCCCGAGGCCTAGCTGACGTTCTAGTATGCTACACAGGAGACAGATACTACATCTGGTGAACAGATTTTATCACACACTAGAAAGCCATAAAGCACCCCCGTCCAAGTTCAGACCTTGGTCTCACAATGACATTTTACCTAGGTTGGCATTCACTCGGCGTTAGTTTAAAGGGTGTCGTAACGGCAAATTGTGATTTAAACCACTTCTTAACAAAGTGCGGTAATGACTCCCACTTTTTAGGCAGGATGATAAAAATGCTAAGGTTTCCCAAGAGTAAATCTGAAGGAGTCCGATAAAGGCTGTGTTTTTGGGGTTCAATATATCACATCTGATGGGTCTTGTCAATGGATTTGTCAAAGCAGCGGTTTTAACGATAAATATCACATGAATAAAAGCAATAGTTCAACGGCAAATGTACTGTAAGTAGGAAAGCCTTGATGCCCATGTAGTGCACACTGTCTTCATCCAGTTCTTGTCACACAGGCAGTCTCTTATACGTATGATGGTCCTAAACATATGATTCATATTTACATAGGCATTTTATATGTAGAGTAAGGATTAAAGGTAATCTATCATGTTGGTGTCTGATTGGTGGGCAGCATGGTATAGAGCAAGAGGAGGTGAGCATATTGATATGTGTACCATATTTTTCATGTTTATAAGATGCACCAGATTATTAGACACACCTAGGCTTTAGAAGAGGAAAATCAGCAAAAAAAATTTTTTTTAATCAGACCTCAGATCAGACCTCCATATCAAACCTCTGGTCAGACACCCATATCAGACTTCAGATCAGACCCTTATATTAGACCTCAGATCACAGCCCCATATCAGACTTGTCACCAGACCACCAAATCAGGCCTCAGATCATACCTCCATATCAGACTTCAGATCAGACCCCCATATCAGACCCCAATATCAGACGTCAGATCATATGAAAATAAAGTAAATGAACTGACGTCTCTGGACAGCACCGCCACTCTGCACATCCAAACACTCTTCTTGCCCCTAGTCTTTTCCCACCCACGCTGCACTGTGACCTGAAGTCGCACAACGCAGTCAGTACAGTGAATTGCTGGCCCAGAGGAGGCCAGGGAGTGGTGAGTACAGCCAGCACCAGGAGCTCTACTCTCTCTGCTCCCCGTGCCTCCTACATACTAGTGTACTAGTAAATGCTTCCATAATGGGAGTACTGACTAGAATTCCCTTTATAAGACGCACTGCCATGGGAGGAAAAAGTGTGTCTCATAGGACTTGTGAATTATAATTTATATTTTTGCTCTTTCGATGCTTAGGAGTCCAGTAGGTGGACTTATCGGGGACTGACAGCTCTCTTTGTATACACAGTCACACAGGGAAGAACACTAAGTAGGACCACCCACTGGACTTCTAAGTATAAAATCAGCAAAGATGTATATGGATAATTTGCAAGTCATACTAAATCTTCTCCTGAGGAGCTTTCCTCATCAGGAGTAGTAGTATAATATGAGGTTTTATCTGCCAGATTCTGCTCCTTAAAGATGTTATCCCATGTATAATATTTTACAGTTTTCAAACCAGCACCTGGATCTGAATACTTTTGTAATTGCATGTAATTAAAAATTATTATAGCTACTGAGTTATTCAACAAAATCTATCTGTATAGCGCCACCTTCTGTTTGCTCTTTTTTAATTTCTCTGTCCTGCTTCACTGAGATGGAAGCACATGCTCAGTTCAATCCTTTAGCTGCTATAAGCTGCAGCAGACAGGACACACCCTCTGATAAACGACACGCTCTGAGTGACAGCTGTACTGGTCACCTGGTTGGATGGTACAGCTGTCATTCAGAGGAGGTAGCAGGGGATGAGGCAGCTCAATGTAGAGAGCAGAATGCACTCCATAGTGAAAGCCCACATGAAGTGAGCTGAGCTGCAGTAACCTGGCACGGTCACTACAGAGTTGTGCTTCTTGTTCCATTCACAGTGCTAATTCCAGTGCCAGAGGCTGTAGGGAAAAGCTCAACGATTGGGGTCAGATCCCCAATGATCAGATATTTATGACATATCCTGAGGATAGTTCATCAAAATCAGGAGCCTGGATACAGAAAAGTCCTCTCTGCAACATGGGACTACCTTACTTCCCTATCCTCCCCCCTTTTTTTCTTTTCTTCTTTCACCTTGTATTTACATTGTTTACATGCATATTTTATGTGCTTATTCAACATTGTATGTTAAAAATAGCACTTGACTTATTTGATTTTCAATTCCGTGATGTAATGTCACATATAAGTGTTTTCAATAAAATGTTTATAAATAAATAGAAAAATAAAATAAAAAAATCAGGAGCTATCTGCTCCTGCAATACGCCTAATTTAGCTAATTTAATTTAGCTTAGTAAATGACCCCCTAAATCCATAATTCAAGGTCATGGAGACAATTAAAGGTGTTGTCTGGGATCAACTAAAAATGGAGCAATGGTGGGAAGTGCCATAAAATAATAAACATGACTTACCTATTAGATTCCCTGAATGTCCAATGCTAAAGCTCTGGTGCTTCCTGCTGGTCTCTGTTCACTGTGCTCCCGGATTGATGCCATATGCAGTGTCGGACTAGGGTTCTTTGGGGCCCAGCTCATATGTCATCTATAAAGTCTAATAAATTCTGAATCAAAGAAATAGGGGACCATTTATTATCCTAAAATACACCTATATTAGGCTTATTTCAGACACAGATTGGACCGCAGTGGTTAGTTGTGTCGCAATCTGTGACTTTTTTCCCGCTCACGCCAGGTCTTACAGTGTAGGCGGGGAAGGAGAGGGGCCGGCAGGCCCATCTCATTTATCACTGTCTACGCCTGTTTTAGACGTAGAAAATGGTCTAAATGTAAGCCGGCAAGGAAGCTGTCTTACATTTAGACTGGTGCTGGATGCAGCGAAGTGGATATAGGGGTTATTAAGACCGGCGTCTAAAACTCTGGTCTTATTAAATGATCCCCATAGTCTCTACTGTCAAGTGATGGGCTCCAAAGTCAAATGTTCTGTTTCTCCTGGATCTTTTGGGCCCACTATAGCATAAGACGTTGGGCTCATCGGAGGTTCCTCTGGTACTCTGGTGGGCCTGTCTGACCCTGTCGGCAGGTGTGACCGCTGCAGCCAATCACTGAACATAGTGTATATCTGAGACAGGTGTGAATAACAGTCTCTGTACATCATCATCTGACCATAATCCTAATTTTGCACAACGAAATTGACAATACAGTGCTCTCAAAGGTTAATTTACTGGAGTGAAGTGAAGGCCCGATTGAATTAAAATGCATCATAAAATGTTTCATTCACTAAGCTGTCTCTTGCCGTATGGCCTTTCTAGTGCTGGTATATATCTGCCATAGTCCCTTTCAAGTTTGTAGGCAGTAACTTGTCTTTCTACCTCTTTTAAGATAGACAACAGCCGATTGTTATCTACTAATCAAATAACACAATCAGGCAGACAATTTATTCAATTAAAATTCATTATGTTTGCTGGACATTTGTTGATTCCCGTAAATCGAATGTAAAATTTAGATATTTCAATGAGCAAACATACACAGTTGTAAGAAAACATAAGGGGACCCTTTGGATTCATACAGATTTCTGCATTGATTTCTTTTAAAATGTGGTCTGATTGTTATCTAAAAAGTCGCAAATATAGGCAAACACAATCTAAGTGACGTAATAACACACAAACGGTCGTACCACTCATGTCTTTTATTGAGCACATTGAGTAAACAACGTGAACCTTTGAATGAATTAACCTTTAGATCTCCCTCTAGGAGCAGTGATCACCATAATTAGCCGTAGCTGGACCATTTCTTCAAATGTTTCTCAGTTCCTCAATAGTTTTGAGATGCTTTGTGTGCACAGCCCTCTTCTAGTCAGGCCTCAGCATCTCGATAGGGTTTGATTCATGACTCTGACTTGGCCATTCCAAAACACGAATCTTCTTCTCATTCTGCAGTTGATTTACCTGTTTTCTTTGAGTTACTGTCATGTTGCATCACCCAGCTCAGGGGCGTGTCTCAGCTCTCTCCCTATCACAGCTCAGGGGGTGTGTCTCAGCTCTCCCTATCACAGCTCAGGGGGCGTGTCTCAGCTCTACCTATCACAGCTCAGGAGGCAGTTGAAGGATGAAACTGAGCTTGTGCGGCCTTCTCAGTGAGCAGGACCAAGAAATACGAAAAAAAATAACAGCAGGTGGCGCTATACAGATACATTTTATAGAATAAATTGCCTATACAAAATTTTGAATTACATGCAATTGCTAAAGCATTCACATCCAGGTGCTGGCTTGAAAACTGTAGAATATTTTTTGTGGGACAACCAATAAATAACACATCTTCTGAAGTCTTTTGAAAGTTGTTTGCATCAAGTCATGGTACACACTAGCCAATTTTTCTTGAGAAGAACAGATTTGTCAGTAACCAGGCTTTATGTGCCTTTTTTTTTTTTTTTTAAATAAGCAACACATCTGTAAACCCCACAGTTCTAATTGAATCTGCTTAACTAAAACACATTTTGCCAACAAACTTCTAGTGAAGTCATTAATGGGGTTTTCTCACTTCAGCAAATGACATTTATTGTGTAGAGGAAGTTAATACACTTATTAGTGTATTGTTATTAACCATATTACTTACTTTGCTGTCTGGATTAATTTTTCCTTCATATTATACTGTACACTGCTTGTTTCCATGGTTGCAACCACTTTGCAATACATTAGCCGTGGCCGTGTTTGTGTAATGCCCCCGAGTGGCATTACCACGCCCACTCCCTGCTTCTGTTTAGGCATGTCAATAATAATGTCCTTTAATGCATTTATTCCAGGTCCTCCACATTGTACATTTCCTGTTATTCATCTCATTTTGTTCATGTAAAGTGCTTGGTTTCCCAGCGGGTGGCAGCAACCCTTGGCAGTTCTACACTAACAGAGAGTGAAACTAGATTCCGGGTCTCTATGCCTCTCTAGGGAGGGCAGGAAGTGAGATAGGAGAGTGAGTGAGTTCTTCCCTGCTAGAGGGAGGTTGTGTGGTGAGAGACTCGCCCCCGCCGGGTGAGCCTTGCCTAAGAAACTAGCCAGGAAGAAGTTCCTGGGAGCACAGAAAAGTGAGACAGACAAAGTGAAACTCTTAGCAGAGTTGAGAAAGCCAATTCAAGGAAGATACAGCAGAGAGGAGTTTGTTGCAGAGAAAGTGTTTGCCTGCCATATGTACACTAAAGCCTGCTGGAAACCAAGACAAGACTCTGTAAAGGCGTAAAACAAGTTAATTCAAGTAAAGTTGCGTTTGCATCTTCTGACAAAGTCTGGACTAAATTCATTCCATCACCATCCAAGTTCAACTACCCTTTGCTCTACTATGGACGGCCACATCTGGGATCCCAAAGGATATTCCAGGTAGGAGCATCGTGGCACGTGCATCTAACATCTGACACTGTAGGTCGCACTATGCCGCTCTGGAATTCCTACCCCTACCATCACACTACTTAAAGGGGACACCACGTCCTCGTTGCTGGAAGGCAACTGGCGTCACGTTAAATTATCCTACAGAGGGATATATAATCAGAAATACCTCTTAGAAAGCAACCCCAGACACAGGACACGCACTGCAATTGGCGCCATTCCACCGGTCGGATGTCGCATTCGCACACTATAGGAAAAAGTGCTGGCCTTTCCGGTGGCTGGGACTGTGGGAATGCACATAGGCTGGTGCTTTTTCCTATAGTGTGCCAGCACGACCACTGCTTATAGATTGTAGGGTGGTCGTAGCCATGGAAATGAGCAGTATATAAAATGAACCCAGCCACAAAAGAGGCAATATGGACAATCACAATACATTAGTAAGTGCCTTGTATTAACTTCCTCTACATAATGAATGCAATTTGCTGTAGTGAGACAATCCCTTTAACATAGACGTTTACTTACTTTTCTCATTGCACAGGGTGGATATTTACTCAGACAACCCTTTATGCCATTATTGTCTTATTTGATTTGTATACCTTTATAGCCAACACTTGGCTTCAATTCATTTCAAATAAAAAAAGGAAGCAACTTTGTAAATACTCTTCATTACTGATACTACCATTTTGTGTCATCAGTTCCTATACCAATTTCATGTTTCTCCATAGCAACAGACTACAAACTGTGTGTAGTCTGATCCTGCAGTCATATACCCTTGCATTTGTCTTGTTAATATTCATATGTCAGAATCAACATCTTGTTGAGGGGCATCATGTCCTCGCTGCAGCCAAGCAGTGGCCACAGTGGTGACCTGCAATAGTAGATAAGCAGCACTCCAAACCTAATAGGTATAAAGTATATTATAATAATCTGGGTTAAGGTCCATAATAATCTGGTGCCCGTAGATGAGGATCTAGGCTCAGGGGTCCCATATAATAGCAGTTTACAAGAAGGAGCCACAGCACTCGTCCATTCCAATAACCCAGTATTTATTCAGTAGGCAGCCAACATAGCGACGTTTGGACTGCTTGATAAAGCCTTCACGTCGAATCGTCGCTATATTGGATCCTTCTTGTAATCCACAGTGGTGACCTGTCACTTGTGCGGCTTTCCCGGTGATGTACTGATGTCACAGCTGCGGCCAGTGATTGACCATAGACGTCACGTTACTCCTGTGAATGGGTTGTTGATTCTGAGAGACTCGGTACCTGCCTTGACTGTGGAACGATGCAGCCAGAATCCAGAGGCGGGGACCAGGTATGAACCCCACTCTGGGGTCTATTAAAGAAGTTTAGTGTTGGATAACCCTAAATCTTTGGAGGGAATTTGTAGCTCCGAATCAACAAATTAAATCTTGGCTCACAGTAAAGATATATGAAGTAAGTAATGCACAGTTTTTGGACCCATGTAGTGGTCCAGGTGGCCAGTCTGTTTATGTGATGTCATTGGACATAATGACATCACTAACGTTCCCTTGCAGGCTCTCCTTCCCTGGGACTGAAATGCGCCCAGCATCTATACATGTTAATTATTCCAATTTAAACACAAGATGCAGACATTTTTCTAGTTCTTCAACCTCGCTACAGTAAGGAATACAGTTTTATGTTCTCAGTATTTTCTTTTCTCTTTTAAAAATAAGACTGTCTTCATTTTTTATTTCTCAGCAAATTCATATCAAAAGATTTTATATCTATAATCCCAAGTCTGACCCTGCAGAAAAAAAAGTCTTCCAAATACTGCTAAAAAATGTCATTAATTTATACTGTTATACGAATTACAGTATGAAGACAAAGAAAGCCTATAATCTGAATTTCTCTTTAGACATCCCAGTATCATAAAACTGAATGAGAGGTGAAATTGAGAACTTCATTTCTGCAGAATGTTATTAGCGATACATGTGTTGGGGGATGGGGACAAGGAAATGGATCTTGTGTCTGGTTGAGGATTTACCTTAAAAATAGATTTACAGCAAGTCAAATGCTGGTGTACAGGGCTTGCAATCCTGATTAGAAATAAAAGACCTGATATATCGAGCTTTATAATTTGTAGTTTTTGATGAGGCAAGAAATCTGCATTTTGAGTTTAATTGACCAAGATATTATTTCTCATTTCTCTCTCGTATAAAGTCTCTAATAGAACCGTCCTAGAACAGCCAAATAAGCATATAACACTTTTACAGTATAAAATTAACTTCAGTGCAAAATCCGCTTGCTCTAAGGACAGTCACACATTATGCTCTTATACATTATGCATCTAGATTCAAGGCCACAGAGAGGTTGGTGCTTGATTTCTTCCCCACTCATTGATTTATACACGTGGGCTGAGTAGCCACGGAGAATATAAATTATATTACTGTAAATGTAAGTCCTATATACGAATGGGGTTGTCCAGTGTAGGATACCCATTTTCAAACACCCCATTAGAGAATTCTGAGTTAATATAAGGGAAGTTCCTCTGATCAATATTCTCATATTTTGGCCGGAAAGAGGAGTACATAGAGTCCCTCTAGTTCTGGAAGACTTGCTCTGTCCTGCATTACACAGACAATCCAATTATTTCAATAGGCGCTAAGTAATGATTGATTTACCCAGTGGGGGTTCTGCAGGGAAATTGAACATTTAGTGGTTTCCCAATAGATAGCAGTTGATTGCTGGGAGACCTAGTAGAGGTGAGGACTCTTTGAGATCATGATATTGGACAAGTAGTGACTATCCAAAGCAGAGAACGCTTTTAAATGCTATAAGGTTATTGTTTTAATGTAGGATGTTTCCACGTATGTACTGTATGTATGTATGCAGTGGCCAGGTTTGAGGTGGTCCCAACACAACGCTGGGTCCCTATTTGCAGACTGGCATAGTCTCTTTTACTAAACCCTGTCCCCTATCTGCAGACAACTAGGTACTCTGACTGCTCTCCTTATATATAGTTTCTAGCTGAACTACAACATTCTAGTGGGAGCGGTGGAGTGGAGAATCACAGCCTAAACAGAAACAATGTTACAATTTTAGTCTGTCAAAGACTTGTATAGGGCTTCAATGCAAGTTAATGGGAATGAGTAAGCAGTTTTTCCAGACATTCAGAAGACCAGTGTATCAGTTTTTTCCCTCCAAAACTATGCATATGTAGAAAGTCATAAAGTCTCTCAGTATTAGCTGGCTGTGCATTAACCCTTTTCACAGTGCAGTG
Source organism: Bufo gargarizans (assembly GCF_014858855.1). NCBI lineage: Eukaryota > Metazoa > Chordata > Amphibia > Anura > Bufonidae > Bufo > Bufo gargarizans. Next base: position 21,648,415 of record NC_058090.1, on the reverse strand, counting down.
CAGCTATAATATAATAACAGTGGAAATGAACATGATATATTACAATGAACATATATATGCAACAATATGAAACCAGTGCACACAACAGCAAAAATCACAGTGCAAGTTAACGCACCAAAGTAGTGAGTTGATGGCTTTGCATAGCAGCAATAAGGGGAAATGTCCACAATGTTCATAGTCCAAAGTACCTTTGCTCCGGGGAATTACCTGCACTGTATATACACTCACCTAAAGAATTATTAGGAACACCTGTTCTATTTCTCATTAATGCGATTATCTAGTCAACCAATCACATGGCAGTTGCTTCAATGCATGTCGGGTTGTGGTCCTGGTCAAGACAATCTCCTGAACTCCAAACTGAATGTCAGAATGGGAAATAAAGGTGGGCTACAACAGCAGAAGACCCCACCGGGTACCACTCATCTCCACTACAAATAGGAAAAAGAGGCTACAATTTGCACGAGCTCACCAAAATTGAACTGTTGAAGACTGGAAAAATGTTGCCTGGTCTGATGAGTCTCGATTTCTGTTGAGACATTCAAATGGTAGATATGAAGAAAAGGTCGGCACTCCTTCTGGTATAATTCTCAATATTTTATTCGCCACTTTTGGATAGAAGTGACGCGCGTTTCGGCACGTACAAGTGCCTTTCTCAAACTCATGCAAATGGCAAATGGCAATGAAATGAATACCAAGACATGTTTAAATAGCCCGCCCCTCATCACATGATCGAACTTCAGGTCATCTGATTCAAGCGTCATGTTGGCAAGGCAACCAAGGTATATTTACTAACATCCGAAATACAAACATGGATGCGATCCCTCTGTATCATCAGGGATCGCAAGTTCAGTTACACTGTGGAAACACATAAAGAATATAAAGACAAAAGTTCTCATTAGTACGAATATAAACGGGTAATTACTCGCAAGATCAATTCATGCATATTCTCATAGGAAACTGCTGACCGCATACTCACGGTTCAACCCTTTGGGTGTCAGCGTCTGTAGACGGTGTATCCAATAGGCTTCACGTTTTAACAATAACTCCACCCTATTTCCCCCTCTTCTAGGGGGCAGTACCTCCTCGATAATCTGAAACCTAAGTTGGGCCACATTATGTTTTTGCTGCGAAAAGTGCAGAGGAATTGGCAATAATAGATTTTCGTTACGAATGGTCGATTTGTGTTTCGCAAAACGATCTTTCATTCTCATTGTAGTCTCCCCTACGTAACAGAGTCCACATGGACATTTCAATAGATATATAATGAAGGAACTGTTACATGTGAAGTGGCCCTTTACGGGAATTTGTTCCCCACTGTGTGGATGTGAAATATAAGGGCCTTTTATTATGCTGGAGCAATGGATGCAGCTTAAACAAGAAAAGGTGCCCTTCCTGACAGTAGAAAATGTCATTTGTCGGGGGCCCTTTTTAGCTGTACCTACATCTGCTCTAATGATCTTGTCCCTTAAATTATCTGCCCGCTTGTAACATAGCATTGGGGGACTTTGGAATTCTGTAATCTGAGGGTAAGACCTGGTAATAATATTCCAATGCCTATTAATTACCGCCCTAACCCGGTTAATCCAAGGATGATATTGTATAACTAGGGGAAGTTTTTTAGAGATGGTATCGCGTTTGATTGGCAATATTTCACATTTATTACGCTGATCCGTAAGTAGCCGTTCGGGGTAGCCCCTTTGCCTAAATTTATTGGTCATTTCTCTAAGGCGAATATTCCGAATAGAAGGATCACTAACTATCCTGCTGACCCTTTTAAATTGAGAATAAGGAATAGACCTTTTCGTTGCCGGTGGGTGATTGCTATCATAGCAAAGTAGGCTATTACGGTCTGTACTCTTAGTGTATAGATCTGTTTGACAGACTCCATCCTGACCCTTTATGACCCAGGTATCCAAAAAAGGTATTTTAGAGAAATCTGTATGTGCTGTGAATTTTAATTCGGGCCATATATTATTTATAAAGGAAAAGAACTCTTGTAGGGTTTCAAAGTCGCACCGCCATATGCAAAAAACATCGTCTATAAAACGCTTCCAAAAAATGCAATGCTCTTGAAAAAATAAATGGGGATATATAAAATCCTGTTCAAACTGAGCCATATAGCAATTTGCATACGGCGGTGCGACATTTGACCCCATCGCGGTCCCACGGCACTGTTGATAGTAAGTATCTTGAAAAAGAAAATAATTTTTGGTCAAAACTATGGTCAGGAGGGCAAGAAAAAAGTCTTTTTAGCAGTGCCGCCCGATTTTCATCTTAAGTATTCAAATGGTAGAGTCCGAATTTGGCGTAAACAGAATGAGAACATGTATCCATCATGCCTTGTTACCACTGTGCAGGCTGGTGGTGGTGGTGGTGTAATGGTGTGGGGGATGTTTTCTGGGCACACTTTAGGCCCCTTAGTGCCAATTGGCCATCATTTAAATGCCACGGGCTACCATTGTTTATGACCATGTCCATCCCTTCATGACCACCATGTACCCATCCTCTGATGGCTACTTCCAGCAGGATAATGTACCATGTCACAAAGCTCGAATCATTTCAAATTGGTTTCTTGAACATGACAATGAGTTCACTGTACTAAAATGGCCCCCACAGTCACCAGATCTCAACCCAATAGAGCATCTTTGGGATGTGGTGGAACGGGAGCTTCGTGCCCTGGATGTGCATCCCTCAAATCTCCATCAACTGCAAGATGCTATCCTATCAATATGGGCCAACATTTCTAAAGAATGCTATCAGCACCTTGTTGAATCAATGCCACGTAGAATTAAGGCAGTTCTGAAGGCAAAAGGGGGTCCAACACCGTATTAGTATGGTGTTCCTAATAATTCTTTAGGTGAGTGTATGTTAGATAAGACTTAGAAATCCAAAACTTGCTACCATGAAATATTTTTAGAGACTTTAACTAGCCATAGATAATGGTTGACACAGCAATATTTTAGATAACTTCCCATAAACTTGAAATTCTATTTGCTCGATATTGTAAAGTATTTTTCCAATAACAGTTATCTTAGAAAATTGTGTAGAAGTTTGCAACTATCTGTATATAGAACTATTAACTTTATTGATTTATGGTGCTAAAATAGAAAAAACTAAAAAAAACTTTATTAGGGTCTCAGTTTAAAACATCAATATAAAATGGCTATCTGCCTCTTATAATCATATTACTCTGGGTGTGGAGGGTGCGGTGCCTCCACAATATCCACTAATCCTACAATCCCGCCAAGACAGCATGGAGTGTTCTCTGGGGGTAGGGATAATGGTGCACCAGGACCTTGTGTAGCTGAACTGCCAATACTAGTCAAGCTATGATCACCTGAGCCTATACCTTTGCTCACTTGAATCAGCGGCAATATTAACTTGCTACCTATAACCTAGTGCCCCTGTAATGAGTCCCTACTGCATTCCCCTCAACACATATTGCAGGCTACATTAAAGACTTGTTTCCTATCTAGCACTCTGCTCGACACGTTTCCCTCCTGGACACAGCCAGCATTTCATCAGGAGCCAGCGCAGAAGCGAAACAAAGTAACAAATTGATAAGGTGCTGCACACCTCTGATATGGTTGCTGTAGCTACACGTAGCCACCAGCACTGTGACGGCCGTAGCGCGGCCGCTGCACGCCTCTCCTTATGTACAGATAGCAACTCACTCAGGGTGGAGCCTCACAACGGATCATCCAATGGACGGGGAGGCATATCAAAGTACTCCTCCCCCATTGTGTTCATTCATCTCAAAATCCCAGAGGGTAAGAAAGGATACATAATTATCTGGTGATCTCAAGGCGGCTACCATATGTCCTCCTGGGAGACATAGTACATTACACAAGTAGGTCCACGTATCAATTGATATATTTAGTTACCTGACAGCAACCACACTGCCAATGGATGGATGTTATATCACATAGCGACATGCCTGGGTATCTTTACATCCCTTTATAAAAATAAAAATAAACAAATAAACAATAAAAGGGTATCACTGTGCGGACAAGTAAATCATAGCCCGCAACTAGAGATGAAAGCATGGATGAAGTTACGGCATATACAGAGTTGGATACACCAATGTTACGGCATGAACAGAGTTAAATATATCAAGTCATAGGCAAATGTCCCATGACCCAAAACTACAAAAGTCACTAAAATAAGGAGGTCTCCTATGAAATGGGTATGTACCCGCCAATCACCTAATTACATGGCCCCAGATCCACTATTATATAAAACAAGTGTATGATATAAGCTCATTTAATCCATTAGGTTTGACAGTCGGAAGCCTAAACGTCCATTCTGCCTCTTTGCGCAGCAGGAGGTTATCAATGTCCCCCCGCTCTTGGATACGGCTTCACGTGCTCCATCCCCTGAAAGCTGATGCAATTATGCATTCCTGCATGATATTTTAGCACATGTTGTGCTATCGGGGTATCATCCTCCTTACTGATGTTAGATAGGTGTTCCAATATCCGTCTCCTAAACTCCCTCTTGGTCTTGCTTACATATTGCTTTTGACAGATACATGTGGCTAGGGTACACTATGCCTACAATTTTGCAATTAATGAATGATCTAATACTGTAGCTGCGTCCCGTCACAGAGCTGGTTACTTTATTGCCTTTTTTGATAGCTTTACATGCAATACAGTTACCGCACTTGAATGTGCCACACGTTTTTTTAGGGAGCCAGTTTTCTTTGTGGGGGCCTTGAACACACTATGGACCAGTCTGTCCCTCAAATTGTCAACGGTAGGTGATCGAAGGATAATCCCCCACCAGGTCTCCCACATCCAGGTCCGATTTCAGGATCCTGAAGAATCTCATGTACCTCTTTGTGTGCCAGGTGAAATGTCCCAATGATCCGTATTTTCTCATCCCCAATCTCCTGTTTCTTGGGATGTAGCAAACTATCCCTATTGCAGCCTGCTGCATGTTGGTATGCTCTCTTAAGGGAAGACAAAGGATAGCCTCTTTGCATGAACCTCCTTTGGAGGTAATTTGCCGCCACCTTAAAATCTGCCCATTCTGAACAATTCCATTGGGCCCTTAAGTTTTGGCCCTTGGGGATGCCCCGTTTAAGTGGGGTCGAGTGTCCATTATCCCATTGCAATAGGGAGTTGGTGGCTGTGGATTTGCGGAACATCTTGACTATTTTTCTCGACTGGTTAATACTGTTGGAGAGGTCCAGAAATGTGAGATGGGTATCACTGAATTCATATGTGAAATATTACCCCAAATCATTCACATTCAACGAGTTGACAAACCCCTCAAATTCAATGCTCGTGCCTCTTCAAAGGATGACTACATCATCAATGAACCTCATCCATAACAAAATGGATAAAGGCCACCGGTCCATGACTTCCCCAAACGCAATTTCCTTCTCCCATCAGCCCTGGTACTTTTCCAATAAGCTCCACTGAGATGTGGATCATGACAATTAATATTGTAGAATAGGCTATGCCATATAAGTAGCATAATACTTGCATCAGTTGTATTTTACTTTTGTGCTTTCAAACCATGTTTCCCTATGTCTGAAAGCCAAGCATTTCAACCACCTTATTGTTTTTATTTTCTTGTCTAGCTGCATGCCAGTGTCGGATTACGGTTCCTTGGGCCAACCAGAGGAAATTATTCTTGGGGCTCAATCCCTGTACCATCAATTAAGCCTAATAAGTTTAGAACCAAAGAAATGCATCCTAAGGGAAAGTGAATTACCCAAATGTCAGCTACAAATGTTTCTTTTTCTCCTGAACCTTTGGAGCTCACTATGGTATTAGAGCATAGCCCAGGTGTTATATAGTGCCTTTTAAGCCATGCCTCTTTCAGCCAGGCAACTTCTGCTCCTACGTTAAGCCACGTCCCTTGTCTTCAAAAACTTAAAAAGTGTCTAAACACATAATAAATCTGCAGTAATGCATTTACACAATGTTTTAGAAAATTGAGCTGCACTATTGTCTCATTTAGCTTAGTAAAGGTTCTTCCCAAAAAGGGAGTACTGAACGTGGCATGTGCCAAATTTATTGTGTGTTTTAGAGATTTTTTTTTAACAGTGTCAAGAAAAGGTGCATATGGTTTTGCTGCCTTAGTGCCAATGTACAGTCGTGGCCAAAAGTTTTGAGAATGACACAAATATTAGTTTTCACAAAGTTTGCTGCTAAACTGCTTTTAGATCTTTGTTTCAGTTATTTCTGTTATGTAGTGAAATATAATTACACGCACTTCATACGTTTCAAAGGCTTTTATCGACAATTACATGACATTTATGCAAAGAGTCAGTATTTGCAGTGTTGGCCCTTCTTTTTCAGGACCTCTGCAATTCGACTGGGCATGCTCTCAATCAACTTCTGGGCCAATTCCTGACTGATAGCAACCCATTCTTTCATAATCACTTCTTGGAGTTTGTCAGAATTAGTGGGTTTTTGTTTGTCCACCCGCCTCTTGAGGATTGACCACAAGTTCTCAATGGGATTAAGATCTGGGGAGTTTCCAGGCTATGGACCCAAAATGTCAACGTTTTGGTCCCCGAGCCACTTAGTTATCACTTTTGCCTTATGGCACGGTGCTCCATCGTGCTGGAAAATGCATTGTTCTTCACCAAACTGTTGTTGGATTGTTGGAAGAAGTTGCTGTTGGAGGGTGTTTTGGTACCATTCTTTATTCATGGCTGTGTTTTTGGGCAAAATTGTGAGTGAGCCCACTCCCTTGGATGAGAAGCAACCCCACACATGAATGGTCTCAGGATGCTTTACTGTTGGCATGACACAGGACTGATGGTAGCGCTCACCTTTTCTTCTCCGGACAAGCCTTTTTCCTGATGCCCCAAACAATGGGAAAGGGGCTTCATCAGAGAATATGACTTTGCCCCAGTCCTCAGCAGTCCATTCACCATATTTTCTGCAGAAGATCAATCTGTCCCTGATGTTTTTTTTGGAGAAAAGTGGCTTCTTTGCTGCCCTTCTTGACACCAGGCCATCTTCCAAAAGTCTTCGCCTCACTGTGCGTGCAGATGCGTTCACACCTGCCTGCTGCCATTCCTGAGCAAGCTCTGCACTGGTGGCACTCCGATCCCGCAGCTGAATCCTCTTTAGGAGACAATCCTGGTGCTTGCTGGACTTTCTTAGACGCCCTGAAGCCTTCTTAACGAGAATTGAACCTCTTTCCTTGAAGTTCTTGAAGATCCTATAAATTGTTGATTGAGGTGCAATCTTAGTAGCCATAATATCCTTGCCTGTGAAGCCATTTTTATGCAACGCAATGATGGCTGCACGCGTTTCTTTGCAGGTCACCATGGTTAACAATGGAAGAACAATGATTTCAAGCATCACCCTCCTTTTAACAGGTCAAGTCTGCCATTTTAACCCAATCAGCCTGACATAATGATCTCCAGCCTTGTGCTCGTCAACATTCTCACCTAAATCATCATGACGATTACTGGAATGATCTCAGCAGGTCCTTTAATGACAGCAATGAAATGCAGTGGAAATTATTGTTTTGGGATTAAGTTAATTTTCATGGCAAAGAAGGACTATGCAATTCATCTGATCACTCTTCATAACATTCTGGAGTATATGCAAATTGCTATTATCAAAACTTAAGCAGCAACTTTTCCAATTTCCAATATTTATGTAATTCTCAAAACTTTTGGCCACGACTGTACACTAGCTATGAAGTGGCATACTGAGGACCCGAGTAGCTAAAATTTTGGCAATACACCAAATTCATTCATTTGCAGCATTTTATTCAATTCCTTAAACAAGGTCCGTTTTCCCCTTTTGATTAATGAGGCCCATGTACAGTACCCGTGCCATGCATTGTACCCGTGCCATGTACTGCATCTGTGCCATGTAGTCGGATGGCACTCAGGTCTCTAGAGATTACAGGGAGATGTAGTGCATTATATTCCTATTAAAATACATTATTAACTATCAATAGTCCTTATGGGAATCGGTGCAGCAATATACACTATGGTTCACTTAGGGGTGTATATTCCCAAAAGTTACAATAAAATAAAATAAAAACAAATATGGCTCCACCTACCGCCTCCTATAGCAAAAAGTACACACTCCTCGATATACCCGTTATTAGTTTATAAATAATGTAAATTGGGGGGCACTCAACTATCTGTAGGCGTACAGGACACGCTTTATTATATCAATAAAACATAGTTTATTAAACTAAAAACACAGTGATACACGGTTACAAATTCCTCACTAACGTAAATCCAGATATTCTACCTAATGCATATACATATTGTATCATTACAGTATCTTGGATTCAAGAGCAAACATCCAGTCCCCTTTGATAAATCCGCTATTCTTGGCTAGGTATGCCAAAAAGGTAGCTGAATGTTGGCTCACAAATCCACATCAATAAAAGTAACACTAAAATTGATAACAATAAGAGCTTATATGCGAATGCTCATAAGATCAGCCCTTTGGACCTATCAGCGGCAGCACTGTGGTTCTTCCTGCAAATAGTCAATCATATGGTTCAACAACACAACTGTGATAGACTGATAGTCTTTTTCAACAGGCCCAGTATAGCTGAATACAAAGATGAATATGGTGGGCAAGATGTAGCTGAATACAAGATGCAGCAGATTCAGTCTGGCTGAATATAAAGTTGATGTGGCAGCTTCCGGAACTGTGTACAGAGTTGGTGTGATAGACTCAGTATGGCTGAGTACAAAGTCTTATGTAGCTTCATACAGCTGAGTATATAGTTATTGCAATAGACTCAGTATGACTGGGTACATAAATGTAACAGTTCGGAACACATATAGCAGCGTTTGAATATACTGGTATGTACGTTACCACTCCTTGGAAGCTCGCTAAGTTGCAGGAATCTTTGCCTCCCGGCGGCTGGGCACAGTCCGTGCGCCGATACAGCATCCCTATGTTTTATTGATGTAATAAGGAGTATCCTTTACGCCTACAGATAGTTGAGTGCCCCTCAATTTACATTATTTATAAACTGATAATGGGTATATCGAGGAGTGTGCACTTTTTGCTATAGGAGGCGGTAGGTGGAGCCATTTTTGTTTTTATTTCATTTTATTTTATTGAAACTTTTGGGAATATACACCCCTAAGTAAACCATAGTGGACTATTGATAGGTAATAATGTATTTTAATAGGAATATAATGCACTACATCTCCCTGTAAACTCTAGAGACCTGAGTGCCCTCCAACTTCTGATGTTGAATTTTGTTAGAATTGTGTTTTTTCCCAATGCAAAAATGGAAAATTGCAGGGTCCTCTAAGGGTTAAAGTGGTGTTCCGGCCATAGTAACATACATAGTAACATAGTAACATAGTATATAAGGCCGAAAAACGACATCTGTCCATCCAGTTCAGCCTGTCATCCTGCAAGTTGATCCAGAGGAAGGCAAAAAAAAAAAAAGTGAGGTAGAAGCCAATTTTTCAACTTAAGGGGGGACAAATTCCTTCCCGACTCTAATCAGGCAATCAGAATAACTCCCTGGATCAATAACTCCTCTCTAGTAGCTATAGCCTGTAATATTATTACACTCCAGAAATGCATCCAGGCCCCTCTTGAACTCTTTTAGTGAACTCACCATCACCACCTCCTCAGGCAGAGAGCTCCATAGTCTCACTGCTCTTACTGTAAAGAAGCCTCTTCTATGTTTGTGTACAAACCTTCTTTCCTCCAGACGCAGAGGATGTCCCCTCGTCACAGTCACAGTCCTGGGGATAAATAGATGATGGGAGAGATCTCTGTACAGCCCCCTGATATATTTATACATAGTAAATAGATCTCCCCTCAGTCGTCTTTTTTCTAAAGTGAATAACCCTAATGTTGATAATCTTTGAGGGTAGTTGCCCCATTCCAGTTATTACTTTAGTTGCCCTCCTCTGAACCCTCTCCAGCTCTGCTATAGTGATCCACCCTCACTTGCTGATCTCCAGTGTCAGATCCCTTGTAATGTGCCAGAATGTAGGGTCACTTGCTGCCTGAAATACCCCTTTATGTTTTTTGTTTGCATGGATTCTATGGCTACAGAGACTACTTCCGAAAACATTTACAGTATGAACAGTAGTTAACGGCCATATTGGGTTTAGACTCTGTAGGAAAACTGGGGGAGATTTAATAATCAACATGTGTGAGATTATTGCACATTCGGCAAAATAACTGAGGAGCCAGATTTGCAACACATGTATTAAGTGTTGTAGACACTTTTGGACACTTTTTTTGTTTCATCCGACAAGAGACCTGACTTTGCAAACAGGGGTGTGGTCTGCCAAAATTGTGCCCAAATTTTGGCTTATTTTTTGGAGTAAACTAAGCCAATAGGTGGTGTAAACTTAGATAAAATGGTTTATAGATGTGCCAGATGTATAATCGAGCAGCAGCCACTGTGACAAACCTGGCGTAATTTTAGACTGTCTAAGTTTACACTGTCTTATTTTTACACAGTATTCGTAAATGTGGGCCGTAGTTTTAGGTTCCCCTGCAGAATACATTATAAAAAGCTGATTTATGGTCTTTATTTATGATGGGAAGATCTCACTGTACTATATTACTTAAATACTAAAGATAATAAATATGTCTCTAGTTGGGAATCTGAGACAGTGAAACACAGTCCTTTTTGTCTGTACGTTATTTCAGTATTGCTGACAAAGACATCCACAAACCTTAGGAGGGCTGTAAACATGCAATTTCCTCATTGTCTACAATATGCTGTTTTCGCCTCTTATGGCGTCTTTCCACATCAGAATTTGTCATCTGTGGAAAGGCAACAATATGTAATCAAAATTAAACATAAAAAATTTAGAAAAAGGCAGAATATACAGTATACATCTGTAAATTCAGGATTTGTATCACTTATACAGTCTGTTACTAAAACATACAATAAATATTAGATTTGTTACACGGTAATCTCTTGCTTTAAAATCATTTCACAATGTCTCTTTTTTTAAGCATTTTACGGTAAGGGCGCATTCACTTTACAGTGAATTTAGTATTTTGGCTCGCTATGGCTCCAATCACACTTTTCCTTCAGGTTTCTCTTGCTCATTAATGGGCAAAATAGCCTAGCATGCTAAACTATTTCACCCAGTCAAAAACTTAAACAAGATGGAAGATGGATCTATTATTAATATTCATTAGGGTCTGATCCAAAATGGAACATAGTAGATCTGTTATGTCCTATAATAATGGAAGCCATGATGCCTGTGTGAGCAGAGCCTAAGGCTACTTTCACACTTGCGGCAGGACGGATCCGACAGGCTGTTCACCCTGTCGGATCCGTCCTTCCGCTATTTCGCCGTGCCGCCGCTCCTTCCCCATTGACTATAATAGGGGCGGAGCTCCAGCGCAATACGGCAGTTTTTGCGGTGAGAGGCTGCAGGACTAAAAAGTTGGACATGCATGACTTTTAGTCCGGCGGCCTTTCGCCGTCTACTGCTGTGCTGCGCTGGAGCTCCGCCCCGTCCCCATTATAGTCAATGGGGACAGAGCGGCGGTCCGGCGGCACGGCAAAATAGCGGAAGGACGGATCCGACAGGGTGAACAGCCTGTCGGATCCGTCCTGTCGCAAGTGTGAAAGTAGCCTTACTAAGTAACCAAAATTCATTAAGCAGTTTGCTCACCAGTAGTGTTGTTTCAGAAGTTCTTTTACCTGTGTGACTTACAAAGTGGATATTTGCCTGATCTGTTTTAGTACATACTAGTATTCTTAATGAATTAATGATATTAAAGAGGCCTTTTCACCTCTCCATGCATTAATGATTCTCGAGCAATCTTTTCCTATAACTATAAGTTGTTCCTTTCCTCAGTTATTGCTACTAGAAGTTTATTAAAGGTGTATTCCCATCAGGGTCATTTATGGCATATGGATGGGATATGCCACAAATGTCGAACTGGTGTTGTCCCTCCCATGGGACCTGCTCCTATCTCAATAGTCCTGGCTTGGCTACTTTTGCAAGTACCATAGTAGTGAATGAAGACGACGTCCCACATTCTTACCTGGCTATTTTCTGAAATGCCATAGCATGAATGGAGAAAGCAGCACATGCACAGCATGTCTTCCATTCATGGTGGGTTGCAGTTTTTGAGATAGGAGCAGGTCCCAGATGTGGGACCTACTACTATCACACATTTATCATCACTGAGATGATATTGCAGTATCTAGCAAGTTTTATTTATCACGCCTCAATGCTGGATTCTCAGCAACACTGCTCAAAACTGCTGTATAATTTCCTCCATACTGCCACGGCTCCTTCTGAGGTTGTGACGAGAGACAGGGGATTCTCTTTGTGCTATATATATGAGACATCATAGCAGCTAGTCTCCACCAACTAGGTGAAGAGAAACAGTCAATTAGACATACAATTTTCAAAGGGGATAACTATTGAAACATACAGAATACAAGTCATATAATGGTCAGATAAAATGTTGATCCTTATGTAACACATGCTAAGATGTGATCATTTAAGGGTTTACGGGTCCTAAATCTGATGTTGACCTTCTGAAAGCTTCTTATGTCTGTCAAAAGCAGACTTTGCATTGGACTAGAAAAAATATGTTTTTTAAATTACAAAATCCTGCACCCCACCTGACTGCACTGTCAAGAACATCTATGTATTATGTCATATTACAATGTTTCCATGACAGCACTGAACCTGACAGAAACCAGAAGGAACTTGAACTTTCAACCAAACAATCATATTTCAAAATAGTAATAAGATATTCACATCTCCATTTTTTCTACTAGGTTTTACAGAGTTCCTTTAACAACGTGATCTAAAATTTCTTAAAAGTGATACCTAAAGGTCCAACAATTTTAAGGGACCACCAAACATGATCTCACTTGTAATTTATAAGCCTACAGAACCACAGAATCCAATGACAAGCTAATGTATCATGGAAGAAAGTTTTAGATTGGTTAGATGTGACTTTCTCATTGCTCAGGGGTGCCAAGCAGGCATGTATTTTATTCTCCCTGTGAAAGTAATGTGCTTAAAGGTTTAAATATTACTTTATTGTAAATATATTTCCATATACATTTCATTAGTTATAAATGCTCATTTTGTTTAGGGAGCAATCATTAAGAGAAACAAAATGGCCGCCTTCCTATTAATACACACAAAACCTGCCCTAATCATATAGGAGGAAATGTTACTTCTGAGCACTGATGTAAAGAGCTGCCTCATCCTCCTCTCCTTCTTGTCAGAGTTTATTATCCTGAATACAGATTATAAGAACTTTAACTGAATCTCTGTGGGAATGGAGTTCATAAGGAGACATGAAGTACAGAGAGGATGGGCAGGACAGACTGTGGTAATGGAGACAAGTGCTGCTGCTCATCAGGCACCCACCTCCTCTATGTAAATGCCTCCTCATGAACTCCATTCCTACAGAGATCTGAAGATCATATTAAACTGTATTCAGGATCATAGAAGAAGATGAGGCAGCACTTTGGCTCACTGCTCTGAAGTAACTTGTCCTTCTGTGTGATTAGGACAGGTTTTGTGTGTACTGATAGGACAGCGGCCATTTCATTTATCCTAATGATTGCTCCACAGACAAAATGAGCCATTAAAACTTATGAAAGGTGTCAGGAATATGGATTAATATTTACTGTCAGCCATGTCCTCACACCCACCATTTGCTGAAAGATAGCAGAGGTAGTGAACTCCACAGGAGGGCCCTGCTTCAAAGCCGCAGCCAGATAGCAGAAAACTCCTAGCAGGCCACATTTGATTATATTTCACACCTCCATTCAGACAGCACGGATCCTGCAGGAAAACTTCCCTGCAGGGGGTCTAAGCCATTCCCCAGTTCAATCAAATCTAGCAGACAGCATGGAACCAGCTATTTATAAGGAATTATGAATCTCCCGGCCATCACAGGTGCAAACCGGATACATATTTGTGTCCCGGTGGCCACGATGAACATGCCCATTTTCTTAGTTTGGTGGTAGGATGCAAGGGAAGGGAGATATACATATCTCCCCACATAAACCCAATAACTGTACCATGCTTGGACTCTACTGGTAGCCGGAACCCAGGTGGATCTGTTGGTCCCAGAACCATCTCCTTATGACCTCCTGGCCTGGAGCTATGAACCCTAAATGGCTTTGTGGGTCATTTGCTGACACCCCAGCAGAGGGTCGGTGGACCCCTCCCAAAGGTCGAGAAGGGAGGGACCGGCTACAGGTTAAAAGGCTTGTGCAAGCAAGCAAGCGGGCGTGTCTTTTTATGAAAGGAGTCACATCGTGCCATGTGTTTGGAGACACCTGGAAACAGCTGACATCACTGCTCCCCATGTGACCGCAGCCAAGGACTATTACACCATCCTAACCCAAAGGAACATTCATCTACCCGGTAACTGACTTATACTCTGTGTAATCCTGTGTGTACCATATTACCTGTATTTGTAACCTCAGACCACTGTATATATTCTGTGTGTATAGTGTTATATCTAATGTGCCCTTAAGGCGATTAAATATATAAATTAATCTTGTGCTGTCTTGTATCTCGATCACGAATCCCCACATCCGTGTTTTGGCCTAGTTATAAGCTACAGCGTGTTGGTTTCTCACCCTATATAATCCCGTTAGCGTACCGGGCTTATATCAAACGAGAAGCTGGTGGCAGATTAGCCGGGCTGAGAAGGCGCTGTTTCGCTTTCTCAGCTTGTTGCCTCTCTGTGCCCGCGTGGACAGGAGGTGTCTGTGTAAACTGTACCAAGCTGACCTTACATGCTCCTCCAGGAGGGCGTAACGTAACGTCTTGGTAACCAGGGACCATACCCAGTCTCGTGAGCTTGACGGAGTTGACGTCAAGCGGGCACAAGGGGTGGTATCTGTCACAAAAGGTATTTGGGAATATATTGATAATAAAGTAATATTTAAGTATTTTAATTTTCCTAATTCCCGGAGAACCCCTTTAATTGACTGAATTGAAAGACATGTTTGTGAGGGAGTCCGTAAGATAGTTGTCAGCTGACATCTATGTTATTTGTGTGGCAATTCTTCTCATTGTTCTAAGAGATAGATACATATAGAAGAAGAAGAAGAAGAAGGAGAAAATCCCTTCATTGTTCCTCAGTGGGAAAATTTTCGCATAACAGCAGCAATCACATTCACAACATGAACAAAAGTAAGAGTAATTAGAAACTAAAGAGTCAAATACAAGAAAAACATAACACAGAATTTAGGGTGTCTGGGAATAGTGGTGGTTATAAATCCTAACCGCTGCTGGGAGGAAGGACCTCCGATAACATTCCTTCGTGCACCTAGGATGCAGCAGTCTGTCACTCAAGGAGCTCTCCAGCTCCACAACAGCTTCATGCATGGGATGGGAGACATTGTCTAACAGTGATGTTAATTTTGCTAGAGTTCTTCTGTCACCCACTTCCTGCACTGAATCATGTGGACAACCTAGGACAGAGCTGGCCTTCTTAATGGGCTTATCTAATCTCTGGCTCTCAGCCACAGATAAGGTGCTCCCTCAACAAACTACACCATAGAATATGGCTGATGCCACCACTGAATCAAAGAAGGTCTTTAGGAGCGTCCCCTGCACTCCAAAGGACCTCTGTCTCCTCAACAGATAAAGTCTGCTCTGACCCTTTTTGAAAAGAGCATCAGTGTTATGACTCCAGTCCAGTTTGTTGTTCAGGTGAACACCCAGGTACTTATAAGAGTCCACCACCTCAATGTCCATTCTCTGTATGTTCACCAGAATCAAAGCAGAGGGCCTGTGTCTGCGGAAATCCACCACCACCTCCCTGGTTTTGCCCGTGTTGATCTGGAGCTGGTTCCGCTGACACCAGTCCACAGTCCCCTGTCTGTATTCTGAGTTGTCCTCACCTGTGATAAGGCTGACTATGGCAGAGTCATCAGAGAAGTTCTGTAGGTGGCAGCCTGAGGAGTTGATGGAGAAGTCTGCAGTGTAGAGGGTGAAGAAGAACTGTGCCAGCACGGTTCCCTGTGGTGCCCCCGTACTGCAGAACAGCTTGTCAGAGACACAACCGTCAGATTTAACAAACTGTGGGTGTTCTGTGAGGTAGTCAAGTATCCAATGTGACATGTGATGGTCCACTACTGCCATCTTTAGCTTGTCCCTCAAAAGTCCAGGTTGGATGGTGTTAAAAGCACTGGAGAAATAAAAAAAACATGCTCGTCACAGTGCTTCCAGGCCTCTCCAGGTAAGTTAGAGCTCGGTGTAGGAGGTAGATGATGGCATCATCCACCTGGATGCCAGGCTGGTAGGCAAACTGCAAGGGATCCAATGAAGACCTCACCAGGGGGTGAAGATGGTTGAGAACCAGCCTCTCGAGGGTCTTCATCAAGTGTGAGGTCAGTGCTACCGGCATAAAGCTGCTAAGGTCTTTCGGGTGTGAGGTCTTTGGCACTGGTACCACACAGGAGGTCTTCCATAGCTTCCCCAGCCTCAGGCTCATGTTCAACATGTGACCCATGATGCCACACAGTTGGTCTAAGCAGCACTTCAGGAGCCTGGAGCTGATACCGTCTGGTCCTGCAGTTTTACGCACCTTTATTTTCTGTAGTTCCTTCCTCACCTGGAGTGTGGTGAAGGACAAGGTCGGCATGTGGGGAGTGGGGTGAATGATGGAGTCCTCTGGTGTAGAGGGTGAGAGTGGTGGTAGGTTGCTAAGAGGTGAACAGGCAGTGATGGTAGTGGTGGGGGAAGAAGATGGGCGGGTGTTTGTAGCAGCATGGGGTCATTGGGTCAGGGGAGGGTGGGTATCTGGTCAAACCTATTGAAGAACTTGTTCAACTTATTAACCCACCCCAAGTCACCTGCAGTCTGGATTTGACCCGGTTTGTGACCTGATATGGTTTTCAGGCTTTTCCAGACCCCGCGTGTGTTATTCTGCTGCAGCTGGTCCTCCATCTTCTTCCTGTATATGGTTTTCCCATCTCTGATTTTCCTTCTCAGCTCCTTCTGCACAGTTTTAAGCTCCTCCTTGTTTCCAGTTTTAAAGGCTCTTTTATTTTCCCTGAGATCCTTTATTTCTGGATCAATTCAAGGCTTATTATTAGAAAAACACTGTACCTTCATGACTGGCACGATGTTCACCACACAGAAATTGATGTAGTCTGTGATGCAGTCAGTAATGTTGTCGATGTCCTTCCCATGAGGAGCACAGAGATCATCCCATATAGACATATAGTATGATAATATCATTGTATTATATTTGACTCTGGGGCCAAATTTCAGCATCAATATTAAGCAGGTTTATGTGTTTAGCTATTTCAGAAAAGAGAGGAAAAACAATTTCCTGTAAGACTTTTCTTTTCCCTAGTCCTTTCCCTTAATCTGCTAGTATCTTTCATTTGGCAAAACAGCGCATCATATCCTAAGAGGGTTTCTTTGGCAGAATATGACACCATATGGGTGTTATTAACAATCCACAAATTAAGCTCATTATGTGGTGCTTGATTTTATAAACATTTCTCAATAGCGTGCACAAATAAAATTAGTTTTTATGGAAATGTTTGCCAATAACGATGTCTGCTACTAAGTGATTTATGTCTAAACAAAATGTAATCAAAAGACGTTCATTACTTTTAGATCACTATTTCCAAACATAATTTCTGTTCTCGAACTGTGCCATCTATATGTGGCAAGGGAAGTGCACATTTTCTTGGTAAAAGGCAATCAACCAATTATCGTAACACATGCCAGGTGTTTCATTGTGGATGATACAACATATCGGTGTTGCAAAGTAGCTAATCTGGATTTTCTCCCAGCAGATCCTTGTTCATCTTCACAACATTTTGTATCATTGCTCCATTGCATCTAAAGTGAAAAATTAAGCAATTTTGCAAAATGTCTTCATTAGAAATATTGTACCATTTTGTGTCTGGAGCTCCTATGATGAATGTTTCCATAGTAACAGACTACAACCTTTATAAGATATTTATAGTAATGGTGTTCTCTTATATGGCACAGGAACTATTGGGCACTTTAAGCACCAATAATAATGCAGTTGAGGGGGCTCACCGGAATATAGCTCAGCCTGCTATACCACCTAGCTATTGCAATAAAATTATCACTAATTGGCCGTCTCTATAATATAATAATTTTTTATCTCTTTAAAAACAATATACATATCATTAAATACAGTTATTACAGTGAATCCCTATTTCATAAAACACAATTTGCTATAAAAACTTTAAATAATACTATAATAGTATAAGCTTTGTATATATTAACATTTATCATAACACAGAATATAGTCACGGTCCCGTTAATTGCAATCAGTGCGGAGCTCACGCACTAGCAAAAAAATATTTATGTTCCACAGCAAAACATATGCAAGGTGTCTTGTTAATGCTGATTTATTTAAAATAGCATTCCCAGTTGATTTTATCTGAACTTATTGTGGTCTTATTGTGGCCATCTTTACAGAGTCACGATATTAATGAATTCCAAAGATGCCGCTTGGTGTTCCTATGTGGACCACGCGGGTATTAACGTGAGTTACTATGATTGTTACATAGTAGCTTACTTGTAGTAAATTAATAGCTGAGTGCTTGTGCATGTGTGTCTGCCACTCCATTCAAATAGGGAGTACAGACGCCTGTTCTCATGACTAGCAGAGACCCTTGTGGTCAGACCACCTCTGATTTGGGAGAATCAAAAGGAAAGAGAGAGAAAGAGAGAAAAGAAGATCAATCAGAGCAGTTTCCATTCAGGTAGAATTTATTTGGACTAGATTTAAAACAAAACAGAATCAAATTTTAAGAAATTCCCTCATCTTTAAACACCTTTTATACATTATTCTAAATCTACAACACATTTAACAAAGAACACACTATGCATAAATATGGCAAAAATTATGTTGCTAAATACAACATTATTATTAAATATCCCCCATTGTCACAAATTCACTAAACTTTATTAGTTTGAATTCAAATGAGTTAATTACAAAATAATATTGTGACATCTAGGCAGGTAAACAAATAATTGAAAGATTAAAATGACCCACAGAATAAAGTGTTATTTTTACTGCGTGTTAAACAGTGTTCATAGAAAATAATTTTTAAATCATTTTTGCAAGTTTTTCTTTTTTATTTGGGATTGTCATAGCAGTGAGAATTAAATACAAAACACAGACAGATAAAGCTCCTATATAGATAGGTAATCCATTGTTAGTTTAATGCTGCTGTAAGGGGACATGTTATCTGCTAGTATAATAGTAGAGGTAGAACAAGGATAACGTATGACAGCTCTATTGTTCTCCTGATAGGCCTAAATGAAGATGTCCAGGGAAGACCTTTGCACTCTTCAGTATAATGTGTTGTGTCTATTTAAGTTGCTCATCCACCTTCCCTCTCTGGTTGCAGTCAACAGTCTGACTGAGAAAGACAAGCAAAACTGCTTGCTGTGCTAACAAAGGAGGAAGATAAAGAGCCAGGGAGGAAGTAGGCTAACTTTAAAAATTATGTCCAGAAAACCATCCACCCATTTTCTGCAAAGAAGTTACCATATTTTTCACCCTATAAGACACACCTGCCCATAAGACGCACCTAGGTTTTAATGGAGAAAAATAAGACCAAATTTTTTTTTCATCAGACCTCAGATCAGACCCCCAATCAGACCCCCAATGTTAATCAGACCTCAGATCAGACCCCCAATGTTAATAGGACCCCTTATCAGACCTCAGATCAGACCCACAATCAGACCTCAGATCAGACCCCCAATGTTAATCAGACCTCATCTCGGAAACCCAATCAGACCCCCAATGTTTATATAACCCTCAATCAGACCTCACTTCAGACCAATTTTAATAAGACCCCTAATCAGACCTCAGATCAGATCCGCAATGTTAATAAGACCCCCATTCAGAATACAGATCAGAACTCCAATGTTAAAAAGATACCTAATCAGACCTCAGATTGGACATTTATGTTAATCAGACCTCAGACAAAATAAAAAATCAACTTACCTCTCCTGTTTGGATGCTGCCGGTGCTCCTGAGATCCAGTGCTATGACCAGACGCCGCACAGCGTGAAGTCACAGAGCACGCAGACGACCTCATGCTGTGCACAGGTCACAGCACAGCATGCAGCACTGGCAGATGAAGACCAGCAAGCCATGAGTACAGGGCCCGCAGGAGGAGCACTACTTTAACCGCTCCCCGGTCCTGCATAATGGAAGTGCTCATTAGTATTCACCCTAAAAGATGCACTGACATTTCCCTCCTACTTTGGGGGGGGGGGGGAGTGTGTCTTATAGAGCGAAAAATACGGTACATAGAATATTCACATATAGGTTGATAATATGTGCTAAAAAAAAAAATTGATGGTAGTGTCCCTTTAAAGGAGTTGTGCTGAATTAGAAATCCGTCTGCTTTATTCCAAAAATGGCACAACACGTGTCCACAGGTTGTATCTAGTATTGCAGCTAAACTCTCTTGAAGGGAAAGGGACTGAACTCCAAAACCACCCATGGACAGGTGTGCCACATTTTTTTGGGAAAAAAGCAACTATGTTTTTCAAACCCTGCATTGTTTTCAGCAGTGGGACATCTTATAGTTATTGCAACGGTTGGAATTTAAGATGAGTATTCCTCTCTTTTATCACAAATGTTGTGTTTTTGATTATTGCCACTAAAAATTCTCCCTGCTCATGCAAATAAAATATATTTATTAATCGCATTCTTCAATAATAAATAATAATAAAAATAATAATATATCAAGAAGTGGCTAAGATTCCTCTCCCCCTGTGTTATCCACTGTACATCTATCGAGCATGCAAAATAGAGTATTCAGCCACACAGTGAAACATGAGCTCATCGAGCAGTCACATATTTCACAGGGATTCCAGATAAATGTGATTGTTTCAGTGTGGTCATTTTCCTGTCCATATCCAGAGTGTTCTGCTCTCACGCTAGGCTATGCTTGGCTTACTTTGCAGTTGGTATTAGGGTTGGATAACTTTCCAGGTCATAAATTACTGGGCAGCCAGTGTTAAACAAATAATGGAGACAGTAAGACACAGAGACTGATTCCATAAGCAGGACTATGATTACAAGTCCAATAAAAATTTTATACAGCTCTGTGTCCCAAGACATTAAGAAATGTATATATTTTAAAAACAGGAGTCTGAAATACAATATAACCTATGACATGCTGGTACATTATGAGATCTTCAAGGTTTCATCAAACATCAAGGCCGAAGATGACATGACCGTCTCTAACAGATGGTTTAAGACATTTTACATAGTTTATCACTCATGATTCAGCTAGACGTCACACTTACCATTCCAAATATTTCCGTTGGCAAAATGAATTACAATAAGACTAAATTAACTAGGATACTCCAGTGTCTAACATTGCTAATTTACAACACTGGGTCGTTGAGTTCAACGAGAATAATTACATCTGCAGATTATTTCTTTCATGAGATTTGTATTACAGAAGGTTTTCGTCCAGTGAAACCTCCCGAAGGAGTCAACCAACCAAAAATTGTTCTTCTACGGAGTGGTCTTCTTAAAAAAGCAAAAATAAACAATGCAACAGCGCTCTGCAAACACAAATAATAAAGTAAATACCTGTACAGTCGTGCCATACTCACTGTAGAAATGTACTAATGCTAATGTTACTTTATAAATGTGTGTATTCTTGGCAAATACATTTTGTACAAAATTATTGGTGCCTGTCCGCCAACCGTGACGGTGATCTCTTTAGGACATAACTTAGCACTAACTACTACATCCACTGGTACCACAGTAGCCTCCATTAAATTCTGGAATGCAGCTTCTTAAAAAAGATGGCCGATATGCATAATACTGTATATGATAGAATTGAAAATCTGTCATGGAAATCTGTCTGGAAATCTGGTCTGGATAAGGAAGTGGTGGTCTTTTGAAGAGGTTCCCCTGTATATACAGTAAATAAAAATACACATAAAAATATACATTGAAGGAAATTTACCAAGACCAGCATTGTCTTGTCATCCCCTATACTACTAGAGGATGCACTTAATTTATGATTAGGTTCATGCTTCATCATAAATTAAGTGCATCTTCTGGTAGTCCATGTGTCTAGACTGAAGTTTACACCAGCTAGCTAGCATAGATTTCAGTCATCATTTAAATCAGGGAGGTTGTATTACCGGGAGATCTGAGATTTGGAAAAAAATAGATTCAAATCGACTTAGGTGCGTAAAAGTTTACTAAACTACGATAAAAGATATATATATATATATATATATAATATTACATACAAGTAAGTAGCAGGCACTAAAGCCTTGAACAACGGATGGAGCTCCCCATCTGCCAGTTCCATACGATACAAACTCTGATGAAGTCTTCAGCTCTTTGTTACATAGCTGGATATTTTCTAGACTCTCCCCCATCCCCCAGCTCCACCTTCAGGAACGGCAGATATCAGGCACCACTAACCAAATACATTACAAGGAATTAAAGAGGAAAGAACCACAAAAATACCTTGCTATACAGAGGAATCTGCCACACAAGCACCATGTCGTCTTTTCAGAAAGAGACGAGAGCAGAGTAAAAATGTCATTGGCACAAAAACGTTTGCTCAAATTAAATTTAAAAAGTGGCAAACTCACAGTTTGCCACTTTTTTACCCCGTTCTGGTAGTTGATAAATATTTCCCATAACACTTTATTTTGCTCTGTTTACAATTTCTAAAGGATTAGGTCTCTTTCATATATGAGTGAATCATGGACGTGTACTATCCGTGGTCTCCACGGGCTGCTCACCCATCCATTGACTTGTTTTGTGTGCCTTCACACATGAGTGGTTTTCCGCAGACTGGGTCTATGGTGACACCAAGAAAACATGCCGTATTTTGTCTGTGATTACGGATTCCTCATGCACATTATCGTCTATGGGTCAGTGAAAACCATGGACACAACAAAGACGCCATCATGTTGGGTCTGTGGTTTTCACAGATAGTTGCGAGAAGATGCTCTGGAAAAGAATTTTCAGCCTAAGAGTGTCTGTGAAACAGATGGCACAAGGACTGAAAATCACAGAACCACAAATTAAAAATAGATGGATCATGCACAGTGTCACAGGTGGAACAGGGACCATGCCATCACAGACATACCCTAGACCCAAAAAAAGTAAGGACTTGGATACCATTACAGATGAAAGATCAACTCTCTAATATGTTAAAGTGACATAATCCTACAACAAAGTCAAATGAATTATCACTGTTCCAATAAATGATCTTCACACTGAGATAGTAGGCAGGGTGAAGCCGTGTTATATTATAAAGTAATACCGGGGATCCTCCTCAGATGAACCTACAGCAGCAGGCTGTGACAAAATAATGGGTCCTAAAGATACAGCAGAACTCTACTCCATTTGAAGTTGATTTGGAGACAATCACTTGTTCATTACAAAGTTGGTTCACAAACAACCTATTTGAATGGTCTAGGAGACAACGACCCTAGTGGTCAGAAGAGGAGACACCTGTTCGCAGTGCCGCCATTCCATCGCTGCTGCATCATTCCAGGTCACTTACAGACCCAGCCATGCTGAAAATGACTTGAACCTGTGACCGAAGTAATAAATTGAGGCCAACTGAAATCTGCAAAGACTTTTATGAACAGCCAAACAATGTGGACTTCTTTTAACTTAACCACTTAGTAACCATGAAACTGTAAGGACTGATGATGTCATTGATTAAGAAGCTGTCTCGTCAAATTGCATGGCTCAAAAAACTCAATGGCCAATTTTGGATGACACGGTCCTTGCGTCAAAGGTGGTGGTCTATTTGTATAAACAGGTTGTAATTGCTTCTTTTGGTTTATTTATGATCAGGTGTGTGGGTGGCAAGAAACATGAGACGGATGGAAAGCTTGGTAAGAAAGGTGAGGAGAAAGAGTTATTGGAGTAAGCTGTATATAAGGTTATAGGATGACTGCATGGTAGTGAAAGAGACAAAATTATCTCTGTGAATAGTTACTGTTACCTTTGTATTACAATGATTTCAATGATTATTCCTGCAGTAAAATCTATTCAAGAAATATCCACAAATATGTAGCTGAAATGTATATGTAAAAACATCTTTTTATGTTCACCCTCAAAGGCCACGTCCATATTTGAACATCAGTTTACAGGTCATATGTAGAATACACCTGCATAAAAACTTGAGTAAGACCGGGTTCACATCACTGTTTCGTTTTTTGTTCTTCTGATCCGTCAGAAGAACAGAAAATAAAAACAAAAAAATCCTGTATGTTATGCTCAGTTATGCATATGTTGCATCCATTTTAGCCATTTCCATCTGAGAGACGTTATTTTAGACGGAAGAAAAAGTCCAACACAAAGTATTTTCTTTTCCATAAAAAATAATGGACCTCAGATGCAGTGGCGTAACTAGAATTCTATGGGCCTCAGGGCAAACTTTGGATCGGGGCCCCCCTCCCACCGGGCCCGCTCACAGTCGCACACTCTGCAACCGCGATCGTTACACCCCTGGTTTCTGGTAATAATAATATCCCCCACTACTCCCAGTAATGTCCCTATAGCACCCACAGTAATGTCCGACCCCATGTGATGCTGCTGTGATGAGCGCTCTGACGGGGCCCGGCATGAAGTACAGTGACAGTACCAGCCCCATTATATATGAGTGCAGCGGGCCGGGTCGCGGTCTGTGACTGTGATCATCACGCCCATGCTCACACTGAAATGGCTAAAACAGATCTAAAATGTGCATAACTGAGCATAAATAATGTTTACAATACTGGATCCGATTTTTGTGTTTTTCCTTTCTTTTGATGGATCAGAAGAACAGAAAATGAAATGGTGATGTGACCCTAGTGTTACTTTGTATTTACATTACCATGTACTTACCATATACTAGTCCTGAGTTACAGCCTGTATTCTAGCACTGAGCTGCAGTCACAGATCTAAAAGCTTCAGAGCTGTAGATCTCCTAACATTTCATGTTGTTTCAGTGTCTGCACAGAACTGATTGTACTGATTGACCTGCTAGAAGCGTAGTATTTATTCCAGACTCTATATAATACTCGGCTGTAGGAAAAACTAAAATTGGCCCTCTTTATCTATGGTTGTCGCGTTATCAATTTCCAGAATGCAGCTCAGGCCTACAATGCAGATTATGAAAATGCATACACGACAGGTAGTGAAATGTATTTGCATATTTGCTCCAGTAGATGTATTCCATTTTTAAAAGGAGTGGCTCAAGAAGATGGTGGAAAATGTTTGGATGACCATAACTTCAAGACATCAGTAATCAGTTGATCATCACGGTGGTGACTTCCCTTTAAAAAGGAGACAGTCCTTTTAAACTATACAACTGCTGACAGTGCTAGATAGGCAAGGTGGACAGCGGTTAAAAATATTCCATCAGATATTCCCTTACTGTATAGTCTCCTGGGGGTTCTGCACTGAACGTTCTTCAAACCTTCCCTTATCCTGGATGGACATGTCAGCTTGGGGTTCACGTCACCACTGAGGTGGACATGAAGTTTACAGGATGGGGACCGATAGACCAATGAGGAAAGCCTGGGACTGAGGGAATGGCAGAGAGCCGGTGAATTTTTTTTTTCAACAGGTACAACAAGCTGTGGTTAACAGCCCAAAAAGATGGACAACCCCTTTAAGACAAGTTTTGAATCTTTTTACAAATTTTTTATTATTCCAGAAGTAAAAGGCTCATTTATCTCTGATCACATCCTTCAAGAACACATACCAGTACAGAACTGATCTCACATTTTCCTGTATTAGCGATACATCAAAAACAGATGGAGATATTTTTGTAGAATCTCACAATTTCAGCATATGCTGGCTGTTACACACATGCAGGTGATCTGTCACCTGGCTTTCCTCACAGAACACAATTCCTGGAATTCTATGGCACAAAGCTAATATATTCATACTATTATCGAAAAAAGCTTGGCTGATCCTTCTAAGAGTTGTCAGAATATGTTTATTCAGCTCTGTACCAAGAATAAAATACAAAGTCATCACTTTCAGGCTGCCTGTGGTATTAGCTTACAAACGCGATGATGGAGTAAAATCTCACATGGTAGAAAGAGTTCTATAATATTTACAGCATTTCTACAGAATGAATATTTAAAGGGTTTTCCGAGTGTTTTATACAGTTTTATACTGATGACCTATCTTCAGAATAGGTTGCCAGTATCTGATCAGTGGGGGTCCGACTTCTGACACCGAAGAGGCTGTGGTGCACCAATGAGCACAGCTCAGTCCTATTCAAGTGAATGGGGCTGAACTGCGATATAAAGCCCAGCCGCTATACAATGGACAGAACTGTGAGCTACGAGAAGGCTGCGGTGCTCACCACCAGAACGCGTTGGCCTGCTGATTAGCGGGGTGTCAAGGTTTAAAGGGGTTTATTCCATTTCCAATGGACAAGAGCAGGGCTTTCAAGAAAAATAAGTATTCATGGTGGCCACAATGTAGTTTGTAAGCCACATGTGACTTATAGGCTGTTGTTCTGAGGTTCCTGACTCCATGGAAGAATATTGGCAGGCTTTCCCAGTATTTCAGTACTGACCTGGAATTCTAAACATCATTTCTGATGGATGTGAGCTGTAATAGACTGCTTGCATTTGCCCAAGAGACTTGTCCAGTGCGGATTTCAAACTGCACAGACTGAAGCAGGAAAAAATATATGTAGTTACTTACATGCGAGTGGTATTAGATTCTTGCCTGGAAAAAAATTATAAAAAAATTAGATATTAAAAAAATCAAGTCACTCAATTCAATCAAAATTACCCTAATAAATACAGTATTTTTCAGACTTTTTAAGAGGCATAGCTGATTCCCCAAGTGCATATAAAATCTATAACATGGCACCCAATCTACCATGAGGCTTCTGGGCCCCATCAATCCAGGTGCAATTAATGCAGACCCAAGGCCAGACCCCTAACTAATTTTAGACTTTGACAATACCACTAAATTAATTCAAGCCTCAGAGGAAACCCCTAAAACTATTTACACCCCAGACCAGTAAATAAATTAGACCCAGACCAGACCCCTAAATAAATAAATAAATTCAGATCCAGACCAAACCAAATTAATTCAGACCGTAGACTCCTAAATTCATGCTTCAGACCAAGGAAAATTATTCAGATATCAGACCAGACCCCTAAATAAATTAAGACTCTAGACCCGAGTAAAGAATAATATTCAGACCTCCAACTCCTCCATATACGCTTTCCCCTCATACTGAGATTCCTCCTTAGCTCCGAGAACAGCCTCACGCAGGGACCTCACATTAGAAAGGTTATACATATCACCACACTATGTCCTGATGTTAGATGGGGTCAGGGCCTGGTGCAAGCAGCTCCAGGAGCTAAAAAAAATACCAAGAAGTAAAGACAGAAGAAGCAGGTATTTTTGAAAAATAAAATCCTCTCCTGCCACATAATTGTCATTATAAGGAGTCTTGACACCAAAATGACCCACATTATAAACCACCACTGGATGGATCCTTGGTATGTGATTATATGACTGGCCACCAGATTTGAAACCTCTTTTCTACCCTAGACCACCAAGGGAGTAGATATTTACAGTTCCATTTCCCTATTACCAGGTATGCAAAGCAATTAACAAAGGGATAGTGAAATTAGCCCCATCACCACCCTATACTGCTAAAGATGGTGGCACTAACACATCTAATACCCAAAGCCATCAGGTAAGCTGATATTAAGACCACACATAGCATACCACTAGGCCACCAGGGAAGCCTGAATGACTCTTAAGGAAATTTTCCTAATTCTCTGTTGTCGTATAATCTGGTATGGCTTTTAATCTGAAATATGCTAATGAAATTGTAATTTTTATTATTTTACATGAATTTCTCCTTTGATGGGTCACAACATTTACCTCCATCCCCCACACACCGCATGAACATGTTTAATAGGGTGTTTTAGTACCAGAAACGTTTGTGTCCTATCATGTAGCATTAGACTCTAGTGCATATGGGCTAACACTCTTGATCCCCCCCCCCACCCTTAGTCATCTCCAGCAGACTCAGGAAATGTGTAATATGAGGGAATTGTTGCCACCTCTTATATTCACCTCCCAGCCTGCGAGTTCCTTCCCTTGGCACTGATACAATTCAGATCTTCTGTCATTGTAAAGCTTCTATCATGTGCAAACATTGGCAGCGGAGAGCACCGCTGGGATTTGCCTATATCCTTTCAGTGTTATTGTATTTCTTTGGCATTCACTAAATGAAACGTGTGCAGACTTTTCTTTGATTTTGATGCCAGCAGTGGATAAAAAAAAACAATGGCTTACACTTTAAAGCACAGCACCCCATTGATGGCAAGCAACCTACTTCTGTAACATTGTCTGAAAACAGCAATTCCATTGCTTGAAATCTAGGCCAGCAATCCTTTGTGACCTATTCTGCTTTCCCCTTCATCCTTAGCATGCAATGGGATTAAGTATTGCCACTGAAGAAAATATTTTGTTCCATTGTAAATCAGATAACATCTATTGTAGATCAAATTCTTTAGCTAAACATATATTGTTATTAGCTGTTATTTCAGATTTTTCATTCCAGGATGCACGTCCTAGATTGGCCCAAATTCTATTGTACGAGAGTATAATATCATAGTACTGATGCACTTTCTACTGTGATTACATTAGTTTGGTATGTTTGTTTATTACAATGTCATGGGTTATTATCAGTGCATCATAACAATATGCATGAATCTTAAAAAGGATTTGCAGAATTTATGATAGGTCATCAATAGGGATGAGAGAATCGACTTCGAATGAAACATCCGAAGTCAATTCGCCTAAAACTTGGTTCTCATACTGTACGGAGCAGGAGCTCCAAGTGGTACCTTGGAACCAAACCCGGGAAATTGTTTTTTCCAGTACAAATTAATTTATTAAGTTATTGCGCGATAACTTCGGCTCATCGGAGTCAATACATTCTAATACTGTACAGAGCTATTACTGAAGGATGAGGCAGCTCTTTACCTCAGTGCTGTGAGGTAACTTGTCCTTCTGTCTGATTAGGACAGGTTCTGTGTGTATTAATAGGATGGCGGCCATTTTATTTCTCCTAATGATTGCTCTCCAGACAAAACAAGCCATTATAACTAATGAAAGGTATTTGAGAATATATTTAGAATAAAGTAATATTTAAGTATTTTCATTTTCTTACTTCCCAGAGAACCCCTTCAAGCATTATAAAGCTTTTTCTAAATGGGAGCTTGAATGGGAGATGAGCTGCAGTCCCCTAGCACGACCACAAAACAATTGACAGAATTTTGTGCTGATGCTGGTGGCTGTCCTAAATAACTTATTGGTTGGGGGTGTCAGTGGTCTGATATTGATGACCTGTCCTGAGAAGTCCAGGAAAACCCCTTTAATGATCAAGCAACTTTATAATTTTTTAACCTTACATTTCGAGACCCAAAAGCATCTCTCAGATGCAACAGACACAGCTGCTCATGTGTTACATATACAGCTGGCCATGGAAAATAACATTATTTTTACCCTGGTAAATGAATGGCAGGCTACAGCATCCCAGTGATAGTAGTCAGTTGTTAGTGGTTTTTGAAGTCATACCTGCAGCATAGTAACATAGTTTACAGCATAGTAACATAGTTTGTGAGGCTGAAAAAGATATCTGTCCATCCAGTTCAGCCTGTTATCCTGCAAGTTAATGCAGAGCAAAGCAAAAAAACAAAAACAAACAGTGAGGTAGAAGACAATTTTTCTCATTTTAGGGGAAAAAAATATCTTTCCGACTCCAATCAGAATAGATCCCTGGATCAACTCTCTAGTAACTATAGCCTGTAATATTATTACACTCCAGAAATATATCCAGGCCCCTCTTGAGCACAAATAGAAAAATAGGCCAGCACTACTCACTATTATTATAGCGGATCCAATACGTGGTGGTGCCTGTAGCATTAAATCCTGGTCCTGGGATTTCCGTAGTGGACAATGTTGAATAAGCCACGGCACTCCAGAAGGATTCCAATCAATTTCTTTATTACACCTTGTGTAGCAACGTTTCAACCTAATGGTCTTTGTCAAGCTCCCATTACACAAATGGCACAGTGAACATTAAATACAGTTAATGTTCACTGTGCCATTTGTGTAATGGGAGCATGACAAAGACCATTAGGTTGAAACGTTGCTACACAAGGTGTAATAAAGAAATTGATTGGAATCCCTCTGGAGTGCCGTGGCTTATTCAACATTGTCCAGGCCCCTCTTGAACTCTTTTAGTGAACTCACCATCGCCACCTCCTCAGGCAGAGAGCTCCATAGTCTCACTGCTCTTACCGTAAAGAATCCTCTTCTATGTTTGTGTAGAAACCTTCTTTCCTCCAGACGCAGAGGATGTCCCCTTGTCACAGTCCTGTGGATAAAAAGATTATAGGAGAAATTTCTGTACTGACCCCTGATATATTTATACATAGTTATTAGATCTCCCCTCAGTTGTTTTGTTTGTAAACTGAATAACCCCTTGATAATATTTCTGGGCACTGTAGTTCACCCATTCCAGTTATTACTTTAGTTGCCCTTCTCTGAACCCTCTCCAGCTCTGCTATGTCTGCCTTGTTCACAGGAGCCCAGAACTGTACACAGTACTCCATGTGTGGTCTGACTAGTGATTTGTAAAGTGGCAGGACTATGTTCTCATCACAGGCATCTATGCCCCTTTTCATGCAACCCATTATCTTATTGGCCTTGGCATTGTTTTACCATTTAGTATGTACTGGTGATTTGCATTATTCCTTCCCATGTGCATAACCTTACTTTTGTCACAGTTAAACTTCATCTGCCACTTATCTGCCCAAGCCTCCAATCTATCCAGATCCCTCTGTAGCAGTATACTGTCCTCTTCCGTGTAAATTACTTTACACAGTTTAGTGTCATCTGCAAAAATTGATATTTTACTATGCAAGCCTTATACAAGATCATTAATAAATATATTCAAGAGAATAGGGCCCAATACTGACCCCTGAGGTACCCTACTAATGACGGTGACCCCCTCCAATACTAATCCCTGGGGACTAACCCACTAGTGACAGTGACCCAATCTGAGCATAGTACCGTTAATAACCACTGTCTGTTTTCTATCAATGAGCCAGTAACTTACCCACATACAGACATTTTCCTCCAGTCCAAGTGTTCTGATTTTATATAATACCCTTTTATGTGGCACAGTATCAAATGCTTTGGAGAAGTCAAGATATACGACATTCATTGACTTGCCATGGTCAAGTCTAGAACTTACCTCCTCATAAAAACTGATTAAAGTAGTTTGACATGACCGATCCCTCATGAAGCCATGCTGATATGGGGTCATTTCCTTTTTTTCATTTAGGTACTCCAAGAAAGCATCTCTTAGAAAACCTTTAAACAGTTTACCCAGCCTATAGTTTCTTGGCTCTGTTTTTGACCCCTTTTTGAATATTGGCACTACATATGCTAAGCGTCAATCCTGTGGAACACTCCCTGTAAATACAGGTCCTTCTCAAAAAATTTGCATATTGGGTTAAAGTTCATTATTTTCTGTAATGTACTGATAAACATTAGACTTTCATATATTTTAGATTCATTACACACCAACTGAAGTAGTTCAAGCCTTTTATTGTTTTAATATTGATGATTTTGGCATACAGCTCATGAAAACCCAAATTTCCTATCTCAAAAAATTAGCATATTTCATCCGACCAATAAAAGAAAAGTGTTTTTAATACAAAAAAAGTCAACCTTCAAATAATTATGTTCAGTTCTGCACTCAATACTTGGTCGGGAATCCTTTTGCAGAAATCACTGCTTCAATGCGGCGTGGCATGGAGGCAATCAGCCTGTGGCACTGCTGAGGTGTTATGGAGGCCCAGGATGCTTCGATAGCGGCCTTAAGCTCATCCAGAGTGTTGGGTCTTGCGTCTCTCAACTTTCTCTTCCCAATATCCCACAGATTCTCTATGGGGTTCAGGTCAGGAGAGTTGGCAGGCCAATTGAGCACAGTAATACCATGGTCAGTAAACCATTTACCAGTGGTTTTGGCACTGTGAGCAGGTGCCAGGTCGTGCTGAAAAATGAAATCTTCATCTCCATAAAGCTTTTCAGCAGATGGAAGCATGAAGTGCTCCAAAATCTCCTGATAGCTAGCTGCATTGACCCTGCCCTTGATAAAACACAGTGGACCAACACCAGCAGCTGACATGGCACCCCAGACCATCACTGACTGTGGGGACTTGACACTGGACTTCAGGCATTTTGGCATTTCCCTCTCCCCAGTCTTCCTCCAGACTCTGGCACCTTGATTTCGAAATGACATGCAACAGTCCAGTGCTGCTTCTCTGTAGCCCAGGTCAGGCACTTCTGCCGCTGTTTCTGGTTCGAAAGTGGCTTGACCTGGGGAATGCGGCACCTGTAGCCCATTTCCTGCACACGCCTGTACACGGTGGCTCTGGATGTTTCTACTCCAGACTCAGTCCACTGCTTCCGCAGGTCCCCCAAGGTCTGGAATCGGTCCTTCTCCACAATCTTCCTCAGGGTCCGGTCACCTCTTCTCGTTGTGCAGCGTTTTCTGCCACACTTTTTCCTTCCCACAGACTTCCCACTGAGGTGCCTTGATACAGCACTCTGGGAACAGCCTATTCGTTCTGAAATTTCTTTCTGTGTCTTACCCTCTTGCTTGAGGGTGTCAATGATGGCCTTCTGGACAGCAGTCAGGTCGGCAGTCTTACCCATGATTGCGGTTTTGAGTAATGAACCAGGCTGGGAGTTTTTAAAAGCCTCAGGAATCTTTTGCAGGTGTTTAGAGTTAATTAGTTGATTCAGATGTTTAGGTTACTAGATCGTTTAGAGAACCTTTTCATGATATGCTAATTTTTTGAGATAGGAATTTTGGGTTTTCATGAGCTGTATGCCAAAATCATCAATATTAAAACAATAAAAGGCTTGAACTACTTCAGTTGGTGTGTAATGAATCTAAAATATATGAAAGTCTAATGTTTATCAGTACATTACAGAAAATAATGAACTTTATCACAATATGCTAATTTTTTGAGAAGGACCTGTATAGAGTCCTTAAATATAAAAAATAAGGTTCTGGCTATGACATTATTTAATTCTCCTAGGATATAGGGGTGTATTCCATCTGGTTCCGGTGATTTGTCTATTTAATCTTTTTAAGACACCACTTCTTCCTGGGTCAGACAGGTCACTTTTAATGGGAAATTTACTTTTACATTTTACATTGTAATGACGTTTTCACTGTCTTGCCCTGTCAAATTACAGAGGGTGCAGCATTTGTAGAGAAAGCAAAGCCTCTAGGTGTAATGGCAACGCCCCTGTTGCTTTTAGAGGCTTATTTTCATATATTAAAACTTCATTTTTCTCAACAATGCAGGCACATATGAACATGGGACAGATGCCCCTTAAAGGAGTGTGCAGGACTTTCATATTAATGGCCTATCCTCAGAATAAGTCATCAATATCAGATCGGCAGAGGTCCAAAACAACGCAACCTGCACAGATCAGCTGTTCTAAAGTAGCTTCGATGCTGGAAGTTGGTGCTTGAACTGCTATAGTATTCTCTATATTATGTATTATGTACAACTAGAGTTGAGCGAACACCTGGATGTTCGGGTTCGAGAAGTTCGGCCGAACATCCCGGAAATGTTCGGGTTCGGGATCCGAACCCGATCCGAACTTCGTCCCGAACCCCATTGAAGTCAATGGGGACCCGAACTTTTCGGCACTAAAAAGGCTGTAAAACAGCCCAGGAAAGAGCTAGAGGGCTGCAAAAGGCAGCAACATGTAGGTAAATCCCCTGCAAACAAATGTGGATAGGGAAATGAATTAAAATAAAAATTAAATAAATAAAAATTAACCAAAATCAATTGGAGAGAGGTTCCATAGCAGAGAATCTGGCTTCCCGTCACCCACCACTGGAACAGTCCATTCTCAGATATTTAGGCCCCGGCACCCAGGCAGAGGAGAGAGGTCCCGTAACAGAGAATCTGTCTTCATGTCAGCAGAGAATTAGTCTGCATGTCATAGCAGAGAATGAGGCTTCACGTCAGCCACCACTGCAACAGTCCATTGGCATATATTTAGGCCCAGCACCCAGGCAGAGGAGGGAGGTCCCGTAACAGAGAATCTGTCTTCATGTCAGCAGAGAATTAGTCTGCATGTCATAGCAGAGAATGAGGCTTCACGTCAGCCACCACTGCAACAGTCCATTGGCATATATTTAGGCCCAGCACACACACAGGCAGAGGAGAGAGGTCCCGTAACAGAGAATCTGGCTTCATGTCAGCAGAGAATCAGTCTGCATGTCATAGCAGAGAATGAGGCTTCACGTCAGCCACCACTGCAACAGTCCATTGGCATATATTTAGGCCCAGCACACACACAGGCAGAGGAGAGAGGTCCCGTAACAGAGAATCTGGCTTCATGTCAGCAGAGAATCAGTCTGCATGTCATAGCAGAGAATGAGGCTTCACGTCAGCCACCACTGCAACAGTCCATTGGCATATATTTAGGCCCAGCACCCAGGCAGAGGAGGGAGGTCCCGTAACAGAGAATCTGTCTTCATGTCAGCAGAGAATTAGTCTGCATGTCATAGCAGAGAATGAGGCTTCACGTCAGCCACCACTGCAACAGTCCATTGGCATATATTTAGGCCCAGCACACACACAGGCAGAGGAGAGAGGTCCCGTAACAGAGAATCTGGCTTCATGTCAGCAGAGAATCAGTCTGCATGTCATAGCAGAGAATGAGGCTTCACGTCAGCCACCACTGCAACAGTCCATTGGCATATATTTAGGCCCAGCACACACACAGGCAGAGGAGAGAGGTCCCGTAACAGAGAATCTGGCTTCATGTCAGCAGAGAATCAGTCTGCATGTCATAGCAGAGAATGAGGCTTCACGTCAGCCACCACTGCAACAGTCCATTGGCATATATTTAGGCCCAGCACCCAGGCAGAGGAGGGAGGTCCCGTAACAGAGAATCTGTCTTCATGTCAGCAGAGAATTAGTCTGCATGTCATAGCAGAGAATGAGGCTTCACGTCAGCCACCACTGGAACAGTCCATTCTCAGATATTTAGGCCCCGGCACCCAGGCAGAGGAGAGAGGTCCCGTAACAGAGAATCTGTCTTCATGTCAGCAGAGAATTAGTCTGCATGTCATAGCAGAGAATGAGGCTTCACGTCAGCCACCACTGCAACAGTCCATTGGCATATATTTAGGCCCAGCACCCAGGCAGAGGAGAGAGGTCCCGTAACAGACAATCTGGCTTCATGTCAGCAGAGAATCAGTCTGCATGTCATAGCAGAGAATCAGGCTTCACGTCACCCACCACTGCAACAGTCCATTGTCATAAATTTAGGCCCAGCACTAGTGTTGAGCGGCATGTCCCATATTCGAATTCGCGAAATTTTGTGAATATTCGAAAGAATATTCGTAAAATATTCGCGATTATTCAAATTCGTTATTATTTCGCATATGCGATAATTCGAATTATCGCATAATACATATGCTATGCAAAATTCACATGTGCGCTAATGAAATCGCCTTACGAAGATTCGCAACTCAATTCAATCACTAATGTATGAATGCAATGCCCTTTGCCTCTGTTCTGGGACAAGTGTAGATATTCGCATGTGCGCTAATAAAATCGCCTTACGAAGATTCGCACCTCAATCACTTTCTAGGGAATGTGAGACTTTTGGGAATCAATCGAGATACAGTGGGGGGTGATGACAGTAGTTGACAGAGTACAGATCAATGTAATCTGTAAGGTGGAAAGTAAAATAAAAAATACGAATATTCGTAAATCGAATTTTACGAAGTTCTACGTATTCGCGAATATGGTGCTATACTATATGAATGCACAGGCCTTTGCCTCTCTGTTCTGGGGACAAGTGTAGATATTTGCATTTGCGTTAATAAAATCGCCTTACGAAGATTCGCAGCTCAATTCAATCACTAATGTATGAATGCAAAGCCCTTTGCCTCTGTTCTGGGACAAGTGTAGATATTCGCATGTGCGCTAATAAAATCGCCTTACGAAGATTCGCAACTCAATTCACTAATGTATGAATGCAAAGCCCTTTGCCTCTGTTCTGGGACGTGCCGATATTCGCATGTGCGCTAATAAAATCGCCTTACGAAGATTCGCGCCTCAATCACTTTCTAGGCAATGTGAGTAAGATCTGAGCTGTTGGACCTTTGGGAAACAATCAATTATATGTGTACTGTAATTTTGTGGGGGGGGGGGGGGGAAACAAAAAACGAATATTCGTTTTTACGAATATATAGCACTATATTCGAAATATTCGCGAAATCGCGAAGTTGCGATATTCGCGAAAAAAATTTGCTTTTCGAATATTCGCGCTCAACACTACCCAGCACCCAGGCAGAGGAGAGAGGTCCCGTAACAGAGAATCTGGCTTCATGTCAGCAGAGAATCAGTCTTCATATCATAGCAGAGAATCAGGCTTCACGTCACCCACCACTGTAAGAGTCAATTTTCATAAATTTAGGCCCAGAACCCAGGCAGAGGAGAAAGGTCCCGTAACAGACAATCTGGCTTCATGTCAGCAGAGAATCAGTCTTCATATCATAGCAGAGAATCAGGCTTCACGTCACCCACCACTGCAACAGTCAATTGTCATAAATTTAGGCCCAGCACCCAGGCAGAGGAGAGAGCTCCCGTAACAGAGGATCTGGCTTCATGTCAGCAGAGAATCAGTCTGCATGTCATAGCAGAGAATGAGGCTTCACGTCACCCACCACTGCAACAGTCCATTGGCATATATTTAGGCCTAGCACACAGGCAGAGCAGAGAGGTCCCGTAACAGACAATCTGGCTTCATGTCAGCAGAGAATCAGTCTGCATGTCATAGCAGAGAATGAGGCTTCACGTCACCCACCACTGCAACAGTCCATTGGCATATATTTAGGCCTAGCACACAGGCAGAGCAGAGAGGTCCCGTAACAGACAATCTGGCTTCATGTCAGCAGAGAATCAGTCTGCATGTCATAGCAGAGAATGAGGCTTCACGTCACCCACCACTGCAACAGTCCATTGGCATATATTTAGGCCTAGCACACAGGCAGAGCAGAGAGGTCCCGTAACAGACAATCTGGCTTCATGTCAGCAGAGAATCAGTCTGCATGTCATAGCAGAGAATGAGGCTTCACGTCACCCACCACTGCAACAGTCCATTGGCATATATTTAGGCCTAGCACACAGGCAGAGCAGAGAGGTCCCGTAACAGACAATCTGGCTTCATGTCAGCAGAGAATCAGTCTGCATGTCATAGCAGAGAATGAGGCTTCACGTCACCCACCACTGCAACAGTCCATTGGCATATATTTAGGCCTAGCACACAGGCAGAGCAGAGAGGTCCCGTAACAGACAATCTGGCTTCATGTCAGCAGAGAATCAGTCTGCATGTCATAGCAGAGAATGAGGCTTCACGTCACCCACCACTGCAACAGTCCATTGGCATATATTTAGGCCTAGCACACAGGCAGAGCAGAGAGGTCCCGTAACAGACAATCTGGCTTCATGTCAGCAGAGAATCAGTCTGCATGTCATAGCAGAGAATGAGGCTTCACGTCACCCACCACTGCAACAGTCCATTGGCATATATTTAGGCCTAGCACACAGGCAGAGCAGAGAGGTCCCGTAACAGACAATCTGGCTTCATGACAGCAGAGAATTAGTCTGCATGTCATAGCAGAGAATGAGGCTTCACGTCAGCCACCACTGCAACAGTCCATTGGCATATATTTAGGCCCAGCACCCAGGCAGAGGAGAGAGGTCCCGTAACAGACAATCTGGCTTCATGTCAGCAGAGAATTAGTCTGCATGTCATAGCAGAGAATCAGGCTTCACGTCAGCCACCACTGCAACAGTCCATTGTCATAAATTTAGGCCCAGCACCCAGGCAGAGGAGAGAGGTCCCGTAACAGACAATCTGGCTTCATGTCAGCAGAGAATTAGTCTGCATGTCATAGCAGAGAATGAGGCTTCACGTCAGCCACCACTGCAACAGTCCATTGGCATATATTTAGGCCTAGCACACAGGCAGAGCAGAGAGGTCCCGTAACAGACAATCTGGCTTCATGACAGCAGAGAATCAGTCTGCATGTCATAGCAGAGAATCAGGCTTCACGTCAGCCACCACTGCAACAGTCCATTGTCATAAATTTAGGCCCAGCACCCAGGCAGAGGAGAGAGGTCCCGTAACAGAGAATCTGGCTTCATGTCAGCAGAGAATCAGTCTTCATATCATAGCAGAGAATCAGGCTTCACGTCACCCACCACTGTAAGAGTCAATTTTCATAAATTTAGGCCCAGAACCCAGGCAGAGGAGAAAGGTCCCGTAACAGACAATCTGGCTTCATGTCAGCAGAGAATCAGTCTTCATATCATAGCAGAGAATCAGGCTTCACGTCACCCACCACTGCAACAGTCAATTTTCATAAATTTAGGCCCAGAACCCAGGCAGAGGAGAAAGGTCCCGTAACAGACAATCTGGCTTCATGTCAGCAGAGAATCAGTCTTCATATCATAGCAGAGAATCAGGCTTCACGTCACCCACCACTGCAACAGTCAATTGTCATAAATTTAGGCCCAGCACCCAGG
The DNA here is from genome assembly GCF_014858855.1 of Bufo gargarizans. Lineage (NCBI taxonomy): Eukaryota > Metazoa > Chordata > Amphibia > Anura > Bufonidae > Bufo > Bufo gargarizans. Next base: position 21,609,774 of record NC_058090.1, on the reverse strand, counting down.
CAGAGGAGAGAGCTCCCGTAACAGAGGATCTGGCTTCATGTCAGCAGAGAATCAGTCTGCATGTCATAGCAGAGAATGAGGCTTCACGTCACCCACCACTGCAACAGTCCATTGGCATATATTTAGGCCTAGCACACAGGCAGAGGAGAGGTTCATTCAACTTTGGGTAGCCTCGCAATATAATGGTAAAATGAAAATAAAAATAGGATTGAATGAGGAAGTGCCCTGGAGTCCAATAATATATGGTTATGGGGAGGTAGTTAATGTCTAATCTGGACAAGGGACGGACAGGTCCTGTGGGATCCATGCCTGGTTCATTTTTATGAACGTCAGCTTGTCCACATTGGCTGTAGACAGGCGGCTGCGTTTGTCTGTAATGACGCCCCCTGCCGTGCTGAATACACGTTCAGACAAAACGCTGGCTGCCGGGCAGGCCAGCACCTCCAAGGCATAAAAGGCTAGCTCTGGCCACGTGGACAATTTAGAGACCCAGAAGTTGAATGGGGCCGAACCATCAGTCAGTACGTGGAGGGGTGTGCACACGTACTGTTCCACCATGTTAGTGAAATGTTGCCTCCTGCTAACACGTTGCGTATCAGGTGGTGGTGCAGTTAGCTGTGGCGTGTTGACAAAAGTTTTCCACATCTCTGCCATGCTAACCCTGCCCTCAGAGGAGCTGGCCGTGACACAGCTGCCTTGGCGACCTCTTGCTCCTCCTCTGCCTTGGCCTTGGGCTTCCACTTGTTCCCCTGTGACATTTGGGAATGCTCTCAGTAGCGTGTCTACCAACGTGCGCTTGTACTCGCGCATCTTCCTATCACGCTCCAGTGCAGGAAGTAAGGTGGGCACATTGTCTTTGTAGCGTGGATCCAGCAGGGTGGCAACCCAGTAGTCCGCACAGGTTAAAATGTGGGCAACTCTGCTGTCGTTGCGCAGGCACTGCAGCATGTAGTCGCTCATGTGTGCCAGGCTGCCCAGGGATAAGGACAAGCTGTCCTCTGTGGGAGGCGTATCGTCATCGTCCTGCCTTTCCCCCCAGCCACGCACCAGTGATGGACCCGAGCTGCGTTGGGTGCCACCCCGCTGTGACCATGCTTCATCCTCATCCTCCTCCACCTCCTCCTCATCCTCGTCCTCCTCGTCCTCCAGTAGTGGGCCCTGGCTGGCCACATTTGTACCTGGCCTCTGCTGTTGCCAAAAACCTCCCTCTGAGTCACTTCGAAGAGACTGGCCTGAAAGTGCTAAAAATGACCCCTCTTCCTCCTCCTCCTCCTCCTCCTCCTGGGCCACCTCCTCTTCCATCATCGCCCTAAGTGTTTTCTCAAGGAGACATAGAAGTGGTATTGTAACGCTGATAACGGTGTCATCGCCACTGGCCATGTTGGTGGAGTACTCGAAACAGCGCAACAGGGCACACAGGTCTCGCATGGAGGCCCAGTCATTGGTGGTGAAGTGGTGCTGTTCTGTAGTGCGACTGACCCGTGCGTGCTGCAGCTGAAACTCCACTATGGCCTGCTGCTGCTCGCACAGTCTGTCCAGCATGTGCAAGGTGGAGTTCCACCTGGTGGGCACGTCGCATATGAGGCGGTGAGCGGGAAGGCCGAAGTTACGCTGTAGCGCAGACAGGCGAGCAGCAGCAGGATGTGAACGCCGGAAGCGCGAACAGACGGCCCGCACTTTATGCAGCAGCTCTGACATGTCGGGGTAGTTGTGAATGAACTTCTGCACCACCAAATTCAGCACATGCGCCAAGCAAGGGATGTGCGTCAAATTGGCTAGTCCCAGAGCTGCAACGAGATTTCGCCCATTATCACACACCACCAGGCCGGGCTTGAGGCTCACCGGCAGCAACCACTCGTCGGTCTGTTGTTCTATACCCCGCCACAACTCCTGTGCGGTGTGGGGCCTGTCCCCCAAACATATGAGTTTCAGAATGGCCTGCTGACGTTTACCCCGGGCTGTGCTGAAGTTGGTGGTGAAGGTGTGTGGCTGACTGGATGAGCAGGTGGAAGAAGAGGAGGAGGAAGCCGAGAAGGAGGAGGTGGCAACAGGAGGCAAAGAATGTTGCCCTGCGATCCTTGGCGGCGGAAGGACGTGCGCCAAACAGCTCTCCGCCTGGGGCCCAGCTGCCACTACATTTACCCAGTGTGCAGTTAGGGAGATATAGCGTCCCTGGCCGTGCTTACTGGTCCACGTATCTGTGGTTAGGTGGACCTTGCTACAGATGGCGTTGCGCAGTGCACACTTGATTTTATGGGATACTTGGTTGTGCAGGGAAGGCACGGCTCTCTTGGAGAAGTAGTGCCGGCTGGGAACAACATACTGTGGGACAGCAAGCGACATGAGCTGTTTGAAGCTGTCTGTGTCCACCAGCCTAAATGACAGCATTTCATAGGCCAGTAGTTTAGAAATGCTGGCATTCAGGGCCAGGGATCGAGGGTGGCTAGGTGGGAATTTACGCTTTCTATCAAATGTTTGTGAGATGGAGAGCTGAACGCTGGCGTGTGACATGGTTGAGACGCTTGGTGACGGAGGTGGTGGTGGTGGTGTTGGTGGTACATCCCCTGTTTGCTGGGCGGCAGGTGCCAACGTTCCTCCAGAGGCGGAGGAAGAGGCCGAGGCGGCAGCAGCAGAATAGGCCGAGGCGGCAGCAGCAGAAGAGGTAGCAGGGGGAGCCTGAGTGACTTCCTTGGTTTTAAGGTGTTTACTCCACTGCAGTTCATGCTTTGCATGCAGGTGCCTGGTCATGCAGGTTGTGCTCAGGTTCAGAACGTTAATGCCTCGCTTCAGGCTCTGATGGCACAGCGTGCAAACCACTCGGGTCTTGTCGTCAGCACATTGTTTGAAGAAGTGCCATGCCAGGGAACTCCTTGAAGCTGCCTTTGGGGTGCTCGGTCCCAGATGGCGGCGGTCAGTAGCAGGCGGAGTCTCTTGGCGGCGGGTGTTCTGCTTTTGCCCACTGCTCCCTCTTTTGCTACGCTGTTGGCTCGGTCTCACCACTGCCTCTTCCTCCGAACTGTGAAAGTCAGTGGCACGACCTTCATTCCATGTGGGGTCTAGGACCTCATCGTCCCCTGCATCGTCTTCCACCCAGTCTTGATCCCTGACCTCCTGTTCAGTCTGCACACTGCAGAAAGACGCAGCAGTTGGCACCTGTGTTTCGTCATCATCAGAGACATGCTGAGGTGGTATTCCCATGTCCTCATCATCAGGAAACATAAGTGGTTGTGCGTCAGTGCATTCTATGTCTTTCACCGCTGGGGAAGGGCTAGGTGGATGCCCTTGGGAAACCCTGCCAGCGGAGTCTTCAAACAGCATAAGAGACTGCTGCATAACTTGAGGCTGAGACAGTTTCCCTGGTATGCATGGGGGTGATGTGACAGACTGATGGGGTTGGTTTTCAGGCGCCATCTGTGCGCTTTCTGCAGAAGACTGGGTGGGAGATAATGTGAACGTGCTGGATCCACTGTCGGCCACCCAATTGACTAATGCCTGTACCTGCTCAGGCCTTACCATCCTTAGAACGGCATTGGGCCCCACCATATATCGCTGTAAATTCTGGCGGCTACTGGGACCTGAGGTAGTTGGTACACTAGGACGTGTGGATGTGGCAGAACGGCCACGTCCTCTCCCAGCACCAGAGGGTCCACTAACACCACCACGACCATGTCCACGTCCGCGTCCCTTACTAGATGTTTTTCTCATTGTTATGGTTCACCACAACAACAAATATATTATTTGGCCCAATGTATTGTATTCAAATTCAGCAGGATATAAATTTGAGGCCTAGTATTTAGGCGCTGGGTGACCGGTATGGATTTAGTGACAGAATTAGACTTGGAAATGCACAGAAGCGTGTGTGTGTGAAGTTATTCTGAATGACCCAATGTGCACCTTGAATATTATATACCCTTTTAGGGATAGATTTCAAATAGCTCTGATATAGCAGAAACCACTAAATTATGAAATTGCTAAATTGGGAATTGTACTTCAACCCAGAACAAAAAATGTGCTTTGACGGACACTAAATATCTTGCCCAGCAACAACAGTACAGCGGTGGGTAACGAGAGATTTAGAGGGAATTAAATTTGAGGCCTAGTATTTAGGCGCTGGGTCACCGGTATGGATTTAGTGACAGAATTAGACTTGGAAATGCACAGAAGCGTGTGTGTGAAGTTATTCTGAATGACCCAATGTGCACCTTCAATATTATATACCCTTTTTGGGATAGATTTCAAATAGCTCTGATATAGCAGGAACCACTAAATTATGAAATTGCTAAATTGGGAATTGTACTTCAACCCAGAACAAAAAATGTGCTTTGACGGGCACTAAATAACTTTCCCAGCTACAACAGGACAACGGTAACGAGAGATTTAGAGGGATTTAAATTTGAGGCCTAGTATTTAGGCGCTGGGTGACAGGTATGGGTTTAGTGACAGAATTAGACTTGGAAATACACAGTAGCGGGTGTGTGTGAAGTTATTCTGAATGACCCTATGTGCACCTTCAATATTATATACCCTTTTAGGGATAGATTTCAAATAGCTCTGATATAGCAGAAACCACTAAATTATGAAATTGCTAAATTGGGAATTGTACTTCAACCCAGAACAAAAAATGTGCTTTGACGGACACTAAATATCTTGCCCAGCAACAACAGTACACCGGTGGGTAACGAGAGATTTAGAGGGAATTAAATTTGAGGCCTAGTATTTAGGCGCTGGGTCACCGGTATGGATTTAGTGACAGAATTAGACTTGGAAATACACAGTAGCGGGTGTGTGTGAAGTTATTCTGAATGACCCTATGTGCACCTTCAATATTATATACCCTTTTAGGGATAGATTTCAAATAGCTCTGATATAGCAGAAACCACTAAATTATGAAATTGCTAAATTGGGAATTGTACTTCAACCCAGAACAAAAAATGTGCTTTGACGGACACTAAATATCTTGCCCAGCAACAACAGTACAGCGGTGGGTAACGAGAGATTTAGAGGGAATTAAATTTGAGGCCTAGTATTTAGGCGCTGGGTCACCGGTATGGATTTAGTGACAGAATTAGACTTGGAAATGCACAGAAGCGTGTGTGTGAAGTTATTCTGAATGACCCTATGTGCACCTTCAATATTATATACCCTTTTTGGGATAGATTTCAAATAGCTCTGATATAGCAGGAACCACTAAATTATGAAATTGCTAAATTGGGAATTGTACTTCAACCCAGAACAAAAAATGTGCTTTGACGGGCACTAAATAACTTTCCCAGCTACAACAGGACAACGGTAACGAGATATTTAGAGGGATTTAAATTTGAGGCCTAGTATTTAGGCGCTGGGTGACAGGTATGGGTTTAGTGACAGAATTAGACTTGGAAATACACAGTAGCGGGTGTGTGTGAAGTTATTCTGAATGACCCTATGTGCACCTTCAATATTATATACCCTTTTAGGGATAGATTTCAAATAGCTCTGATATAGCAGAAACCACTAAATTATGAAATTGCTAAATTGGGAATTGTACTTCAACCCAGAACAAAAAATGTGCTTTGACGGACACTAAATATCTTGCCCAGCAACAACAGTACAGCGGTGGGTAACGAGAGATTTAGAGGGAATTAAATTTGAGGCCTAGTATTTAGGCGCTGGGTCACCGGTATGGATTTAGTGACAGAATTAGACTTGGAAATACACAGTAGCGGGTGTGTGTGAAGTTATTCTGAATGACCCTATGTGCACCTTCAATATTATATACCCTTTTTGGGATAGATTTCAAATAGCTCTGATATAGCAGGAACCACTAAATTATGAAATTGCTAAATTGGGAATTGTACTTCAACCCAGAACAAAAAATGTGCTTTGACGGGCACTAAATAACTTTCCCAGCTACAACAGGACAACGGTAACGAGAGATTTAGAGGGATTTAAATTTGAGGCCTAGTATTTAGGCGCTGGGTGACAGGTATGGGTTTAGTGACAGAATTAGACTTGGAAATACACAGTAGCGGGTGTGTGTGAAGTTATTCTGAATGACCCTATGTGCACCTTCAATATTATATACCCTTTTTGGGATAGATTTCAAATAGCTCTGATATAGCAGAAACCACTAAATTATGAAATTGCTAAATTGGGAATTGTACTTCAACCCAGAACAAAAAATGTGCTTTGACGGACACTAAATATCTTGCCCAGCAACAACAGTACAGCGGTGGGTAACGAGAGATTTAGAGGGAATTAAATTTGAGGCCTAGTATTTAGGCGCTGGGTCACCGGTATGGATTTAGTGACAGAATTAGACTTGGAAATACACAGTAGCGGGTGTGTGTGAAGTTACTCTGAATGACCCTATGTGCACCTTCAATATTATATACCCTTTTTGGGATAGATTTCAAAGAGCTCTGATATAGCAGGAACCACTAAATTATGAAATTGCTAAATTGGGAATTGTATTTCAACCCAGAACAAGAAATGTGCTTGAACGGACACTAAATAACTCGCCCAGCTACAGCACTAGGGACAGATTTAGCTGGATATAAATTTGAGGCCTAGTATTTAGGCGCTGGGTGACAGGTATGGGTTTAGTGACAGAATTAGACTTGGAAATACACAGTAGCGGGTGTGTGTGAAGTTATTCTGAATGACCCTATGTGCACCTTCAATATTATATACCCTTTTAGGGATAGATTTCAAATAGCTCTGATATAGCAGAAACCACTAAATTATGAAATTGCTAAATTGGGAATTGTACTTCAACCCAGAACAAAAAATGTGCTTTGACGGACACTAAATATCTTGCCCAGCAACAACAGTACAGCGGTGGGTAACGAGAGATTTAGAGGGAATTAAATTTGAGGCCTAGTATTTAGGCGCTGGGTCACCGGTATGGATTTAGTGACAGAATTAGACTTGGAAATACACAGTAGCGGGTGTGTGTGAAGTTATTCTGAATGACCCTATGTGCACCTTCAATATTATATACCCTTTTTGGGATAGATTTCAAATAGCTCTGATATAGCAGGAACCACTAAATTATGAAATTGCTAAATTGGGAATTGTACTTCAACCCAGAACAAAAAATGTGCTTTGACGGGCACTAAATAACTTTCCCAGCTACAACAGGACAACGGTAACGAGAGATTTAGAGGGATTTAAATTTGAGGCCTAGTATTTAGGCGCTGGGTGACAGGTATGGGTTTAGTGACAGAATTAGACTTGGAAATACACAGTAGCGGGTGTGTGTGAAGTTATTCTGAATGACCCTATGTGCACCTTCAATATTATATACCCTTTTTGGGATAGATTTCAAATAGCTCTGATATAGCAGAAACCACTAAATTATGAAATTGCTAAATTGGGAATTGTACTTCAACCCAGAACAAAAAATGTGCTTTGACGGACACTAAATATCTTGCCCAGCAACAACAGTACAGCGGTGGGTAACGAGAGATTTAGAGGGAATTAAATTTGAGGCCTAGTATTTAGGCGCTGGGTCACCGGTATGGATTTAGTGACAGAATTAGACTTGGAAATACACAGTAGCGGGTGTGTGTGAAGTTACTCTGAATGACCCTATGTGCACCTTCAATATTATATACCCTTTTTGGGATAGATTTCAAAGAGCTCTGATATAGCAGGAACCACTAAATTATGAAATTGCTAAATTGGGAATTGTATTTCAACCCAGAACAAGAAATGTGCTTGAACGGACACTAAATAACTCGCCCAGCTACAGCACTAGGGACAGATTTAGCTGGATATAAATTTGAGGCCTAGTATTTAGGCGCTGGGTGACCGGTATGGATTTAGTGACAGAATTAGACTGGGATATGGCCAAAAAATGAACAGACTATTGCTGGTTAAATGCACTTGGTGTGACAGCTTCACCCTGATGTAGGCTTTAGCCAAAAAACAACCACACCATTGAGGGTTAAATGCACTTGGTGACAGGCGCAGCTTGCCCCTGATTTTGTATATGGCCAAAAAATGAACAGACTATTGCTGGTTAAATGCACTTGGTGTGACAGCTTCACCCTGATGTAGGCTTTAGCCAAAAAACAACCACACCATTGAGGGTTAAATGCACTTGGTGACAGGCGCAGCTTGCCCCTGATTTTGTATATGGCCAAAAAATGAACAGACTATTGCTGGTTAAATGCACTTGGTGTGACAGCTTCACCCTGATGTAGGCTTTAGCCAAAAAACAACCACACCATTGAGGGTTAAATGCACTTGGTGACAGGCGCAGCTTGCCCCTGATTTTGTATATGGCCAAAAAATGAACAGACTATTGCTGGTTAAATGCACTTGGTGTGACAGCTTCACCCTGATGTAGGCTTTAGCCAAAAAACAACCACACCATTGAGGGTTAAATGCACTTGGTCGCAGCTTGTGCTGGCGCACCACAAGACACAAAATGGCCGCCGATCACCCCAGAAAAATGAGACTGACAAACGGTCTGTGCAGCCTAAAAACAGTGAGCAATTGAGGATCAGCAGCTCAATGATCCACAGCTGCAGATCGATCAGTTAATCAAGTCCTTTGGAGGAGTTAATCTGCCTAATCTCGCCCTACTGTCGCAGCCGCAACCTCTCCCTACGCTAATCAGAGCAGAGTGACGGGCGGCGCTATGTGACTCCAGCTTAAATAGAGGCTGGGTCACATGGTGCTCTGGCCAATCACAGCCATGCCAATAGTAGGCATGGCTGTGATGGCCTCTTGGGGCAAGTAGTATGACGCTTGTTGATTGGCTGCTTTGCAGCCTTTCAAAAAGCGCCAAGAAAGCGTCACAAAAGCGCGAAGAAAGCGACGAACACCGAACCCGAACCCGGACTTTTACGAAAATGTCCGGGTTCGGGTCCGTGTCACGGACACCCCAAAATTCGGTACGAACCCGAACTATACAGTTCGAGTTCGCTCATCCCTATGTACAACCCCTCTAAGAGTATTCTCTATATTATGTACATGAACTTTCAACTCTACCTTACCTTTCAAAAACTTCAGTCGTGCCAGAAGAAAATATTTCTCCTTAAAGTTTCATAAATAAAGGTGTCACATTCCTCTTTTACTTGTGTATGAAAGCATTGTAACCGTGCTACGTTATAAAGTTCTGACTCAGAAACTGAGAACATGCCAAAATTGGTGTGAAAGTCAATGACATTGCCAAAACATTACTCCTACACTTTTGTTGTTTAACTTCTCATGATTACAATCCAAAATGACTTATGAAGAGAGGAATGGAGCGCTCAAGCATTATTACACAGTTTAGCTGACGACGTTTAGTTCTTTATTTGCATATTGAGATGTATAAATGAAAGCAGTCACTTTCCAATATCATGTTCTGGCTAATTAATGTGTACCAAAATGTTCCTTTCGTATCTAGGTGATGAAAAGAGTATGATGACATCAGCAGGGGGAATTTCCTATTTCCTGGACTATATTGTTCTTTCCCTCTTACTACCTTGCTGCCATTTCTTCTGCTCCAAAATAATATTTTCCTACCCGAAACTTTTACGCATGTTGTTTTTACCATCTCTCATATACAACACTGACATCATGTGGGCACATGCAAAAAACACACATGTATGACATATATTAAGTATGCTTTTCAAGAACCATCTTTTGTAAAATATCTGTTTAAATCATATGAATAGAATTGAATACAACAACTGATTGCCATTCAAGACATATAGGAACAAACAGGTAAGTATGTAATGTAACCACTACTTAAAGGGGCTGTCCCATGACAAATATAATTTATTTTTTCAAACCACCACCTGAATCTGAATACTTTTGAAATTACATGTACTGGTAATTCAAAATGTTGTATAGCTCCTGAGTTGTCAAATAAAATCTATTGGTATAGCGCCACCTGCTGTTTGTTTTTCTCCTTATTTCTCTGTCCAACTTGCAGAGTCTATCTATCTATCTATCTATCTATCTATCTAAATCTGACTCTAATGATAAGGAGATGAGTGCTGAAAAGTGATCTGTACAGACCAAGAAGTGACACCTATTTTTAGGCTTAGTGGCCAGTGTGAAAACTGCAGAATTTTAGAATTATTTTTTTAACTAACGTATTTTTCACCCCATAAGACGCACTGCTGCGTCTTATGGGGTGAATAATAATGAGCGCTTCCATTATGGAAGCGCTCATTAGTAACAGAGGACCAGAAAGTGGTGAAGGCTTTGTACTCACCGCTTCCTGGTCCTCGGCTGTCGGCTGTGCAGGGCTGCACACAGCATGGGGGCGCTCTGTGACCTCACGCTGTGCGCACCGGTTCACAGAGCACAGGAGGAGGAAGACAGAGTGCAGGCAGTGAGCAGCGTCCAGGAGCAGGAGAGCTAAGTGATTTATTATTTTGTGATCTGAGGCTGGGGGCTGCTGAAACATTGCTGGTGGCTGATCAAAGATGGTTGGGGGGTGCTGAAACATGGTTGGGGAGTGCTGAAACATGGCTGGAGGATGATCAAACTTGGTTGGGGGCTGCTGAAACATGGCTAGGAGCTGATCAAACATGGTTGGGGGCTGCTAAAACATGGCTGGGGGCTGCTGAAACATGGTTGGAGGCTGCTGAAACATGGCTGGTGGATAATCAAACATGGTTGGGGGCTGCTGAAACATGGCTAGGGGCTGATCAAACATGGTTGGGGGCTGCTGAAACATGGCTGGGGGCTGCTGAAAGATAGTTGGGGGCTGCTGAAACATGGTTGGGGGCCGCTGAAACATGGTTACGGGCTGCTGAAACATGGTTACGGGCTGCTGAAACATGGTTACGGGCTCCTGAAAAATGGTTGGGGGCTGCTGAAACATGGCTGGGGGCTGCTGAAACATGGGGCTGATCAAACATGGCTAGGGGCAAAGAAAAATGGCTGGGGGTTATGAGATATAGGGGGCTGATATGAGGCATGGGGTCTCATCTGAAGTCTGAATGGGGGGTCTTCTTTATATTGGGCTATGATCTGAGGTATGATTGAGAGTCTTATAAACATTGGGGGTCTGATTGGGGCTGTGAACTGAAGTCTGAATGATATTGGGGGTCTAATTGGGGGTCTGACCTGAGGTGTAATGGAAAATATTTTTTTCTTATTTTCCTCCTGTAAAACCTAGGTGCGTCTTATGGGGCGAAAAATACCGTATAATGACATGAAAAATAAAAAAATAAAATGAAAATACTTAAAAAATACTTTAAATATAAAAACATGATTTAACCAATAGGTCGTTTTCTGATTAAATATTCCCTTTTACTATGAAACCTTTTACAACCAAGTTAAGTTATATATAAAATATAAAAAATAAAAAAAGAATGCATCCATCTTCATAGTATTCACTTCCTAGGCACATCCTGGGAATTTTCATGTAGGCAACTATTATGTTTTTGTCCTATGATTGTCTTCCACTCAGGAAAATGTCTTTTTTTCTCACACAGAATCAATCAGACTGCTTAATCTTGTAGATTTATGAAGAGTTCCTATGTTTTTGCAATTTTATTGAATCCATATATATAGAAGCCTAATAAAACATATTCTTGCCAGATAAAAATACAGCACAAGATTTTGCTTTATGAGCGTGCTATAATTTTTATGTTCAGAATTGTCTTGGTTTATTAGGGCTATACATATTGAAGCATCTGTATTTATAATATTCTGTGCGTGCTGTAGGCCGGCCTTCTGATTTGCAGAGTGTCGGCCTTCTAATATTTCGCAATTGGGCACTGCATTAGGTTTATTCTAGAGGTAAATAATAGCAGCTTGTAATGTTTGAACCCATAAAGGGTCCCAGCCTTAAGTAATTTTTTTTTTTTTCTTAAGACTTACTGCCCCTATAATCACGGTTCCCTGCACACTAATATTTCCTCTGATACAGTGTGATCAATGTGGTGAAAAAACATTTATTATATTTCTTTCAGCTACTTAGAGACATTACTGAATTATGGCTATGGAGAAATGAATCTGCAATGGATTCCTCCTTCATATGACGTTTTTACAATCTTCATTTCAGCTCTGCCACCACTGAGCTTGAGAAAATGCAAAGAGACCTTTCTATAATGTATAGTGGAAGAATTGTTACAAACCGTATAGTGGAATTGTTATTGTTACAAACCGCTTCCTGATCGGGTGAATCAGTATAGAACCAGAGCACCTATACATTGTACTGACAAGGTGAGCCACCAATAACATACCTTTTCACCTTTCTATAATGTGTGGCAAATACAACCTTAGAATTTTTTTCTACATAACCTTCCCCGAGCACCTCGCATGTCATGTATTTTCATCCGGTCAAAGATGCCATGTGCAGAACAGAGATGACAGCACAATTACGGCAGCCATGACTTTAGCAACATTAAAAGTTGCATTTTACAAATGGGTGCTCAGCAAATCTGGAGTTCTACAATAAAAAGGTGTAGAGGACATGTGCAAAGAGGAGAATGGAGTTTTGTTAGAGAAAATAATAACGAAATGTGTTGCTCTTATAATACTAAGTGTTGGCAGTAAGCAATGCAACTTTGCAATCAATTTACTTGAAAAAGCCAATAAATCTTGAATGCACAATATGTAGTTTATGTGTAGAAGAGAAATACAGGTTAAGTTGTTCCATTATAGTCAATAGGAAAAGCAGAAGTGGAGCCATAAGCAGACAAAGTGGTGTTGTGCTTTCCTAGTGCCGCTATCACTTCATCCTAAAAATCGGCAAAGTCAGAGCGGTCAGATTCCAGCTGATTAGCGATATGTCTTCAATGGCTCATGAGAAATCCTATTTAAAATACTGTCATCTAAATTAGAACCAACCTGGACTTCTGGAAGCATCATCAAAGAACAAACTTTATACTTAGGCCACTATGACATGGTTTTTGTTTCTTTCCACGCCATGCCAATCAGGCCACGATAGGGGAGGAACTTATGCAAACTGTGTTGAAGAGTGGGATTTCCACATTTTGGAGGCCTGCCCATGTGGTCCAAAGGATGAGGCTTAAATGATTTCACTTTTTGTTAGATTATTGGCAATGGCTGGTAAAGAACAGTGCTCATGGTGCACATTGGCACCAATTACAAAGTCGAAGCAGTGAAAACTGAATAATTATTTCAGGGACTTAGGTCGCAAGCTCAGGGCAAGGACCTCAAAGGTAGTTTTCTCTGAACTACTACCTGTACCACAAGCCACACCAGAAAGGCAGGGGGATATTATTAAGATTAGGGATTAGAGTTCAAGAGCTGGTGTAGGAAGGAGGGGTTTGGGTTCCTGAAGAACTGGGCCAACTTCTCTGTTGGCTACAGGCTCTACCATTGGAATGAGCTGCACCTCAATGGGGAAAGTGCAACTGTTTTTGGGGAAAAGATGGATAGAAGGTTAGAGGAATGTTTAAACTAGTGACTGGGGTGAGCGGCATTTACTACCTTACAGAAGTTGAAGTAAGTGCAGATGCAGTGCAGTGACCTGGGGCAAGGTAATGGAACTGGAGGTGGAATGAAGGGAGGGACTAGAACAATTCATAAGGGAAAGTGTAAGGTAAAAAATATTCAAAAACCTCTTAATTGTATGTATACTAATGCCAGAAGCCTGATCAATGAAATTAGTGAACTGGAATTAGTAATGTCTGAGGAAGAATATGACACAGTGGGAATAACTGACACATGGCTAGATGATAGCTATTACTGGGTCGTTAACTTAAAGGGAACCTGTCACCAGTTTTATGGTGTCCTAACTAAGGGCAAAATAAATAAGTCACTGATTCTATTAGCAAAATGCTGGGTCACTTTCTTTATTAACCCAGTCAATCTGACAACATCTTGTATTGAAAAGCTCCAGCTGATAATGATGAGTCATGAATATTCATGAGCTCCTGACTCTTCGCCCACCTGCTGCTGAATGACAGTTATTTTCCATATGAACCAGCCGCAGCTAGGCAGGGGAGTGGCTATAGCTCTGAATTAAATATACGCCGGACTCAATGACATCACGCTGGACTCAAATCAGCTCATTAGCATGCGGCATGTGGCATCTTTGTGTGTATATTATGAGGTAACCATCTGTCACACCAGTAAGTGAATACATCTAAGGTACTTTTTAGTAGTTAATGATTGTATATAATTAGTTAGATTATAATCAAATATCCACATGACGGGTTCCCTTTAAAGGATTTCAGTCTGTTTAGAAAGGATCTTAAAAAAACTAAAGGTTTGCCTTTATGTAAAGTCCTGTTTGAGGCCCACATTTGAAGAAGATATGAGTGAGAGTAATGAACATGTGGAATTACTGTGGGTAGAAATACATGGAGGCAAAAACTATTATAAAATACAGTTAGGAGTTTATTATAAGCCACCTAAAATGTAATGAGGTTGCTATTATGAGGGACGGCAACTACTCACATATAGGATGGGAATCTGAAACCTGTTCAGGAAATAGGTTCTTATCAATAAGACAATTGCCTTTCCCAACTGTTACAGGACACTAGAGGGAAGGCCATACTGGACTTAGTATTACCCAATAGACCTGACAGAACAACAGACATGCAGGTTGGGGGACACCTGGGAAATGGAGACCACAATATAATAAACTTTCAATTGTTGTTCAAAAGAGTGATTTTTCAGGGAGGCACAAAAATGCTGAACTTGCAAAAGCTAAATTTGATCAACTTAGAGAGACCATTAGTCTTATTAACTGGGACAATGTCCTCAAAAATAAAATTGCAGCCACACAATAGGATATTTTTCAAGGTATCCTAAACTTTTATTGTGACAGGTATGTACCTTATAGGAATAAAAGGGTGAAGAACAAGAAAAAACAATATGGATAAATAGAAATATAAAGGAAGCAATAAATGGCAAAATGAAATCACTTAAATTACTAAAATAGGAAGGTAGCAAAGAGGCACTGAAAAACTATAAGTAAAAAATAAAATACGTAAAAGACAGATAAAGGCAGCCAAACTGGAGACAGAGAGGCTCATTGCCAAAAAGAGGAAAACTAACCCTAATATGTTTTTCAATTATATAAATTGGGAAAAGTTTAAACTTAAAAGTGTTAGCCCATGAAAGAGTGATGAAAGGGAAGTTGCAGAGAGCAATGATGAGAAAGTGAAGTTATTAAATACTTTTTTTCTCCACTGTATTTACTGAAGAAAAAGAAATGCCAGATGAAATGCAGAATGTCACAATAAACTCCCCATTAAATGAGGCCTGTGTGACCCAGGAAGAAATGCAGCGGCATTTTAAAATGATTAACATGGCCAAATCAACTGGTCCAGATGGCATATAACCTCAGATTCCAAGATAATTAAGTGATGTCATAGACAGACTCTTATTTTTGATATTTAAGAAATCTATAATGACAGGGTCTGTTCCACAGGATTGGCACTTAGCAAATGTGGTGCCAATATTCAAAAAGGGGTCACCAGTACATATTAAATGGCAAAACACTGGGTAACACTGACATGGAAAAGGACTTTTTAGTTGACAGTAAATGTAACTATATCAACCAGTGTCATGAAGCTGCTGCCAAGGCCAATTATATTATGGGTTGCATCAAAATAGGCATAAATGCACATAACATAGGCTGTGTTTCTCAAGGCGCGTCTCCTTCTCCCCAGGGAGAATGTAAGCTTTTTTTCTCCCTGGCTGTGATGATCTCCACTGCTGAAAGGAGACGCCCCTTGAGAAACATGACCATCTCCTCCTCCCCGTACCAATGCTTCTAATTAGCATACAGGGTGGCAAAAGTGAGTAGGGGTACAGTGGGGGAACTGAGCAGTGCATCTGAAAAAAAAAGCTACTTATTTTCCCCACTGTATTTATATACTGTACTGTGCCTATTCGTTTCAACATTTTTTGAAGGTAAAAATGGGTTTTGTTCCTTACATGGTTTACTTTGCTCTTATTTTTTCATTTGACAATAAAAGAAAAAACAGAATTACTGAAAATCTGAATCAACTTGCATTCTTACCTTATAGTAACTTTTTTCAACGAGCTCTTAAGAACAGCCACATGTGTCAGCATACCTGACACGCTTGCTCATAACCTAAAATGTACCATTTCCTGAATGTATCACTTTAGTTAACAGTTCTCACCAACATACAGAATGCTATAATGTAACCCACATACTTCTCCAGACTCCATGTATTGAAATGTAACTTTGAAGTGGCAAGATTACTCTGGCTAGTTGGGAAGTCTGTGGTCAAACTGTTCAATCTGGAAGCCATATATGCTTTTTATTTCCCAAGGCTTTAAAGGGGTTTTCCTGTATTTGGATATTGATGAGCTATTCTCAGGATAAGTCATCTATATAAGATAAGTGGGGGTCCAACACATGGCACCTCCAACAATCAGCTGTTTCGGGCAGCTGCTTGCACTGGAAGCTATATGGTGGACAGAGGGCTTCATCCACTGTGTAGTTTCCAGCACCAGGATACTGCAGCTCAGCTCCCATTCACTTGAATGGAAGCTGAGCACCAGTACTTCAGCACAGCCACTACAAAGTGGACAGAACATTGTGTTTTCAGCTCTGTCCACTGTATCATTTCTGATGCTAACCTGAAATCACTGAATGATGAGCAAATGAGGATGCCAGGTTTCAGACACTCGCCAATCTCATATTGATGACATCCTGAGGATAGGCCAACAATCTCTAAGTCCCAGAAAAGTCCAATAATATGGTGGACACCTCCAAGTGAGGGGATGAATCTACCTTGAGTATTCTATTTATAAAGGGAAGTGAGTTACTATTATACACTGAAACTATACTCTTGTAAGGTCTACACAGGAGGATTCAAATTCTACCAATTTTATGACATGTTGGTAAGGCTGATTAGTCAGCCTGCATTTGTGGGAGGGGCGGAGGCTCTTCATATACGAGCCACAGCCTCCTTCACAGGGGTGTGTTCTAAGGTAGAAAAACGCGCGGACCACGGCTAGCAGATAGCTGTTGTCTGGGGAACTACTCAAGGATTCTCTTCCCATCTACATAGTTCTTTTTGGCACTCATTCCTGCCTAGTCTAGGCAGTTAGGTTTCGGTAACACGATCTCCTGAGGCTAGGGCATTGCCAGTACTCGCACTAGAACCAAAACTTTACAAGGTTCAGTTGGTTTTCATGATCCATTTCACAACGTATTCCCGGTCCTCCATTCCGCTTCGGGGAAGTATCCGCAATATTGAGCATTATGTCTCTGGCCTTGTCATCCACAGATGGGTTGTAGGTCTCCTTCTGGTCTTGCCTCATACACCCTGAATTTTCGCTCTAGATCCTTGACGCCTTGCAGTTGGCTTGGGGATTAGTTTGCACATGCCATTCGAGTTACTTTTCTACCCTACTTGGCTTGGTTTTTGCCCACTTATAGGCCTACCCACGATCATGGCTTAGGGCACACAACAAGCCATTTAGTCAAGTTAGCTAAGACATGCCTAGCTGGGTTAGGTTGTTCCCGTAGTTTCTCTCCCTAGGATTCTTCAGTTATCTCTTGGCAGTAGCCATGACCACAAATGCAAATTGCTTACTTTTTTTTTCTAAATATCAGTAATTTAAGATGAAATGCTTCCTTGAGTTTCTCATGGTACATATTTATTCATTAGTGAGTCAACCTAAATAATTTTAGTTGTGCGTAATAGAGGAAATGGCGGGTGGGTGACATAGTAATACAATCATTTTGTATTGACATAATTTTGTGTTGAGCAGCATTGTCGACCACACAAGGTCATGAACTCATATACATTGCCAGCATTTTGGGTCCTAGCTGCCATCTTCCTCTTTAAATGTCCTATAAAATTCTTGAATCTAGAAATCAGAATAGTCTGCTGTCAGAGGGAACATTCTTTGGGGATACAGGCAATTTTTTCCATTAATGGCAAAGGAACCTATTACCAGTAAAAAAAAAAATACATTTCTTTCTAGTGTCTACTAGATTGTATGGAAGGGACTCGTAAATCATTCTCTTGTAAAATACTGTACCAGAAAAATACTGTAAATGGCACACTCGTGAGGAATTTCATAGAAAACCATGAGTGAGGTGATCAATGATTTCATCAGAGCGGTTGACCTCACATTCTCTACTTACACAAAGACTCCCTTCCATCTATACCTGCTATTAAACATAGGAACACAAAGCACAATATAATGCAAGCTTACAAAATAGTGTTCGATTAAAGGGTTTCTCCAGAACTTTGATATTAATCCCTAGGATAGGCCACACATTTCAGGCCTGTGGGGGTCCAAATGTTGGCTATGGTGTGCGCCACATTCTCTTTATAGTTTACAAGGTACAGTGCCAAACATGTTGTAGTGGCTAAACCCGGTACTACAGCATTCGGTTGCAAAGTACCATTCAGGTGAACTGTGACAGTTTTTGCCTTGGGGGAACTTCACAAGCAAACATCAAAGGTACCATTAGAATCATAGACTGCTATGCTAGAGCGATATGTAAGCGGTCTTTAAGGTCACAATCTGGTGACAGACTCCCTTTAAGGACAGAGCATCAATATCAAAGTCTCAGGGGAAAAACAGCAAGGTAAGCAAAACAAAGACTAACATTTGTCCAGTGATACATGATCAACCATCTATGCAAAACTGAACATCGATTTTATGCAAAGCCACTTCCACTAAGAAATTGAAACACATCATCTGCATTATGCAAATGTTGTTGAATTATGTAGATTATGCAGATGTGAGAATTGAAGCATTCTCTTATAATACAGTAAGAAGTCACATGTTGAGCACTGAATGCACATGCACAATGTATAAGTGCTGAATGAAAATGGAAATATATCGGATGTCTCACTTTATGAATAATACAAGTAGTTTACTTAGATGCATAGTGCTTAAATCAATCTTGTGCCCCCAGATCCACTAATAAAAGTAAACATATAAAAAAGGGTCAGGCTATCAAAGCATGTGTAAAAATGTAAGATTTAATAATGCTGATGAGTGTGGCAATAACTGATAAATAAAAAGAGTATAGAATGTATAATAGTAACAAAGTGACACAATAAAAATACAATAATAAAGCAAAAAAATCCAGTCCAATAATAACTGCTTATTGCACAGGATTTTTATTGTGTCATACCAAAAACTGTTTGCAAGCATCCTATTCAGAGGAACTGCATATGGTCATCTTAAGAAAAGATACTCCAACATTTTTGTTGAATCGGGAAATATGAACAGACATGTGAATAGAGTCATTTTTAAAATAGAAATGAAATATTATTATGTTTATCAATATTAATATGAATTTAATATCTATTTTATTAATGTATTTTTAACATGTAATATTACCCAATTTTCACCCTATAAGATGCACTTTTTATGTCAGTGCGTCTTATGGGGTAAATACTAATGAGTGCTTCCATTATTGAAGTGCTCATTAGTATAGGAGAACCGCGAAGAGATGAATGCAGCACTCCCTGGGCTCTGTATTCACTGCTTCCTGGTTTTATTCGGCCGCTTGCTATGCTGTGACTACGCACAGCGTGAGGACGTCGGCGCTCTGTGACCTCACTCTGTGCAAGTCGGGTCACCGCACAGCGCACGGCAGGAAGAATGAGAAGAGCGTGGATGTCAGGAGCTGTGGCGGCTGGAGCAGGAGAGGTAAGTTAATTGTTAATTATTTTAATGTATGCTCTGAGGTCTGCTTGGGGGTCATTTACATCAGGCTCAAATCTGAGGTCTGCTTGGGGGATAATTCACATTGGGGGTCTGATCTGAGGTCTGCTTGTGGATCTGAATAGGGGTTCTTATTCACATTGAGGTTGTGATTTGAGGTTTGATTGGGGGTCTTGTAAACAGGAGTCTGAGCTGAGGTCTGATTCAGGGTCTGATTGGAGTTCTGAAATCTACCTATTTTTGTATTTTCCTCCTCTAAAACCTAGGTGTGTCTTATGGGCAGGTGTGAAAAAAGCAGTAATACAATTATCTTAATACATAATCATTCATAGATCATACATATCATGAAACTTCACATCTTACAGTCAATAGAAAATCTCATTTTATTTGGATGCAAAGTCATTGTAAAAGTTGCCGGTGTTTGAACATTTGTCCTTGTAATTTCTTTCACCCATTTATTTTTTTACCACAGGAAATTTTATGCAATGCCCCCAGCAGTACAAGCCACATCATAAAAAGTAACACATGTCTTTGAATCAGAGCCTGAAAAGCAGCAGAATAATTCAGTGTAGAAACTTCACCATCCAGGAAACTTGGAGCCTGCTGAGAAATGTTCATGTAATACTAAACTCTAACATTACAATAGAGATGAGCGAATTTCTAAAGAATTTGATTCGGCCGGTTCGCTGAATGTTCCCCAAAAAATAGTTTTGATCCGAATATATTTGCAACGAATCGCGATAAAAACTTCTATTTCCAGGCTGCATAGAGCCTTTATATGGGTGTAGAACACTGTGCCTTGCAGTAATACGCATAGGGAGTCTGCTGGGGTAGTGAATAATACTGTGAGTCTGTATGACATGCAGATGACAGGTGTCGCTCTTAGAATCACTGCACACTTCACTTATTTGGGCAGTCACGGGGCCAAAACTGACCAAATAACTTAAGTATGAACTCAGCCCTACAGGTCGATGTTAGTGCCAGGAAGAAGCGCACTCCTTTCTCACCGTCGTCAGCTGATTCCACATAGATGTCTACAGAACCTGTTCTATTAAACGCTTATACAAGTAGAGCCCCCCTGACAGAGTGGAGAGGGTGTCAGCAGTAAGTTTGTGTTGACGTCACTGATTAATTTGCCCTTCCTCTGAACCATCAGAACAATAACCCACAAAAAATGGATCCTGTCTGTGGAGCATCCGCCTTCACTCGGTCAGCATTTGCTCAGTAATCCATGAGTATTGGCAATGCCAAAAAAAACAGGAGTGAATCTAAAACAAAGATGACAATTGAAGGTAATATTTGTATGTCTTCTGTGTTTTGTACCCACTCCTGCTTTTGGCTACCAAATCATAAGCCAATTCTGATGCGACCATACAGGCCTTACAGCTGCTACACAGACAGGATCTGTTGTGTGTTTCATTTTTCCTTTCTTCTGACCGATCAGAAGAAAGGTCAAATGAATGGTGATTTCAAGAAGGCCAAACAAGGACAATAGCGACCCCGTCATACAGTGGGGAGGGTGGTAACAGCATGAGAAGTCCACAGAGTGGCCCTATGACATAGTGGTGAGATGGAAGCAGCATGAGGAGACCACCAATTGGCACAATGACAGGGTCTGGAGGTGGCGGCAGCATCAGGAGGCCACAGAGTGGAACAATGACAAAGTGTGGAGGTGACAGCAGCAGTATGATTAGGCCACAGAGTGGCAAGGTGACATAGTGTGGAGATGGCAGCAACAGCAGCAGCATGATACCACACAGTGGCATGGTGACATAGTGTGGACATGGCTGCAACAGGAGGCCACAGAGTGGCAAGGTGACATAGTGTGGACATGGCAGCAACAGCAGCAGCATGATACCACAGGGTGGCATAGTGACATAGTGTGGACATGTCAGCATCAGGAGGCCACAGAGTGGCAAGGTGACATAGTGTGGAGATGGCAGCAACAGCAGCAGAATGATACCACACAGTGGCAAGGTGACATAGTGTGGACATGGCAGCATCAGGAGGCCACAAAGTGGCATGGTGACATAGTATGGAGATGGCAGCAACAGCAGCAGGATGATACCACAGATTGGCAAGGTGGCATAGTGTGGAC
Organism: Bufo gargarizans; assembly: GCF_014858855.1. Taxonomy (NCBI): domain Eukaryota; kingdom Metazoa; phylum Chordata; class Amphibia; order Anura; family Bufonidae; genus Bufo; species Bufo gargarizans. The sequence goes on along the minus strand of NC_058090.1, from coordinate 21,588,089 downwards.
ATGGCAGCATCAGGAGGCCACAAAGTGGCATGGTGAAATAGTGTGGACATGGCAGCAACAGCAGCAGCATGATACCACAGAGTGGCACGGTAACATAGTGTGGAGATGGATGATCTAATCTGATGCATCAGGCATTGGTGGGTGGAAATCCTGGCTGATTCACGCCTGATTCATCTTGACAAAAGTAAGTCTCTACACATTTTGGGTGGAGAGGCGTGTTCTTCTTGGGGAAACTATGGCCCCCGCCGCACTAAACACCCACTCTGATGCCACACTACTGGCCGGGTAGGACAGCTTTTCCAGGGCAAACTCAGCTAGTTGTGGCCACAAATCTAGTTTGGCTGCCCAGTAGTCCAGCGGATCTTCTATGATGATGGCAGGATGCTGTCAAAGTATGCCACCACCTGCTGGTTCAGGTCCTGCTCCAGGTCTACCTGCTGCTGCTGGTGAGTAGTTTCTTCACTATATGAGTGAAAAAAGCTGCTCATCAGCGACTCTAGACTCAGGCTGCTGGTGCTGCTGTCACTTGCGACGAAGTCGAAGATAGAGTCAACCATTCAAGAACTGCTGGGTTGCTGGTCAAGACACGACCGCTAGCTGACATGTGGACCTGAGGCCTCGGGAAGAAACTCCTGCTGCCACACTCCCTTACTCTGCTGTGACCTGTGCCTGCGCCAGAATCATTTACGCCTCTGAAACTCCTCTGTGCAGGGCCTGGCACTTCTCTGTCTGACATACTTTTAGCTGAACTAAATAAATGAAAAGTAAATTAAAACACCCCTAAAAGCGCCAACTAGTTTTATTTTTTTACTGAGATAGGCAACTAAAGGATTGGAAATTGGCAACCAAACGATTTCAGCATAAATACCATTAAAAGTGAACTGCGTATATATTTCTCGTATTGGACTAAAATATGCGACTAAACGATTTCTAAGTAAATAACAGAAAAAGTGAACTGCGAATATTTTTCTCTTTTTCTCTAGAAATATGACAATAAACGCTTTTAGCGCAAATAACACCAAATGTGAATTGGGTTTCTTTTTCTCATATTGTAGTGAAATATGACAAGAAACACTTTCAGCGCAAATAACACCAAATGTGAACTGCATCTATTTTTTTCGTATTGTAGGGAAATACGACAAGAAACCCTTTTAGCGCAAATAACAGCAAATATGAACTTAGTCTATTTTTATCTTTTTCTCTAGAAATATGGCAATAAATGCTTTTAGTGCAAATAACACCAAATGTGAACTGCGTCTATTTTTCTCGTATTGTAGTGAAATACGACAAGAAACCCTTTTAGTGCAAAAAACAGGAAATATGAACTTAGTCTATTTTTCTCTAGAAATATGGCAATAAACGCTTTCAGCGCAAATAACACCAAATGTGAACTGCGTCTATTTTTCTCGTACTGTAGTGAAATACTACAAGACACGCTTTTAGCGCAAATAACAGCAAATATGAACTTAGTCTATTTTTCTCTAGAAATATGGCAATAAACCCTTTTATTGCAAATAACACCAAATGTGAACTGCGTCTATTTTTCTCATATTGTAGTGAAATATGACAAGAAACCCTTTTAGCGCAAATAACAGCAAATTTGAACTTAGTCTACTTTTCTCTTTTTCTCTAGAAATATGGCAATAAACGCTTTAAGCTCAAATAACAAAAAAGTGACCTGCGTAATATTTCTCGTATTGTATTAAAAAAGGCCACTAAATGATATCAGCGCAGTTAACAGCAAAAGAGACCCGCGTATATATTTATCTTTTTCCACAGATAAAAGCCACTAAATGCTTTTCAACATAGCACTTGGACCCCAATAACTAATTGCTGGAATGACAGAGCTGTATTATGAGACTATCTGGATCCCCAAGTGATGTTTCCCTGCACTTGTAAATCGCTTTTTTTCACAATGAGGATTTTCCGATGACTCTCCCTAGCATCTGCACACATCTCTCCCTGCCTATGAAATGATTCCTCTCACTATCCTTTCCCTGCACTAGTAAATAGCTTCTTTCCTTTTTTTTTAACAATTCGTTTTTCTTTCACTCTCCCTAGCGCCTTCATACCTGTCTGTCCCTGAACAAAGTACGATAGTGAATGGCAGACTCTAAGATGGCCGCCATATTTATAGGGCTGTGACATTGGCTGGCTGCTGATTGGCTGCATGCATGGCATTATGGGTCATCCCGCCTTCCCAGAGTTCCATTCCCCATGTCCTCACACGTGTAGACACCATTTTAGCCGCCATTGTAGCTGGCTAGCCGCCATGCTAGGAAAAATTGCGATTCATTACGACGAAGGGTGAGGAAATTCGCATTCGTTCAGAATAAAATTTTCCTGAAATTCGTAACGAATTCGACTTCATGAGCTTACAAATAATTCTCGAGTGAGTTAAAGAGGATCTGCCTGCTCTCCTGACACATCTGCCTTAGAAAATACATGTAATTCCAATAATATAACAATTGTGGAGCATTTTTCTTACATTACACCATTCCGCTAAATAAATTGACAACTGGGTGTTCCTGTTCCCCTTGTGTGTCCCTACACAGTCTGGAACTGTCAGTACTGATTGGACAGTAACACCTGGTTGTCATCATTACTAAATTTCTAGGAGGAGCAACAAAGGAACAGCATAACATATATATTATATATATATATATATATATATATATATATATATATATAAAGATGCTCCAGAACTGTTATTTCATAAAGAGTATGTATGTATTTACTTAGATAGATATGGCAGGAATTCTGACAGGACCTCTTTAAAGTAAATTTGGACACTTATAGAAGAATCTGCTAATAACATTTATATGTATATACTGCTCTGTTCACACTAGTGTTATTGGGGTCCATTAGGAGTTTTTTTTTTTACACCAAGAATAGTGCAGTTAGCATGCAATTTTCTTACAATTAACAGAACCTTAAGGCCTCTTTCACACGGGTGACATGTTTTTGGCCCGGATAAGATGCGGGTGTGTTGCGGGAAAATGCGTGATTTTTCCGCGCGAGTGCAAAACATTGTAATGCGTTTTGCACGAGGGTGAGCAAAATCGCCATGTTTGGTACCCAAACCCGAACTTCTTCACAGAAGTTTGGGTTTGGGATCGGGGTTATGTAGATTGTATTATTTCCCCTTATAACATGGTTATAAGGGAAAATAATAGCATTCTTAATACAGAATGCATAGTACAATAGAGCTGGAGGGGTTAAAAAAATAAAAAAAATAAAATTTAGCTCACCTTAATCCACTTGTTCGCGCAGCATGACTTCTTCTGTCTTCTTTCTTCAGGACCTGGGTAAAGGACCTCTGGTGACAGTCACTGCGCTCATCACATGGTCCATCACATGATCCATCACCATGGTGATGGATCATGTGATGGACCACGTGATGAGCACAGTGACGTCACCACAGGTCCTTTTCCTGTGCACAGCAAAGATGAAGACAGAAGAGAAGCCGGGCTGCACGAACCATGGTGATGCACACGTGGTGAGTTCAATTTTTTTAACCCCTCCAGCCCTATTGTACTATGAATTCTGTATTAAGAATGCTATTATTTTCCCTTATAACCATGTTATAAGGGAAAATAATAATGATCGGGTCCCCATCCCGATCGTCTCCTAGCAACTGTGCGTGAAAATCGCACCGCATCATCACTTGCTTGCGGATGCTTGCGATTTTCACGCAGCCCCATTCACTTCTATGCACAAAATAGAGCATGCTGCGATTTTCACGCAACGCACAAGTGATGCGTGAAAATCACCGCTCATGTGCACAGCCCCATAGAAATGAATGGGTCGGGATTGAGTGCAGGTGCAATGCGTTCACCTCACGCATCGCATCCGCGCTGAATACTCGCCCGTGTGAAAGGGGCCTAAAGACCATCTGTCAGCATGATCAACCCTACTAAATTAGGTATATTGCTTGGTAGGGTTGATCATGCTGATTAAAACGAAGCCTTAGTTATGTTTCTAGATTGCTGTATTCCCAAGGTATCAGCATTTTTATCATTATGCAAATTCACTGTTTCAAGCACGAAGGGGCTGGGCAGAAGCCTTGGAGCACCGCTGGCATAACCTTCCCTTCTGTGCACTCCCCCGTCCACTGTGATTGAGAGGGCTAGAGTACATGTCATCTTTAGCCCCTCAGTAAAAAAAAAAAAATTTAACTAAAAAAATTAAACAATTCAGCCATATAACGTTGGTGACATAAGTGGTCTGATAAGTGTAATGCAAAGCCTCATTCACACGTCAGTGTTTCACTGACGTGTGCTGTACATGTTCTCCACGGACAGCACACGTCCTCATTTATTTTAATGTATGTCCCACATCAGTTTTTTAGCACGGTCCGTGTTTTTAGCACAGATGCATGCTCTATTTTGTCCGTGTTCACGGATCCATCCAGCCCATTATAGTCTCTGGGTCCTTGAAAACCATGAATGCAACACGGATGCCATCTATGTTGCATCCGTATTTCACGGATCATTAGGAAGAGATGTTTTTAAAATTATTCTTCAGCTGTTCAGTGTCAGTGAAACATGGATGGCATACGGACAGCAAAAAACGGACACATGGACCCAACACGGATCCTTTACGGACAGCTTCACGGATGCATCACTGACCACCTGCTCACGGATTTAAGCATGGACATGGATGTGTGAGTGAGGCTTAATAGTCACTGGTGGTCCAGCCGCGTGGAAGCACTAGTAATGCCGAATTAGTCATTGGTGTCAGTGTGGTGGATGTCGGTAAGGGGTTAAACAATATGTCATTTTCTGATGATATATTCCCTTTAAAGAGAACCCGTAACTGGGGATAAGCGAACCGAACATTTTCAGGTTCGGGTTTGGTGTTCGAGCGGTGGAAGAATTCTGTTTTGGATTCCGTTAGCCTGGAATGTAATGGAATTCTATGACAGATGGCAAAACATAAGCCTTTAAGAGGCATTCTGTTTTGCATTCCGTCACGTGCAGCATAACGGATTTGTCCGGTTTCCGTTATGCAGAACAGGACTTTGTTTAACGTCCTGCATAACAGAAACCAGATAGATCTGTTATTCTGCCCATAGCCTTCTATTATGGCTTCTGTTTTGCCTTCCATCATAGAATTCTGTTATATTCAGTGCTAACGGAATCCATAACGTAATTCCTCCACCGCCGGAATGACTAACCTGAAAATGTCGGGTTCGCTCATCCCTACCAGTAACGTTAAAAAACATATGAAAAAAAGGGAATCTCTATGCTCCCCCACCACCACCAATGATTACATTTACACCCACTAATCAGCATTCCAAAGTTCAGGCTCTTTCTGTAAGGTCAATGGCTCGGAATAAAATCAAGTAGTACCGTATTGAAACATAGAATGTGTCGGCAGATAAGAACCATTTGGCCCATCTAGTCTGCCCAATATATCTGAATCCTATGAATAGTCCCTGGCCCTATCTTATATGAAGGATGGCCTTATGCCTATCCCATGCATGCTTAAACTCTTTCTCTGTATTTTCAGCTACCACTTCTGCAGGAAGGCTATTCCATGCATCCACTACTCTCTCAGTAAAGTAATACTTCCTGATATTACTTTTAAACCTTTGCCCCTCTAATTTATGTCCTTGTAGCAGTTTTTCTTCTTTTAAATATTCTCTCCTCTTTTACCTTGTTAATTCCCTTTATGTATTTAAAAGTTTCTATCACATCCCCTCTGTCTCGTCTTTCTTCCAAGCTATACATATTAAGGTCCTTTAATCTTTCCTGGTAAGTTTTATCCTTCAATCCATATACTAGTTTAGTAGCTCTTCTCTGAACTCTCTCCAAAGTATCAATATGATACTTCATGATCAATATGGTCTCCAGTACTGCGCACAATACTCCAAATGAGGTCTTACTAGTGGTCTGTAGAGCGGCATGAGCACCTCTCTCTTTCTACTGGTAATGCCTCTCCCTATACACCCGAACATTCTGCTAGCATTTCCTGCTGCTCTATGACATTGTCTGCCTACCTTTAAGTCTTCTGAAATAATGATCCCTAAATCCCTTTCCTCAGATACTGAGGTTAGGACTGTATCACTGATTTTATATTCTGCTTTTGGGTTTTTACGCCCCAGGTGCATTATCTTGCACTTATCAACATAAAATTTTAGTTGCCAGTTTTTTGACCATTCCTCTAGTTTTCCTAAATCCTTTTCCATTTGGTGTATCCCTCCAGGAACATCAACCCTGTTACAAATCTTTGTGTCATAAGCAAAAAGACACACCTTACCATCGAGGCCTTCTGCAATTTCGCTGATAAAGATATTAAACAATAGGGGTCCCAGAACAGATCCCTGAGGTACCCCACTGGTAAGAAGACCTTGGTCTGAAAATACTCCATTGACTACAACCCTCTGTTGCCTGTCCCTCAGCCACTGCCTAATCCATTCAACAATATGGGAGTCCAAGCACAAGGACTGCAGTTTATTGATAAGTCGTCTATTTGGGACAGTATCAAAAGCATTACTAAAGTCTCGATAAGCGCTTCTGCCATCTATTATTTTAGTCACCCAATCAAAAAAATCAATAAGATTAGTTCGACATGATCTCCCTGAAGTTAACCCATGCTGTTTTTCATATTTCAATCCATGGAATTTTAGTAGTTCCACAATTCTCTCCTTAAGTATGGTTTCTATTAATTTCCCCACTATTGATGTCAGGCTTACTGGCCTATAGTTGCCCAATTCCTCCCTACTACCTTTCTTGTGACTGGGTACAACATTTGCTAATTTCCAATCTTTTGGGACGACTCCTGTTACCTGTGATTGGTTAAATAAATCTGTAAATGGTTTTGCTAGTTCACCGCTGAGCTCTTTTAATAGCTTTGGGTGTATCCCATCAGGCCCCTGTGACTTATTTGTATTAATTTTAGACAGCTGACTTAGAACCTATTACTCTGTAAAGACACATGCATCAAAAGATTCATTAGTCTTCCTTTGTTCTTTTGTCAGCACAAACGTTTAAAGTATAATAAAACATCACAGAATATGTTGGTGCTGTATAAATTAAGAATTTAAATTATGATTAAAGGGATTGTGCCTCAATTTAACAGTATTTTAATACTTAACCCAGCATAACAAACAAGTTAATTTTGGAATTCTGTTACAAAAATGCTCCTGTTGTGAGATATTCCAATTAGTTTATTATCATGGTGCCCCTGGTGTTTAATCTATATAGTCACGTGCACATCCACTTACCGAAGTGGTCACACATGCTCAGTTCTATCCTTAATCTGCCACCAGCAATACCTACTTTTACTAACTGGAACAGTTACAGGGAAAGAGCTGTAGCAGAAAGGAAAAACCCCCTGAGAAAGGACACATCCCTGAGATGCCATCTTGAAGAAAGTCTAGCAATAGAAACAATGGATGGGGAGATCTCTGGATCCACGTGAGGTACAGGGCTGGTTCTAAGATTGTCATGCACTGTATGATGTCTCATTTTCATTCTTTACATCAGGCACAACATAACCCCTTTTAGATTATTATGATATAATTATTTGTTGTATTTATCATGTTTCTACAATATCTTATTTTAGTACATCACGTCTAAATGATGAGACTCACTTATCTTTTTGTAACTCCAGGCAGAAATCTATTTATACTAATAATGGCTCAAGGACAAAACACAGAAAATGCTAAAAAATGGAATAATGGCAAAGTGATTTGCAACAGGTATTAGAAAAAAATCTTGGAAGACATTCATCTTCTAAAATCCCTAACAATAGGCCATCTAATGCAACTGCCAAATGGAATGTTCTGTGCAGATAACCCGCAATTTCACTGTAAAGAATTGAAAGGTAAATGTAAAATATGCCTAGGAGAATGTCATTATTGGCCTTATTAATAACTTAATTGACATTAAGGCAAGCGCTTCAACCCTTAATGCAGTTTATAGAATTGCCAGACACTTCCAGCTTAGATTTTATTTTCCCTAAAGCTACACGACTTGATGAGACTACATTTTCTTCCAAGTGTTCTGTGCGAATAAAGAAGACTAAATAGCGAGTGTGAGAATAGTCACACTAAATCATTATAAATGCATTATAATAAAGATGTTATGAGCTATCATATATTAAACTCACTCTTCAAACTGAGATGATCTACAAGTATATTCTGAATTACATTCTGACACAAAAAAATGGGGCTTAGAGTAAGTCTTACCTATGGTGAACCCAATGTGATATTACTTTACTGAGGGAAGAAATAAACTATAATAAACCAGCCAAGAATGAGTGACAAAAAACTTTACCTACTTGGTTAAAGGGGTTGTCCACTACACTTATTATTAGAGGAATCCCTGCTATGATTAACATGTTACAGGATCCTGTGTAACCAGCTGGAACTGGCAGGAGATCCTGGTAACAAGTGTTTCATTTCCCTACAGCACCACCACAGGAGAAATTAATTATGACATGGTGCCTATTGAAAATCAACAGGAATGGTCCTCCAGAGAGAGAGAGAGAAACAATCTGTAGGCACTCTCTGATCTGTCTGATTAATTGATGAGGAGAGTCTCCCTAATAACTCAATGTCGTATTTGAATATTTAAAAACATTTTATTAAAGATCCCTCCTTTTGGGCAGCAAAGCCATTGTAGAACACTCCTTCATACAACGTGTTTGTTCCTCCATTAGGCTGCTGTTTACCGTGGTTTATTGTGGCAGAGATGCAACAACCCCCCTTTAAGGTTTTTTATGGCCACATATAACCTATGATATACAGGTCCTTCTAAAAAAATTAGCATATTGTGATAAAGTTCATTATTTTCTGTAATGTACTGATAAACATTAGACTTTCATATATTTTAGATTCATTACACACAACTGAAGTAGTTCAAGCCTTTTATTGTTTTAATATTGATGATTTTGGCATACAGCTCATGAAAACCCAAAATTCCTATCTAAAAAAATTAGCATATTTCATCCGACCAATAAAAGAAAAGTGTTTTTAATACAAAAAAAGTCAACCTTCAAATAATTGTGTTCAGTTATGCACTCAATACTTGGTCGGGAATCCTTTTGCAGAAATGACTGCTTCAATGCGGCGTGGCATGGAGGCAATCAGCCTGTGGCACTGCTGAGGTGTTATGGAGGCCCAGGATGCTTCGATAGCGGCCTTAAGCTCATCCAGAGTGTTGGGTCTTGCGTCTCTCAACTTTCTCTTCCCAATATCCCACAGATTCTCTATGGGGTTCAGGTCAGGAGAGTTGGCAGGCCAATTGAGCACAGTAATACCATGGTCAGTAAACCATTTACCAGTGGTTTTGGCACTGTGAGCAGGTGCCAGGTCGTGCTGAAAAATGAAATCTTCATCTCCATAAAGCTTTTCAGCAGATGGAAGCATGAAGTGCTCCAAAATCTCCTGATAGCTAGCTGCATTGACCCTGCCCTTGATAAAACACAGTGGACCAACACCAGCAGCTGACATGGCACCCCAGACCATCACTGACTGTGGGTACTTGACACTGGACTTCAGGCATTTTGGCATTTCCCTCTCCCCAGTCTTCCTCCAGACTCTGGCACCTTGATTTCCGAATGACATGCAAAATTTGCTTTCATCCGAAAAAAGTACTTTGGACCACTGAGCAACAGTCCAGTGCTGCTTCTCTGTAGCCCAGGTCAGGCGCTTCTGCCGCTGTTTCTGGTTCAAAAGTGGCTTGACCTGGGGAATGCGGCACCTGTAGCCCATTTCTTGCACACTCCTGTACACGGTGGCTCTGGATGTTTCTACTCCAGACTCAGTCCACTGCTTCCGCAGGTCCCCCAAGGTCTGGAATCGGTCCTTCTCCACAATCTTCGTCAGGGTCCGGTCACCTCTTCTCGTTGTGCAGCGTTTTCTGCCACACTTTTTCCTTCCCACAGACTTCCCACTGAGGTGCCTTGATACAGCACTCTGGGAACAGCCTATTCGTTCAGAAATTTCTTTCTGTGTCTTACCCTCTTGCTTGAGGGTGTCAATGATGGCCTTCTGGACAGCAGTCAGGTCGGCAGTCTTACCCATGATTGCGGTTTGGAGTAATGAACCAGGCTGGGAGTTTTTAAAAGCCTCAGGAATCTTTTGCAGGTATTTAGAGTTAATTAGTTGATTCAGATGATTAGGTTAATAGTTCGTTTAGAGAACCTTTTCATGATATGCTAATTTTTTGAGATAGGAATTTTGGGTTTTCATGAACTGTATGCCAAAATCATCAATATTAAAACAATAAAAGGCTTGAACTACTTCAATTGTGTGTAATGAATCTAAAATATATAAAAGTCTAATGTTTATCAGTACATTACAGAAAATAATGAACTTTATCACAATATGCAAATTTTTTTAGAAGGACCTGTAGATTATTTTGGCAGCAGGTCTACTATTCATACTGAGCCAGGATTCTGGTGCACGTCACATTCTTCACATTTGTTACCTGTTGTAGACAGTTTTTGCGCCTGGCTTGACTAGGTGCCATGGCTTACAAAAAAAGGGGGTGGTATATCAGAAAAAGAGTGAGGCTTGGAATGCAACAATGTGCATTGAAAATGCAGCAGAATTTTATGCCAAGAGTAAATCAATAGGTGGTGTTAGGATCCGTATGTGGATGGGGTCAGCGATGACAGACTTCACTGGATTCATTACTTTAAAAAGTCAAACATTAATGTCATTGTCCAACACAATATAATGGCATCCAAGTTGTACAATCACTTGTCTAACTCCATGGCAAAATAAGCCACAAACAGCAACTTAAAGAGGACCTTTCACGGATACTGACATTGTGAACTAAGTATACAGACATGGAGAGCGACGCCAGGGGATCTCACTGCACTTATTATTATACCTGGGCACGACTCCGTTCTCCCGCTATGCCCTCCGGTATCTTCGGTCACTAAGTTATGGTAGGCAGAGATTTCGGTCACTAAGTTATGATAGGCAGAGTCTGCCCTTGTTCTGCTGTAGCGCTGGCCAATCGCATCGCAGAGCTCTCAGCCTGGGAGAAAATAACCTCCGAGGCTTTGAGCTCTGCGCTGCGATTTGCCAGCGCTATAGCAGAACAAGAGCAGACTCCGCCTACCATAACTTAGTGACCAAAATCTCCGCCTACTATAACTTAGTGAGCGGAGATACCGGAGGGCATAGCGAGAGAACGGAGTCGCACCCAGGTATAATAGTAAGTGCAGTGAGATCCCCTGGCACCGCTCTCCATGTCTGTATACTTAGTTCACAATGTCAGGATCGGTGAAAGGTCCTCTTTAAAGTCATTGCCTGTCTGGGCGCTAACTAAACAGAATCAAAAAAAGGATCTAGGTCCTTCACAGGTAATTATAGACCAGTTAGTTTAACTTCTGTTGTGGGAAAATTGTTTGAAGGACTCTTAAGGGACTATATATAGAAGTATGTGACTGTAAATAATATCATAAGTGATAATCAACATGGGTTTACCAAGAACAGAAGTTGTCAGACTAACCTGATTTGTTTTTATGAGGAGGTGAGTAGTAGCCTGGACAGAGGGGCGGCTGTGGATGTAGTGTTTCTGGATTTTGCAAAGGCTTTTGATACTGTCTCTCATAGATGTTTTTTTTTTTCTTCTTTTAAATAAAATTTATTTGTTGTGATACAAAAACTTAAATACGGAAAAGAGGAGTGTAGCAGCTCTCACCTGCCCTTCCTTTGATTGTGAGCACGGACAGCCCGTGTCAGGTGCGGGCAGCAATAGAAAAAAGAAGTTGAGAAAATCCAGCTCCACTTAAATAAAGGAATACCATATGTATGCATAGAGAAAATATATATGGCTGATAGCTATGCAAAAACTATGTCATACAAGGATATACATATATAGAGGATACATGGAGATATGTGAACTCCTCTTTTCTCTGGAAGTATCATAGCACTTAATTCTCTGATAATGTGATTTCCATTACATTCCATCATATTCTGGCAAAATACTGTTACATATTCAGTTTACATCCCATGTATCCTCTATATATGTATATCCTTGTATGACATAGTTTTTGCATAGCTATCAGCCATATATATTTTCTCTATGCATACATATGGTTATATATTTTTGTGTTTTTCTTTTATTTGATTTTCATATGAAGAGTTAACTGAAGGTGTGGTACCTCTTTCTGGGGGCGGTTACAGGCCTGTGGGAACATTCAGTGAACACAGTTGCACCCTCCCCTATAAAAGGTCTCACTTTTAATGTTTTTCTGTGTCATGAAGAAGGGCTGGAATTGTTTCTAGTAGCCCGAAAAGCTTAGACAAGACTGCTATTTTGTAATCCGTGGATGAGTTTTTAACCGCAAGCTGAATAAACGCCTATTCCTTTATTTAAGTGGAGCTGGATTTTCTCAACTTCTTTTTTCAAAAACTTAAATACATATTGCATAATTAACATTATAAAATCCATAAGTCCGACCAATTCTAATCTGTGAACGTGGTTGACAATAATTTCATACGAGTATACGTAATAGTGTCGACATTTGAACCTTCAGATTCTACATCTATAGAATAAATGCTGAAAAGCTGGACAGATAGCATTTTCCCCGTCTCTCCCCACCAACCACCCCCCCCCCCCCACCTTGCAGGAAAAAAAAAAAAAAAAAAAGAAGGGGATCCTAATTAATTAGCCGTATCCCAATCTTTCCATAGACTATTCCACTTTAAATAAGATCCTCTTTGTTTATACAGGATCTTCTCATAGCTTTTCACTTTCTCCACCAGACCCAGCCAGTTCTTACAATCTGGGGCAGAAGAGCAAAACCAGGATCTAGAAATCAGAAGCCTCGCCAAGAACATAACCTTGATCAACAAGTGACTTTTTATGGGTTGATGATTAACCTCAGATAAATCTCCCAGGACCCATATCCTAGGAGACAGAGGAACAACAATTTTAAGTTTACGCGCCAGATTCTTTTGGACCAGGCTCCAGTACCTACTCACCATTGGGCAGTCCCAGAACAGATGTAAGTGATCTGCCCCGGGATCACCACAGCGGGGGCAGTCAGAGGAGGCCCTGAGTCCTCATCTGTATAGCCATATAGGTGTCGCATAAATTTTGTGCAGAATATTAAATTGTACAACAATGTGGTTAGAATTGTGTGAAACCAATTTTAAGCTTTCCCCTATATTCTCCCAGTTTGGGGGACCCACCTCTGAAAGAAGAGAAGACCAGGCTCTCTGTCCTGGAGAAAGAACATCCAAAAAAAAATTATCCATTAAGTGTCTATAACAGTGTGATAGTTTAATTCTCGTGACAGTTTTCTTACAGATTAAATCCTGTAAAAATAAAGGAGTGTCTATAATAAGAAGGTGGCTGTTCAAAGTGCTAAAGAGTGCTGACCTCAATTGAAAATATGCGAACCAGGCCACCTCACCTAAATTTGCCCTTAGTTCCATGAGGGGCAAAATTTGTCCACCGCTGACTACTTGATGTAAGTACTGCACATTTTTAGTCCTCCAGTACTGACAGCAACTTAAGTCGTTTAGATTAAGAAGTTTCGGATTGTGCCATAATTGGGTGCAGACAAGCGATGCCTTAACTGCGCACCAACCCCTTATGACCGACCAGGTCTTTATAGCCATTCTGCAGAAAAGTGTGTACCCGCTCAGTATATTTGATAGGTAATCGGATTCCAGTACGGTGAAGAAATCAGAAAAACCTGCCTCCTTCACCACTTTACTGCAGAAAGGACTATTTTACCAGTCATTAAAAAGGCAGAGTTGGGAGGCCACAAAATAACCCCTAAAGTATGGAAGATTAAGACCTCCCCGACTATAAGGCATGGAGAAATAAAGTGCCTTCAGTCTCACACGCTTCCTCCCCCATAGTAAGTCATTAAGCATCCGCTCTATCAATCTAAAATGCTTGTCTGTAATCCATATAGGCGAGTTGCGCAGGACATAAAGAACCTGGGGCAGCACTACCATTTTTATTAGTGAAATTCTATCCGCTCTTGCTAGCAGAATTTTTTGCCATATCTTAATTTTTGCTCTTAACTTCATCAGCAAGGGGAACAGGTTAAGTTGTAAATATTCCTGAGGTTTGGCGGAAACTATTATCCCCAGGTACTTTATTGAATCAGAGATCGTTATCTGATTATTTAATTCGCCTCGCAGCTCGTCTATAGGGAGAAGTACGGTCTTCTCCCAATTGATCTCAAGTCCGGATATGTCGGAAAAGTGACCGACCAGATCCATTATGCGAGGGAGGGTGGTATTTGTTTGATGAATAAAAACCAGAATGTCATCTGCGTAGAGGGACACGCGGTCATACTTCCCCATTATACCAAAACCAGCCACCTCCGGATCATGTCGTATCATGGCCGCTAAGGGTTCGATATAAATATTAAATAAAAGGGGAGAAAGGGGACAGCCTCGGCGGGTGCCTCTTCCCAGAATAAAGCTCTCTGTGATCAAGTCATTGATCCTAATCCTGGCGACTGGGGAGTTATAGAGTAGCCGGACCATTGCCATAAATTTTGGGCCAAAGCCCATTTTTTTCATTACCTCCCATAGAAAAATCCACTCCACCCTGTCGAAGGCTTTAGTAGCATCCAACGACAGGATGGAGCGGGCGCCACGCCCCGGGGATTGAATATTCATAAATAGCCTGTGCAAATTGTGATGGGTGCCCCTATTTGGCATAAAGCCGTTTTGATCCGGATGAATAATCGTAGGGATAACCCGCGAGAGCCTCCTAGCAAGGAATTTTGATAGTAACTTAACGTCTGTATTTAATAAGGAGATTGGTCTATAGGAGCTCAATTCTGCCGGATCTTTATCCTTTTTTAGAATTAGAACAATAAGGGCCTCCATCATAGAGTGTGGTAATCTCCCTCCCTGTGCTGCTTGGGAGAAAACCTCCAGCAGCTGGGGGAGGATCACCTCACTATGCTTGCGATAGACCTCATATGGAAGGCCATCTGTTCCTGGCGATGAGTTCCCCGAGACGGACCCAAGGGCCTCCTGCAACTCAGCAAGAGAGAGCTCCTCCTCCAGATATTCTTTTTGAGTTTCATTTAACATAGAAAGTGGAATTTTCTCCAGGAACCGCATCACCAGTTCAGACGACAGTCCAGGGGAGGATCTATATATCTGAGCAAAATATTGTAGAAAAATATTCCCAATTCCCTCTGGATCTGTTATGGTTTCGCCCTCTACATTGCGAATTGAGATAATAGATTGTTTTTTCTTATCTTGTTGCGAAATTATTCTAGCTAGAAGCTTGCCCGGGCGTCCAGACTCGATGTAATAATTGAGCCCCTTGAAGAATACCCTATGATTTGCTTTCTCTGTTACGTATTTCTCCAAGGAGCAACTAGCCTTCTGCATCTCTTGCCTATTGTGCTCAATGGGGTGGCTAGCGTATCGCTCAGCTGTAAGTGCAGCGATCTTACCCAGTTCCTCCTCTTTCTTCCTAAATGTTCTCTTTACTGCGGCAATCTCACTTATAAAGACCCCCCTCAAATATGCTTTCAAGGCATCCCATAATGTATTGATATTAGCAGAGGGAAGGTTAACCTCCCAAAAGGAGGATATCAGTAGTTTAATCGTCTGCAGATTGTCCAGAATAGTGAGCCAGTATGGATTTAGCTTAAATCCTAGCCCCCTAGTATCCTCATTCTTCCCGCTGCGAACCTCAACCAGTACGGGTGAATGGTCCGAAACTGTTCTTACTCCGTATCGCATCTTACAGATATTACTCAGATTGCTCTCATTAGTAAATGCTAGATCGATCCTAGACATTGCTCTACCCCCCCTACTGACACAGAAGTATACTCTCTTTCCTCCACCAAGATGTTCCCATATATCCACCACTCCCACCTCAGAACAGAATTGAGGCAGCGGGGAGTTACAAGGATTCCTCCCCTTTTCCACATCAAGTGAAAATCTGTCTTTATTAGGATCAATGACCGCATTAAAATCCCCTATCAAGATTAAGCGGCATTCTGGTCTCTTTTCAGAAAACAGCATTAACTGAAGCAGTGGGTACATTGAAAATGGCGGAGGTATATAGAAAAAGGCTAGGATATAACTGTCACCATTAAGCTTGCCATGCAAGAAAATAAATCTGCCCTGGGCATCTATGTGAGATTTTATAAGGGTAAAATCTATGGAATTATGAATAAGAACCGAAATACCCCTGGAAGAGCCACTAAAGGTGGAATGATACGATTGGGACTGCCATCCCGTTGTCAGGCGGAACAAGGTTTCCTTAGTTAGGTGAGTTTCTACTATACAGATAATTGCTGGAAGATATCTTTTTAATGCATCCATAATCACTTGCCTTTTAACTCTTTCCCCAAGTCCTCTGACGTTCCAAGCTACAATTCTAGTGGACATCACTCACAAAGGAGAAAGAGAAAAAAAAAAAAAAAAACATTCCTGCAAGGTGGGTCCCCCCCCCCCTTCTCTTGATCCGCCCGAACTAGTCGTCGAACCTCTAACCTCCGGCCGTTCTCCCCCAGCCTGGCCCCCCCTCCTATCCCTCCAATCATAGTGAAGCACAATTTCAGATGGCCATTTGATCCATCCAGTCTGATGCCTGTTGTGGTGTCTCAAAAAAAAGGGAAGACCCGTTATGAGTTACTCTTAATTTCGCTGGGTATTGTAAGGAGTATTTAATCTCCTTAGCCGCCAAGCGTTTCTTTATCTCTATAAAATTTCTTCTTCTTTCCTGAGTCTGCCGCGCAAAATCGGGAAAGAAGAGCAGTTTTGTACCCTGATATTCAATAGGTGTACATTCTCTTGCTCTCCTCAAGATACTATCTCTATCCGCGGACAGTAATAATTTAATTAAGACTGCACGCGGGGGTCTCCCTGGGATAGGTTTCCCTCCCGGAATTCGGTGGGCTCTTTCTATTTGAAACATAGAGGAAAAGTTATCGCTGCCAAAGCTGTTCATAAGCACATCTTTAAGTTGTTCCTCTAGATGACGGCCTTCGACTCCTTCTGGGAAACCGATTATACGAACGTTGTTGCGCCTTGATCTATTTTCTAAGTCCTCCATCTTGTTTTGAAGTGCTTGATTTTCTGAAGCAAGAAGCAAAGTTTTAGATTTTAATATGCCCATGTCAGTTTGCAGAGAGTCAACAGATTTTTCCATGCAATGGACTCGATCCCGAATCTTTACTAGATCTCCTCTTATTAATGAGATATCGCTCTGCACTGACCCCAATTGAGTGGACATTCCTTGCACTAAAGTGCCATTATTTTCCACAGCACTTAGAATTCTGTCCAAGACAGCTGGGTCGTATTCGGTTCGCATTTGTACAGAGAGGCTTTCCTCGCCTACCTCCTGATCCGCGTCCTCTAGACCATCCTGGGAAAGTTCGTCGTTTTGGGAAGTTTTAGCGGATTTTTTCGTCTTAACAGGGGGTTTGGTTTTAGCAGGATTTTTATCATTTGGAAAGGGCGATTTCAAAAACTTGTCAATTTTGTTCTCTGGGGTCTTTGCTCCAGGCTTAATTGCAGAAGAATCAACTGAGCGTCGTTTTGGGGCCATTCTCCCAAAATTTCCCCCCTTTTTTTTTTCTCTCCTTTTTTCCCTTTCCTATTGCCCTTCTTTTTTTTTTTTTTTTTTTTTTTTTCTTTTCCTCCTTCCTTCCTCCCCTTCTTTCCTTTTCCTCCTCCCTTTTTCTTTTCGTACTAGTTTTTTTTTTTTTTCCCGTTCTCTTCCTTTGATTTACCGCAGCTTTTTCCCCGGTTTCCCCCCCCCCCCGCCTCCCCTATGTCCTCACCTCTATCTTTTCTTTTACTTTGTACTCTCCTTACTCTCCTTTATATTTCCTTTATATTTCTTTCGATTCTTTTCGCGCCGGCTGCCCCTTTTTTTTTTGCGTAACGCAAAGTTTCGGCAATGAACTACACCCTCTTTGCTGCCGTGTGCACTACTAACCCCTCTCTACACCAATAGCATAGGAATCAGCAGTACTGCAAGTGTAGACTGGATAAAATAGAATACTTCTATTTCTCACGTGACCAGAGTGTGATGTCCAGAGCCTTAGTCCCAGTGCACGCCATGGCTAACGGAGGAGAGGGACGACAGCAATATGAGGTGTAATGGCAGCAAGGTATCCGGCAGAGTAGCAGTTCAGTATCCGCAGAGAGCAGCAGGGTGAAACCAGGCGAGCAAGGCAGTCCGACCACAGGGAGAGGAAGACGGCAGGCAGGGCAGCACCAGCAGAGCCCATCAATCAGAACCAGTCAGGGCCCAAGCAGAGCAGCCACAGCGAGGACAGCAGACAAGAAGCGCCGGGCGGCAGACAGCAGGCAGAGGAGCGGGGCAGCGAGGAAGCAAGGAAGCACGGCCGAGGGACAGAACACCCAGAGCAGGACGAAAGAAGCAGCAGCAGCCCACAGCAGCAGCAGGAGAAGCGATCGGCGGCCAGACCAGGTAAGATTCAGCGTCTCAGAGCACGGGTCTGTGCATCAGCTGTTTGGCTTCAGCTGGCCAGCATTAGTACAAGCTGACTAGAACACTCTAGTAATAATCTTTGTGCTCCATATGTCCTAGGTCAGTGATGGCTAACCTTGGCATTCCAGCTGTGGTAAAACTACAACTCCCAAGATGCCCCCCTTGCTTAGCTGCTCTTAGAACTCTGTAGAAATAAATGGAGCATGCTGGGAGTCATAGTTTTACCACAGCTGGAGTGCCAAGGTTAGCCATCACTGTCCTAGGTGATGTTACACTGGGAGAGTCACTTATAGAGAAGGATTTGGGTGTCCTTGTAGATGATAGATTAAAAAACAGCATACAATGTCAATCAGCTGCTTCTAAGCCTACCAGGATATTGTCATGCAGAAAACGAGGCATGGACTTGTGGGGCAGGGATATAATATTACCACTTTACAAAGCGCTGGTGCGGCCTCATCTGGAATATGCAGTTCAGTTCTGGGCACCAGTCCATGAAAAGGACGCTCTGCAGCTGGAAAAAGTACAGAGGAGAGCGACTAAACTGATAAGGAGCATGGAGGGTCTTAGTTATGAAGAAAGATTAAAATAATTATCGTAAATTAATTTAGTCTTGAGAAGAGACGTCTAAGGGGGGACATGATTAACCTATACAAATATATAGATGGGCCGTACAAAAAGTACGGTGAAAAACTGTTCCATGTTAAATGCCCTCAAGAGACAAGGGGGCGCTGCCTCCGACTGGAGAAGAAAAAGTTCAGTCTCCAGAAGCGTCAAAGCTTTACTGTAAGAACTGTGAATCTGTGGCATAGACTTCCTCAGGTTGTGGTCACAGCAGGAACAGTGAAAAGTTTTAAAAAGGGTTTAGATGAATTCTTAAAAGTAAACAACATTAATGCTTATGAAAATGTGTAGAAATCTGAGTCTCACTTCCTTCTGGGATTCGCGTCCCCACCTATCCCTTGGTTGAACTTGCTGGACTTATGTCTTTTTTCAACCGTATTAACTATGTAACTATGTAACCTAGGTAATTAGTAAAAACACAATCAGGCTCTCCTCAGCCAGCAGGTCATACAGCTTCCAGCACTGGCCCTGAATGAGGCTTTCAGCCCTGTATTTTTCCCCACAGTAATGAGCCCAACATCTACACCGGAGTTTGACACAGGCCAGGGGAAAGTGTTGTACTGGAATCCAAGATTTACATGCCATTCGATAAAAATCCAAGCCCATTAAACACTTTAAAGAAATGTGCCTCAGCAAACTAAACTTAGCTGAAACCACCCAGTTTTTCTCTATTCTCTTACCTCACCCATCTGAGCATTCAGATATACACCCCTCCTCCCGTAATTTACCAGTCCCAATGCTACAGTGGTATAAACTTAAACTAGACATTCTAAAATTGTGCCATATTTATCATAGATCGGCCACTGTGATAAATCTAGTCTTAAAGGGGTTGTCCGCGCTTTTAATATTAGATGACTTATCCCCAGGATAGGTCATCGATATCAGGTCAGCAGGTGCCTCCCCACGATCAGCTGTAAGAAGGGAAGGCGCACGCAGTGCATATTCGCTCGCTGCTGCTTTGCCTTAGACAGCAGCGGTGAACAGGAAGAGAGACGGGAGACGGCACATGCACACTGCGCACGCCGTCTCCTCATACAGCTAATCGACTGGGGTGCCGAGTGTCGGACTCCTGCCGTTTCGATATTGATGACCTATCCTGAGGATAGACATGTAATATAGATGTCACGGACGGTGTACAGGAAACAAGGCAAAGCAACATGTATAAACGACTCGCTGGATCCAAAAACTAAGGAACCAAGGGAGACCCCTGCAGAAGACCTGGCACTTTCCCTGGCTGCTCAGCCTATGCAAAGATCCGAATGGTGGAGGTTTGCATATCCACGAACCTTGACTATAAAGCCCTGAGCACCCTACAATAGTGAGGGGACACGACCACCGGCTCCCTACACAAGATACGGAGGGAGTCAGGGTCACCTGGGATCCAGCAAACAGAAAATAACAGAAAAAGGTACAACACTTAGCTTTGAAGCAAACAGGAGGACAGAGTCAGCGTGCACACACACTCCAGGAAGTAGTATAAGCCGCCCAGAAAAGCCTTCTGGGGAAGAATTTAAAGGGAAGCAATTAGTCCAACACATGACAGCTGAGAGAGGCTAACGAGAGGAGGAGCTGAATACCACAACACAGAAACTCAAGGAGGAGGTTCTGAAAGGCCTCTGTCAGAGCCTCTCAGCTGTCTGGTTGTGACACTCTGTCAGAGCTTCTCAGCTGTCTGGTTGTGACAGTACCCCTCCCTCTACGAGTGGACTCCGGACACTCAGAACCCACCTTCTCAGGATGGGACCTATGGAAAGCCCTGATGAGACGAGAGGCCTTAATGTCCGTCACTGGGACCCACATCCTCTCCTCAGGACCATACCCCTCCCACTGAACAAGGTACTGAAGAGAACCGCGGACAAGACAAGAATCCACAATCCTAGAGACCTGAAATTCAAGATTCCCATCAACCATAATCGGAGGAGGAGGCAAAGGCGAGGGTACAATGGGTTGAACATAAGGTTTCAATAAGGACTTATGAAAAACATTATGGATCTTCCAAGTCTGAGGAAGATCAAGACGGTATGCAACAGGATTGATGACAGACAGGATTTTGTAAGGCCCAATAAACCTAGGACCCAACTTCCAGGAGGGAACCTTCAATTTGATATTCTTGGTAGACAACCACACCAGATCACCAACATTCAGGTCCGGACCAAGCACACGTCTCTTATCAGCCACACGCTTATATCTCTCACTCATGCTCTTTAGATTATCTTGAATCTTTTGCCAAATAGATGACAAAGACGAGGAGAATCTGTCCTCATCAGGTAAACCAGAAGACCCCTCTCCCGAGAAAGTCCCAAACTGTGGATGAAACCCATATGCACCAAAAAATGGTGACTTATCAGAGGACTCCTGACGACGGTTATTTAAAGCAAACTCAGCAAGGGACAAAAAAGAACACCAATCCTCTTGATTCTCCGCCACAAAACAACGCAGATATGTCTCCAGATTCTGATTGACGCGCTCTGTCTGGCCATTCGACTGCGGGTGGAAAGCAGAAGAGAATGACAACCGAACCCCCAAGCGAGAACAGAAAGCCTTCCAGAATCTGGAAACAAACTGCGTGCCCCTATCAGAGACTATGTCTGAAGGAATACCGTGCAATTTGACAATGTGATCAACAAATGCCTGCGCCAGCGTCTTAGCATTGGGCAAACCAGGAAAAGGGATGAAATGCACCATTTTGCTAAAACGGTCCACCACCACCAGAATCACAGTCTTCCCCGAGGAACGAGGCAGGTCCGTTATGAAGTCCATGGACAGATGTGTCCAAGGACGGGAAGGAATGGGTAAGGGAAGGAGAGGACCTGATGGCCGTGAATGAGGGACTTTGGCACGAGCGCAAGTCTCGCAGGCTGCCACAAAACCCTCAACCGACTTACGAAGCGCAGGCCACCAGAATCTCCGAGCGATGAGATCCAGTGTGGCTCTTACCCCCGGGTGCCCAGCAAGGACCGTATCGTGGTGTTCTTTAAAAATCTTGTGTCTTAAAGCGAGAGGCACAAACAACCTCCCAGGAGGACAAAGATCAGGAGCCTCTGACTGGGCTGCCTGCACCTCTGCCTCCAATTCAGGAAAAAGAGCAGAGACCACCACACCTTCAGCCAAAATGGGACCTGGGTCTTCAAAATTCCCGCCTCCCGGAAAACAACGTGACAGGGCATCTGCCTTCACATTCTTAACTCCAGGGCGGAACGTGACAACAAAATTAAACCTAGAAAAGAACAACGACCATCTGGCCTGTCTCGGGTTCAGACGCTTGGCTGACTCCAAGTAGGCCAGATTTTTATGGTCAGTAAATACGGTAATAGGGTGTCTGGCTCCCTCTAGCCAATGGCGCCATTCCTCAAAAGCCAACTTGATGGCCAACAATTCCCTATCTCCCACATCGTAATTTCTCTCTGCGGAGGAGAGTTTTCTTGAGAAAAAGGCACACGGTCGCCAATTGGCAGGAGAGGAACCCTGAGACAAGACCGCCCCCACACCCACCTCAGAAGCATCAACCTCAACTATGAAGGGTAAAGAAACATCAGGTTGCACCAAGATGGGAGCGGAAGCAAAACTCTCCTTGATATCAGAAAAAGCCTTACGCGCCTCTACTGACCAAGAAGAAAAATCTACCCCCTTTCTGGTCATATCAGTGAGTGGTTTAACAATAGAAGAATAATTCAAAATGAACTTCCTGTAATAATTGGCAAAGCCCAAAAAACGCATCAGCGCCTTTTGATTCTCAGGAAGCTCCCACTCAAGCACAGCGCGGACCTTCTCGGGGTCCATGCGAAAACCAGAAGCGGAGAGAAGAAACCCCAGAAATTGAATTTCTGGAACCGCAAACACACATTTTTCCAGTTTCGCATATAATTTATTCTCCCGCAGGATGAGCAAGACCTGACGTAAATGTTCCTTATGAGTTTTGAAATCGGGAGAAAAAATCAAAATGTCATCCAAATACACCAATACAAATTTTCCCATCAAATGATAAAAAATGCTGTTCACGAAATGCTGAAAAACGGCTGGGGCATTCATCAAACCAAAAGGCATAACCAAATTTTCAAAATGGCCCTCAGGTGTATTGAAGGCCGTCTTCCATTCGTCCCCTTCTCTGACCCTGACCAGGTTGTATGCCCCTCTTAAATCTAATTTGGAAAAGACTTTAGCCCCAACAACCTGGTTAAATAGGTCCGGGATCAGAGGAAGCGGATAAGGGTCACGAATTGTGATATTGCTCAGCTCCCTGAAATCCAGACAAGGTCTTAAAGAACCATCTTTTTTCTTAACAAAGAAAAAAACAGCGGCAACAGGTGACTTCGAGGGTCGTATGTGTCCCTTTCTCAGACGCTCAGAGATATAAGCACGCATAGCGATCCTCTCAGGTTGGGAAAGATTGTATAAACGAGATTTAGGCAGCTTGGCGTCTGGGATGAGATTAATAGGGCAATCGTACTCCCTGTGCGGGGGCAAATCCTGAACTCCACTCTCAGAGAAGACATCCGAAAATTCAGAGAGAAAAGATGGTACAGTCTTAGTAGCAACCTCAGAAACAGATGTCATGAGGCAATTCTCTCTGCAAAAGTCACTCCAACCATTTATTTGCCTCGCTTGCCAATCAATGGTGGGGTTATGCTTAGTGAGCCAGGGCAGCCCCAACACCAGAGGGGTGGGTAAACCGCTAAGGACGAAACATGACACATCCTCAACATGAGCATCACTCACAATTAAACGGATATTGTGAACTATGCCCTTTAATGATTTTTGAGAAAGTGGAGCGGAATCGATAGCAAAAACAGGAATATCCTTTCCCAAAGTGCGCACCTGGAAACCATGAGTTATCGCAAATTGATTATCAATGAGATTAACCGCTGCTCCACTATCCACAAAAATCTCACAAAAAATGTTCTTGCTCTCTAGCGCCACCCTAGCCGGCAGGACAAAACGGGAACTACAAGCAAATGGAAAACCTTCAATTTCCGCCTCAACCCTGCCAATAGTAACAGACGGAACATTTTTAAAAGATTTTTTCCTGTTTGTTTCTTTATTACTCCCAGAAAACTGCCTGAATCTCCTAGAGGGACAAATATTTGCCAAATGATTTATACCTCCACAACAAAAACAAACCCTCCCATGCGAGCTGAATCTTCTATTGTCAGAAGCAATCAACCCCAGCTGCATGGGCTCCTGCTCAGAAGGGGCTGATGGCGACTGAGACCCCTGCGCACAGAACGGGACCGCTGCACTGTTCTGGGACTGAGTATGACAGGAAGGGGACATCTCTCCTCTCTCTCTAAGACGCCTGTCAATACGAACGGCCTGAGACATAGCAGAGTCCAAAGAACTAGGCCTCTCATGAAAGGCAAATGCATCTTTCAATCCCTCTGAAAGACCATGGCAAAATTGACTTCGGAGCGCAGCATCATTCCAACCAGTATCAACTGCCCATCTCCGAAATTCTGAGCAGTATATTTCTGCGGATTGTTTACCCTGGCATAATAGACGTAGTTTAGACTCAGCCAGAGCAATACGATCCGGATCATCATATATCTGACCCAGGGCTAAAAAGAATTTATCCACTGAACGGAGAGGCCGTGCCCCCTCCGGCAGCGAAAAGGCCCAGGACTGAGCGTTACCTCTGAGCAGCGATATAATGATCCCCACCCTCCGTTCCTCATCACCAGAGGAGTGGGGAAGAAGGCGAAAATTGAGTTTGCAAGCCTCTCTAAAACGCACAAAATTCTCACTACCCCCGGAGAACGTATCCGGGAGCGAGATCTTAGGCTCAGAACAAACTCCATGAACGCAAGCTGAACCGGTCACTTGAAGCTGAGAAAAAGTCTTACGGAGATCAGCTTACCTCCAATGAAAGACCCTGAAGGCGTTCAGCCAAAAGTGAAACCGGATCCATGCTTGAGACGGTTATGGCGGCTTATAATGTCACGGACGGTGTACAGGAAACAAGGCAAAGCAACATGTATAAACGACTCGCTGGATCCAAAAACTAAGGAACCAAGGGAGACCCCTGCAGAAGACCTGGCACTTTCCCTGGCTGCTCAGCCTATGCAAAGATCCGAATGGTGGAGGTTTGCATATCCACGAACCTTGACTATAAAGCCCTGAGCACCCTACAATAGTGAGGGGACACGACCACCGGCTCCCTACACAAGATACGGAGGGAGTCAGGGTCACCTGGGATCCAGCAAACAGAAAATAACAGAAAAAGGTACAACACTTAGCTTTGAAGCAAACAGGAGGACAGAGTCAGCGTGCACACACACTCTAGGAAGTAGTATAAGCCGCCCAGAAAAGCCTTCTGGGGAAGAATTTAAAGGGAAGCAATTAGTCCAACACATGACAGCTGAGAGAGGCTAACGAGAGGAGGAGCTGAATACCACAACACAGAAACTCAAGGAGGAGGTTCTGAAAGGCCTCTGTCAGAGCCTCTCAGCTGTCTGGTTGTGACACTCTGTCAGAGCTTCTCAGCTGTCTGGTTGTGACAATAGAGCAGCACAACAGTACCTTTGTATGGAACTTAAGGAAAGCATCACCCCATCCAAAGCCCCAGATCCATAGGGGTCAATATGACACTATCCAAAAAGAAAGCGATGGCAGCATCTCCAGTCCAACAAGGTTTATTCACACGTGGTGCATGAGACAGTACAACAGTCCAAAAACAGCAATGTTTCGGCTACATGGTAGCCATTTTCGAGCAGGAGTATATAAAGCACATTTGATCCCTCCTCCCAATCCAATATGCCAATACAATGCTTAATTACATCATAACAACACCTGTGTCAGGTAAACTCACCAATGAGCTCTATGTAGGTCAAAAATATCCTCACCAATGCCCATTCACTGAAAACTGACTAGGTTTTCAGTGATTGGGCATTGGTGAGGATATTTTTGACCTACATAGAGCTCATTGGTGGGTTTACCTGACACAGGTGTTGAAACAAATGCGGTCACCGGGAGCAGGCAGTTCCGAGAACAGCCGCCGGGGGCCTTCATCGGGCTGTTTTCGGAACTGCCTGCTCCCGCTGACCGCATTTATTTCAGACCGGCTTGCGGCGCAGGCACAGGTAAGGGCTTACCTGTGCCTCGCCGGACTTGTGAGTTAAGATGGCAGCCCGCATGTGTTCGCGGGCGAACAATGCAAACTGGCCATCACTGATCACTACTGTTAATGCTCATCCCCATAGAAACACTGATTTTCGTGTCTGCATCAACAATGCTTTCACTTGAATGAACATTTGGGTGATCAGAGGTACCTCTACACAGGGTAATTATAATTATCAGGAACAAGCATTCCTAGACAGGATTAGTAAATCTAAAAATCACTGTTCCCTTTTCCAAAAGTAACAAAATTCATGTTTTTAACAGAAATGCATTATGAATAGCCTTCTCTTACATATGCAGTCATGGCTACCATCAAATCTGGCAAAACTAGACTTTTTGGAGAAAAAAAAATTCATAGTTATTTTGCCTCCTATAAGCCTCAGAGGCCATGAGGAAAGGACTCGGCTATAAATCTAATGAAAGGGAAGGATGCTTGTAGCAAATCACTTTCAATTCCATGAATTATAATGCCATAGAAAAGTTACTGAAATCATTTTTTTTCTCAGAGGTCCATGGTTAAACTCGGTCTCTTTATAATTTTTAATGGTTAGGTAATATACATTAACTACATGCAGATAAAGTCTTCCTGGGCACACGACAATGCCAAGGTTTCCATATTCGCTAATGGTACCCAAAAGCACAAGAGAATGAATCATTATTTAAACAATTTGCTTTGCGTTTGTGCATGGATGCCTTCCCATAATGCCTTGCCACTTTGTTTGGCCTTCGATAAAAAATTATTTCTGACCCAAGTGTGATCTCTTAAATTACAACACTAATTCCTGCAATCGAAACTCCACTAAGCTAATGCAAGGAGAAAACTGGCCTAATTTTTCACCACCACGCTGAATATTCAAGAGGCAACAGTGGAGGGAAGAAGTTAACGTTAATTAATATTTGAAGCAGTGAAATAAAAGCAACAGTGGAGCTAATTTTGCAGGACAATTAATCATGAGTCCTACTAATTACACAGGGGATTTTGCAAATGAATTTTTTTTTCAGGTAGCAGAATAAAAATTATAATTCACTAACCATCAAAACCGTTGGCTTCCAACCAACGTCCCCGGCAAGTACAATTAGCGAAAACAGTAGAGCATTGGTAATTGCATGTGTTGAGACAAACATATAAAGCTTTTGCTTCCACATTATAAAAATAATAAAATTCTAAAAGTTTATTTGTGGTCTTATCCAAAGGGATATCAATAACGTTTTATTTTCTGCCAGTTTAAACCAGATAGTGACACATATCTTTTTTAATTCAGTTTTTATTTTATGATTTTTATGATATTTTATGATTTTTTTATTCTATTTCCTGAACATAATTATGGGACAGGCTATCCTGCCTGAGCTGTCCTTAACAGCATTTAGGGCTGATTTACATGGCCGGAAGTGTTTTGCGGTCCTCAAATTGTGGATCTGCAAAACACGGATACCAGATGTGTGCGTTCCGCATTTTACGGACCACACATGGCCGGCCCTATGATAAAAATGACTATTTTTGTCGGCAATTAGACAAGAATAGGACATGCTCCATCTTTTTTGCAGGGCCGTGAAATGGAACTACGGATGCGGACAGCTCACGGTGTGCTGTCCGCATCGTTTGCGACCCCATTGAAACTAATGGGTCTGCACCCGTTCCGCAAAATTGTGGAACAGATGTGGACCCATTCATATGGGTGTCTGAATGAGCCCTTAGAGATATGCTTTAGGCCTCACTACCGTTTTTCTTTCCGTTTTGCGGGCCGTTTTTTGCTTTCCGTATACGGTCCATATACGGAACCATTCATTTCAATGGGTCCGCAAAAAAAACTGAATGTCCTCCGTATGCATTCCGTTTCCGTGTTTCCATATCTCTGTTCCGTGCAAAGATAGAACATGTCCTATATTTGGCTGCAAATCACGTTCCGTGGCTCCATTAAAGTCAATGGGTCCGCAAAAAAAATGAAATGCATACAGAAATGCATCCGTATGTCTTCCGTATCTGTTCCATTTTTTGCGGAACCATCTATTGAAAATGTTATGCCCAGCCCAATTTGTTCTATGTAATTACTGTATACTGCATATGCCATATGGAAAAACGGAACCGAAAAACAGAACCGAAAAGGAAACAAAAAAACGGAACAACGGATCCGTGAAAAAAGAACCACAAAACCCTGAAATAGCCATACGGTAGTGTGAAAGAGGCCTTATAGCAGCCACCATCGGCCATAGACACAATGGGGACCTCGTTGACTTCTATGGAAGAGTTTTGTATGCATGCTCTGTGACCTGTGCAGAGGTAATTGTACAGAGAGGGAGTAGATAAGTTGTGACATCACCTAATGGTGGATCCTTTGTTTATATATAGATGATATCTGTCATTGTAAACCTGCCTGTGATGATAATGAGATGACTATTGAGAACTGATCAAGAAGTGGTGCCTATTGTTAGGCTTAGTGGCCATTGCGGAAACGGTAGGATTTTAGGATTAAAAAGGAAATATATAGATAGGGGCATAGAAAATAAAAAATGACATCACAAAAAATTCATCAAAAATATGTTTAACATAAACAGTTGACTTAAACAATAGGTCATGTTTTCATAACACGTTCCCTTTAAAATCAAAATGCTTTTGCCATCGCTTCAGCATAAATTCCTCCAGAAAACTCCATTGGCATTATGAAGGGATTGTAACTAATTATCGCTGATTTCTCATTTTCTCGATCTAGTTGGTACACAATCATATACATAGGCAACGGGAATAAAGAGGAACAAGATGATCAATGAAATATAGTGTTTTCTTTCAAAAAGGCAATTTGAGAGGGCGTAAACTCCACCAAATTACCATATTCATGAGCACAGCCTGTGAAATTACAATGCAGTAAAGTGTGTTCATGCAATTTGCATGTAGCTTTGTTAATTAAAAAACGCTGCTAATTAGAAACAATGGTGCAATTCAGGGACATCTATCTTGAACGCAAGTGACATATACCCTTAATAAACTTTCTGAAAGATGTGCCCAGGAAAACAGTCAGATTATTTACTATTATGTACTTGAGCGAAATAAAGATGAATTTAAACAAATGTTTGTTTAATAGATTGAGAGATCGTTAACGGTGGCGGCGACAATCCTGCCGTGCGTAGCCTGCACATTAACTGACGTTCTACATGAGGCGCTTACATGGATATTGTTTAAATGGCCATTTAATTTCTTACCATGTTGGGATCGTAACATTTCATAATGATCGTGTCAGTACAATAACTGTAGCAAACAATATTTTGTGGTTTTCTATAAAAAAAAGGTCAAAACCTATATTAATGCCATGTTATACAATTGTCTAACACAATTTGTGTTTCAGTTGAAAATTTTGAAGATCTCAGCTTGCTGTCAGTGAATGGGAACACTCGTGTTTATGTTACAATTCTCTTTTTGGCTTGTAACTTGACATATTCACCTTAAAGAGATTGTGCAGTCTGGCTAATAATTTTATAATCAAAGGGTTTTCCAAGATTTTTGAAAAGATGACCAATCTTCTGGATAGGTCATCAGTAGTTGATTGGTGGGGTCTGACACTCGGGACCCCCACCGATCAGCTGTTTGAGAAGGCATCAGTGCTCACAGTAGGGCCAGGATTCTTTCAGAAAAGTTTCAAATCTCATAGCATGAGCATTTTTGGAGGAAAAATTTGCAAAATGTTTGTGATTTTAAGCCTTCCTTTGACATTTTTGAAAAGTGGGTATGGTTAACTATGTCAGGTGTATGCCACATTTCTCAACAGCAATGTTTAAAAAAAAAAATCATAAAAAGGCACAATCTTATTCCAGAGAGTAGCATCTCTAGGTTAAAAGTGTTAAAAGTTGTGCCAACTTTATAAAAGAAAATTGTGTTGTGTGATAAAATTGTAGCAAATTACGGCAATGCAGAAAAAGTGACAAAAAATTACCCTTATGCTACATTTCCCCTTCTGTATTTCAACTCATCATCTTTTTCAAGACTACCACTTGAGGTCAGTGAATTAAAACATTATCGTTTATATTCAAAGGCTGAAAAACGGTATGTGATGCAGCTTCAGACTGTCTCTTCTGCCTCCTGCTTGTGATAGGTTTCTGTTGTCAGCTTTTACAAACAGGAATCAGGGGAGATTAGAATAAAGCTGCATCTCATGGAAATACAAAGGAGATTCTGCACTCAGCACTCACAGATAGTATAGACAGTGTGAGTCTTGAAAATGTTTTAACTCTGCAGCTAATCATTGTATGGAAATAATATCTTCACAAGTACGATGTGCCTGAAAGGAAGGTTAAGCCTAGAGTGTATGTGCGCCCATGATGCTGACACAGATGGTGGAAAGAGCTTTTAGGAAAGTACTGCAAGGGACTGTTTAAAGAGGTTCTGTCTAGGCTCTTGTGTGTTAAGGTTAGATTTAGATTAAAGGTTCATGCGTTTTTGAGGGACCGCCCATTCCCTATCCAGAAAATGAAACCTCTTCAATCTTGAAACATCCAATACTGGAGATATAATCAAATTATCAGGTTCCACTGTCACCAGGGCTCCTGTGGGATGTCAGAAAACACGCAAATAGTGAAGCACTATAAACCACCAGAAACTTTTCCTGCATGATTGTACTCACAAGCACAGCTTGGTATATAGGCACATCATGTAAACTCCACGGCTCTCCTCCTTTTCGTCCTCCTTCACCACCACTAAAAACATATAATCGCTCCAATAGTAAAGCACCGCTTACAAGGTCGGCGTATAAAAGGTTTATTATACTCACAAACATAAGACCTTCTATGTTTGAGTATAATAAACTTCTTATATGCCGACCTTGTAAGCGATGCTTTACTATTGGAGTGATTATATGTTTTGGTTAAAAAAATATATTTTCTAGAGGTGATTAATTCTTTAACTGTTGTATTTTTGTGTTTTTATGGACATGGCCATAATCGAAAAATTAGAATATCGTGCAAAAGTCAATTTATTTCAGTAATGCTAATTAAAGGGAATTGCATTATTGCAGCTTAAAAATAGAATTTTGTGAAAAGGTTTAATATTCTAGTCTCCAAGTGTCACACTCTAGTCAGCTAATAAATCAATACTACCCGAGCAAAGGGAACCTGAGATTGTGACTTTGGGGTTTCAAAGGCTGTAAGCCATAATCATCCAAATTATAACAAATAAAGGCTTGAAATATGTCACTTTGCATGTAATGAGTCTATCTCATATGTTAGTTTCACCTTTTAATTTGCATTACAGAAATAAATGAACTTTGCATAATATTCAAATTTTTCGAGTTTCACCTTTGTTGTAGAAATATTAATAGTAGAAATCCGCACTCATCAGACTTTGTGTAAGGACAGGCAAATCTCTCAGCCGCAAAGGTGTTTTCATGTTCAGTTCTGCTGAGCAACTGCCTTGCTCCCGCCCAGTCTGTACACTTTTATTGTTTACTCACAAAAGGTGTAACAATAGAGAAGGGGCTGGCCCATCACCCGACCACTTACTTCATGTAACAAGGATGCAGGAAGTGATGACATACAGGAAGTGATAACATACAGGAAGTGATGACATAGGAAGACAAGACACCATCATTTAGAATAACATAGCCAGCTAACAAACACATATATCCTATAACCACTGGAGTTAACTTTTACCCAGCCTTGCTCAGTGATCAATACTAGATAATGTTACTATGATCCTCATGCATGTTTATTTACAGTGCCACCAATATAATAACTGGATCAATGATTTTAATACTACGAAGAGGGCAACAACATGTAAACTAAACCAAAAACAAATTAGCAGCGCCACATTTCGATAAGAAAGTTATAAATACAACCTTTATTAAATGTAAAATATTACAATACAATACAAAGATAATTATTTAAGACAGCAGCCATAACAAAATGGAGGACACAAAACCAAGGAGGAGGCTGAGGGGTCAGCACATGAGGAACACTGCGAACAGCATGAACAGAGCAGGCATCCACACTTACCTGTCAGTAAGGTGCATAAGCTGCCGGAAAAAAACAAGGAATAAGGAAAAAGCACAAGTGACATGTGGAGAAACATAAAAGTAGCAAATACCCACCGTGTGCTGGCTCCTCAGCCGCCACCTCCCAACGCCGTTTCTTCCGGGGAAGTCCGGCAAGTTTTCAGTTTTTTTCGCCGGAGATAAAACCGTAGCATGCTACGGTTTTATCTTTTGCCTGATCAGTCAAAACGACTGAACTGAAGACATCCTGATGCAAACTGAACGGATTACTCTCCATTCAGAATGCATGGGAATATGCCTGATCAGTTATTTTCCGGTATAGAGCCCCTGTGACGGAACTCTATGCCGGAAAAGAAAAACGCTAGTGTGAAAGTACCCTAATTTAGCATGGCACCAAATGAAATACAGTTGGAATTAAAAAAGTAAATATCAAAAAGATATCATGTAGATGATGTAAAAAGGGTATTCCCTAGTCAGATAATAGGGGCATATTGCTAGGACCTACATCAAGAACGTATCCCTAAAATTTGTGCATGTGCAGCCGCCCTCCATTCCTTTCTATGGGACCGCCGAATAGGGCGGTGTGCTCCCATTCACCTCGATGGGATGATCATTTGGTGGTGTCTGTACCCTGGAAACCTGGGGTCCTCCAGCCACCACCTTCCCCGTTCCGTTCTCGGTGTAGTAATATGTCTCTGTTGTCCCAGATGGGAATACCCCTTTAAGTATATCTAAACCATCACTTTGCAAGCATATTATTAGCTTTGGCGATTTCATGTTCAGTACAAATATGCCAAGAACAGTTATGTCTTGCCGTGTAGGTTAAAACAAATGGACCAAATGGTAGTCTGAGATCATTGATCACATCAGTGTCATATTCTCACATGTATCTATAATATCAGAAAATAATTTTGACCGGACTTACCTTTTAAGATCCAGAGATCCCCTTGGATGCAAGCCTTGCTAATAGACATGGAGTTCCTCTGTCATGGTTGAGGATATTTTGTTATTAAATTACACTGGCAGTCAGATTCTGGTACAGTTTATATACATTTTTGAAATGTAACGTATTATCCAAACCATTATGCTGTACTTTAAAAACAGCCTTACCCGAATTACGGTAGCTTGTGAATATCAAACACATTCATCTGAAAATTGTCTATATGTTTTATAAACTCTTGCAGAAGGTATCACAATCTATTGTTATCGACATGACTAAACGATAGCAGAGCTCGTTTAATAACATATTTAGCATATTCAAAGGATTTACAAGTAGCTCAGCAAATCTCCCCCACTACATCAAACTGAAGACTTTGCCAATGCTTGGCAAATGTAGCCACATCACATGCATTGTCTTTGAGTTTTAGATAAACGATAACCCATAATGTGGAAAGAACTGGAGGAAATATGATAATGGAAACAGTTAGGTAATAACTAACAAAAAGTAGTGAATAATCAACCTGCAACAACAGAGCAGAGGACTTTCAAAGGAGTTCCACTGACTGACCTGCCTGAAGGGCAGTGGCCAACGTTCTTCATCCTCACCGCTAATACTGAGATACGTTCTAACTAGAGGCAATTATGCTTTGCTTGGAGATAAAATCATCACTCTATCCAGTATGAGATCAGCATTTCTTCTTTGGAAAATTAAAAGCTTTACTTAAACTTCAAATTAAGGCTGATAAATAATAAGCTTGTAGAAATCAGATTTACTTCCTTCATCAAAATGTACATTTCAGGAGCTAATAAGGAAGAATAAATAAAGAGTGGAATGAACTGCAAGAGGTTGACAAGTGATTTGCGAGCTAACTGTTTCCAATGCAATAGGGACTGTTAAATATGATATTTATTTCCATAAATGAGTTGGTTTACATTAGTCTGTATTTTGAAAACTACATTGTAGCAGAAGGGTAAAATCAGCAGTGTACAGTGTTAGGGCTCATGCAGACGAATGTAAGGGCTCAGCGGGTCCGCAATATATGGGCACTGGCTGTGTGCAATCTGTGCTGTGGCTGAAGGCCCATTGACTTGAATGGGTCCATGATCCACAAGATACGGCAAAAGATAAGACATGTCCTACCCTTTGTGGAACTGAGGAATGGATCAGAAGCCAGCGGAAGCACCACAAAGCCTTTCCGTCGACTTTTGGGTCCGTGCGTCCACACCGCAAAAGATAAGACATGTCCTATCTTTTGCTGTATCTTGCGTATCGCGGAATGGGTCCGCATCCGCAGCACAGGCACAGAGCCCTTACGTTTATCTGCATGAGCCCTTAAAGAGATGGTGTTTTATCGAACTGATATCAAATGAATGTGCTTGGTTTACTAATTTTTCTACTTTACAGTATATACAAGGTGGCCCCCAAACAGAATAGGGTTTCCAGTGAACACATATACAGCCTCCGCTCCAACTTTTGGACTCTCACTGGTAATTGTCATGGGCATGTACTTACCTCAACATGATCCAGTGTTGTCTTGCCCTGATAGCAGCCACTGCTGGGTCGTACAGTGGGATGGACAAGGAAGTTGGGTGGTGCATGCTCAAAGCACACGGCTACCTCAGGGTTAAATTGCTGCTTCTGAAATGCCAACACACTGTCCTCTGCGCCAGTAATTAGATTATTTCCCAAGTAGACTTGTTTGTTCCTCTTTCATTCTTCTTCTGCTTCTTCTCCATTGAGCTGTGTACTTGGCTTGTGAAGCCTGAAGATGTGTTTAGTTCATGGAAAATTGCCGAGGCTGGATACATAATAGCAAACTCTTATTTGTGAAAAGGACTAGGTAAAGAGGAGGTTCAGTATCTGAACAAGGGAAGATCTCGAAAACTATTTACCTTTAAGGACATAAGACTAAGGCTACTTTCACACATTACCGTTAATATTTTCCGGTATTGAGATCCGTCATAGGGTCTAAATACGGGAAAAAAATGCTTCCGTTTTGTCCCCATAACTGAACAGAACGGAATGCTCCAAAATGCATTCCGTTCCGTTTGGTTGCGTTCCCAAACCGGAGATCAAACCGCAGCAAGCTGTGGTTTTCTTTCTGTCATGGGATACGGAGCAAAACGGATCCGTCATGACCCACAATGCAAGTTAATGGGGACAGATCCGTTTTCTCTGACACAATCTGCCATAATAGAAAACGGATCTGTCCCCCATTGACTTTCAATGGAGTTCATGACGGATCCGTCTTGGCTATGTTAAAGATAATACAACCGGATCCGTTCATAACGGATGCAGATGGTTGTATTATCAGTAGAGATGAGCAAATTGAAGCTGACAAAGTGGAATTCGTTATGACAAAGTGGAATTCGTTATGAATTTCAGGAAAAATTAGATTTGCACACCGAATGCGAATTTCCTTGCGCTTTGTAGTAACAAATCACATTTTTCCTAAATTGGCTGCTGCACGTGTGAGGACAGGGAAAAAGGAAGTCTGGGAAGGCGGGATCACCTATACTGCCAAGCATGCAGCCAATCAGCAGCCAGCCCTGTGATGTCACAGCCGTATAAATACGGCAGCCATCTTAGATTCTGCCATTCGCCAGCATACTTAGTGCAGGGAGAGACGTCTGCAGGTGTTAGGGGCAGTGATAGAAAAATCGTCAATGTGCTAAAAAAAATATTTACAAGTAAAGGGACAGATTATTCAAGGTGTAGGTAAAGGATAGGGAGGAATCGTTCTACTGCATTTCTGTTGAACAGGGTTCAGTCGGGGAGGTGACTGCCTAGGTAATAGGAACAATCCTATTACACCTCACTGCACTGACTGGGGACCCAAATTGCCATTATACAGCTCTGTAATTGCATTAACAGAGTTTATTACAAGGAAATATTTCTATGTTTTATTTGCCCTTGTGCAGTGCAGTTATATGTTCTAAAGCCCCTTTTTTTTCATGTATTAGTGGCAAAAATAAAATATATTTGCTGCTCAGCAGTGCACTTATCTGTTTTCAAGCCCTTTTTTTGTGTAAAAGTGGAAAAAGAAAAAAAATATTTGCTGCTCAGCAGTGCAGTTATATCTGTTTTAAAGACCTTTTTTGCGTGTATTAGTGGAAAAAGGAAAAATATCTTTGCGCTTAGCGGTGCAGTGAGATACTTTACAGCCCAATTTGCCGTGTATTACTGGCGAAATACAAATATTTTCGCCTTTCATTGTTGCACTTATCTGTTGAAAAGTGTTTTGTGTAAATATAGAAAAAAATGAGGGCCTAATTGCCATTCAGCGGTGCAGTAAGATATTTTGCGGCCCAGTTTGCCGTGTATTACTTACGAAATACTTATATATTTGCTGTTCTTGGTTGTACTTATCAGTTGAAAAGCCTTTTGTGTAAAATTTGAAAAAAATGTGGGCCTAATTGATTTGAAATATTTTACAGCCCAGTTTGCCGTGTATTACTGGCGAAATACAACTATATTCGCCTTTCATCGTTGCACTTATCTGTTGAAAAGCCTTTTGTGTATTACTGGCGAAATATACCGTATTTTTCGCCCTATAAGACGCACCGGCCCATAAGACGCACCTAGGTTTTTGGGGAGGAAAATAAGAAAAAAATATATAACAGTGCCATCCACAGACCCCCCCAGCCCATAACAGTGCCATCCACAACGGCCCCGAGCCCATAACTGTGCCATCCACAGATCCCCCCCCCTCCGCCGCTAAAATATACAAATATAATGTCTTATTCAAATTATACAATTAAAAGTTATTACCCATGCCCCCAAATCCTAATAGTACCGTACATCCTAACCGCTTCAGTACAATGCAGGCAGGCAGGCCGCGCGGCGCGTCACTCACTGACGTCACTTGCCTGCGCCACCTGCTTCATTCATAAAGTAGGCGGCGCAGGCACGTAACATCAGGGAGTTACGCTGCCGCCCGCCCGGCCTGAATTGTACTGAAGCGGTTAGGATGTAAGGTACTATTAGGAGTGAGGGGGCATGTTTAATAACTATGAATTGAATAAGACATTTTATATTAGTATACCGGAGCGGCGGGGCTATAGTACACTGACTGCACCGCCCCGCCGCTATTGCCGGCCCCCACCCCCAGTTCCTCCTCCCATTCCCTCCCCCCGCTCTCGCATACATCGCTGCCAGCAATGTAAAACTGCCAGCATTCGCCCCATAAGACGCAGGGGCATTTTTCCCCATTGGGGGGAGAAAAAGTGCATCTTATTGGGCGAAAAATATGGTATATTTGCCGTTCATGGTTGAATTTATCTGTTGAAAAGCCTTTTGTGTAAAAATTTTTAAAAAAATTGGGCCTAATTGCAGTGAGACATTGGGCCTAAGTGCAGTGAGACATTTTACAGCCCAGTTTGCTGTGTATTACTGACAAAATACTAATATATTTGCCGTTCATGGTTGTACTTATTTGTTCAAAAGCCTTTTGTGTAAAAAAAGAAAAAAACTGGGGCCTCTTTGCTGTTCAGCAGTGCAGTAAGATATTTTACTGCCCAGTTTGCCATATATTTCTGGCAGAATACAACTATATTCGCATTTCATCGTTGCACTTATCTGATGAAAAGTCTTTTGGGTAAAAATAGGAAAAAACTTGGGCCTAGTTGTTGTTCAGCGGTGCAGTGAGATATTTTACAGCCCAGTTTTCAGTGTATTATTGGCGATATACAAATATATTTGCCGTTCATAGTTGTACTTATCTGTTGATAAGCCTTTTGTGTAAAAAATAAAATAAAATAAAAATTGTACCTAATTGCCGTTCAGCGGTGCAGGGAGATATTTTACAGCCCATTTTGAGGTGTATTACTGGCGAAATACAACTATATTCGCCTTTCATCATTGCACGTATCTGTTGAAAAGCCTTTTGTGTAAAAATAGAAAAAAACTTGGGCCTAAATGCCGATTAGCGGTGCAGTGAGATATTTTACAGCCCAGTTTGCCGTGTATTACTGGCAAAATACAAATATATTCGCCTTTCATTGTTGCAGTTATTTGTTGAAAAGCTTTTTGTGTTAAAATAGAAAAAAATTAGGGCCTATTTGCCATTTAGCGATGCAGTGATATATTCTAAAGCCCTGTTTGCTGTGTATTAGTGGCAAAATAAAAAATATTTGATCTAACATTTGGTTATTTGATCTAACAGTATGTCAGGCAGAGAAGTGCCAGGCCCTGCACATGGGAGTGGCAGAGGCCTAAATGTTTCTGGCGCAGGCAGAGGTCACAACAGGGTAAGCAGCAGGGGTCACTTCGAGAAGCCTGAGCTCCCAGTGTCAGCTAGCGGTTCTTGAATGGTTGACTCGATTTTAGACTTCGTCGCAGCTTACATCAGACACCCCCAGCCAAGAGTCAGTGGGTTCGTCAGACACAACCCTTAGTTGGCATGGCTTGGGAGAAGGCCCTGTGCCTTCACCTGTCCTCAACCTGCCTCTGTCCTTTTCTGTTCCCTCACTGTGAGAAGTATTATATGCTGTAGGCTCTGCTCCACTTTTCAGCAAGGAAGAGGTACTAGAGGACAGTCAGCAGCTACTGCCCAGCCAAGATGTGGAGGAGACATCCACCACTTCCTCTGCTAGGCGGGCAAGTAGTGATGAGGAGAGTGGCATGGGAGATGGTTGAGGAGGACATCAGTGACGTGCAGACACTACTCGATGATGATGATGTAGCTGATCGCACTTGAGAGCCGGGTGACGAAGGGGCTCCTACATTATTGGGAAAAGAGTGTGTCAGCTTGCCCGTGAGCCAGTGTGAAAGTAGAGTAGAGAAAGACCAAGAGATTAAGGTTGCAAATTTAAATATTCATCTTATTTTCTTATTCTCTTTTTTAATCACTGTGCAAACCATTTGTAAACTAGTAATGACAAAATAGGAATCAAAGTTGAAGAAGTAAATGAATCGGATTATAAAAACAACTTTTTATCAAGTGATTGGAGAGAACTCCCCAAACTCTTCCTAAGTAACCACTGAACACTGGATTTTGGATCCTAATATGTTGTCATTTAGCATACATTTCCTACTACTGGGATTGGTCATACGACTCTCTAATGCAGATATGGTTAATCGCCATGAAGGTTACCTTTCTGGAAGGAGAGAAATTATAGGCAGGTTTCTCTAAAAAACAAACCTGCATTAATTGCGGTATATTAATTCCACACAAAACATATCACATATGCCAAAAATACATTAATTAGAAGGATATTGTTAACACAAACCTAAGGTTCAGAAAATGGGCACACCAGACAAAGAGACAAGATAAATAGACGATTCTGAGTCTAGGAGCGTAAAATTCTGCTCTCTCTGCCAATTTAATGTCTTGTGGATATGATGCACTAAGACAAGGACTTCCTATATCTTAATTAATATGCCAACCATCTTCGTCACCTTCTTTAAGTGTCTCTGCGATAAGCACCATAATGGGCACATTGCCAGGAATGCAAGTGCTTAATATGTGCCCACAAAGTGATTTTGTCATGGTTTGAAAGTTAATGCACTGCATGATATGAAGCAAGTTCATTTTAAATGGCTTTGCCAGCTCCTTTTTGCTCTGCAATTTCTGTTGGTTTCACTGTTAATTTAATAGAAGCATAAGTTGCAGTGACACTTTAAGGAAAATTATCAAAGCAAAGGTTACTACTAGACATTGATCGAGTACCAAGGTGCTCGTGTAGAACACTTCCCGATGCTCGGGTGTTCTACTGACCACAATAGAAGTCAATGGAAGAACCCCAGGCACCCCCTGTTCTGAAGAGGGGAAGGGGTCAGGAGTTTGGCTTAGGAGTCCCTGCTCTGACTCCATATATGGACTCAGTGCTTGGGGACACCCCAGTGTATTTAAATCTAATTTAGCGTGTATTTCAGAAAAGTTTCTGCTAGGATTCGAACTCACAACCTTCTGTATTAGAGACAAGGCACTTAACCACTCAGCTATAATTGCTGCATAGCCAATTACTTAAAAAATAAATAAATAGGACCTGTACTGTACTTCTACTGAGACCTATACAGGAGAAGTCTCATATAAAAAAATTTTTTAGTGACTGGCTATGCAGGTATATAGTGTAGTGGTTAAAGTTCTTGGCTATGATGCAGAAGTTGTGAGTTCAAATCCCATCACAACCTTTTCCGAAATTGAGGCTAAATTAGATTTCTATATTTAATATTTTTTTTAGTAACTGTAAAAAGGGTCGAGACATGCGCGCGGCGTCCACATACCCCACATCCCCTGACGAAGCCACTGAGCGTGGCGAAACATGTCGGGAGGGGTGGTATGGCGTCCTGTATTTTAAACAGTGCCTGAAATGTTAGGGACTAGTAATAAAAGAGTACGCTGCAGAGACAGCACCAGACATTGAGGAGTGGAATTGAGCATGCCACATGAGCGGTTTAGCGCGAATAGTGACTTCTATGGATGAAATAGAGCAGTCAGTAGCACAAAAGTGTAGAGTGTAGCCTAGAGACAAGTGAATTGAGCAGACTAGTGGCAGTTTCACAAGTACACACAAACCTAGCAACATTGTTCTACTGTTGTCCAGCCTGAATATAAAGGCCAAACGATAAAAGGATCCCAATAGGAGCGCCCCATCTGCCATCACATTGTATGAATGCACAAACAAAGTAACAGCAGATGCTTGTAAGTGCAGCTATACCCCATATAAATGAATGGGAGGCACTGCACTCCATAGTGGCTACATGTGACAAAGGCAAATACACTTACATACTCCAATTGTACCCTCCACCAGACACTGATAATTTTAATAGTTTTCTATAGTTGTTTGGTTCATCTATTTCAAAATAATAACTAATAAAGAAATATTTCTAAATAACTAATAAAGAAATATTTCCTACAGGGAATTTAGGGTCTGAATAGACCATAGATGCGTTATTTGTAAAAAATGTATGGCACTAAATAAGTGTGTAATTACAAAAATAAATAAATTATATATATATATATATATATATATATATATATAAATCATACTTCTGATATATATGAATGAATAATATGTGGGAAACTACTACTGATGTTTTAACCAAAATACATGTATATTTATATAATAGTAATATGTGTAAATATATTATGGCTAAAAACTATATATATATATATATATATATATATATATATATAAAATTATTAGTAATTACACATTTATTTTGTGCCATACATTTTTTACAATTACAAAATAAATATATAAATCTAATTTAACCTCTATTTCTGAAAACATTTGTGATGGGATTATTCAAACTCACAGCTTCTGCAGCATAGCCCAGAACCTTAACCACTACACTATATAGAGGCATAGCCAGTCACAATTCTTTTTTTTATATAAGACTTCTATTGTCTAGTAGGTCTCAGTAGAAGTACAGTACAGAAGAAGTCTCATATTTTTATTTATTTTTTGTAACTGGCTATGCAGCTATTATAGCTGAGTGCCTTGCTTCTAATACAGAAGGTTGTGAGTTTGAATCCTGGCAGAAACTTTTCTGAAATACAGGCTAAATTAGATTTAAATACACTGGGGTGTCCCCAAGCACTGACTCCATGTATGGACATAGCTATATATGGAGTCAGAGCAGGGACTCCTAAGCCATGGACTCACAGCAATCTTCTGCATAGAATAAGAGGCTAAATTAGATTTAAATACACTGACTCGAGCATCGTACTCGAGCACACGGGGTATTCGGCCGAACTCTGTGATGTGCCGAGCAAAGGGCGTAAAGGGCCTCTTTACTCAGGCTGACTGACCAGGCAATTATCGGGAATGATCCATTCATTCTTGATTATTGCCTGATCATGAGTGGAGGTGAGAGTTGCATTTACATGCAGCAGTCATCTCCTCTGTATGGGGATGAGCAATTGCTACTGCGTTCCCTTTTTACCCATAAAGATTTAGTGTTTCTGGGTACCAGACCTGCTGTCCTGAAATTAAGTTTTTGTGTGCCACATCAACAATGTTTTCACCTAATGAATAAGTTAATTTGCTCGATCATTGCATGACCGGTGAAATCATTACACAGGGTAATTGTTGAGAACTATCCTTAGCACGAACATTCATTTTGGCCAGTTGGCCCAATAAACATCCCATGTAAAGGGGCCTTTACAATATATGAGGTATTTTACATCATTCATATCAATTACTTAGTGTGATCTGTCTCGCCATCACAACCCCTTTTTAGTTGCAGCTTCAGAAAGACCTGACCACAGGGTAAATCGTAATGACCCACCATATAATACATGGATGACCCACACCTGCTAAAGTGAGAGCTTCACTGGCTTATAGAAAGAGGTCCAAAGTGGGACTGTGAAAAGGAGTTGTCTTAAGTTATAGTATATATATTGGGGTGCAGGTACTGGAAAAGCTGTATGGGATTTTACATTATTGTGATGGGGATAAAGAGCAGCTATAAATATAAGACATTGAGATGTCCTCTTCTGCCAAGTTGTAATACAAAAGCCCAGAAAAGTAAAGTAATGGAGTAAACTCAAAAGGGAAAAAATAGGGTTCACTAAGGAAATACTAGAAGAAAATATAATTAAGTCAAGTCAAAAGCTTATAGTTATAGACATCTGCTCAGCTACATAAGTTATGTAAATGCATGTACAACTCTACTGTGAGATATTGGTGGCATGTCCATTTCCTGCTTACCTTTTTTTCACCCAAAAAAGTGTAAAACCTTTGTATACATCAAGTTTTCAGAGAATAGCAGTATCCATTGGTTCACGATGTAGACAGCATGTTTAAAAGTCGAACTAGCCAAATGAAGGGGCTTATTGAAAACCGAAATGCTTTGTCTATATAAACTTCCCCTTACAAAACTAATATCAATAAAAATATATTTCAAGCAAAGTTGCATCTTGGCACCTTGAAACTTCCTATGTAATTAAAGTGGCTTTCCAGGAACACGCATTGATGGGTCATTAATGCGTGATCGGTAGAGCTCCAACCCCTGCCAATCAACTGTATGAATGCGGTTGAGATTCAGGACTGTACATATGCTTTGGCAAAAACTGAAGGGCTTAAATGCTCTAAAGCGCAATGCAGTCCCCCTTTTTTTTTGCTGATCATAATGGACACCCCAATTGCACATTGATGCCTGAGCATTAATATGTTTTCCAGGAAAACCAGTTTAAGCATCACCAGGTGACTTCATGAATGTCTTTGTTCAACCCTGAAGACAATGGTGTTAATCTTGCGCTAGTAAATTAGGGAACACAACTAGAGATGGGTGAATCGATTCTAAACAAATTGGATTCGACACAGATTTTGTAAAAATTGGAGCTGTATCTGAATCAGAGTTTTTGGTGATTCAATATTGGTGAATTTTTGGGAGAAAGGGGTGGGGGGGGGGGGGGGAGTCCTAGGAGACCATGTACACATTTTCAGGTAGAATCAATTAAGATTTGAATCGAATTGGTCGACCGATTTGGACAAATCAAACCTAAATCCAATTTTCAGTGATTTGATCATCTCTAAACTCTACGCTTTCAATACTTGTATAGCTATATACAAGAAGTTTACACTGTCAAACCTGCAATGAACTTTTGAGTTACATTACTCATATCACTACATTAGTAGGGTATTTGCCATTCAGAATCTT
This sequence comes from Bufo gargarizans, assembly GCF_014858855.1. Classification (NCBI taxonomy): domain Eukaryota; kingdom Metazoa; phylum Chordata; class Amphibia; order Anura; family Bufonidae; genus Bufo; species Bufo gargarizans. Next base: position 21,544,401 of record NC_058090.1, on the reverse strand, counting down.
TAACATGGCAGCTCTTTGTCTTTTGAAGCTTAAATTGTTTGGGGAATTGCTCTAATGTAGCTGCCACATCAAACACAATTGGTTACATAAATATGTAACTATCAGTTACAATACCTACCTATCTCCCAGGGCATGTCACGATGCATACATATCTAGAACCCTGCTCATCTTTCAGTAGACAGATTAACTGGTCATCTGAACCAGAACATCATGTTCACTTCAAAAGGAAATGATGAAGAGAACAAGTCATCTTTATCGTCCGGCTGTAAATATATTTTATTATGTCTAAATCAAGCTGCCAGTCTATCCTTCAACTCCATCAGATTGATGGACATTTTGCAGTAGATGACTGGTAAAATCATTACATCTAGTATTTATATTTTTTCCTGGAATTGTTATCTACAGCATCATTTTTTATGGCTCCTCAACATTCCCAAAGTATTTCTTGTCGTGAGTTGAAGGATAAACTTTGGAAAACACGAAGAAAAAAGGGTTAACCGTTGCCCATTAAGAATAAGACGAGATGCCTCATTTTAATTAAAACTCCTGCCATAAATAAACTTTAATAATTCATCATACCACTTGATCTCATTTACATAATCCATTTCCAAAAAAAGACTTTTTCCTTTTTTGCATTCAGTGCCTTGTCTTCTCTCCTGCTCATTACCGTGTGGAGGTGGACAAACATCAGAGAACAGAAATATTCAGCGTTTGGCTGAAGAATAACCCTTCTGTTCTTGGGATGCAATTTAAATAGAGTTGAATGACAGTGAGGACTACGTCAAGTCAATTGCTAGAGCTCAGAAGGAATGATTTGTAGGATCAGCCACTGTTCAACCCCGGTGACATCAATGTTTCTATGGCAACAGATATTTCTTCCCTCTTTAGAATTAAGTATTGATCAAAGTAGCAGAAACAGTATTTCAGACTTGCTACTTTACTGTGCTGCAATTTACGATAGGAACCCATAACATCGCTGTATATATTGCAGGCCCCAAGGAACCAATTTTGCAGACAGTAACAGTAGCATATTATAAGGGGTCAATAACGTAAGTCTGATTATTATCCTACTCAATGCTTCTGCCATATAGCGCTTGCGAAGATACCTAGCGGCAATTAAATCAAAATAAAAAAAAATCCCTTCTTTTTTTAATTCGTGAACTTTATTTGACACAGATAGTTTGATAATAAAAACCACTCGGTGTGTCTGTAAAGTCCGCCGTGTGAAATAAATAAGTATTGATTAAGGAGGGACATTCTCACAATGTACTCTACACACTGCTTCAATTAATGATTCCATTGGGCGAACTGATAAGATTTGTACAAAAGCCGAACTGAAGGATTGTATCACAGTGTTACTGACAGCAAGCAATAAACTACTGGGTACAATGGTTAACCACAAAGGCATGGCCATTAACCACTGCTTTGTTGTCAGTACAGAAATAGATATGATCGTCCTACTACATGCAAGGTCACTCCGTATGAACAAATGATTTATGTATGCAAAAAAAATTAGCAAAACGACTGCCAGTGATGGCTCGATGGACTTGCAAGTTTACATTTTCTATGAAAATCAAGCAAATGAAGGTTACTACCATAGGTAATAAGACCTCACACTAGAGAGTCCATGGATCAAGATAAGATAACTTCCAGAGGACAGCCGTGTAATCTAATACTGCACAGACGTGTCACTCAAGGCTTCCATCTGATTCCAGCCATTACATTTTTTTTATATTTAAGAGGTTTTCCGAGTTTGAGTGAATATTGATGATGTATCCTCAAAATAGGTCACCAATATCTGATCGGCGGGGGTCTGACTGCTGACACCCTCATAGATCAGCTTTATAAAGAGCCACAGCGCTCGTCAGTGAGCGCCACAACCTTCTCGCAGCTTACCAAGCAGAACAGCGTCCATTGGATAGCCGCTGTGCTTGGTAATGCAGCTCATTCTCATTCAAGTGTATGAGCCTAGGCCATGTAGCCGATGGACGTTATGTCAATGGCCTAGAAAGAGGCCTTGTCACTCACCAGAGTACCGCAGCCTCTTCAAACAGCTATGTGAACCCCTATAAATGGGTTATCCAAGATTGTCTCACCTCTAAAAGAAAATTTAAAAATAGTCTTACAGCTACAATTCAGCTCTAGTCCCACTACCACCCACTTCTGATCCTTGACTACCACATGGTGTAGGTATAGTGTTCTGTGCTGTCATTAGGTATGCCAGGCTTAAAAAGTCATTGCCATCTCAAACATCTAGTGTATGACAAATTTGCAGGATATGTCACAAATGTATTACAGGTGCTGGTATCACCATTATTGAGAAAATAGGGGTCCTGTGATCTTTGTTCACCAGTTCATGGCCACTGCAGATTCTGTAGAACTTATTATGCATAGCTCTCTCTATTGATGTGTATGAGAGTTACAGAAAGGGCCAAGCAAGCAGCACAGACACATCTATATTGAATTCCGTGTAGATCCCTGCTTTCCTGTCTTATAATAGGTGATGGTTCCACAAGTGAGACCCATACCTATTAGCAAGGGCGTACACAGATCTCATAGGATCCCATAGCAAAACTTAGTATAGGCCTCCCTGCCACACCCAGTTTCACTGCACATGAGCGTCAATTACTCCAAAGCAATGCAAAATGCAAAGCGCAATGCTGCCGATTTTTATTTTTTTAATTAAAAAGGTTTTCTGAGATTTTTATACTGATGACCTATCCTGATTCGCCCCATTCACTCCTGTTTAATACCATTCACTTGAATGGGGCTAAGCTGGGTCTAGGCCTTATGACACATGAGTGTGTTGTCATTGGCCAAGTAAAAGCTGTGAGAAGGCCGCGACGCTACTGCAAGCACTAGTGCCTTCTCAATCAGCTTATCGGTGAGGACCCCCACTGATCAGACACTGATGACCCCTTTAAGCAGACAAAATTTTCATTAGAAACTATAATAAATAAAAAAAGTCACCCTAGCCTCACCCACTTTATAAATATGGCACCTCATAAATATGCTGCTCATTCTGACAATCATTTTTCTCATTGTGTTCACACCAGATAACTGACCTAAAAACACTGATAAATCTCCTGCTCCCCATCTATTACAAAGCTGTCTGCCTGAAGCCACCACTAGGGGGAGCTCAGTACATAGAAATGAATGCAGTTACAACTGACTGAAATGAAAGCTGTAATAATCTGTTTGCACTGAGCTCCTTCTAGTGGTGGCTGCATGAAACTACAGTGTTTTTACATAGGTAAGAGAAGGAGTTCAGTGCCGGTGATCTTCCTCCTTTGAAGGTTACCTTTTGGATATGCGATTAGGTTGTGTTCTAACATTGAGGTGGCCACATGTTGACAAACACTGTCCACCCACATTGGCCAATGGTTAGACAATTTTTTAGACAATATGTCAGATTTACCTTCAAAATCGACTATAGACCACTGCGGGTGGATGGGGTTTAGTCAACATATAGCCACCGCATTACTAGGACTACATGGTTAAGATGGAAATAGCCTTATATTTTTATGCAGTATTTTTATATATGTTTTTGGAGGTTTTCTTACAGGTGACCTATCCTCAGTATCTGATCGGTGGGTGTCTGACACCTGTGACCCCCACCGATCAGCTGTTTGAGGAAGTGGAGGAGCTCCTATGAGCGCTGCGGCATTCTCTCTGCTTTACCCAGGCCGACTGCAAGTCATGCCTCTATGACACACTGAAAGACATTTGAAAGGGGGCATCTCATTGGGCTGAGAGAAGCAGAAGGTGGTTGTTCCAACTAACTGCACACCACATAGGCCCTTCTTACCTAGCTTTTAGGAGGTGTTGGGAGCAGTAGCATTTTTATATGGCACATATATGTCACCTGGGCACTCCAAATGCAGTGGGGATCAGGGTAGCATGCTCAGAGAGAGACAGGGTGAAAGGCTGTAGATCATGCTAGATGTTCTAAGTGATGCACAGCAATGTCCTGCCTTATGTTGTAAGACCATAAAATAAAACATATTTTAAAGCAATATTTCTAAAATGACATAAATAGTTGTGTTTAATGTCAAGATATTCTAAACCCTCTCATTCTGTAATCATTGCAGAGGTCTGTGTGTCCACAGAAAACAACCTTGCAGTGGTCACATTATTTACCCACTTGAAAATAACAATAATAGATTACTAATAGCTGTTTATTACAAACCACCTAATATATCAGAGTCCACAGAAAATCTACTACTAAACGAGATAGACGAGGCATCAGATCATAATAAGGTCTTTATTATGGGGGACTTCAACTACCCAGATATAGACTGTGAAACTGAAACCTGTACATCTCATAAAGGAAACTGGTTCCTGGCAATGACCAAAGACAATTACCTTTCCCAACTGGTTCAGGACCCAACTAGAGGGACGGCCATACTGGATTTAGTATTAACCAATAGACCTGACAGAACAACAGATGTGCAGGTTGGGGGACACCTGGGAAATAGTGACCATAAAGTAATAAGCTTCCAATTATCATTCAAAAGAGTGTTTCTTCAGGGAGGAACAAAAATACCAAACTTCAAAATAGCGAAATTTAGCCAACTAAGGCTACTTTCACACTGGCATTTTGGCTTTCCGTTTGTGAGATCCGTTCAGGGCTCTCCCAAGCGGTCCAAAACGGATCAGTTTTGCCCTAATGCATTCTGAAGGAAAAGGATCCGCTCACAATGCATCACTTTGCCTCAGTTTGCCTCCATTCCGTCTCCATTCCGCTTTGGAGGCGGACATCAAAACGCTGCTTGCAGCATTTTGGTGTCCGTCTGACGAAACTGAGCCAAACGGATCAGTTCTGACACACAATGTAAGTCAATGGGAATAGATCCGTTTTCTATGACACAATCTGGCACAATGGAAAACGGATCCGTCCTCTATTGACTTTCAATGGTGTTCAAGACAGATCCATCTTGGCTATGTTAAAGATAATACAAACGGATCCATTCTGAATGGATACAGACGGTTGAATTATCTGAATGGATCTGTCTGTGCAGATCCATGACAGATCCGCATCAAACGCGAAAGTGAAATTAGCCTAAGAGAGGCCAAAGGTCTAACTAAATCTAATCTAATCTAATCTAACTAAGTCCTCAAAAATAAAAATACACCCACAAAATGGGATATTTTCAAAAGCATCCTAAAATCTAATTGTGAGAGGTACATACCTTATGGGAATAAAAGGTTAAGGAACAAGAAAAAAAACTATCTGGATAAATAGAACTGTAAAGAAAGCAATAAATGAAAAGAAGAAAGCATTTAAATCACTAAAACAGGAGGGTAGCAAGAAAGCACTGAAAAACTAAGGAAAAAAATAGAATATGTAAAAAAAAATAAGAACAGTAGCCAAACTAGAGACTGAGAGATTAATTGCCAATTATATAAATGGTAAAAAGTATAAATCTGAATGTGTCGGCCTCTTACAGAGTAATGAGGGGGGAGTTGCAGAGAGCGATGAGGAGAAAGCATAGCTAATAAATATTTTTTTCTCCACTGTATTCACTGAAGAAAATAAACTGTCAGATGAAATGCAGATAGTTAATTCCCCATTAAAAGTGCCCTGTCTAACCCAGGAAGAAGTACAGTGGCGTCCTAAAAAGATTAAAATAGACAAATCGCTAGGACCAGATGGCATACACCCCTGTATCCTAAGATAATTAAGTAATGTCATAGCCAGACCCTTATTTCTGATATTTAAGGACTCTATACTGACAGGGAGTGTTCCACAGGATTGGCAAATAGCAAATTTAGTGCCAATATTCAAAAAGGGTCCAAAAACAGAGCCCGGAAACTATAGGCCTGTAAGTTTAACATTTGTCGTGGGTAAACAGTTTGAAGGTTTTCTGTTAGATGCTATCTTGGAGTACAACTATGAAAATAAGCAAATAACACCATATCAGCATGACTTCATGAGGGATCGGTCATGTCAAACTAATTTAATCAGTTTCTATGAGAGGGTAAGTTCTAGACTTGACAGCAGCGAATCCATGGATGTCGTATATCTGGACTTCTCCAAAGCAATTTACACTGTACCGCATAAAAGGTTAGTATATAAAATTAGAATGCTTGGACTGGGAGAAAATGTCTGTATGTGGATAAGTAACTGGCTCAGTGATAGAAAACCGGTTGGTTATTAACTGTACACACTCAGAATGGGTCACTGTCACTAGTGGACTACCTCAGGGGTCAGTATTGGGCCCTATTCTCTTCAATATACTTGCACAGTAAAATATACATTTTTGTAGATGACACTAAACTGTGTAAAGTAATTGACATGGAATAGGACAGTATACTGCTACAGATGGATCTGGGTAGGTTGAAGGCTTGGGCAGATAAGTGGTAGATGAGGTTCAACACTGACAAATTGAAGGTTATGCACATGGGAAGGAATAATGCAAGTCACCCGTACATACTAAATGGTAAAACACTGGGTAACACTGACATGGAAAAGGACCTAGGAATTTTAGTGAATAGCAAACTAAGCCGTAAAAACCATTGTAAGGCAGCTGCTGCCAAGGCCAATTAGATAATGGGTTGCATCAAAAGGGGCATAGATGCGCCTGATGAGAACATAGTTCTACCACTTTACAAATCACTAATCAGACCACACATGGAGTACTGTGTACAGTTCTGGGCTCCTGTGAACAAGGCAGACATAGCAGAGCTGGAGAGGGTACAGAGGAGGGTAACTAAAGTAATAACTGGAATGGGGGGACTACAGTACCCTGAAAGATTATCAACATTAAGGTTATTCACTTTAGAAAAAAGACGACTGAGGGGAGATCTAATTGCTATGTGTAAATATATCAGAGGTCAGTACAGAGATCTCTCCTATCATCTATTTATCCCCAGGACTGTGACAAGGAGACATCCTCTGCATCTGAAGGAAAGAAGGTTTGTACACAAACATAGAAGAGGATTATTTACGGTAAGAGCAGTGAGACTATGGAACTCTCTGCCTGAGGAGGTGGTGATGGTGATTTCACTAAAAGAGTTCCAGAGGGCCCTGGATGTATTTATGGAGTGTAATAATATTACATACTATAGCTACTAGAGATGGGTCATTGATCCAGGTAGTTATTCTAATTGTCTGATTGGAGTCGGCACAGAATTTTTTACCCTTAAGTGGGGAAAATTGGCTTCTACCTCACAGTTGTTTTTTTTTGCCTTCCTCTGGATCAACTTGCAGGATAACAGGCCGAACTGGATGGACAAATGACTTTTTTCGGCTTTATATACTATGTTACTATGACTGCTATTTTGGCTGTCCACTTCTGTGCAGGCTCTGAATGTGTAGTACCCCAGACCTGGGGTACTACTATAGTATCTTTATTGCTGCATTTTATATGTGATGTTATGCAATGTGATACTATGCCATGTTATCCAGCAGGGGAGGTAATGGTTGGCAATTGTTGGCAGGAACAGGGTTAACCTCCCCTCTTGGTAGGACTGGGCTCGTCCGACTTCCTGCCAGGTGTGAGTCAGTGCTAGGAGGAGAGGGGATGAGAGAGGTCCTGTTCTGATAGTAGAAGAGTAAGGAAGTAGCTCGTAGAGCACCAACTCCCATGAACAGTATCTCTTTCCCTGCGGGGGAAGCTCATGAACCAGATACCCTTCTCCTGCCCGACTGAAAGCTAAGGACAGCCTCAAGTAAAGCCTTGAGATTTCAGACCATAGAGTGATCAGTGAGATATAGCTCTAACATCACTGCTGCAAGGGAAAGGACAACAGCCAAGCCACAATCACCAATCAACCATTAGGCCAATATCACTTAAGTGCAGAACTGCAGCCACCCAACCAGCCACCATACCTCCTTAGCTGGTGCCAGAGAAGAATTGCACTTCAAGCATGCTGCTATATGTATTTCAAGCTCTACTGTCACAGGCGGGAGCAGTGTACACTGAACTACCCGTTCCCACTGTCCCTACCTAATTGCATGATCCGTCCTAGACAGCAGCTCACAACTGGTCGGCAGTCCCTTCCTGAATAAGTGCAGGGCTCTACACGGGAGGGAAGACCAGGAGGAAAAAATAAATAAACTAGTGACAGATTGACAGCCACAAAAGCAGGCGTATGATGGAAACAGACAAGCCGGGTCAAAAGCAGGAGAGACAAAACCGAACCAAAACATAGTCTGAACCCGGCCAAAGTCAATACCATGATAACTGACAGGGGAAACCAGGAATAGAAAGATCCAATACAATGCCATGCCAGGGTCCAAAACAAGAAAAAAACATCAGAGTCTAAATCATCAGGCAGAGGTCAAGGTAATGATCCAAATCACAGGTCAAGAATCCAGTAGGTAATAACACAGAATACGGCTATTGAGGCAATCCAGGAAGATAACAGTCATAGACAACCTGTGGCCAGCAGGCTGCCTGTTTAAATAGGCAACACTTCATTGTCATGTGACCCATCCAGTGTCACCTCTGATTGGCTGGTGCTTCCTAAACCAGGAAGCATGGTTACGTTGTCCTAACAGCTGTATGCCGGCGGCACTGCCTGCTGAGGTGCTTGCCGTTGGCAGAACATGACATCTACATTGCACTTAGCAAAAAAGACTTTGTTAAGTTTAAACCTGGCCTTATTCTTCAATAATGCAGGGTGGGCCATTTATATGGATACACCTTAATAAAATGGGAATGGTTGGTGATATTAACTTCCTGTTTGTGGCACATTAGTATATGTGAGGGGGGAAACTTTTCAAGATGGGTGGTGACCATGGTGGCCATTTTGAAGTCGGCCATTTTGAATCCAACTTTTGTTTTTTTCAATAGGAAGAGGGTCATGTGACACATCAAACTTATTGGGAATTTCACAAGAAAAACAATGGCTTGCTTGGTTTTAACGTAACTTTATTCTTTCATGAGTTATTTACAAGTTTCTGACCACTTATAAAATGTGTTCAATGTGCTGCCGATTGTGTTGGATTGTCAATGCAACCCTCTTCTCCCACTCTTCACACACTGATAGCAACACCGCAGGAGAAATGCTAGCACAGGCTTCCAGTATCCGTAGTTTCAGGTGCTGCACATCTCGTATCTTCACAGCATAGACAATTGCCTTCACATGACCCCAAAGATAAAAGTCTAAGGGGGTCAGATTGGGAGACCTTGGGGGCCATTCAACTGGCCCACGACATCACCAGACATCAACACAATTTCTATCCGCTCCGCACGTGTTAACCTTGGCGACATGTCAATGGCTGTAAACAAAGAGAAACTTGTAAATCACTCATGAAAGAATAAAGTTACGTTAAAACCAAGCACACCTTTGTTTTTCTTGTGAAATTCCCGACTTCAAAATGGCCACCATGGTCACCACCCATCTTGAAAAGTTTCCCCCCTCACATATACTAATGTACCACAAACAGGAAGTTAATATCACCAACCATTCCCATTTTATTAAGGTGTATCCATATAAATGTCCCACCCTGTATATTTTTTCACTGCATCGGACTCCAGGGAGCTACAGCATGAGGTTGGACACCGTGACACCACAACATCTTATCCGGGCCACTACCACTCCCACCCTCTGCCTTCTCTCCTAAGGTGCTCGCTGCAAATGCATTCAGCACATCCACATACAGGCTGCAAATCTCTTGTATCTGTACCTGCACAGTAGTGGAAACATCTTGGAGGCAGTTGGGGAAAGAGTCATATGGGTAAATAACGCTGTCATTTCGATCACTATGGATGCAGAGACTGCATCCATTGTTTACTCATCCTATCCATAAGCAGCAGGGGACCTTGAAATGAAGAGATGGGAAAATCAGTGAGAGGGTTTAGAGTTCCCCTCACAGAACACAATTTTTTATGGCATTAGAAAGTGGCCAACTCCCTTTAAGTGATGGCTTATCCTCAGAATAGACCAATTAGCCCGCAGCAGCTACCTTTCATTTTATAATGAAGACCGCACTACTGTATATAGACCTTCTTCATTTTTAATGGTCGTGCAGCACCTTTAATGCACCTTTAAGCAGGGGCTGTTGCTGGTATGGGGTTTGGCTGGTTAGGTGGGGGGCATAATATGGATATTATTGCTGTTCTGGCCTGCAATCTCCTGCAGGTTTTTTGACAGTAAACACAAAATATTAATAAGTTCTGGCATCCCACTTCTCCAACCTCAGCGCTCTCCTGCCCTACAGGTGGCAGCCCATCTTCTGCCAGCTGCTTTTTCTCCTTTTCCACATCATATAATAGCAATGACAATATTTTATTAGGAACATCCAGCTCCTTTCTCTGCATCTTGCTGACTTTTCTAGTACATGGAGACTTTCAAAGATGATTTGAAATAAGTAAAGTCAGCAAAAGATGAGAATGGTCATCATAAAGACCTGGCTTCCCTAAGGGGTGCAGACTGGATGGTATTGGTTGGCACACTGGCACCGGAGTAATAAAGGCTTCCATCCTATTGGTATTGAATTACATATCTTAGTTTACGGCTGATGTAGGAATAAGTAAATGAAGGAATAAGCAAAAACATAAAATTGATGCAGAATAAGTCTCCCTGCAGTCTCCCTGCTCTATCCCTGAACTCTCCCTGCACTCTCCATCTCCAATATTCTTCTATTAATCGTTTTTAGCAACACTGTCCCTAGCCCATGAGTGCTTGCCATGTCTCTCCCTATGCTCTGCTCACAGGAAAATGGCGGAGACCGCTCGGGATGAGGGTTTTATAGGGCTGTCACATCACAGGGGATGGGATTCTGTGGATTGGCTGGCTGTAGGGCATTTTGGATGATCTTGCGTTCCCAGGCTTGTCTCCTCTACACTTAGTTTCGCTTTAGTTTAGAATCAAATTTTTCCTAAACTTCGGACCGAATTCTGCTTCGGATGCTTCGAACACTACTGATCAGCGGTGCTCCAACATAGCTGTTTTTGCAGTAACTACACTGCTCCATCCAGTGTATATAGCACGGAGCTGGTTATTGCAGTGCTGCACCCATTTACTTCAATGGGAGCAGAGCTGCAGTAACCAGCTCTGTGCTCTACACAGAACAGCTGATCAGAAAAGGTGCGGGGTATGTGACCCCTACCGGTCAGATATCGAGGGCCTATCCTTACACTTGTAAAGTCCTCGACAAGGAGTGGCCTGCTTGATGGGTGAAGTCAAATGAACCAGACGATCTGTGTCTTGCAGGCTCCTAAGCACTACCGGTAATTTAATAATATAGACATGTTTGTACATTAGTATAAAGAATTAAATTCTGTCTATGAGCATCTTATATACAGTATATCCTCCGAATTCTTAAATTATGTTGTATTCAATGCAAGGGAATGTAGATTAATGACATTACATATAACAGCTAACATACCACTACAAAATTCTAATTAAATTAGCACTGCCATGACCTTAAGTTTCTGCAGTACTATGTAGACCTTATGTGACTCCACCAGCAGTGCAATTTCCAATCTACTGAGTCATATTTTTCCTGAGTTGGAACTTTGCTAACCTTTTTACCTCAAGCTACAATTCTAATCTACATAAAAGAAACAATCAATTTATAGTTATTTAGAGTCGAGCCTACACAGGCTCGTAGTTTTGGCTTGATGCCTTTTTCGAAGTAAAGAATCAGACTATGAAAATGTGACAGGAGACATATGGTCTTTTATGGCTCATAAAACTATAGCCCCGGCTATAAAATAAAATATATTATATTTGTCATATTATAAGAGTTTTTCTCAGTTGATATGAATTGCTACAAATCTATTGGTGCTTTATTACGAAGATGGAAGTGGGCAGAAACGCATGGCGTGGAGTAATAATCTTTATTGATGGATTGTACCTTAATGCACAGGCTTGATCTGGGGTTGGGTCCTGATGTGCATCAGATCAAATTATGAATATAGAGAGAGCCAACCTGATGACACTGAGGGATCGTAATTCCTAGCACACACGGCTACTTCTTAAAGAAAGCAAAGAGTGCTGAGAAGTCAATTTCCATAGTAAATTTTTGGTCTTTTTGACCAAATGTTTTTTTACTATAATTATATCCAAGTATGTTGCTATAATGTCCTATATGTTTATGCATATATTATGTTTGTTATATACAATATACCCCATTTCTTCACATTTGAACACCATTTACATACAGAATTAATCTGCATATGATCTTGAATAACTTTGCAAGCAAATTGCATTAATTTTCTTGCACTGGTACTGTATAACAACATCCATTATGGTTATAAGTTGCATTTAATTCAGAATGGAAATCTCCCGGCATTCTCTGCAATCACACCTCTGCTCGATTGATTTGTAGTCTTCGAAATGTCATCTTTATTCTAAGCAGTAATCTAATAAAGGAAGAACTGCCATATTGCTCTATAGGAACTCAATTCACAAATGTTTCTGTCAGCAGTCTTGTTGACTGTTTCTTATGGCATCCAGCAGAATTGGGAATGCAGCTCTAGAAAATAATACAGAGTATAAGTCCATGTAGGACAAGAGAAATAATACTTACTTAGGCTACTTTCACATCTGCGTTTTCCTTTCTGGTTTTGAGATCTGGCAGAGGATCTCAAAACCGGAGGAAAACGCTTCAGTTTTGTCCCCATTCATTGTCAATAGGAACAAAACTGAACAAACCAGAACGGAGTGCTCCAGAATGCATTCCATTCTGGTTTATTGTGTTCCCATGCTGGACACAGAACCGCTGCAAGCATCATTTTTGTGTGCGGCATGGGAAACTGAACACATCAAAAACCATGTGAATCAATGTTGCCAAATCCGTGTTTTTAGTGCTGGATCCGGAATGTTCATTTTCAATATAATACAACTGAACGGGTGCAGCCGGTTGTGTTTTTCAAACAGATGTGTTTTGCTATGGTTTTGAGATCCTATGCCGGAGCTCAAATTCGGACAGCAAAAATGTATATGTTAAAGTAACCTTACACAACTTTTTTTTAATAAAGGTTATATCTATTCTGTACATGAACTATGCAATGGTGTTTAGAGGTGGACGTGCCCCTAAAAGGGTCTCTCATGAGGATAGCAACTCTTTAAATTGATCTGGAGATAGAAGGATCAACCCAGATGCAGAAGTCCCAGGTCAGCAGTCATTTCAGGGGAAAGTTACAGCAAGCCATATATCTCTCCTGTGCGGCCACTGACATGTCTGTTTTAGTAACTACTTACATTTCCCATGTAATAACAATTTTGGAGCATTTATTCTTTTGACTCTATGTTCTGCCATGACTAAATCACTGGCAGTATGCAATGAAGGTCCAGCTGTGTGTTACTAGTTGAGGGTGTGTGTCTGACACTGGATAAATGGACGGTTCCTGCACTAATTGCATAAATTACAGCTTTCTGCCGGATAAATACCACTGCATGCAGCGGTATTTGTCCGTCAGACAGCTGGCATTTTTGCCACAAATCTGCCAGGTCCGCTTCAGATCATATTATAGTCAATGGGAATCCGGCAGAGTGTGGTGGCATGCGGTGGTGTCCAGCTATGCCAGATACAGTATGGGTACGGCCACAGGGTCAGGTTTCTGCATGCAGTTTTATAAGCCAGGAGTGAATTACGAAAAAAAGAGGAGAAGTCGTATCTGTCCTTTATACTTTCTCTCCTTTTATAATCCATTCCTGATTTTGGCTTCCAAAACTACATCAGGAAACCAGACTGAGTTCCGTACCCTAACCCCAGTAGTCCATTCATGTATCAGAACAGACTACCGGATAGACATGCCAGAGATGTGAATGTAGCCATAGCTAACAATTGCAAATCATATTACATGAGTACATAGTGGATCTGGGAATGTGACACTGCACAACTAAGAAATGTTGGCTTTCAGGACAACCTTCAGTGACAACGCCTGGGACATCTACAATGTTGACCATGAAGGTTGTCAGATCAAAAGTCGATTTGTTCAAATACTTCGATATTAATGCTGTCTCCGTACAGCATCAAAATGTATTGCCTACGTGTAGGCAAGTGTCGTTTCACCTGAAGTTGCGGGAGACTTCTGTGAATGAATTCGGTATTCATTTCTGTGTCTTTAAAAACATTTTAAAATAGCGGTCCGAAGACAGGATTCCTAATTTTAAATGTTTTTAAAGATGCAGAAATGAATAAATGTTAATGTTGTATGGATACAGCATTAAAATCGAGGTTCTTAAACGAATCAACTTCGGATCGATGACCTGAAGCTCAATTCGCTTAAGACTGGTTGTCATCCTCCTTAGAAACGGGTATGACAATACAACGAGTGACTTGAACAAAATTTCGTCTCACTGATATTCCAGTATGGATCATGGGTGCTTTACCTCTAATTGGCCATCTGAATAGCCAACTATAATGTAGCAGAGGTAAAGAAATGTAAAGCTGGCACTCTCACCCGTCGGGTATACCCTTGACAATAAAACAGGAAAACTTACATTCTTTCATATTTATTTTTTATTTTTTTATTTTAGCAGATGATGTTCTTGCTCACAATACGAGTATAACTCTTCTAATGAACCAGGAATCATTTTACTGACATTAATTCTCTGTACGTTTCTAATGAAATTGCCACAACATAACAGAAACTAGCAATACAGGGAGAAAACTTCTCCGGCTTTCAAGAGCAGACTATCTGAAATACTCACGCCTTAGGACACTTCTGCTTGACAACATGTAGTCCAATCTAAGTGCCAATGACTTGACTGTCTGTTTCTGTAGGGTGTAGATGCGCTTAAATAATTTATAGGGCTCTGTTCTTTGTTTCAGGTGCTCTCAAAGCTCCAGGAGTAATTATCTTTTAAGAAAACAAAAAGTAACTTTTTTTCTTCTCACCACTATGATTAAACTTTTTTTTCTTCCATTTCTACCTTTTCCCTAAGTAATTTTAAAGGGCTTAAGGGAAATATATCACTAAAATGTCAGTTAAAACCGGATAGTACCACATCTCCTTTTTTTCTAATCTGTTTTTATTTTCAGATTGTAGATTTTTTATTCTATTTCCTGAACATTATTATGGGGGCGGCCATTTTGCCTGAGCTGTTCTTAACAGCATTTACACAGCATTAAAAAAATTGCTTTATTCGCCAAGTTCGACAAGAAATTTGATTTGTTCTCAATTAATTCATCACAAATCACTATAAATCAGGTATACCCAGGCCACTCTGCCTTAGAGTATGGCCACACAGAACAGCCGTGCTGCGAGTGGGTTGCGCCATGCTGCAGTGAGGGACTGCCTGGCCACACATTAGCCCACAGCTGCCTTTCATTTAATAATGAATACCGCACTGTGTAGTCCTTATTTATTGTTAATGGCCATGTGGCACCTTTAAACAGGGGCTGTTGCTGGTATGGGGTTTGGCTGGTTAGATGGGAGGACAATATACATATTATTGCTGTTCTAGTCTGCAATCTCCTGCAGGTTATTTGACAGTAAACACTGAATATTATTCAGCTCTTGCATACCCACTTCTCTAACCCCAGCGCTCGCCTGCCCTACAGGTGGGAGCCCTTCTTCTGCCATCTGTTTTTCCTCCTTTTCCACATCATCTAATAGTGATGAGAATATGTCATCAGGAACATCCAGCTCCTCCTCTTTCTGCATCTTGCTGACTTTTCTAGGACATGGAGACTTTGAAGGATGAGTTGGAAGATGTAAAGCCAGCAATAGATGAGGATGGTCTTCATTAAGACCTGTTCCCCCCCCCCCCCCCCCCAGGTGTGCAGACTGGATGGTATTGGTTGGCATGCTGGCACTAGAATAACAAGGCTAGGGATACACAGCAACTTTTTGTAGCAGTTTACATGCAGCATGTTATAGAGCAGGAGGAGCTGAGCAGACTACTATATAGTTTCATAAGAAAAGATTAGGTAAAAGTTATAATTTATACATTTATACCTCTGATATTTCTATACTTTAGACCACTGCCAGAGACAGCTATCTCTGTATACATGCAGTGTCCCACTCAGTGATGGTAGTGGGCACTTTAAACTTTGTTATGTGTATTAAATTATTTCTGTATATCCCTGTATTTCCTATTAACAGGCATAAATAGACTGGCATATTAAACATAGGCATAAATAGACTGGGGTATGCTAATTAAGAGAGCCTGTGTGGTAGTGATAGAGAAGGAAGGAAGTTAGGTTAAGGTAGTTGGTGTGAGGAGCAGTACAGGCCTAGTCCACAATGTAGCTTCCGTTTTTAGACCCTTGGCTCTGGCCAGGTCAAGTGAGCACCAAGAACAAGACCAGCATTACAGCAGCATAGCACAGACCCTTGAGTCTATGTCTGGTATAGAGAAAGTCGAGTGGAGATTAGAGCTAATTTAGCCAATGAACTTCACAAGCAACAGTGACCAGAAGGAACCTAAAAGTACCTGGACACAGCCGGATAATTAGTGCACAGAATTATTCTTTACCACATGCCTCTATGGACATAGTGGACCGTAATTCTTCAGTAAGCATCCTTTCCAAAGAATGGAGCAGAAGACTGATGCCTGCCATTAGGGAGCCACCCTGTGGATTGCTACTGACCAGTAAGAACTTATTATATCCAGTACCTGAGTGCTAGAATGTGGACCTAGTCTAGGCAGATATAGAAAGAAAGGAAAATTCCTCAAAGTACAATTATCAAGCCTGTTACAAGGAATACAGCTGAATCAGTATTTGTGTTATTGCTTTACCATCTAAATGAACTGTACTGACTACTAGTGTTGGGCGAGCATGCTCTGCTGAACACAAATTTTAATCGAGCATCGCGATGCTCGGCACATCGCGGTGTTCGGCCCAGTCTCCCAGCGCAATGCTCAAGTCTCCTCCCCGCACGTTTGTTGGCTGCTACTCAGCCAATAAACGTGTGCGGAGTTACTGGCACTCACTGTAATGCCGTAGTGATGTTGGCTACTGGCATTACAGTGATTGACTGGTCGGAACACGTCATCGGGGGCTATATCGCTGTGCTGAAGAAAGGACAGATAGCGTAGGGAGTAAAATTGTAATATTTTTGTGAAAAAACTTGTTAGAGACCAAAAAGTCCTTTTAAGAACTATTGTTGTATCTGGCAGCAATACAATTATTAGCGCAACCTGCACTAAATTGCATGGAATTGTTAGAGACCCAAAAGTCCTTTTAAGGACTATAGTTGTATCTGGCAGCAATATATATTATTAGCGCAACCTGCGCTAAATTGCGTGCAATTGTTAATGCCGCTTCTGATAGTGACACAACCTCTGATACATCTCCTATATAACATTTGTGCATCTTAAATATGAGTGATATTAATTCAGTGTAATTTTTTATTAGCCGCTGATGACAGCGACATTAATTGCGCTATATCTCCTGTATAGCGTTTTCTCATCCAAAATATCAGTGACATTCATTCAGTGTAATTTTTTTTTAGCAGCCGCTGGTGACAGCAACATTACTTGCGCTATACCTCCTGTATAACGTTTGCGCCTCCTAAATATCAGTGACATTCATTCAGTGTAATTTTTTATTAGCCGCTGGTGACAGCGACATTACTTACGCAATAACTCCTGTATAATGTTTAAGCATCCTAAAATTATCAGTGACATTCAGTGTACTTTTTTCATAGACTCTGTGGACAGCAACATTATCTGTGCTACATCTCCTGTTTAACGTGTGCGCATCCTAAAAATATCAGTGACATTCTGTGAACTTTATTTGTGCATACACTTACAAAACCTGCGCTACTGTATGTGTGACATACTTGCAAGCATATATACCATATAATATGCACAAGGTGAGCAGTAAGGGACGGGGAATTGGCCGTACTGCTGATTGTGCATGCAGAGGCTGTGGCCCTGGGCACGGTGAAACTGTGCCTGCTGCCAGAGCACAAGAAACACACTCATCCACGATACCTAGTTTAATGTCCCAGTTTGCAGGGTGGCGCAGGACACCACTCTCGAAGTTAGAACAGTGCGACCAGGTGGTTGGTTGGATTGCAGCAGATAATGCTTCCAGTCGGTTAAGCACCACCCTGTCTTCCACAAAGTCCAGTCTCAGTAGCCAAGAGTCTGGTCAACAGAATCCTCACCCTGATACTCCTTCCTCCCACCATGGAGAGTCTTGGCAAACAAGTGATCCCACACTCGGATATTCCAAGGAGCTCTTTTCATCGCCATTCCTTGATATGAGCCTCTCGACAAGCCCGCTTGAAGAGGGACATGAGGATATATTGTGCCCTGATTCCCAAACTTTTCAGCATCCACAGTCACAAGAAGATGGCGGTGGGGAACGGCAATTAATGTTTCATGAGGTGGATGATGATAATGAGACACAGTTGCCAATAAGTCAACCGCAATTAGTGTCTCAAGAGGTTCATGATGAGCATGAGACACAGTTGTCAATAACTGGGGTTGTTGTTAGGTCAACAAGCCAGGAGGATAGCCAGAGTGAGGAAGTGAAAGAGGAGGTGGTGAACGATGAAGTCACTGACCCAACCTGGAAAGGTGGCAAACCGAGCGAGGACAGCAGTAGAGAAGGGGAGGTATCCGCAGCACCGCAACAGGCTGGAAGAGCCAGTGGGGTGGCAAAAGGGAGAAGGCGTGCCACACCAAACAGACCCGCAACTGTTCCCCACAGCACCCCCTTGCAGCAATCTCCCTTGCCAAGGGGTAGGTGTTCCGCAGTCTGGCGCTTTTTTGAGGAAAGTGCGGACGATAAAAGAATTGTCATTTTCAACCTGTGCCGTACCAAAGTAAGCAGGGGCGTGAACACTAGCAACCTTACCACCACCAGCATGATCCGCCACATGGCATCAAAGCACCCTAATAGGTGGGCCAAACGCCTGGGTCCACAATCAGTGTCTGCAGGTCATACCACTATCTCCTCTTCCCCTGTATTACGTGCTGGTCAATCCCCTGTCCAAGACACAGGCCCGGATGCCTCCCGCCATGCACCTAGACCTTCACAAGCACCAAAAGCGACCAGATCCACTTCTGTGTCCCAGTGCAGCGTACAGATGTCTATACCCCAGGCCTGTGAGCGAAAGAGCAAATACCCAGCCACCCACCCACAGGCCATAGCACTAAATGTGCCACTTTCCGAATTGCTGGCCCTGGAAATATTGCCATTTAGGCTTGTGGACACTGAGGCTTTCCACAGCCTTATGGCGGTGGCCGTCCCACGTTACTTTGTCCCCAGCCGTGTGCAGTCCCAGCCTTACACTAGCATGTGTCCCGTAACTTTACCCGTGCCCTGACCAACGCAGTTATTGGGAAGGTCCTCTTAACGACTGACACGTGGACAAGTGCTTTTGGCCAGGGACGCTACATTTCCCTGACGGCACACTGGGTGAACGTTGGGGAGGCCGGGAGGGAGTTGTACCCTGGAATGGCACAGGTGCTACCGACGCCAAGGACTGCAGGCATGACTTCCATCAGGGTTTCCGCCACCACCTACGGTTGTGGCTGAAACCCCCCTCCTTCTCTTCCAACGCCTCCTCCTCCATTTCCACCTCTGAATTATTATCTTGCAGCACCAGTCAGACATCAGTCAGTAGCTGGAAGCAGGGTAGCACTGCAGTGGGGGAACGTAAACAGGCCGTGCTTAAACTGAACTGCTTAGGTGGCAAACAGCCGCAGAGCTGTGGCAGGGGATAAGGGACCAGACTGAGCTGTGGCTCTCGCCACTCAACCTACAACCAGGCATGGTTGTGTCTGATAATCGCCGTAACTTGGTGGCAGCTTTGGAGCTCGGCAAGCTCACACACATACCATGCCTAGCCCACGTGTTCAACCGAGTGGTTTAGCGGTTTCTCAAAACCTACCCCAATTTGCCTGAGCTACTGGTTAAGGTGCGCAGCGTGTGTGCCCATTTACGCAAGTCATAAACAGCTTCCACCAGTCTGGCAACGCTGCAGCAGCGCTTGCAATTGCCAGCTCACCGACTGTTATGCGACATGAGCACGTGCTGGAACTCGACGTTCCACATGTTGGCCATGCTTTGTGAGCAGCAGAGGGCAGTAATAGAAAACCAGCTGCAACATGGTCGTCGCCTTTCCAGTCAGCTTCCGCTCTTCTAAAGCGACGATTGGGTATTACACGACTTTAAGGAATCAACACAGATGGTGAGCGGCGATAACGCTATTATCAGCGTAACCATCCCACTTCTGTGTCTACTCAAACGCTCGCTGCTCACAATTAAGGCGGACGCTTTGCATGTGGAAGAGGTGGAAATGGGGGAAGACAGTACACAGGGTGATAATAAGACCACCCTCAGTTCGTCTTCTCAGCGCAAATTGGATGATGATGATGAGGAGGAGGAGGAGCAGGAGACGGTTGCCTCTGCTACAGACTGTAGTACCCATGGAAGTTTTATTCCATCTGTTCAGCATGGATGGGTAGAAGAGGAGGAAGAGGATGAGGAGTTTGAGAGTCATCCTCCTGATGAGGACAGCGAAGTCTTGTCTGTTGGGACTCTGGCACACATGGCTGACTTTATGTTAGGCTGCCTTTCCCGTGACCCTCGCGTTGTACGCATTTTGGCCAACACCGATTACTGGTTGTTCACCCTTCTCGACCCCCGCTACAAAGAGAACTTCTCATCTCTGATTCCTGTGGTGGAAAGGATGAGCAAAATGGTGCAATACCAGAAGGTCCTTGTGGAAAAATTGCTCCAAAAATTTTCAGCTGACTACGCTGGCTGCAGAGTACGTAGTTCCTTGGCCAACCGAGGAGGGGATACGAGGGGCACACACAGCAGTTCCAAAAGAGGCAGGGCAACACTCTCCAAGGCCTGGGACAGTTTTATGACACCCCACCAGCCCCCTCAACCTGATGCGTGGCCTAGTGTCACAAGGAGGGAAAAATTTGGGACGATGGTGGAGTACGTAGCAGACTGTGTCAGCGTCCTCAGTGATCCCTCTGTGCCTTACAACTATTGGGTGTCCAAGCTGGACACGTGGCATGAACTGGCTCTCTACGCCTTGGAGTGACTGGCCTGCCCCGCCGCCAGCGTTTTGTCAGAGCGTGTATTTAGTGCTGCTGGGGGCATAATAACTGATAAGTGCATCCACCTGTCAACTGAAAATGCTGCCGGTTGACTCTTATAAAAATGAACAAGGCCTGTATTGCCCCTGACTTCTCTACTCCACCAGAGGAAAGTGGCTGAACATAAGGGCACTCTAAATGTGTCTTTTATGGTGTATTGAATACACTGTATTCCCATGCACCCCTTCCACCACTAAAAAGGGTATATGTTTCAATCTCCCTTTTCTCATCCTCCTCATCCTCCTCCATCATATCAACATGCTTATTAGGCTGCCCTCGCTCCTAACATTTTAAAGGGTCCCCATCAGGGCCTAGCTCAGCAGCAGACCCTCACCCCTAATGTTTTATATGGTCAGATAAGCAGCAGGCCCTCGCCCCTAATGTTTTAGATGGTCAGATCAGCAGCAGGCCCTCGCCCCTAATGTTTTAGAAGGTCAGATCAGCAGCAGGCACTCGCCCCTAATGTTTTAGAGGGTCAGATCAGCAGCAGGCACTCGCCCCTAATGTTTTAGAGGGTCAGCTCAGCAGCAGGCCCTCGCCCCTAATGTTTTAGAAGGTCAGATCAGCAGCAGGCACTCGCCCCTAATGTTTTAGAGGGTCAGATTAGCAGCAGTCCCTCGTCCTAATGTTTTAGATGGTCAGATCAGCAGGCCCTTGCTCCAATAGTTTTTGAGGCTCACCAGCAGGCCATCAATCATAATTTTTCAAGGGTGTGTAGGATGCCCTCCTTTATGTGTAATAAAGGGTGTATTGTAGTGCCGGTTCCTTGTAATTTTTGGCAGCCCTTTCACTTAGTGCATAGGCTTTATGGGTGTAGGAGTCCCACTACCTGAACAATTGTACCACAATGTGAATGAGGCCCTCCTTTATGTGATATACATCCAGACATCCTCTCCATGCTGTTCCTGAACCATTTCAGTGGTGTTTCCATCAATTTCTGATCTTTTCCTGTGAACCAGACACCCTCCCCTCTTCAGAGCAGGGGGTGCCTGGTTTAATGCTCTGGTTCTCCCATTGACTTCCATTGTGCCTAGGTGCTCTGTAGAGCACCCGAGCATCCTGAGGTGTTCTACTCGAGCACCCGAGCACTTTGGTGCTCGACCAACACTACTGACTACCTGAAGACAAGTGCTCTAAGTAAAAGTTGAACTATTTTATTACAACCGATTACTGCTGACCATGATGTTCTCCAAGTTACCTTAAAAAAATAAGTCCATTGTTGTTCTTTGTCCCCTACACCCCACCTGAACTCTGCCTGTCATACTGGAGTGCACAGGCAAAAGATAAAAATGCATTGCCCACAAGAGTTTCTGCAGTGCTTAAGAATATCTGTTCCCAAGGAATGTAGAATGCTGTCAGCAAATTATAGGCAATATTACAGCAAAGAGAAACTCAAAACCAAGAGTACATACCCCTCATCCTGCATTCATCACCTTCTTTTATAGTAACATTTTTTCATTATTTTAATTCCAATATCTCTATTGTAAATGTGTCAGAGAATTTCATATACAGCTATAATTTACTAGAGGAGCAGGTATAAACGATAATTGGTTGAGACTTTATTTAATGATAAATAACTTTAACATTCTTTTGGCATGAAATATAGCACCAGCGGAGAGGCAGGAGACCCCGGGCCCCCTTATCAAATGATACATATTTGGAGATATTTCCTATGAGAACTTAATGCACCCTAGCAGAGCACAGGAAGTCCCATCTGACTATATAATGAGAGTCTAAGTGTCCATTTACATAGAAATTACCATTCCTGGTTTAAATTATGGCTCCAATTAATATGCAAATGAGCAATCCAAGCTAATTTGCATATATGTTTGCATGACTGTCAATATCGTTGCCTCCTCTGCAAGAGTTAATAAAGTTATATTTTTTTAATGGAAGACTTACTTTCAAATATATGTAGATGCATGCAACTTTCGATTCCCTAATGAACAATAGATGATATGGGCTTGGAGATTCCTGTCTGAATTATTTTACAGTAATTATTACCTTTCACACATGGTTGTGTATAGCAACATTGTGCAGATAAATGATTGTATAGTCTAGGTTTATCCCATGAACAATAATCAACTCTGTCTACTTGTTACACAGTGCAAAACTTTCCATATTCCATATTATTATAGATACTGTAGATAGATAGATAGATAGATAGATAGATAGATAGATTAAAAAAAGGCTCTAGTATTGAGCCGAAACATTGTGTCACATCGGTGAATAAACACTTTAATTTGCTTTTACTTTTTGAGTGTACTGTCTATTTGCTTTTTTTTTTTACCTTTTTGGATATTGGTCTAGTCCCACGGGGCTTGCACCTCATTTTTGTCTTCTTTTTTATTTTATTGGATCTGGTGCTGACATTTTGCATATGGATAGATAGACAGATATATATATACAGTATATAGATATTATAAATGCTCCTTGTGATGCAAATAAGGTTTTCAGTGCACCATGGGAGGGGCTGCTCTGTTTGGTGCACCAGTGCTCCTCCAGTAATGCCATCCTATGCCTCCTTTATTTATTGGCATTTCCTAAGATTTCAGAGCTAGTAGCGATGACACAGCCAACTGCACCGAACAGAGTGCCCCCATCCATAGGGCACTAAAAAATCTATTTACATACAAATAAAAAGAAGCATTGCTCTGGATTAGAGGAACAGCTTTTCACATGAAAGTTATGGTGAAGTTTTGGAGTGGACCCTAGCATTCAGGCAGTATGATTACTTCAAAATTTATTTTAGAGTAGAAAGAATACCTCTAAACAACAGTTCAGTGATAGATACAGAGCAAATCATTAGTAACAGGAGTCATCCCGGAAGATTGGAAATTGGCAAATGTCGTGCCCATTCACAAGAAAGGTAGTAGGGAGGAATCGAGCAACTATAGACCAGTGAGTCTGACATCAATAGTAGGCAAATTAATGGAAACCCTATTAAAGGATAGGATTGTGGAACATCTAAAATCCCATGGATTGCAAGATGAAAAACAGCATGGGTTTACTTCAGGGAGATCATGTCAAACAAATCTTATAGATTTTTTTGACTGGGTGACTAAAATAATAGACGGTGGAGGTGCAGTAGACATTGCATATCTAGATTTTAGTAAGGCTTTTGACACTGTCCCACATAGAAGACTTATCAATAAACTGCAGTCATTGAGCATGGACTCCCATATTGTTGAGTGGATTAGGCAGTGGCTGAGGGACAGACAACAGAGGGTTGTAGTCAATGGAGAACATTCAAAACAAGGTCATGTTACCAGTGGGATTCCACAGGGATCTGTACTGGGACCAATTTTGTTTAATATCTTCATAAGTGATATTGCAAAAGGCCTCGATGGTAAGGTTTGTCTTTTTGCTGATGACACAAAGATATGTAACAGGGTTGATGTTCCTGGAGGGAAACGCCAAATGGAAAAGGACTTAGGAAAACTAGAAGAATGGTCAGAACTCTGGCAACTGAAATTTAATGTGGATAAGTGCAAGATAATGCACCTGGGGCGTAAAAACCCAAGGGCAGAATATAGAATATTCGACACAGTCCTGACCTCAGTATCTGAGGAAAGGGATTTAGGAGTAATTATTTCAGAAGACTTAAAGGTGGGAAGACAATGTAATAAAGCAGCACGAAATGCAAGCAGAATGCTTGGATGTATAGGGAGAGGTATAAGCAGTAGAAAGAGTGAAGTGCTTATGCCGCTGTACAGAACACTGGTGAGACCTCACTTGGAGTATTGTGCGCAGTACTGGAGGCCATATCTCCAGAAGGATATAGATACTCTAGAGAGAGTTCAGAGAAGAGCTACTAAACTGGTACATGGATTGCAGGATAAAACTTACCAGGAAAGGTTAAAAGACCTTAATATGTATAGCTTGGAAGAAAGAAGAGACCGAGGGGATATGATAGAAACTTTTAAATACATAAAGGGAATCAACTCGGTAAAGGAGGAGAGCATATTTAAAAGAAGAAAAACTACCACAAGAGGACACAGTTTTAAATTAGAGGGGCAAAGGTTTAAAAGTAATATAAGGAAGTATTACTTTACTGAGAGGGTAGTGGATGCATGGAATAGCCTTCCTGCAGAAGTGGTAGCTGCAAATACAGTGAAGGAGTTTAAGCATGCATGGGATAGGCATAAGGCCATCCTTCATATAAGATAGGGCCGGGGCTATTCATAGGATTCAGATATATTGGGCAGACTAGATGGGCCAAATGGTTCTTATCTGCCGACACATTCTATGTTTCTATGTTTCTATGTTTCAAATCAGCAAATAGATTCTCCCAGTTTTGAATTCATATTAGATTTCACAAATAGTTTGGATTCTAATGAAACCAAATGTTTTATGATTCATTTCCGGTGAAGAAAGAGAGAACTCTAATGCTCTCTTATAGTAAGAATTTTTGTCTATTGCTGAGCTTACATCCCCACATAATGCTTCTCTGGAAAAGAGACACACAAGCTAGTCTCCAAAAATAAAGGAATACTGAGTGTCTCCTACCAAGATCCCAGCTCTTTCTGGATAACTACCCTCTAGCATTGCTGAGCAAAGACTTGCTTGGTTGCCTGAGAAGCCTTGGATGAGGTACTATTTCTCTTTATGGAGAGTGCCAAGTATGTGTGAGGAGTATCATAAGCCAGTCAATGCTCCTCTGGATTTCTGGGAAACATATATGAAAATTAGCACATCTTACATCTTCTGGCATAGGAAAGCTAATTTGAATATCTTTCACTGAAACTAAGAGGGGCATTGCCTGGCTTACATACTTCACACATGTAATATGCATACTAGGCACTCTCTATAAAGAGAAAGAGTATGCCCCAGACAATGCACATATATTGCCCAGAAATCCTTAGTGGCATACTAGTCTCTCTCTCTGTACCTAAATTGAACTATTTAAAAAAAAATTGGCAAATCTGTTCCAAAACGAATTTCAACAGATTTGCTCATCTTTAAAATATGTAGATACTGTATAAGTTAATGATGTTTGTTGGATCCACATTCATTAGCTGTTTCAGCATTACTGCATTACCTTGCCCTGGCATCCTGTTTCCTGTGGCTGCAGCAGAAATAGATGCAACCTGTCTCCATACAGCATTAAAATGTATTGCCTCAAAGTAGAAAAAATAAATAAAAATTATTTCACTCAAAGTAGAAAAAAACTTTGGTGAATGAATTCGATATTTATTTGTACATCTTTAAAAACATTTCAAATTCATAATCCAAGGTCGGGTTTGGTACCAGCTGGTACCTTGGTACCAAACCCTATTGCAAATTTTTTTTTTTTTTTAAAGATGTAGAACTGAACACCAAATTAATTCACCGAAGTGTCACACAACTTTGGGTAAAACGGAGTCAATACATTTTAATGCTGTATGGAGAAAGGTCTCCATACAGCATTAAAATGAAGTGTTAGAATAAATCGACTTTGGATCTATGATCTAAAGTTCGACTGGCTCAACACTAGCATGGAGCTTACATGACTATGAGTCAGCCAGGATGAATAGTTTGCCAGCCAAATGAGCATTTGGCAAACAGTTATTCAAGGTGTACGGGCACCTGTAGGGCAACCACTGCAATGCCTACAGTTTTAAGCAAAACCCCCAATGTCAGATGAGAGGGGCCACAAAGGAGAGGTAATCGAGAGAGATTGGGAATTCATTATTGCTAACGGTTACTTAAAAAAAAAAAACAGGCTCAACAAATATTGCAGGAGTTGCCACACCTAGTAAGACATTCATTTTAACTTTAAGGAAGACTAATCTCTAGCAAGTCTGCAGGTAGTGATGGGATAAGATATAAAAATGAACATCTCCATAGTCTAGTGTACTCTGATACTGACCATTCAGTACTGGTTTACTGGGATGATTTGGTATATCTCAATGGCCCCTTTGGTTGTTAGTTCCTGAAACTAATTTATAAAAATCTACACCTTTACATAGAATTTGAAATAAATAATAAATAAATAGATTTTCAAAAAGTTAGATAATCCATACATACTGTATCTTTGACATTGCTATACCTCCACCTTATTACTGACTCGAATAAAAGAAATCTAAACATAAGCTGTCGAAGCTTGGTTGAACACCTCTATTCCGCCCCTTTAGTCAGAATGCACACATAATATATCTTGATCAAGGGCAAAGGAAGCAGTTCAAGTTTTTGCTTCCACAAAATAAACCCTCTGTTTGATTTTATTACCATTTAATGTTTTACATATTTCCCCAACGGATTGGTTAATCAGAGTGTAAAGTTTTCACCCTTTTTAAGAGCACGTTATTATGTAACCCATCGAAAGCTTATTCTACAACACGCTTTTTATTAAGAAATGACAGCAGGGTGTAACGGCAACCATATGTTCAGCTCCTTTAAGTATAGCCGGGGTGAAAAGGGACGTGGCATAATGTTTGTTTGTTTGCCATAATTTCTATTTTCCTCTTACTTTACAGTCCATAAACGAAAATAATTTAAGCCCTGGTTGTTAACGCCTTGGGGATTAAGATTTCTAATTAAGAATTTGTATTGACACAGTCTATGTAAGATAAGGAAGAGATGTGCACAGTAAATCACTGGAAACAAACTCTAGTAAAAGGTAATCCTTTGCTTTAGAATTTTATTCCAATCAAGTGAGCGGAATTTATTGTACTGCTTGACATCTTTCTAACTTTAAATTACATTATATCCATACATTATTCCTGATGCTTCTTACGGCTGCACAGGAGGGACGCTGTAGCCTTCTAATCTAGTGATCCCCAACCAGTGACTTGGAAGCCACCGGTAGATCTTCAAGCCCACTGCATTTGGCTCTGTGGTTATTTAAGGGGTTGTCCCACGAAAAATATTCTACAGTTTTCAAACCATGACCTGGATCTTAATACTTTTGTAATTACATATAATTAGAAAGTTTGTAGCCACTGAGTTATTCAATAAAAGGTATCTGTATTAGTGTTGGGGAGCGAATATTCGAATTGCTAATTTTATTAGCGAATATCGCCACTTCGAGAGTTCGCGAGGATTTATAATATAGTGCTATATATTTGTATTCTCAAATATTCTAGATTTATTTTTCATCAGTAACCTCCCTTCTTGCTTGTGGGCCAATGAGAAGGCTGCAATGTCTTTGTCTGAACTTAGCAACATCCCTAGCAACTAATAGGAAGTTTTGAGAGTTCTGAGAGAGAGAGCAGTGAGATTGCTGTGTTCTGTGCTTTACTGTTAATTACATTAGATAGTTAGTTAGATCATATATATATAATACAGATAGTTAGTGGGAGATAGTTGGTGTAGGTTAGCTCGTGATATAGTGTAGCTGATCGGTTGCAGTGCAGGGTGTTAGGTAGTGTGATAGGTTCTGCTGTCCATACATACAGACATAGTGCTGTGATGTCACAAGTTCACAACAATACTTAGTGCACCAATCACTAATAGGTAGTCAAAACTGCTAAAATGTGAAGATGCACGTATTGCGCAAAATCATGTGCATCAATAATAGCTGATTTGCGCAATCGCGAATATATTAGAGCACTCTATCTGCACATAAAGCTATTGTAATGTTCTGCCGTGCCAACCATTTTCTCCAGTCTCAGGAAACTTCTAGCAGCGTGAAAAATGTAGCAACCGTGCACGCATATTTCATTGCCGATTTTTGCAATCAAGAAAATAATCGCAAATTTGAGAATTCGAGAATATATGAAGAATATTCGCCCAAATATTCGCGAAATATCGTGAATTTGAATATTGCCCTTGACGCTCATCACTAATCTGTATAGCACCACCTGCTGTTTTTTTTCTTATTATTTCTTTGTCCTGCTAAATGAGAAGGCCGCACATACTCAATTTCATCCTTCAATCCTTCTCCTGCAGCAGAATGGACACGCCCCCTGAGCTGCAGCAGAAAAGACACTCCCCTGAGCTGTCAGCTGATATAAATCTAGCAGAGCACTGAATGTGGAGATCTCTGGATCCATGTGAGGTACAGGGCTGGTTCTAGCTTTGTTAGAATAAGATTGTCATGTACTATATGATGTCTGATTTTCATATTTTACAATAATCATTGGATAACCCCTTTAAAGGTGGGGCACTGATGTCATGAACAGTAGATAACTGTCTCAAGGAAACATCAAGCATAAAAGGTAGCTGGTTTGCCCACAGTTGCCTCATCTGCCTAGAGGTCGACAGTTATCTCCCCTGACTCCCTCCCGGCTTCTCCATATGCATACACATTCGGCTCGGACGAACGCATATATGTGTATTCTATGTAGGTAGTAAAGAAAGTGGGGGGGAAATGCCCCAGCGTCATGCTGTGCACCGCGGTTTACAGCACAGCCGACGGCAGGGTGAAGAGGATCGTGCTGGAGGAGAGGAGCGGCTGTGTCCAGAGCAGGAGAGGTAAGTGTTTTATTTTATTTTGTGTTTTCTGTGGCATGGGGGCTGATGAGAGGCATGGAAGCTCAAATGGGGGCTGATGAGAGGCATGGGGCTGATATGAGGCAATGGAGGCTGATGAGAGGCATGGGGCTGATATGAGGCAATGGGGGCTGATGAGAGGCATGGGGCTGATATGAGGCAATGGGGGCTGATGAGAGGCATGGAGGGGTGATATGAGGCAATGGGGGCTGATGAAGGCATGGGGGGATGATATGAGACAATGGGGGCTGATGAGAGGCATATGGGGGCTGATGAGAGGCATATGGGGGCTGATGAGAGGCAGGGGGCTCTTATCTGAGGTCTGATTGGAAGTCATTCACATTGGGGTCTGAGCTGAGGTCTGATTGGAGGTCTGATCTCAGGGAGTCTTATTGGGACCGTCAGCTAAGGTCTGATTAGCATTGTGGGTCTGATTGGTGGTCTGACCTGAGGTCTAATAAAAAAAATTATTTTTCTTATTGTCCTCCTCTAAAACCTAGGTTCGGCTTTAGGGGCACTGTGTGTCTTATAGGGCAAAAAATACGGTAGATATAGTTATATGTAGATAGATAGATAGATAGATAGAAAGAAAGAAAGACAGAAAGAGAGATTAATAAATAGACAGATAGATAGATAGATAGATAGATTTAACTAAACTAAAACTAAAACCTATGACTAAGAAATGGATGTCAGAATTGTGTCTACAGCCTTGTATGCAGGTGGAGGATTACCGTACAACCTCTGTAATGCCTGTTGCCTATAAATTACTATTGAACCGTTCGTTAATGCACAGTAAATACTCACGCTCATTTTTAACTCTCCCTGTTAAGTACATCAATTAGTGAGGGCTACAAGTTCAGCATCTTTACGTGTACAATCACTTGTTTTCCATAGCTAAAAAGTGCCTGTCCGCTATCTGCAATCTGCTCGACTTTTCCAATTCTAGAACTACTTTCATTAAAGCAAACTCGGGTGAAATATGGAACCTGGGTTCGCTAATTCCCATTACTAATGGTCCTGAATTGATTCTTAATTAGTTGCACTTTTGGATACAATCCAGTGGAAAAAGAAAAAGAAAAAAAACTGCAGTATTTCAAGCCAGGAAAAGAAATTGCAACATTATGTGCAAAGCTTTAAACACTCTGCCCTCTTAATTTCAATTGAAATAAAGTACACAGCAGAGGATTTAGAAATGGGTGACTACAATTAGGTAGTAAAAATTGAATTTTTAGGAGTCATTTTCTTTTCTTAAAGATGCAGCGGCAGATGTATCAATGTATTTACAGAGTGGCCAAGTCTTTGTCCCTTGGTAGTATGTGACTACTGTTCAATCCTTCATGTGCTGGGTCACTAGCTATTCTCTTAAATGTAATTTATGGTAACCTAATGTGAAGCTAATTGATCTTTTGGAACCCCTTAGACTTCAGGACCCCCAGTGTAAATTCTTTGCATACGTTCTTACGAGACACATTAGACTGGGGTAATTCCCTGGATATTCCATAATTATAGAGAATATTCTTTTGAATATAGTGGAGCTTATACAGATTATTGTGAATGTAAGGCCCGACTGAATCAATTTCATCAGATTGGATCAATGCAGTCAGAATGCTTTTTTTCCATGTCAAAAAAGGGCATTTGGGTTCTGAATCACCCTAGGGTAAACATGAGGCTGTATATTGGCAAAAGCAATCCTTATGGTTACCTCCATAGGAGATCATAGTATGAAGTTGTTCTAGCCCTGTAATATAGCATCGAAAGAAACATACTTCTTCATACGTAATACAGCAGAATGAAACCTCTAAAAGCCTCATTATTAAACCAGAGGCATACAGAGGAACTGTAGAACACAATATATGGTTAGTTCTGTATTATGGATGAAGCCAGGGGTGCACCTCCAATGAGGCCAGGCGAGGCGATTGCCTCAGGCGGCGAGGCCTAGAGACAAGTGGGGGTAGTGGCAGGGCTGTGGGAAATGAGCGCTTCCATTGTGGAAGCGCTCATCTCTCTATATTCAACTTTATCACAATATGCCTTTAACAGTTGGACTGGAGGGGAAGCGTTGTTTCGGTTTTCACCTCAGGCAGCAGAAAGGCTAGGTGCACCCCTGCATG
Organism: Bufo gargarizans; assembly: GCF_014858855.1. Lineage (NCBI taxonomy): Eukaryota > Metazoa > Chordata > Amphibia > Anura > Bufonidae > Bufo > Bufo gargarizans. The sequence goes on along the minus strand of NC_058090.1, from coordinate 21,512,893 downwards.
AAGCCCGTGTACAAGGTGCCTAACAATGCCCTTCCTCCCATATTAAAGCAGCAACCAACAGTAACAATATATAGCTGAATACAGAATAATACCAACAATGATATTGTAGGATATTTCACTTATCACCCTATCACCCTACTAAGCTAAAGACCTGGTATAAAATTTCAGCTTGGATCTAGCCCAAGCAATATGTGGGAAGCATGGATGGTCTTCAGCTCTAGCAGTCAGCACATTATGAGGAGCCAGTGATTACTATCAGTTACCTCACAGGCTATACTCAATACATACCATTAAACGGCCTAGGGTTGCCACCAGGCCAGTAAACCTTTTCGGCAGGAGACCAGTGCTAGTATTTTACCTTTAACAGCACTTTTTGCTGTGATATTGAGTGGAGATAGAATAAGCATTACGTTTACAGAGTTATCCTATCTTTTCTTGTATATTATCTTTGCCGGGTCTCATACCCGGGACCAGCTGTATGGGAGGCTGAGCCAAAAGGGCAGAATTTTAACTAAAGGACTAAAAACCTCAATAGTATTCTTCACAAGCATAGTAAACTCACATGCATAATGTACTGGTATCTACAGATATATCTCTATGCGTACCAGTACATTACACATGTTTTTAAGCATGAAACAAGACGTACATTTTTTTTAGTACTGTTATTGGAAAAAATGTAATGGAGCAAAATAAATGATAATAAACACACTTTTGCAATACACTCAAAAAAATTAGGATAACAAGCCATCCAGTATAAAAGGAGAAGCATGAAAATAATGGAAGCAGAAATTCCATCAAATGATGGAAATGAACGTCACCTGATGGACCCCACTGACTAAATTGGGATTTGGTTTCCATTAGAAAACCGGCATTTCGCTGGGTGAGAATAAAAAGCATGCCGCACCATATTTTTGACAGAAGCTGCAGTGGAGGCTCAAATACAGACGTGGGTGAAACCTAACATGGACTTGTGTGCATGTAATCAATGCCCCCATCGGTCAGAACATATTTGCTCTCTGATTGTCACCTATAAGGGTCTTTTTTTATTCCCAAAAAAGTAATGAGAAGATGATCACTCATATATATACCCATATAATCCCCTCTGCACCTTATTAGGATGTTTTATTGATACCACGACCCAGAAATTTCACAGAGTCAGATTTGTTGCACCAAATACATAAACATAGTAAAGTTGCTATGTTACACTGTTATTCCTTTTTATACTGGATCTTTACCGTAAAACATGCAGACCGCTTCTCTAGTGATACCTGTTATCAGCTGAAGTAATAATATCTAATATATTTCTCTAATATATTTCTCTAATATATTTCTGACTGATCTAGAATGTTTCTGCCAGGAAGAAAAGACATTTGTTTCTATTGTTTGCAATTAATTTTACAAAACAAACCAGTATGAGACACTATGGCAAACTAGGCTCCTGCATAGGGCTGCACGCTTCAGGGGCAGCACTGGAATAGGTGGAGGGGATGGATTTTTCCTGGCTTTGCGTTTAGTTGCTTCTCCGTAAGAGCTCATTCATTACCTGTTTAAACATAGGGCTAAGCAGAATTTTTGGCTGCATTTTATATTAAAAATGACAGGAAAACATTTGTTTTATGTTAAAAAAGAATAGAACAAAACTCAATATGTGATCAAACCATTGATGTCAAATAACACCCTGTGTTAAGCCACTCACCCCAAACCACACTCCCTTGGCAAATATTTTTTGTTGGAAAAGGTGGCAACCCTAATACTGCCATGCTCCCATTCATTTATTGCTCCTAGTAAACAAAGCCCTTTGTCATTCTCTGGCCCCTGAGGAACAAGAGTGTAGTGCCCTGAAGCAAGGGTACTTTGGAATATGGATGTTCGTGGACATTTTCCCCTATTGTTACAATACAAAGCCAGGAACTTCATACTTTATTGCACTTTGAAAGGTTAACCTGCACCATGCTGCTGTGTGCATGTATACTGTTTTTTCTTTATTGTTGAACTGCACTTTATATGTTTATTGTAATATATCGTGTATAGCTGCACTGTGCAAACAGTTAATATACAGCTATCTAATACTGAGAGACTATGGCACTTTCTACCTATGCACTGAGAAGCTAGTCATTTTCCACGGTTACTATAAGAGAATATACAGAGATAAGTTTTGCAGGGAAAAAACAGACACAGGGACCTTTTGACTGGCTGGTAAAGCTCTGTCTAGACTGTTGTTTGAGGCTCAATACAAGTCTATGGCAGACTGGCATTGCAACATTGTTTCTGTTTAGGCAGTGCGTCTCCACTTCCCTCTCTCACTAGTAGGTTCTAGTTTAGTTAGAAACTGTATGCAAGGAAAGCAGTCAGGTCCGCTAGCTGTCTGCAGATAGGGACCAGTGTTCAGTAGGAGAGACTCTGCCAGACTGCACAATTTACCAGAAGAAGATGCTGAGATGCGTTACTCTGGCACATACCCTAAGTCTCCAGCCCTTTGACCAGAGAGCCAGAAAGACCACTGAGCCACAGACCCTGGGCCACCAGCCCTTTGACCTGAGAGCCAGCTGGAGGACTGAGGAACAGACCCTGGGTCACCAGCCCTTTGACCAGGGTACCAGCCTTCTAAGAGAGAGAGAGAGAGAGAGACAGTTAGCTCAGGTCTTTTCTCAGAACAGAACCTTCTTTAACCAGAGGGAAGACTCGATAAGCCAGTGTTTTGCACTTAAGTTCCTCCAGTAAGGAATCACACTGGTCTACTGCAGACCCTGACTCTCTGGACTTATTTCCCAATGGGGTGCACCACGCCTTACCATCCCATTCGGAGAGCAGCAACAAATGGTGACACCATGACGGTTTACAGGGGACCCAGAATTGCATTGGACGTCACCTCAAACCTAGCCATTGCAAGAGCAGGTGATCAGCACAGTGTAGTCACACCAAGCAACATTGTGTATATCTTGAATTATCCTCCCCATCTCCTCCCTTTAGATGACACCACAGATGAGGGGACAGGACAGGAGTCAGGATGCACACACTACCACATGCCGAGGTTCTGCTGTGTAAAGGCTTGTGTACATGGATGGACAATTAGAGCAATTATCAGAAAGGAATGTTCCCAAGTATTGCCCTGTGTATAAGTGCCTCAGATGAAAGCATCGTTGATTTGGCACCCAAAATCATAATTTCTAGGCAGCAGACTGGTCTTTGTAAACAGGGTTCCGCTGCCCAGAAACACTTGTGCCTCATTTATCAAAACTGTCAAAAAAAAAAACTGTCTTTGTTGCCCCCAGCAACCAATAACAGCTCAGATTTTATTTCTTAAACTGATCTGGTAAAAAGAAAGCTGCACTGTGATTGGTCGCTATGGACCAAAAACTGTGAAACAGTTTTTCTTTCACACAAGTTGATAAATCTGCCCAATTTATCATAAATTTTCTTTCCTTGTAGTAATCTCCAGTTACAGCCTGTATTTTAGGCTGTTTTCACACTTGCAATAAATAATTTTGTACGGTGGCTCACCACTAATTGATAAGGAATTGGGTGCTCCAACCAATAGACTCACCCAGTCTAAAAATGCGTATATTCAAAAATGGATATATTAAAATATGGTTAGGCACACCTACATCTGGACATACCATAGATCCAAGGTTATTCATAAATTATTTTTTTTTTAAATAGCAAAATATAGAGTAAAAACAAATAAAAATAGGGATGTTTCCCAAAAGAACTATGTGCACTTTGGTATACAAATCACAGATCATACATATGTTAGTCCTCCTATAAACACCAAAATAACCACCTAAAATATAAATAGACACATTATCACCCATGGCAATGCGACCCGATGATAATTACTTGTATGATTATAGCCAAGATACCACCCACAATGGGGATTATAATCTACCGGGTATTCAAAAAGTCATTGGTAGTGTCTGCTAATAGAAACACACAGATAGTATTGCAATAGGGGCAAAATATGTTCACACTAGTGATAGTACGATAATGTAATTTATCACAATAACTCTTTTGCGTTTATGATCCTATTAACGACCTACTGCCATCTGACAAAAGTCCAGACCGCACCAGCACAACCCCACTGCGTTACCGGACAGGGTAAGTGCTCAGAGTCGTATCTGTATCTCATTTATATCCTGTAGCAATCCGTTATTTTGGTGTTTATTGGAGGACTAACGTATGCATGATCTGTGATTTGTATACCCAAGTGCACATAGTTCTTTTGGGAAACATCCCTATTTTTATTTGTTTTTAATCTATATTTAGCTATTTTGCTATTTTTAATAAAACATTTTAATTAATAACCTTGGATCCATATTATGTCCAGATGTAGGTGTGCCTAACCATATTTGAATATATTTATTTTCACACTTGCGTTGTTAATTCCGGTATTGAGATCAGGCAGAGGATCTCAATATCGTAAATGAAAAGGATCTGTTTTGATTTTGCTCATCAGGAGTCATCAGTTCTGTTAGGATGCAGCTGTGTGAAATCAAAACGGAAAAAAATGGATCTATTACTAAATACATTGAAAGTCAATGGATGACGGATCCGTTGTTTTAGGCTCTATTAAAAACGGATCCGTCACCAAGGATTTACATTGTTTTCAGTGCCTGTCCAGTCACAAAATGGAATGCTGCCGCAACAGAAGACATCCTGATGCATCCTGAATGGATCTCTTTCCATTCAGAATGCGCGAGGACTAATCTCGATACCGTAAAACAACAACACAAGTGTGAAAGTAGCCTTAGGGCTCATGCACACGACCGTATGTATTTTGCGGTGCACAAAACACGGCTCTGCAAAAAATACTTATGACGTCAGTATGCATTCCGTTGCTGGCCCCTAATAGAACAGTCCTATCCTTGTCCGTTATGCGGACAATAATAGGACAGGTTATATTTTTTTGCGGACAAACGGAATGCACACGGAGTAACTTCCTATCTTTTTTGCGGACCCATTGAAATGAATGGTTCCACATATGGTCCGCCAAAAAAACGGAACGGACAAGGAAAGAAAATACGTTCGTGTTGCATGAGTTCTTAGGCTATTTCCACCCATTCCGCTGCATTTAAGTTTTTTCTGCAGGATGCTGAACTCTCCAAGCAGCTTTCTAGGAGACAGTATTCTGTACATTAAGTCTTAGAGATTGAAATGGAGAATGTAATGTTAGAAGCTCCATTAAGTTTTAGGATATATTCACACATTGGGTTCAAACTGATTTTTTTTGTAGCAGTTTTTGTGGCAACATTTTTCATTTTTTAAATAAAAGTGTGATTTACTGTAAATTGTTGTGTTGGAAATATTCAAATAACTATAAATCCACCAGCAAAAAATGGCTCACCATGATTCATATGCAAATGAGAGTCCTTCTGCAGCACCAGGCTTACAGTATGTTTAACTGCAGCAAATTACTTGCAGAATTGTCTGCAACTGAAAATCAGTTCCATAAATCTAAATGGGATTGTTTCGGCAGCATGTACATGTCTTATAAACCCCATTCAGATGCATACAACAAATCTGCTACATGTGAATACCCCCTTGTAGCGCACTTGTGCTTAGTGCATGCTTTAACATCTATATTGGTGTTATAGACAAATGTGGGGGAAGGATTATTTTTGTCACCACACAGGGCATTAAGTGCATAATAGGCCCGGGGCTGTCTACCCAACTTGGGCCCCTCCCTCCATTTTAGTTTAGGGTTTTTTTTTGTATGAAGAGGCTGCGGTGCTTCATGAGCGCCACAGTCTCTTCCTAGGCCATATGACATCCTCAGACTAAAAAAAAATACCCTAAATTGGGTCCTAAACTGAAAAATGTGGTCGCCAAATTTAAAATACATATAATTATAATAAAAAAAGACATGGAGGAGAATACAGCACCACATGCCTCTTACATCCAGTGACATCTTCTGTCATGTAGATCCTCTCTTTCCTCTTCTCCTCCATTTGACCCAGACCACCATGGCAAATTCTTTCAGCCACATCTCGTCTCTACAGTTTGTAACACAGACACATTAGATTTCTAAATTTTTCCATCAACCTCCTCATCCCGGTGTCCCCACAGTGTCATCCTGCTGCCACCCCCAATACTGTGCCCGTTTTGTTCCCCAATGTCCAAGGTACTATACTGCTGAAAAAATTGTGACCCTAATAGACATAATTGGAGTCATTTATCAAACTGGTGTAAAGTAGAACTGGATTTCCAAAAGAGCTGTCAAATATGAAAGGTGGAATCTGATTGGTTGCTATGGGCAACTAAGTCAGTTCTACGTTACACCAGTTTGATAAATTACCCCAAATGTTCCTATAGTGTCCACAGCAGCTATAATGTCCCCTAGAGTGCCCTGAGTAATAATACTACCCTCTATTGTGCTCCAGGCAATAATCCCTGTATAGTGTCCCCAAAATAATAGAATTGCCCCTACAGTGCCTCCCCAATAGCAACACCCCCATATAGTAATTTCCACCACACTGCCCCATATAGTAATCCACCATAGTAATTTGCGCCCACACAGTAATTTCCCCCAAACTGCCCCCATATAGTAGTTTGCCCCCACACAGTAATTTCCCCTACATAGTAATTTGCCCCACACTGCCCCTACATAGTAATTTTCCCCACACTGCCCCCACATAGTAATTTCCACCACACTGCCCCCACATAGTAATTTCCCCCACACTGCCCCCACATAGTAAATAGCCCCCACATAGAAATTTCCCCACACTGTCCCCACATAGCAATTACCCCACACTGTCCCCACATAGCAATTTCCCCCACACAATAGTTTCCCCCACACTGCCCCCACATAGTAATTTGCCCCAACACTGCCCCCACATAGTAATCTGTCCCCACATAGCAATTACCCCACACTGTCCCCACAAAGCAATTTCCCCACACTGTCCCCACAAAGCAATTACCCCCACACTGTCCCCACATAGCAATTTCCCCCACACTGCCCCCACACAATAGTTTCCCCCACACTGCCCCCACATAGTAATTTACCCCCACATAGTAATTTGTCCCCACATAGCAATTACCCCACACTGTCCCCACATAGCAATTTCCCCAACACTGCCCCCACACAATAGTTTCCCCCCACACTGCCCCCACATAGTTATTTGCCCGCACACTTCCCCATATAGTAATTTGCCCCCACATAGTAGTCCCTCCCATAATAATTTGCCCCCACACTGCCCCCACATAGTAATTTGCCCCAACACTGCCCTATATAGTAATTTGCCCCCATATAGTAGTCCCTCCCATAATAATTTGCCCCAACACTGCCCCATATAGTAATTTGCCCCACATAGTAGTCCCTCCCATAATAATTTGCCCCCACATCGTAATTTGTCCCCACATAGTATTCCCTCCCATAATAATTTGGCCCCATACAGCCCCCACATTCCCCCTCCATGTGCTCGATGTATCTTCCCTAATATGTCCTCCTGTGTCCCCCCCCCACATGTCCCCCAAAGTAGGCACATGAAATAAAAAAATTAAAAATGAAAAGCTAAATACTCACCTATGTCCAGGGCCTGGCGCTTGCTCGCAGAGGAAGGCGGGATGAGGCAGGCGTGCACACGTCACAGTACTGCGTCGGGATTTCACTACCGCATAGGCCTCAGGCCTACTAGGCCTGAAGCCTATGGCGGTGATCGGCGACGGGACAGGGAGCTATGTGCTCCCGTGCCCCGCCGCAGTATGTGGGCGTTCGGGGCGGCGTTGGGCCCCCCAGCGGTGCTGGGCCCCGGGCTGCCGACCCGAACGTCCCCATTTTAATCCGCCACTGACACAGGGAGCTCACTGTACACTAATTTCAGTGTGAGGGGAGTATAAATAGATCTGTATGTAGCAAGCTCCCCCTAATGGTGACTTCCAACAGAATTCTATAAATATCAATAGCTGTCTGACAGCAGTGGATTTGGAGCATGGTATTATAAAAGTATAGCTTTAACCATTATCAGTATTTGGGACTGTCACGAACCAGCGGGTGTGAACCCACTGTGCCACGTGTCCTACCTCCTCTAAGGGCGTTGTCTAAGTGAACCCCTTGATTCTTCACAATACCCCTGATGGTGGGGATAGACTTCCCTGAGGGGAGCACCAGGTCGCTACCTCTTGAGGAGGATAGGTACACGAGGCAGCTGGTCCAGGCAGACCAGGAGGTACCTGAGAAAGGTACCAGAGGTACAGACGTAGTCAGCAGGATGAGTCGTAACCAGGAGCAACAGTGCAGAACCGAAGGATGAGGCAGAGGCGTAGTCAGACAGGCAAAAAGTCAGAGCAAGCGGCACATGTACAGGTCAGACAATGTGGGACGGCAACAGGAGAGTCAAGGCAAGCTGGCAGGAATCAGACGAGTAACAGAATCCAGAAACACGAGTGGTTATCAGGAACCTAAGCAGAGCACAAGGACCTTGACACTGAGGGATCTGGGAAGGGGGCTGAGCAACTTAAATATGTGCATAAGGCTAGGATTGTCAGCGAGGTCACATGACATAACCCATAAAACCCAGGAAGTGATGCGCTCCGGCCCTTAAGTAAGTGCTGCAAAAAAACAGCAACAAGCATGCTGTGGCCAGGGCTGAGATGAAACTGTGCAGCGGATTCTCAGAACCACAGCACCTACACAAACAGAGCCCAGAGCTGCAGCGGTGAATGGGAAGCTCTTGCCACAGGTCACCGCTGAGCATAGCGCCTGGGACTGCAGTGGTAAGCAGGGGAGCAGCGGCGCAGAGCAGTCGCTGTTACAGGGACATATTTAGGTTATATAAAATAAATTATTGGTACATTACCTATAACCCCTTCTTAAATCATGAAAGCATCAAACATGCTGTTATGGCTACCCGTGGGGGGGGGGGGGGGGTAACAACTACTTTCCTCCTGGGCAGAACTGCAAAAGGAGGCATACTTTACTGCTTCCCAGCGCTGAGTCCTGGCTTATTTGCTCCCTGGCCACAGCTGCCTTGCTGGGGCCCCCCACTGTCAACATTCAGTTTTACATCACTGCAGCCAATTGCTGGCTGCTGTGGGTACCTGCCCCATTTGTAGCTTCTGACCGATTAACATGACTCAAGGGGAGCAGATCACCACTGTGGCCAGCAATTGGATGCAGCAGATGATGACAACGGGCCAGCCAAGGCCAGGGAGTGAAGAAGCCGGGACCCAGTGCTGGGAAGCAGGTATGTATGCTTCCCTTTGCAGGTCTGGCCAAAAAAAAAAAAAAAAGTTGGGCAACTCCTTTAAGTGTCATCCATTAAATAACTCTAGCCCTCCAGGGATATTAGATATTATCCCATAACCCTCCTAGACCACCATAGTCAATAAATATCAATATTAACCCATTCACAACCCTAGACCACCAGAGATATTCAATAGTGTTGATCGCGAATCTTCTAATCGCAATTTTTTATCGTGAATATCAGCACTTCAAGAATTCGCGAAGATCGTGAATATAGTGCTATATCTTTGTAATAGCAAATATTCTAGATTTTTTCTCATCAGTAACCTCCCTTCTTGCTTGTGGGCCAATGAGAAGGCTGCAATGTCTTTGTCTGAGCTTAGCAACATCCCTAGCAACCAATAGGAAAGTTGCCTACCCCTTACTATATAAGAACCTCCCCAGCAGCCAATTTCTGCTGTTTATGCGCATCATTAGTGCCGATTTGAGCAATCTATTGGAGCACTCTATCTGCGTATAAAGCTATTGTTCTGCCATGCATGCGAAATGTGATCAAAAACAGTGCTGTAATGTAAAATTACTTACAGTGATCAGGAGTTCCTGAGGACTTCCTCACAGTCACAAAAGAGGCTGCCAACCATTTTCTCCAGTCTCAGGAAACTTCTAGCAGCTTTAAAAATGTAGCAAAAGTCAGCCACACCTGTATTGCGCGCACAATACCCGCATATTACATTGCCAATTTTCGCAATCAAGAAAATAATGACTGGAGATCATGAATTCTAGAATTTGTAAATTTATGGCAAATATCAGGCCCAATTTTTTTGAAATATTGCAAAAACGAATATTGCCTATGCTGCTCATCACTTATATTTAACTGCTAAGCCACTCAAAACCCCCAGGCATATCACAAGAATATTATCACTAGTGTCTGATGTTGTAAATATAGGAAATGGGTAATTATAAATAGTGATGGAAAAAGGAAAACATTCTGAGTTCTGTCACATAATACTGAAAGAGTCTATTTCTTTGCTAAGCTCGTATACTGCTGCTATGCTATCCTCAGCTTTCTATTTTCTATCTATATAATTTTTGCATCTATTATTATATAGTTTAAAATGTATATTCTTTACCAGCACCACGTTACACGATATAATAAATAAATGTTATTTTTAATTGATCTCTCCAGCCTGCGTACCGCAAGACCTTAAAAACGGTGCCCTTATAAATCACGATTTGTCATAAAGGAAGGACGGACTATGTTTATAAAACAATCAGAGGTCACATTGCAGCTAATTTTTCATATATCAAGTTTAATTATGCTTTACAATAGGTGTGAAGGATTTCAGAAAAACAGCGGCGCTGGCGGTGACAGCCGAGTCACGTGATCAGCTTTTGTATTCAGAGGCAATAACTCACTGCCTGCAGCCAAGATATCCCCTAGAGGAAGCTTCTTCCAGAGTGGACGCACACATTCTGTGATCTACAGATTAACATGGCCAGAGTCACACGGCTTTGTCTTCTGCCCCTATGTTCGTTACAAGCAAAAGGTTGATTCGTGAATTTTTTAAAGCAAGGGGAGAGATGCAGATAACGGATTGCAGCAATCGATGCGTACATTGATTCCTGCTTCCCAGATATTTTTGCTCTCAGACCCTCTCTTCCTGCAAATGGTACAATCTTATCATAAGGAGAACATGAAGCGTAAGAGAAGGCATACGCAGCTGCAATATTCCCATTGTATCAAATAGGAGATCGCTCAGTGAAAGAGTTAATATTTTATGGTGAATCAGAAAATCATAGGAAAGGGGTTATGGCTTTCTATAGGACTGACCTATGTGAATTATAAAGCAATACAATAAATATAATGGACGGTGAACTACAGCTGCTGTAGGAAGACGCTCCAGAATCAAGAGGCACCTGATTAACCTTTCGCTGACTCCTTCGGGTCATGTGACCGCGAGCATGCTTTTCCTCATACTGATGGCCTTAAAAGAAGATGTTAAATTTAACCTCCACTGCGGTGATAAATTGACAATAAAAAATTCAATGGGCTGGTAATTACCAATCACTTTGGACATCGGTAACATTTTTCAGTTCTGTCAGCGCGCGTTGGCACAAAAGCTTCCGCTGAAATCCTCTTGATTTTTTCCCTTTTTTTAACTTTGTTTTCATGATGCAGATTAAATCTGCCACCCTATTGCTGATTCATTTTCCTAATTTTTCATGTCTGATCCCTGCCCCAGCTGCACCAGGCTGATAATTGCGCAGCCCAGCCCCGATGATTAACATCAGAAGAATTAATTACGCCTGCCGTTAAAAATCCAGGTTCCACACGGTGATCAAGAAAAATTAAGTTTCTCCCAGCTTCTAAATCATTTCACCTTTGAGGGAAGTGATTTTGCGTTTGGTGCTTAGACAGCGATGCATGCAGCCCGCACTCCTGCGGAGGCTTAAATGATCTACCCTTTGTGTAATCCGTTCACCACCTCCTTGGTTGTTTTTACTCCTACGCAGCGTTTACAAAATGGGGTTGATGCTTCTTAAATGACAAGCCAGATGCGTGACATGGCATGGCTCTAAGGAGCACCAATGGTGGCAGCGTTATTGAAGCCGAATGCAGAGCTGTGCCACAAAAGGTCGTTTTATACCTTGCGTACCTCCAGGCAACATTGCCGTTTGGTCTATTTGCCGTTAACATGAAGTTTTTGCTCAGTACCTCAAGGTCATTCCAAAATTACAATGTTGCATAGGCTTCAACAGTCACTTTCTAGCCTCCATTCTACCCCTCCCGCATTACAGACTGCATTGTTATTACGATGTCTGCATAACAGTAATATATTTTAAACCAAAACTTATTTGCTTAATTTTTTTTTCAGGAGCACTGGAGCAATAAAACAATGGTTGCAAATGTGGACATACCCTTTAAAAGAGAGCTTACAGGGGTTGTCCACTTTCTGGCTACTGTTGACCAATGTGTTTGTGAGATGATTATATGACATTTACTAATATACCTGTGACGAATACCACTCCTCGTGCCCACTTGTCGTTACCTACGTCGAGCTGACGAGACGCAGTATGGTCACTGGTTACCAAAGCGTGATGTTACGCCCTCCAGAGGAGCAGGTAAGGTCAGCTTGGTACAGTTTACACAGACACCTCCTGTCCACGCGGGCACAGAGAGGCAACAAGCTGAGAGAGCCTTTTCACTGCCGCAGTGGAAACAGCGCTGTCTCAGCCCGGGAAATCTCGTTTGATATAAGCTCGGTCCGCTAACGGGATTATATATGGTGAGAAACCAACCCGCGGTAGCTTATAACTAGGTCGAAACATGGACATTGGGATTCGGGATCGAGATACAAGACAGCACAAGATTTAATTATATATTTAATCGCCTTAAGGGCACACTAGAGAATATATACAGTGATCTAAGGTTACAGATACAGGTGATATAGGTACAACAGGGTTAAGCCAAGCAAAAGTCAGTTACCGGGTAAGATGAAAGTTCCTTTGGGGTATAATGGTGGAATAGTCCTTGGCTGTAGTCACATGGGGGCAGTGAGGTCATCTGGTTCCTGGTCTCTCCAAGATATGTATATCTCCCCTCCCGGGCATCCTAGCCTCAAGCCAGGACTACGTGGATGTTTGCCTTTGCCCCAGGATCGCAAAAAGATAACCAAATTATGCCTGGAATGGACGGACGATTCATAATTCCTTATGAAATGTAGGTGCCAAGATTTATTATTGATCCTGAACAAGTGCTGAGACCTCCTGCTGGGGGTTTTCCTGCAGGATTAGCTTGCCTCCAAACTGGCTGGTTGAGGTGTGACCTTATCCACCTGGGGCCTCCTTGAAGCCTGGACCCCTGGGGCTTCCTCCCCACATTGCCAGAACTATATAGAAAATGTAATTTCTTGTTCGTAATTGCGGACAAGAGTAGGACATGTTCTATATTTTTGCGGAACGGAAGTGCAGATCCGCAATTCCGGATCCGAGCGGGACAAAGTCTGTCCCCATAGAAATGAATGGGTCCGCAACTCCGTTCCGCAAAAACACTGTAAAATCACTGCGGCGCTATAAAGATCACTTTTGAGGGGCTGTCACGGCTGAGGATGGGGAAAACCCTCAGCCGTGCGGTGCCAGGAGATGGAAGGGTTGTCACTTGGCCAGAACCACAGAATTAGGGAGCAGGTCACCTCCTAGCGCTTCCCTAATCTGACCCTGACTCCTAGCTGTATGGGCCGCCCTTAAAGGTAGGAGGGCCCATACTCAGGAACCTCGGATCCCTACTGACCCTCCGTTGTTCCCTGAGCTAGGAGCTGGGTAGACAGCCCGTTCCTCCAAGCCACGGAGAAACAGGAGTTTAATGAGGCCAAGCTACAAAGGACACAGAAACACCTTATGGCAGTGACAGGCAAATGCAAATAACACACAACACTCACCTGCCACAGACAACACAACCAGGAACCCATGTGCAGGTGCTGTTTGTTCAGGACACCAACAAAGACAGCACACACAGACATCACACAGGGACCCGGACCATAAGCTGCAATAATACAGAAACCCCACTCACACCTAGATAACACCGAATAACAAAGTTTTATGACCAGAAGGGAGGCCCCCACTGGTAGATGGTAAAGTAGCCAGGAGGATGTCTCCAGCAAGCATGGCTGAAGCACCCTCTCTGACTACTGCCTTACACTGAGGCTTTATAGGCCAAGAGGCCACACCCAACGGTCAGACACACCCAGTTACTCACACACACACTGGGAAGGAAGTTAACCCTTCCAGCACCAGGGAAGGGAAACACCAACTTAAAGGGGAAGTGCACACAATAACGAACACACTGTGGCTGTTGCCGCAGGCAACGACATGGGTGGCAACCATGTCCTGGGAGTCAGCCCGAAGGCCGGGACACTGCCACCACATGTACACTATACAACCAAACGTTGCCACGGACAGCCACAGTGAAGGGAAGATGTCAGTGCACACCAAACATAAACAGAGTGCACACAGACATACAAAAGTGCATACAAACACGCACACAACTCCAAGGGGACCGCACACATAGCTGTTGTCCGCGGCAACCGCACCTGAGGCAAACAGCAAAATGCCTCCAGCTGCGGTTGACACAACAACCCAAAAACCGCGGGCAACTGTATGCGGCTCCCAAGGAGTCACGGCCATAAACATGGGCATGGCGAGTTCATAGAAGATTTTTTTTTTTTTGCCACAAGTTAGCGGACATTTTTCATAAAAAAAAAATAAAAATCTTACAAAGTCTCACATTCCACTAACTTGTGACAAAAAATAAAATCTTACATGAACTCACCATACCCCTCACGGAATCCAAATGCGTAAAAATGCCCTGTGAAATCCTAAAGGTGCTCATTGGAATTTGGGCCCCTTTGCGCATCTTGGCTGCAAAAAAGTGTCACACATGTGGTATCGCCGTACTCAGAAGAAGTAGGGCAATGTGTTTTGGGGTGTATTTTTACATATACCCATGCTGGGTGAGAGAAATATCTCTGTAAATGACAACTTTTTAATTTTTTTTATACAAAGTTGTCAATTTACAGAGATATTTCTCTCACCCAGCATGGGTATATGTAAAAATACACCCCAAAACACATTGCCCAACTTCTTCTGAGTACGGCGATACCACATGTTTGAAACTTTTTTGCAGCCTAGGTGCGTAAAGGGGCGGCAAGTCCAACGAGTACCTTTAGGCTTTACAGGGTTGCTCACAATTTAGCCCCGCCCAAAATGCCAGAACAGTAAACACACCCTACAAATCACCCCATTTCGGAAAGTAGACACCCCAAGGTATTCACTGAGGGGCATAGTGAGTCCGTGGGAGATTTTTTTTTTTTTGCCAGAAGTTAGCAGAAATGGAAACTTTATTATTATTATTTTTTCCTCAGAAAGTGTCATTTTCCGCTAACTTGTGAAAAAAAATTAAATCATACATGAACTCACCATGCCCCTCTGCGAATACTTTGGGGTGTCTTCTTTCTAAAATGGGGTCATTTGGGGGGTATTTATACTATCCTGGCATTCTAGCACCTCAAGAAACATGACAGGTGCTCAGAAAGTCAGAGCTGCTTCAAAATGCAGAAATTCACATTTTTGTACCATAGTTTGTAAACGCTATAACTTTTGCGCAAACCAATAAATATACACTTATTGGAATTTTTTTTTATCAAAGACATGTAGCACAATAAATTCTGACACAAACTTGTATAGAAATGTAATTATATTTGAACAATTTAACCAGAGAAAGTTAAAAATACACCTTTTTTTGGAAAATTGCGGCCTATTTTGATTAATATCGGAAAAACGAAAAATGTCAGCAGCAATCAAATACCACCAAAAGAAAGCTGTATTTGTGAGAAGAAAACGAGGTAAAATTCATTTGGGTGCCAAGTTGCATGACCGAGCAATAAACCGTTAAAGTTGTGAAGTGCCGATTTGTAAAAAAGGGCCTGGTCACTAGGGGGGTATAAACCTGTGGTCCTTAAGTGGTTAAGGAATTGCTATTTTTATTTTTGTCTATTTTCTATGTTTAGTATGTTGGAGTAGAGCAACAGCAGCAGTTTATGCTGGAGGGACTATGATACATAGTTTACACAGCGCCACCTGCTGTCTTTCAGTGGTTGTTAATGTGTAGTTCCTCTAGTCTCCATGTTCTCTATGATTTTGATGTGACGGTTACTCCGGTATCCTCCATCTTGTTGATCAAGATATTAATTTCTATTTGCCTTAAATAAAACCAGTTTATTCTTCCTCAGTGTCTGAATGTTGATGCTTCTTCTAAAAACTGAAATCTACAACATGGTGTTGCTTTACTCTGATCACTACCAAGTACCATACATGTACAGCGCTTGGTGCTGGGCCTTAATCCAGAGTGGGAGCAGGTCAGTTCTCCAGTTATCAGTGAAACCCTGGACCCCCAAGGAGAAGACAGAAGCAGTTTTATACCCTTTTTGCCTTTTCATTCCTTTGTACATAGCTACGCAATGAATAGAGAAAGCGACTTTGCCGCTTCCTCTATTGGACCCAGTGACCACATGATCACCGGGTGTCTCAAGAAAAGCAGAACTGCCGGGCCTTAGCAGACCCTGATCAGCGCTGTCTGTGTATAATGCCCTCACAGGGGGCTGTTTATCCTATAACAGTGATAATAGCTATCTCCAACAGTTCTACAGACTTGAATGGAGAGGGAGCGGTGGGCTCACATGCCGGCCTCTCCATTCGAGCGGGGAACATGGGCGCCCACTCTAGAAATCAGCAGTGGCCTCATTGGTCAGACCCACACCGATCACACATATTCCCTATCCTGTATCAGGGGAAAACTCCTTTAACATTTATTTTGCTGCTGCTTTATGTCGGACGGACTCTTTTTCTTTGACGCCTAAGGTGGACCAGCATTCCCTATTATCTTCAACTGTGGCTTTAGGGCTAACAGACTAGTCATGTGACACATTGGGGAAGATTTACAAATTGTGTCTAAGTGAAAACATAGACTAGACAGTCTAAAAATGCACCAGACTTTTCACAGTGTTTGATGCTGGATAAGGCTGAGGCACTTCTACACTATATAGTCTAAGTTTCTACCCACCTATTTACTATTCACATACATTGTGCCAGAACCTTGCACTGGCAAATTTTAAGTAAAGCACCCTTCATCCCTAATCCACACCCCCTTACCTTCTCATTGTCATCCAAGACAAAAAATAGTGTCTTCAACACAGTAAATGTAGTGCATGAACTCTGTCCTATAATTCTGGCTTTTGGGCCAGAATTCAGGCGGATTTCCAAAAGCAAATATACCCCAAGGTATTTTTCGTACCATATAACTGTCCTCTGCCAATCCATAATTCCGGGAACAGCTTTACTCCTGTTCATCCTGAGCTACCTGGTCCATAAATATAATACTAGAACTGGCTGAACTAATGTGAGATTTGCATAGACAGAGCTGTAGGCTCTTGTATGTAGAGGGAATTCCTTTATTGATCGCAAGCGTGATTGAAGAATGTGATTAGATAAGTGCTTTATGAGTTCTTAGTAATGACTTGTCACCACAGGTACCAGACTTATACCCACAGGTATCAGAATCATTGATACCAACGCTTGCTTCAATCTGCATTTCTGATGAGCATCCTCAATAATCCAACTTTTAGAGCGAACTGATGGTGCCTAATGGCGTTCACCTACAGGAGTGACCTCTATTGTAAGTTAATCAATTTCTACAACATCTGAGGCTTGGCTGAAATTAAGGTTCTTCCTCCCTCGAGAGGAGTTCAGAATCTCATCTCAGGTGGCTTTATTCTATGGACAAGAGGAATGAGGTTCTCACTTTCTGTTTCGGCATCTGTTCCTCTTTTGGACATTGCTCCTGCAACATAAGATTGATGTACAGGACACCATGCTCTCAATTTGTATTAATTTATTGTTAAACAATCCATCCGTTTTTTAAACAATTGTTCCAATATGTTGTAAAAAGGTTCAGCCAAAAATGTTTTTTTTTAAAACTTTTTAAGGATCATGAATGCATTAATTTATATTATTAAATGCAATACTGACATAAAAGTCCTGCTCATTCTTTAGGTGTTGCTGACCAGCTTCGAATGACCCTCAACACCTCCCCTTATAACAAGCAGTTTTTTTGTGTCTCCAACATCAGGACTGCATGGAAGATGCCGCTGTCGTATTGTTGGAGACAGCGCACAACAGGCTGCAGCTGCCACTTATTCAGTATTTTAGAAGAGATTTTTAAATAAGATTGTTGGGGGTTATAGGTAGATAGGCAGCACAGTCACCAAAGAAAACTGTAAATACTAGAATACAGAAGAGAGGGAGGAGGAGGATGCAGCTGCAGCCTCTCTTCCTCAAACTGTGCATATGACTAGTGGTTCTTTTACACAACCGTGGCCAATCATTGGGAATGAGCATTTGTAGAAATTCTCTCTCCCGATAACTGTCCCATGTAAAGGTGCATCTTTCAGTCAGCACCTAAAATCAGCATTTCTGCACAGCAGATCATCTTGTGTAAACAGTGACTCTCTATGGGGACAAGCAATCACTGTAGCAATCGCTTGTCCCCATAAAGCAGAGATGATTGCTGCAAGAAAATTCAGCTTCATCTTATGCAGCTTCATCTTCGCCAACAATCAGGCAATTATCAGATGCGCTTGGTTTGTTCCTAATAATTACCTGATACATTAGTCCATGTGAAAGGACCATTAGGCCTTGAAGGAGGGGAGGAGCTGATTAGAGATGACCAAAGATTTGAAAAATTTAATTTGGCAGCTTCACCGAACTGCAACAAGAAATTCGATTAGTGACGAATTACTTTGTTACAAATCACTTTCCATTGTATGGAGCGGGCGCAATGATAGGGATCGTCATTGAACTCCTTAGATGCCGCGTTCAATGCTGATCGTGGCATCTGAGATTCACATTCAGGTTAATCCGGGGTTAAAAAAAAAGATTATACTCACCTCATCCATTTGATCGCAGAGAGGCCATTTGCTCTTGTCAAGATTGAAGAAAACCTGCCAAAGGACCTCTGGCGAGCATGATGAAGTCACCAGGTGATCATGCTGAGCGCGGGTCACGCGTAAGGCCAGCGTGATCACATGTGAGGACAAAACTTCAGGAAAGTCACGGCACTCTTGTTCTTGAATCAAGGCTTAGTGTTTAATGACACGCAGTTTTTTCGGTGTCATTAAACACTAAGCCTTGATTCAAGAACAAGAGTGCCGTGACTTTCCTGAAGTTTTGTCTACGTTTTAGGGGTCCCTGGGGTCGGGACCTGACGCCACGAGCACCGCCGCCATACCATGGACTATCAGTCCCAGTAAGTGGTGCTGTCCTATTCCATTTTTTGGTTTCACATGGTGAGGACATCACGCTCGCCGCAGGTGTTTTTTATTCAATCAAGACAGGAGCGAATGGTCTCTCGGTGTTCAAGAGGATGAGGTGAATATCATTTTTTTTACTTTTAGCCACCATTTTAGGAAAATTTGATTCGTTACCACAAAGTGCGAGGAAATTCGTCTTCGATTGTATTCAAATTTTTCCTGAAATTCAAATCAAAGTCCACTTCGGATACTTCGATTTGCTCAACACTACAGCTGATAATAAGTGCTTTGTATTCTAACCCAGTCCATGTACCTGCAACTTCTATATACACTCTGTTGTAATGTGTCGCTGTTCTCTGAAAGTACGAAAGTAAAAATGATCCTATCACAGAAAGCTTGGAGGACAGGATTGAAGAAGATACAAACGTATAGTCCCTCTCATGCTCAAAACCATGTTGAGATTTGCCGTAAATCTGCACTGCAACATGTGAGAGTGGCCTAAAAGGGTTTACTTAGATGTGCATACATTTAAAATGATAAAATATTGGAAAATATGTTAAATACAAACCATTTAATAATATTTATATTTACATAGTGTCAAAAAATTCCACAGTACTTTATAATCACAGAATATATATATATTACATGACATGACTTGTGGAAGATCCATCATTTCAAGTCACACAAACCACTGTACAAAATACTGTGCACAAGAAATCAAGAGGAACCCAACTCCAAGCTGATCTTCCCCCATTGCCCATTCACAGTGGTGACTTGGCATAACCACTGTGGGGATTTGCTCTGGTAGACAGGCTTGCGAACGCAGTACAGAAGCGATGACAACATTTTTAACTTAAACAGTTCAGTGTTTTATTCACACATAAGTAAAGTGACAACAAAAAGGCAGTTTCAAGGAAAAACAGTCACCTTGAGTCTGGTGTTTGTTCACACCAGGCTGCAGCACATAAGTCCTTGGGTGAAGCAGAAGTCCACGTGCTTTTTTCCTAAACAATATAGCAAGTTTTAGTCCCGGCCCAAACTCTCAGGCTCCAACACCCAGACTGACAAAGCTCCAGTATCAGAGGGAGGATAATCAGCCCAGCTGAGACTGCTGGCTAGGTTTTTATCCCAAACCAAAACCCGGCCTGGAACTTGGGGAACAGCCACCCACCCTTTGGCTGCTCCCAGTAAGAGCCGGCCCGGATCGGCTTTACAGCCACACTAAAAAATCTATAGTGTCAGTCAGCACTAGCTTCCGCTGACACTTAAAATTACCTTACCTCACCGAGGCCAGGAACCTCGTGACACATATCTTCCGTCAATGACGGCCCCTTGCGCTTTCCTACATACCTCCCCTTTTGTTCAACCCTTTCTGCAATCACAAAAGTATTCTGTTTTGACAATATTTTTCCGTCCCTCCTAACTGTACTCTCCTGAGCCCAGATACTGCCTGCCTGAATGAATGAATTTAAGCAATATGCCAGAATTAGTAAAAAAAAAATTAATAGAATAACTTTTTAAATACACGACAAATAAGCGGCAGAAGCTTTTGCTTTAACATATGATCATTCAAAACGTACCTCATTATTTTCCATGTCAAATTTGAGGCCATGCATGATAGAGATTAAATTATATTAAATTGCCAAACACAGTGCACTTTTTAAAAAGTAAATTATTGCATGTGCGGAGATCCTGGCATCCTCTAGGCAAGGATATAATGAAAGAAGCAATGCCTTTGACTGATACATTTCTAAAATGATTGTTGAATAAGAAGTGTAATCCAGCTCACCCTCAGGTGCTGAATTTACAAGCACTGCAAGCCACAAGAAGCCGTGCATTTATCAAATTCTTCTTTTCACCATAGATTCCATTTTTAAATTACCATAATAATGTGCATCACAGGGAGTATTAGGGGAAAACAAGGGAAGTCATTTGTTGTCAACTGATGTAAATATCTATGGGAAACAAGGAAAGTCATACTTACACATTAATCCCACAGCAGCCAACGAAGGCACATTTGCATATTATCCACCATCATTCCCCTATGCATGCACTCGGAGGGAGGTATGACATATTATCATAGTTCTTTCTTTTTAGTTTTAACACGTTAAATACTTCAAGTAAGATCAAAGCTGAAATCGAAGGTTTATACACCACAGCCAGTGCATGCTATTTTGCAGAGTGATCTTCAGAATGATAATCCATTGAAGAAAATTGTTAAAGGGGGTTGTCCAATTTCAAAAGGAAACCAAACCACCTTCAGGATCTGCCTGAAATAAAGAACTGGTAAGTACTTTCCTGACAGATCCCCCGCTCCAGGTTCCCTAGCCGGGCTCTATTTATCTAACTGTCAGAGGTGACGTCATGTTGACAGCATGTGACCACTGCAGCCAGTCACCGGTCCTGTCAGAGTCACTGCTGAGTCCAGCAATTGGCTGCAGCTGTCACGTGTTGACAATGTGATGTCACCTCTGCAGCCAGGTAAATAGAGCTGGGCCCGGAGAACTGGATTAGTGTAAGTACTTACAAGTTCTTTATTGCTGGTGGATCCTGAGGGTAGTGCAGCTTCCTCCAGACAACTCATTTAACATATCTTTAAAGAGTCACTGTACTTTCACACAGTTTCATTTCATTTAATGGAGAATGGTGTAACAATCACATTTCTAAATTACTTCATTTAAAAACTATACCTGCATCCACCTGAAAAACTGCTGCAAAGTCATGGCCACTAGGGGTCTTACTTCTATGTTATTTTTCTAGTCCACAGCCTGTTGTCAGGCAAGAGACCCCCCTAGTAAAAGATACACAGAAGACGGCTCACAGGAAATGGGGGAGTGTCAGAGGTAGCTGAGACCCTGATAAAAGAGCTTCTTCTACACAGCTTCTGAAGAGCACAGGTGCTTCCTGCCTTTCTGTAAGTGTGATCTCTCCCTCCTTATATGTTCTGGGAGCTCCAGAGCTGAAAACAAACATAGTGGGAAGTAATGGAAGGGACATCCAGCAGTAAAGTGCTTGCAGATCACACAGAAGGGAGACGCCCCCTGCTTCTGAGAGAAATGCATCTAGTTGCAAACATTTTTTGAAAACTCGGGTACTCTTTAAAGGGGTTGTCTGGGCTTTTACTATTGATGATCTATCCTCATGATAGGTTATCAATATCAGATTGGCAGGTGTCTGACACACAGCACCCCTGCTGATCAGCTGTATGAGGAGACGGTGCGCGCAGTGTGCAAATGCCATCTCTCTTCTCTCTCCCTGTCTGCTGCTGCGGTCTACGGCAAAGACCATAGACAGCAGCGGTGAACAGGAAGAGAGATGGGAGATGGCTTGTGCACGCTGCGCACGCCGTCTCCTTATACAAGTGATCGGCGGGGGTGCTGTGTGTCGGACCCCCGCCAATCTGATATTAATAACCTATCATGAGGATAGGTCATCAATAGTAAAAGCCCAGACAACCCCTTTAAAGAGTATCCGAGATTCCAAAAAATGCTTGCAACTAGATGCATTTCTACCTATCATGTAGCTTATGGAAGTACTGAATCATTCCTATGCATAGCCTCCTCCTTTGTGGAGTGTGAACAGACCCCAATTCTCTAGTAATTATATTTATGGCATATATGTTCCAAATGTCATAGAAGTTTCAGTTGGAAATACCCCTTTAAGTTTTATTGTGGCCCTTGGGATTGGTTCAGTCTGATAATCTGACCTTTAGACCAGAAAACATTGTGCGACCCTGCTCTACACGCTTAATTCCCAGGACTTCTGCCACGTGGGTCTTCATGTGAAATTAACCTTCTCTCTAGGAATATTTAATATCAATCATAGACAATAATAATAAATATGTTAATTTAAAGGGTTTCTGTCACTAGAATTTAATAAACTAGCTAATGTGCTAATGTCAGCTGAACCTAACTAGTCTATTCCTACTTTTATCTATGCCCCGTTACTATAATATAACTTTTATAATATGCAAATTAGCCTTTAGGAGCACTCCCTGCTACACTAGATTGACGCCCCACCTGCACCTAGAGGCTAATTAGCATATTATAAAATTTATATTTCTGGAGTAACGGGGGCATAGATAAAAGTAGGAATAGGCTAGTTAGGTTCAGCTGACATTAGCACATTTCTACTGTCAGCTAGTTTGAGGGTCCATTCACACGTCCGCAAAATGGGTCCGCATCAGTTTCTGCAATTTTGAGAAACAGGTGCGGACCCATTCATTTTCAATGGGGACGGAATGTGCTGTCCGCATCTGCATTTGCGGATCCGCACTTACGTTCCGCAAAAAAATAGAACGTGTCCCATTCTTGTCTGCAATTGCGGACAAGAAAAGGCATTTTCTATAAGAGTGCCTGCGATGTGCGGTCCGCAAAATGCAGAACACACATTGCCGGTGTCCGTGTTTTGCGGATCTGCAATTTGCAGATCCGCAAAACACATACGGGCGTGTGAATGTACCCTAATAGGGTTAATTCTGGTGACAGAAACCCTTTAATATTTAAAGAGTAACTAAATTTTTGTTTAACTTCTTTTTTTGGCCAAATACATTTTTCGAATATACTTTATTGACAGATTTTGCCTTTAAAAAAAAAAAAATGGCACCCAAAGTATTGATTTTTACTGCGCCTTTAAATTCAATATATCCACACATCGCTGACTTCTCGTAGCTGGTGTAGATTTCAATCATCATTTATGCCAGTAAACTGGAGTAAATGATGGTATATGTGCCTGGACTGATGGCCCGGCCACTGCATACCCCAGCCATCTCCCCATTTTTGGAGGGTGGCATAAAAACGCCACTTGCGCTTAAATTTAGGCGTAATGGCATTTAAAAAGCCACAGAACAGCAGTTTGCATCTTTTCTGTACCAGGGCCATTGTAAATCACCCACATTCTTGCATATTAAGCTATGCCCCTTTCTGGTAGGACACACTTGTTTCCTGTAAAGTTACCCCTCTTGGCCCCCCATTTCTAATACCCGAGTACCATCTCCAGTCCTGCTCTTTGCACTAGAGAACAGCAGGCATGCTCCATGTAAAACAATGTCTGAAATGCTGTGGATTAGGGCTGCAACCTTGCATTTGGAAGGCCACACTGAGGACCACAACAATTATTTGATCTACTTCCTATAAATCACAATAATAACTAAGGGGAAGACCTAACATGTAACTGTAAGAATTCACATTAGGATTTTATTTTCACAAGAGCGCAGTGCCAAGAAAGAAAATGGACTGCTCAGTGCTGTCAATAAAAAGAGTCATTTAATAGACACCAGTTTTAATACTATAAACCCGTTTATCTTTGCTTTGCAGCATTAGTCTGGACAGCATTGCAACGGCACAAATTCCCCATATTTTATATTGGATATTGCGTGATATATTTACAATAAGGAGGCATAAAACAGAATAAAAATGAAAGGTTTTCATCAACAGAACAAGACCTTAGTTGTAAGCAGGCTTTGGCTTCATATGAGGTTCACTGTTCCTGTAGATATTGAACGTCCATCTTGGGACTAAAGTTTCACGGTGTTAAGATATCGATAAAATCAATAATAATGTTTGCATTAATTGAGGTTCTCCGAGTACACAAAGTCCTAAACACAAAGTGCAATGGTCAAGTAGACATCGGCCCAGATTTACTAATGTGACTCTGCACCAAAAATCAGTCTTGGGTTTCTACACTTTTTATGACATGCTGAGCAAGGGGTGGGGCTCAGCACCGGGGTGGGGCTCAGCACCAGGGTGGGGGGCGGGTCTCAGCACCAGGGTGGGGGGTGGGGGGTCTGTGGGGAAAGAGGGCGTCCCTATGATGCACCATTTTGTGTCAAATTTGTGCCACAATTCGGACATTATAGTCTGTCTCAAAGCAAGCAACCAATAGTTGGTTTAGAGTTAGACAAAGGTGTCTATTTTTGCACCACATTTGTCATCCAGCCTGTGCCACAGTGATAAATCTGCTTCAGGTCTACACAACCTGTCTAAGCTTAGGCCATCTATAGGATTAGTACATCTGGGCCATAGTGTGGTGTTTAAAGGTTTTGTCTCTTGTGTTTTAAGCGAATGCCAAAGATATTCTACTGAGGCCAGCCATTGCCTGCAGTCAACATGACATCATCTGAATCCCAGGATACTAAAACCTGTGAGGAGCACCAGAGTGGCAGGAGATACAACAAGTAAGTAATGCTTCTTTTGTTATGTTTAGTTAACTAGAAAAGCTACAATTTCTGGGGAAATTGTGTGGTGTTTTTGCCTCCACCAGTAGTCTACAACTGGAGTGGGCGGAGTAACTGGGTGGAGTAGCTTGAGTAACTGTTGTGTGGTTGGAGTGGCTGGAGTAACTGTGGAAATGTTGGACTGGGCAGAGTAACTGTGTGGAGTGTTTGGAGTGAGTAAATATAGTAAACATTACACTAACCAATTGATTGATCAAATAAAAAAAATGCACATGGCAAGCTTGATAGAGTGAGAAATTCATTTCAACTTTTATTTATTTATATAGCAAATTTAATTGCAATGTTGTTGCCCAAAGTGCTTCACAGTTACATTAAAACATACATTTATAAAAACATTAGCAGCTGATTTGTGTAGGTGGGCTTGAAAATGAGGGAGTGGTGGCAGTTTAGAAATCATGTCCTGATTTTTCAGCTCACACTCTAGCTTTTGTCACTCTGCTGGCTGCTCACACAGCAGAGAAGAGCGGTTAAAAACAAACTGCTCCAACTTGCTCACTTCACTGGCAGTTGCCATCTTCAAACGGTTGTAGTTTTTTAAATTATAAATCCTACAGCGAAAAGCTTTATATTGTGAGAATCACAAGACCCAGACCTACATTTTGATGCATAGTATGTCTCTGAAATATAAAAAATTAAGGCACAGTCACAGTTTTGAAATTGCCCTTCAAATTTGAGGTGGCTAGAGTGGAGTTTCAATAAAAGTCAATGGGCGGCGTGAGTTGCAAACAAATGGTCATATTGTGAAAACTATCAGGACTATGGCTTAGCACACCTTTTATCATCAGGCATGGTCAGAATATGAACTTTTATTCTGCTAGATTTTGCTCCTTAAGTGCAATAGAGGCAGAACTTCACTGTGAATTTAGTGCTCTCTGCATTAAGATGCTTTTGGCCGTTTCCTCTACTCTGAATGACAGCTGGTTCCCTGGTTGGATACAGCGTGTGTGACTGAAGGGAGAGGGAAGGGGCTGTGAAGAGAACAGAGAGCACTTTCCAGTGAAGCTCCACCTCCAGTGCACTTAAAGGATCAGAACCTTGCAGAATAAAAGTTCATATTCTCACTATTCTCGATCATAATAGCTCCACAAATAATATGTGTGTACTGCTCTCACCTCTACCTAGCGCTGTCAGCAGTTTAGCAAGGTCAAAACTGCTGACAGACTCTATTAAGTTTAAACAGCAGACAACCCTGAGTTTTATTCCATCCCAAGCACCAACCTTATACAAGCAGCAACTCCTCCCTGCAGTATTAAAGAGATTTTTTAACTGATATCCTCTGGATTGGTCACCAGTATCTGATCGGTGGGGGTCCAACACCTGGGACCCCTGCCAATCAGCTGTTTGAGAAGGCTCTCTCAGCTCACCATACATTCTATAGCGGCTGTGCTTGGTATTTTTTCTTACATTAATAATGGAAAGCATCAATTTTGCAAGCACAACATCCCAGCTGGAACATACAAGCTCACCGTGAAATAAATGCTGCTCCCCCACACGTGTAAATATTATCCATTGTCATGTTTTATGGCCCAGAAGATAATCTACGATTGCTATTTACTTAATTGCTTGGAAAAAAAAGCCCCTGCCATAGGTGTCTGCCTATTTGGAATCTTGTGACTTTCCTGCCTCGAGATTTACAGTTTAGCGCCATTTTTTTTTTTTTTTTTACTTTCAGAATTTAAGTGCTCGAAGTGTAAAGGGCACATTTTACTAGTTAAGTGCAACAGCCGTGTCTACATGCTCAACTCCCCAGAAACACAAGAAATACAGTATGATTAGAAATTAGTGGTCGGCCCTGCAGTCACTGATTAATATTAGGCTTATTCACTCAGTAAAACTCTTTGTCAGATTTATGGCTTCCCCTTGACTAATTTTGTAGACAGACAAAGGTAATATGTAACCGTAGGTTTAACTCCAGAAAGCAGCTATGTCATCACTGACTTCAGAGCACAAGAGAGTGGTGTCCTGTGTGTGCGAGCCCATAGAGCACAGTTGCAGTCTGTAACACCCCATAACAAGTCCTAAATCTGTCATCAGAACATGAATTTTATATTAAGCTCCTTTTCACTGCATGAGCCAGGAACTTAAGAGGGAAACATTCAGTATCATTTATGCTGGTGCCGGGTCAAGCATGACATCACTCTCCCATTTGAAGGGCTATAATGAGGTGAAAAGACAGTTTTAAAATAACATAACGCTTTATATGGTGGAAATTATGGATATGCTCTTTTTAATATCGCTGCTTAGCGCTCTGGGGAGCTTTAGAGGATTGGATTTGGCACATGGAAACGGTACCTTAAAGTGAACCGACGTGAGGTTAAATGTACTTGTTGCTTTGGGTGGCAGAGCATTTATTAAATACCGAATGGAAACATTGGAAGACTGAACACTAAGTGCTGGGAATAAGCTAGGCAAAGAAGGTAACCGCCAAGGGTTGCCTCCTTAATTTGTGGTCTTTGGTGTAAGAGATCTTGATTCCAGTGATGATTACAATGTTACACATTCTGTGTTTTTATTTTTAACTGGGAGCTTAAAAGGGAAGTAGAACCTCTAATGATGTTCCACAATGTTAAAGAACACCTCTGATGGTTGGCCACATCTTGCAAACTCCCTCACATAGTTGGC
This sequence comes from Bufo gargarizans, assembly GCF_014858855.1. Taxonomy (NCBI): domain Eukaryota; kingdom Metazoa; phylum Chordata; class Amphibia; order Anura; family Bufonidae; genus Bufo; species Bufo gargarizans. The sequence goes on along the minus strand of NC_058090.1, from coordinate 21,484,995 downwards.
CTCCCTCCAAAAAACTGTTAGCGGGAGCTTTTGCTGCTCCGTTCCAGTCTATTAAAGCAGAACTGCAATGTTTATGTGCGCGTTCTGTGTTGCCCCACGAAAGGCAAAGCGTAACAAGGAACATACTGTAACTAATGAACGTCAATGTTCTCCGCTGTAGTCCCCCGATGCCAAGGAATTCCCAAGAAACGGGCTCCCTCTATGGGTAAAACATGACTAGATACAGTGTTTTCAGATATCTTTAATGAAAAACAAACATTAAAAAAAAAAAAACTTTTGACCACTGCTATTGAAAATGTTAAACTTTCGCCAATTTCATGCAACAGTATTAAAGGGCTTGTCTTACTTTAGCAAATGGCATTCATCATCTAGTTTATTTTCATCACATTATACATTGCTTGTTTCTTGGGGTTACGACCACCCTGCAGTCCAGCAGCATTGGTCGTGCTTGCACACTATGGGAAAAGCGCCAGCCTATGCACACTCCCACGGTCCCGGCCACCATTGAGGCCTATTTTCCTATGGTGTGCAAGCACGGCCACAGCTCAGATCGTAGGGTGGTCGTAACCCCTGGAAAGGAGCAGTGTATAATGTGATGTAAAATTGAATCCAGAAAATGTGTAGGGAAAAGTAGCTGCACCTGCTAGGAGAACAATGGGTGGTGCTCACCCCTTGCGACTTGCCCCGATGTCGCAGAATATAATTGGTATGGCAAAGCTAAATCAGGATGGAGGGCACTCAACTATCTGGGATGTTCCTATGTACACAATAAAGTGGATTAGTGCAGGTGTGAATGAATCAAATAGATACAGTTGTTTTTTCTACATTTATTTTGATATACACCAAATATTTTTATATACATCCTTTGGTACCATCCACTCATTTTTATATCAATTTTTATACTAATAAACTACCCCTTTTTAAATATACAACTGTATCTATTTGAAAGAATTTAAAAGCATATAAAAAGCTGGATTGTACTTAATGCACTAGCACCAGATAGATAAATACACTTATATTATTATGCATATATTATTCTCTGTAGAACATATTTCCATTTTTTGTAAATGGTGAGAACTCAGAATCTGTCAAAAATGCACAAAATATGCAGAATCATTTACAGAGCATCGGTACCTGCCAATGAGAATGTATACTGTATAGTGTAAACCTGATCGCCTCATCATAAAAGAGAGACGCCGGCCACTACATAACTTTGGCACGTCCACTGCTGGTCTAAATGTAAGCCAGCTTCCGAGCTGTATTACACTTAGACCTGGTAAATGAGAGGGGCCGGCCTTTCCCACCCACACCACGCCCACTTTTTTAGACCTGGAGTGAGCGGGGAGAAGTTGCAGATTGCAATCTGTGCCTGAAATACGCCTAATATAGGAATTATTCAATAAAAAATCACCTGTATAGCGCCACCTACTGTTTTTAGTCTTCTTCTAATATCTCTGTCCATCTCACTGAGGTGGATACATGTGCCCACTTCCATGCTTTAACTGCCACCCTGAAATAAATCTGGCAGGGCAATTGAAGCAACGAATGGTGAGATCTCTGGATCCATGTGAGGTACAGGGCTGGTTCTAGCTTTGTTAGAAGGAAATTGTCATGTACTGTATATGATGTCTGATTTTTATTTTTTTAAATTAATCATGGGACAATCCCTCTAAGGCCTCATGCACACGACTGTAGTTATGGTCCGCATCCGATGCAGACCCATTAACTTCAATGGGGCCTCAAAAGATGCGGACAGCACAGTTGCTCCGTTCCGAGGCCCCGCAAAAAAAATATAACATGTCCTATTCTTGTCCGTTTTGCGGACAAGAATAGGCATTTCTACAATGGGCCGCCCGTTCCACAAATTGCGGAAGGCACATGGGCGGCTTCCGTATTTTGCGGAAGATGGGCTAAGAGATTGCAGATTTAGATGGTTACAGTCTCAATCCTGTCTGCCATAACCCGTCAATCATAAATTATATTATACTATATGTTCCATTACGTAGCACATGTCTCTGGGCCATTTTTACTCTCACTGATGACATTTTCTGCACCGCCACTAGGCTACAGGATCCATGATTTCATTATATCCATTGCATGTCTTACATTAATTTTCCCAATCTATACAATTAACCAAAAGATCACATGTAATTTCCTATTATACTTGGTGGAATATTTCCTCTCTTTGACATTGTAAATTGTAAAATTCATTAGGGAATTTATGGAGCTACGTATATGACCGGTATGGCAATAACTGTGTGACATATGCAGCGAGTGTTAAGCATATCTACTGCATTTTAGACAGAGTTTTGCAATGGAGTTCTCTTAGTCTGATTTCTCCAGGGATTAAATTTTTGCTCATACAGAATAAAAGTTAGTAATGACACTACTTTTTAAAGGCACTCATTTTACATTTTTTGTCCTGAGTCCTGACTTTTAAATTATACACCCTCCAAAACGTTGTTTTAATAAATAATAATACATTGTGCTACCCAAGCCTGCTAATGAATGTATTCTAAAATGTATGTGGTTAATCTCGCGGGAGCATAGGCTAAAATACAATAGGCACTAATCAGGCAGGAGAAAGACAAAATCAATTTCATTTATTGAAATCAATGTGGCAATGACATCCCTTACCACATAAGGTGAAAGATAAAAATAACAATACCAGGTAACCAGTGCCTGACAACTTCTGTATTGATGGCGGTTATTGACTACATTAAAAGCATCCAAGGTTAAGTGGCATTTAAATATCATTATTTTTGTGTTACTACCGTATGTGACTGTGGATTTTCTGGAATTTATGTCCATTTTAGAAGAAAACATTTGGATTAAATCCCAAGAGCAAATAAGAAAAGTAGTTCTTATGGTAAGCTTTAATATAATATTGTAACATATACAGTCAGGTCCATAAATATTGGGACATCAACACAATTCTAACATTTTTGGCTCTATACACCACCACAATGGATTTGAAATGAAACAAACAAGATTTGCTTTAACTGCAGACTGTCAGCTGTAATTTGAGGGTATTTACACCCAAATCAGGTGAACGGTGTAGGAATTACAACAGTTGGCATATGTGCATCCCACTTGTTAAGGAACCAAAAGTAATGGGACAGAATAATAATCATAAATCAAACTTTCACTTTTTAATACTTGGTTGCAAATCTTTTGCAGTCAATTACGGCCTGAAGTCTGGAACGCATAGACATCACCAAACGCTGGGTTTCATCCCTGGTGATGCTCTGCCAGGCCTCTACTGCAACTGTCTTCAGTTCCTGCTTGTTCTTGGGGCATTTTCCCTTCAGTTTTGTCTTCAGCAAGTGAAATGCATGCTCAATCGGATTCAGGTCAGGTGATTGACTTGGTCATTGCATAACATTCCACTTCTTTCCCTTAAACTCTTTGGTTTTTGCAGTATGCTTTTGCAGTATGCTTTGGGTCATTGTCCATCTGCACTAGAAGCGCCGTCCAATGAGTTCGGAAGCATTTGGCTGAATATGAGCAGATAATATTGCCTAAAAGACTTCTGAAATTATCCTGCTGCTTTTCTCAGCAGTCACATCATCAATAAATGCAAGAGAGGCAGTTCCATTGGCAGCCATACATGCCCACGCCATGACACTACCACCACCATGCTTCACTCATGAGGTGGTATGCTTAGGATCATGAGCAGTTCCTTTCCTTATCCATACTCTTCTCTTCCCATCACTCTGGTACAAGTTGATCTTGGTCTCATCTGTCCATATGATGTTGTTCCAGAACTGTGAAGGCTTTTTTAGATGTCGTTTGGCAAACTCTAATCTGGTCTTCCTGTTTTTGAGGCTCACCAATGGTTTACATCTTGTGGTGAACCCTCTGTATTCACTCTGGTGAAGTCTTCTGTTGATTGTTGGCTTTAACACACATACACCTACCTCCTGGAGAGTGTTCTTGATCTGGCCAACTGTTGTGAAGGGTGTTTTCTTCACCAGGGAAAGAATTCTTGGGTCATCCACCACAGTTGTTTTCCGTGGTCTTCCGGGTGTTTTGGTGTTGCTGAGCTCACCGTTGCGTTCCTTCTTTTTAAGAATGTTCCAAACAGTTGATTGGCCACGCCTAATGTTTTTGTTATATCTCTGATGGGTTTGTTTTGTTTTTTCAGCCTAATGATGGCTTGCTTCACTGATAGTGACAGCTCTTTGGATCTCATCTTGAGAGTTGACAGCAACAGATTCCAAATGCAAATAGCACACTTTAAATGAACTCTGGACCTTTTATCTGCTCATTGTAATTGGGATAATGAGGGAATAACATACACCTGGCCATGGAACAGCTGAGAAGCCAATTGTCCCATTACTTTTGGTTCCTTAACAAGTGGGAGGCAGATATGCAAACTGTTGTAATTCCTACACCGTTCACATGATTTTGATGTAAATACCCTCAAAATAAAGCTGACAGTCTGCAGTTAAAGCACATCTTGTGTGTTTCATTGTAAATCCATTGTGGTGGTGTATAGAGCCAAAAAATTTACAATTGTGTCGATGTCCCAATATTTATGGACCTAACTGTATATGCAATATCATATATGTAAATTGTGGGTGTATGTGTATAGATAGGTAGACAGACAGATAGACAGACCAATAGATAAATAGATAGATAGATATGCACATACAGACAATTAAAACAAAGTATCAGATGTTATTCGCTCATGCACACAGTCATATTAAAGATCTGTAAAAGCTTTGAATTGTATGGAGTCATAATCAGCACCCATGGAATTGAATAACCCTGTACTATACCTCTGTATGCCTCTGACATTATACAGATACAAACAGTGCATTTGGAAAGTCTTTAGATCCTTTCACCTTTTTCACATTTTGTTATATTGTGACCTTGCGCAAAAAAAAATTATAATTCAAGTTTCCCCCCATCGTTCTGCAAATAATACCCCATAATGAGAAAGTAAAAACTAAAAGGAAAAACTAAAATTTCTAATGGACTTAAGTACTTTTTTATTATGCTTAAAATTTAGCTCTGGAGGCCTCCAATTTCTTTTGATCATCTTAGAGATGGTTCTACACCTTGATTGGAGTCCACTTGTGGTGAATTTAGTTCATTGGACATGATTTAGAAAGACACAGCCCTGTTTATATGCAGTATCACAGGTGGAATTGCATATCAGAGTGAAAACTAAGCCAGGAGGAGGAAAGAACTGCCTGTAGAGCTCAGAGACAGGATTGTGTGGAGGGACAGATCTGGAGGGTACAAAAAATCTTGTTGCTCTGAAAGTTCTCAAGAGCACAGTGGCCTCCATAATTCTTAAATGGAAGACTTTTGGAACAACCAGGACTCTTCCTAGAGCTGGCTTCCTCACCAAACTAATTAATCAAGGGAGAAGGGCCTTAGTAAGAAAGGTGACCAAGAACCTAATGGTCACTCTGCGTGAACTTCAAAGATTCTGTGTGCAGATGGGAGAAACTTCCAAAAGGTCAACCATCACTGCAGCACTCCATCAATCTGGGCTTTACAGCAGAGCAGCCAGAAAGAAGCCTCTCCCCTGTAAAAGATACATGAAAGCCATCTGAAATTTGTGAAAAAGTATCTAAAGGACTCTCGGACTGTGAGAAACAATATTCTCTGGTCTGATGAGACAAAGGTTGAACTTTTTGGCTTCAATTCTAAGCGTTATGTCTGAAGGAAACCAGGCACTCCTCATCACCTGCCTAATACCATCCCTACAGTGAAGCATGGTGCTGTGGAGGGGTTTTTCAGTGGCTGGGACAAGGAGACTGGTCAGAGTTGAGGGAAAACTACAAACCGGATTCCCAAAAAGTTGGGACACTATACAAATCGTGAATAAAAACTGAATGCAATGATGTGGAGGTGCCAACTCCTAATATTTTATTCAGAATAGAATATAAATCACGGAACAAAAGTTTAAACTGAGAAAATGTACAATTTTAAGGGGAAAATATGTTGAATCAGAATTTCATGGTGTCAACAAATCCCCAAAAAGTTGGGACAAGGCCATTTTCACCACTGTGTGGCATCTCCCCTTCTTCTTACAACACTCAACAGACGTATGGGGACCGAGGAGACCAGTTTCTCAAGTTTAGAAATAGGAATGCTCTCCCATTCTTGTCTAATACAGGCCTCTAACTGTTCAATCGTCTTGGGCCTTCTTTGTTGCACCTTCCTCTTTATGATGCGCCAAATGTTCTCTATAGGTGAAAGATCTGGACTGCAGACTGGCCATTTCAGTACCCGGATCCTACGCAGCCATGATGTTGTGATTGATGCAGAATGTGGTCTGGCATTATCTTGTTGAAAAATGCAGGGTCTTCCCTGAAAGAGATGACATCTGGATGGGAGCATATGTTGTTCTAGAACCTAAATATATTTTTCTGCATTGATGGTGCCTATACAGACATGCAAGCTGCCCATGCCACACGCACTCATGCAACCCCATACCATCAGAGATGCAGGCTTCTGAACTGAGTGTTGATAACAACTTGGGTTGTCCTTGTCCTCTTTGGTCCGGATGACATGGCGTCCCAGATTTCCAAAAAGAACTTCGAATCGTGACTCGTCTGACCACAGAACAGTCTTCCATTTTGCCACACTCCATTTTAAATGATCCCTGGCCCAGTGAAAACGCCTGAGCTTGTGGATCTTGCTTAGAAATGGCTTCTTCTTTGCACTGTAGAGTTTCAGCTGGCAACGGCGGATGGCACGGTGGATTGTGTTCACTGACAATGGTTTCTGGAAGTATTCCTGAGCCCATTCTGTGATTTCCTTTACACTAGCATTCCTGTTTGTGGTGCAGTGTCGTTTAAGGGCCCGGAGATCACGGACATCCAGTATGGTTTTACGGCCTTGACCCTTACGCACAGAGATTGTTCCAGATTCTCTGAATCTTCGGATGATGTTATGCACAGTTGATGATGATAGATGCAAAGTCTTTGCAATTTTTCGCTGGGTAACACCTTTCTGATATTGATCCACTATCTTTCTGCGCAACATTGTGGGAATAGGTGATCCTCTACCCATCTTGGCTTCTGAGAGACACTGCCACTCTGAGAAGCTCTTTTTATACCCAATCATGTTGCCAATTGACCTAATTAGTGTTAATTGGTCTTCCAGCTCTTCGTTATGCTCAAATTTACTTTTTCCAGCCTCTTATTGCTACTTGTCCCAACTTTTTGGGGATTTGTTGACACCGTGAAAATTTGAATCAACGTATTTTTCCTTTAAAATGATACATTTACTCGGATTAAACGTTTGATCTGTCATCTACGTTCTATTACAAATAAAATATTGACATTTGACATCTCCACATCATTGCATTCGGTTTTTATTCACAATTTGTTTAGTGTCCCAACTTTTTTGGAATCCGGTTTGTAAATGGAGCAAAGTACAGAGATATTCTTAATGAAAACCTAATCCAAAATGCTCTGGACCTCAGACTGGGCCAAAGGTTCACCTCCCAAAAAGACAATGACCCTAAGCACACAGCCAAGACAATACAGGAGTGGCTTAGGGACAACTCTATGAATGTCCTTTAGTGGCTCAACCAGAGCCTTGACTTGAACCCAATCGAACATCTCTGTAAAGACCTGAAAATGACTGTCAACCGATGGTCTGCATACCCCATCTAACCTGTCAGAGTTGAGAGGATCTGCAGAAGAAAATGGCCCAGAATCCCCAAAACTAGGTATGCAAACCCTGTGGCCTCCAACCCAAAAAGACTGAAGACTGTAAATGCTGCCAAAGGTGCTTCAACTAAATATTGGGTGTTTTAATAGTTATGTCAATGCCAGATTTTAGTTTTTAAATAAATTAGTAAAGATTGAGGGCATATGGAATCAACAAAAATTATTGAGATATTCTCTCTAAAAGCAATGCTCGGTAATAAGTAGCTGTACGAAAACACCATAGGGACTCACAGGTTGTGCCATGTGCATAAGATCTAAATGTCAGACAGAGCATTAATATTATACAGGCGCTTCTACAATTTAACACTATGCAAATTGTAAATGAGGCGCTACACAGACTAAACACAATGCGAACATAAAGCTTTATAATATATTGTTATTTAATTGTTAATGTCCTCGACTCTTCTCTGATCTATCTTTAATAGCAAATAATTGCATGTAAAATCAATGGTTTTCCAATTAGAATGTAAAACAAAGTACTTGAAGGGATAAATGACATTTTACCTAGTAAAGAGGGTTAACATTTCAGAAGAATAGATTAATTCCACCGAAGCACTAAAAGGATTTATCATGTTGATAAATTTGGATTGAGTGAAGCTTAGATAATAGGTGTTATTTGAATTCTTGCACCAAATTAAAGGGGTGCTGATGATACCTTGGCCCGGCCAGTCTCTGTTCTTCTGGCTCCAATGATGTCTTGTTGACACAACATGACTGCTGCAGAAGATCACTGGCCACAGAGGTGACCTCAGTGGTATTGACATGTCACAGCGCCTCCATCCCTGTATAGAGCATGTGCTGAACGAGCTTCCGCAAGACTTCAGGGCCAGGCATGATTAATTCTTCACTGCCTGGCCCTGTCAGTCAGTGGTGAGGGAACACCATGAAGGGTAGTGAGTGGAGCCTCTGGGAGCAACTAGGTGCAATGGCACCACCCTCGTTGCTCCTAGGGGCTCATTTGAATATTATAAAACTTCATCTTTCTCAAGGATGCAGGCACTTAGAAAGATGGGACCAAGACCACGATGTTCAATGGTCAAGTGCACATGTCTCAGGTGTGACGGTATTATTGCAACATATTTTATGACAGAATAGTGGACTTTTCACATAACAGGTTCAGCCGGTCACATTTGGCAACGTCTCTTCTTCACGGGCTGTTAATATGACCAGAAGAAGACCACAGCCTAATATATAATGGATCAGTGGTTACATTCTGGGCACATTCACTTACATGTGCAACAACAATTCTTATTAAGGCTGCACATGCATACCCTAAAATACTTGGCCGTCTTCCCAATACGAGCGCAGTTATTTCAGTGAGCATGACCAGCAGTCCGGGGATAGGTTCTTGTATTTACCTTAAATTAAAGCTGCGACACCATTCACAACCTAAACAGAGGCTTCTTGTAAATACTTTCTGCCCCTGTTTACTTATAATTGCAAAATTAATGACCAGTAAAAGAAATGTGTTGCTGTTTTATTTTTGATGCACATTATATTTCCATTCAATTTATTTTTGGTTCAGTCTTTTAATTGACTTACATAAACATATAAACCATCGCGAATCACCTAATTCATAGACACCTGAAAGCTAATGCTTTGCTATTTACTTACAGACCTTGCATATGAGAAATTAATGTATACTGCATATAAAAAATCTGAAACATTCTAGTATTTGGAAATTCCGAACTTTCTCGTAAAGCATTCCGTATATCTGTATGATGTACTATATTGTACTAAGGCAGCTGTGATATGTTTTCTAAGTAACCCATTCATTTTTTAAATTGACAAGCATAATATAATACAAGCTTTATGCTACCTCTCAAGCCCTTACCATATATTTATTTCTACCGCATATTTTGGGGAACAAAATACTAATTGGAACCTATACATTTAATTCGCTGTTGGCAATCCCCTTCCAATGCTTTTTTTTCTGAACAACATATCAAAAACTACAGGCAGTTGAAAGTTTACATGGATAAACGGGAAAACAAAGTTGAATCATAAAGATGATCAGTAATATACTGTATGTCTATACAATACGAACACAATTACATTCATAATATCCTAAGAAGAAGCTCCTCCAGCTTTAAAAACCTCAGAGATAATTTTTTTGTATTATCACACAGGAAAAGGCCAACTATTATTATAGACACAAAGAAAAACTGAAGAACCAAAAGGATGGTGCTCTTCCCAAACAATGAAGATGTAGTGACATCCGTCTTTATTCAATACAGCATATCACCATCAGGTTCAATGGACATTTTTTTTATTTCTAATTTGTGAATCCCTATTATTATAGACTGAATTTATGGAAGGTTGGCAACCTTGATTGCATGGAAGGTAACGGGTAGGTGCCAGACCAGAGATGAGTTTGGGCTCCAAATTTGACAGTAGAACCATCAGAACTGCTCTGATGGAGTCCAAGCCTCCAAATTTCGGAAGCTTATCGGCGGATGCCTTATAGCATAATGCTGTTAGGGTATCTATAAATGGTCTGAAAGATCCTCATCAGGATAAATTCGATTCGCCACAAAGCCGAATTTCCTTGTTCTTCATGGTAGAGAATCAATTTAACCTGAAATAGTGTTAAAAAAACCAAAAAAATTATACTTGCTCCATTTGCTCACGACGGGCCGCCCACTGCCATATTGCTTGAAGATCTCGTGTGACGTCACCATGCTGTCCGTCGTGATGACGTTATCTTGGGCCGTGTGTGATTTTGCGACAGACTTTCAAGCAAGATGGCGCAAGCAAATATATTTTTTACAATTTTACACTCTTTTATGTATATCAGATCATGTATGAACGCGGCATCTGAGGGGGTTCAATGACAAGGAGCGGAGCAATGGCCGCTCCCTGTCATTGCACCCACTACTTACAAAGAAATGTGCTTTGTGACAAAGTAATTCATCACAAAGCGGAATTTTTTGCAAAATTCGGCAAAGCAGCAAAATCAAATATTACCAAACTTCACTCATCTCTAATCCTCACTAACTGTAGCATGCTGCTCCAACAATCTTACATTTTTATTGGAGCGAATTTCTAAAGTAACGTTTCACAATATACAGTTTGGAGGTAGTATAACGGCCAATGGAGGTTTCCAAGTTACAGTAATGGACAATTCTGTAATAAACTTGAATACAAAAGGCTTAAAAAGCATCTGTCACCAGAATCAACCCTATTGAACCAGACATATTGCATGGTAGGGTTGATTATACTGATTAAAAGGCTTCCTTACCTCTGTACATAGCAGCATTCCTGAGTTATTTTATTAAGATGCAAATTAGCTCTTTCAAGCAGGGCTGTGGAGGAGTCGGAGGCAATTTTAGGTACCTGGAGTCGGAGTCGGCAAAAAATGAGCCGACTCCGACTCCTACTAGATTTAAATTGGAATAAAAAAACAAAAAGCAAGTTTAAATGTCCCAATTCACAAAAAGTTATAATTAATTACTGTATTTTTCGCCCTATAAGACGCACCTGCCCATAAGACGCACCTAGGGTTTTGAGGAGGAAAATAAGAAAAAAAATATTTTAACCAAAAGGTGTGCTTTTGGTGGGTTTTGAACTAATGGTGGTCTGTGGATGACACTATTATGGGGGATCTGTGGATGGCACTGTTATGGGGGCATTCTGAACAGGGTGTTTGAGCTATAGGCAGCATATTATAGAGCAGGAGGAGCTGAGCAGATTGATATATAGTTTTGTGGGAAAAGATTCAGTAAAACCTGTAGTATTTTATTCATTTAATTTTTATGTTCATTCAGGGCTTTGAAGTCCAGGAGGCGGTCCTATCAGTGATTGACAGCCTTCCCTCTATGACTGTGTATACGGAGAGAGCTGTCAGTCACTGATAGGACCTCCCCATTGAGTTTAAAGACCTGAAAGAGCAGAGATTTAAACGAATGAAATACAGGTTTTAATGAATCTTTTCCCACCAGACTATATATTAACCCCTTAGTGACCAAGCCTGTTCGGGCCTTTATGACCAAGCGTTTTTTTTTTTCCCTTTTTCATCGTCGCGTCCTAAGAGCTATAACTTTTTTATTTTTCCGTCTATATAGCTTTATGAGGGCTTGTTTTTTGTGGGACAAGTTGTAGTTTTTAACGACTCCATTTTGGGGTACGCATAACTTTCTGATTAACTTTTATCAACTCTTTCTGGGAGGGAGATGGGAAAAAAGCAATACTGCCACTGCGTTTTAACCTTATAAATTTTACGGCGTTAATTTTTCCGTTTAAATAACAAAATATCTTTATTCTCTGGTTCAGTATGATTACAGTAATACCAAATACACAAAAAGTTTTTTTACGTTTTACAACTTTTTTGCAATAAAACCCCTTTTTTTTAAAGAAAAAACAGTTTTTGCATTGCCGCTTCCCAAGACCCATAACTTTTTTTTTTTTTCTATGGAGTTGTGTGAGGGCTTGATTTTTGCGGTACGACTTGTATTTTTCATTGGTATCATTTTCAAGTAAATGGCACTTTTTGATCGATTGTTATTACGTTTTTTTCGGTGGCCTCTAAGAATAAATGAGCAATTCTGTCTTTTTATTTTTTTATTTTTACGGCGTTCACCATAGGGGATAATGCCCGCGGCATGGAAAGTGTTAAACAGCCCAGATCGGCAGTCCTGCCGGTCCGAGCTGTTAAAGCAGGGCCGCGGCTCTCATGTGAGAGTCGTTCCCCCGCTCCCCGCTGCACGGGGGACCTGTGCAGCGCTAAGACTTGGCGCCATAAAAAAGCAGAGGCCCAGCCTAAGGCCCCCTAGTGATCGACATAAAAACACCTATGGGTGGTCACTAAGGGTTCAAGTGCACAAACAAGGCCTCACAATCTGTACAACCCCTTTTTGTGTTACTTCATTTAGAAGTTAAAAAGAGTTAAAGGGGTTGTCCGGGTTCAGAGCTGAACTCAGACATACCCTTATTTCCACCCAGGCAGCCCCCCTGAGGCTAGCATCGGAACATCTCATGCTCCGATGCGCTCCCTTGCCCTGCGCTAAATCGCGCAGGGCACGGGCTCTTTTGTTTTCAATAACACACTGCCGGGCGGTAACTTCCACCCGGCAGTGTGTTCGGTGACGTCACCGGCTCTGAGGGGGGGGCTTTAGCTCTGCCCTAGCCATTTTACTGGCTAGGGCAGAGCTAAATCCGCCCATCAGTGCCGGTGACGTCACCGGGGTTCCCGTCAGCCCCATGGAGAGCCCCGGTACGTCATCGGAACTCCAAAAAATGCCTTTGCCCTGTGCAATTTAGCGCAGGGCAAAGGAGAGCATCGGAGCATGAACTGCTCCGATACACATGTCAGGGGGGCTGCCGGGGTGAAAATGGAGGGATGTCCGGGTTCAGCTCTGAACCCGGACAACCCCTTTAAAGCCTCAGAACATTCCACACCAATAAAACTGAAAGTTGCATACTGGTATAAAAAGCGGAATGCAATAGAAATGGCAGAAAAATGCACGTAAAACATAATTACTATCAAGTCCACAACCAGTGTCGGACTGGGGTACCTAGGGACCACCAGTAAAATTTATTTTGGGGGCCCACCGTACGGATACATTCAAATATAATAAATAATCTAACAAGTTTTTTATATGAACATAAGCTGGTTGAGGTGCTGTACATTGAATATATGGATGTAGTGTGCTAAATCTAATGTGTTATGTGCCACTTGTGCAGGGGGTGGGAGACTAGGGGCCCACCTTGCTCAGGGGCCCACCGGGGGATTCCCCTGTACCCCTGTGGGCCAGACCGAACCTGTCCACAACTGAGAGGTATCCATATAGAAAATATCTGAATTGACCTCTCTTTTTTCTGGTTTACCTTACACAAGCAGTTCGCTGTAAGAAAGAAATGAGCAGTGTAGTCAGTCACCTTTGCATATATAGATTGGTAAAAAGGATGGTTCATTTTAAACCTAATCGAGTCCATGCTTGTGTGCTTCTCAGAAATTAGAGGAAATCAATTCATGTGCTAATGAGAAAGTCCATAATTTATTGTCTGCTGAGGAATGCATGATACATTTATTTTAACAGTAAACAATTATTTTTATTGCAAGATTAATTAACCTGATTTATTGGTCAGTCCTGTCTCCTCCTGTTCTAGAAAGCTGCAAGGTTTCTGGTTACTACGTTGTTGATCTGTCATGTCACAACACAAAAAAATGTAATTGATGCATGAAAGGAGGCGGCCAAGGCAATGATCAAGCCGCTAATATACTGTATAGTAATAAGGGATAGAGAACCCAAGGCGTTATTAGGAGATATTAAATAATATGGATGTTAAAATTTTCAGGAAATTAGGAAACTCCTATTTAGGCCTAATGCATATGACTGTATGTTTTTTTTTTTGTGTTTCTGCAAACCACGGATCCATAAAGTATGAATACCAGCCTTCTGCATCCCGCACTTGCCTCTGCCCCTTTTTATAGAACTACCTTTTCTTGTCCGCAAAATAAACAAGAACAGGACACGGCGAATAATTTATGGAACAGCCACACAGATGCTGACAGCACATGGAAAACATCCGTGTGCTGTCCAAATTTTTTGCAACCTCATTTGCAACCGGAAAAAAGTGAGGATCGGACGCGGACCAAATATTTGGTTGTGTGCATGAGGCCTTAATCAAATATCGGTGAGAGTCAATTTATTGGTAACATGCCTAAATTTTATTAAAGAGATCAACTACATTGCTAATTTCCTTTTTCTTAGAAGGATGCCTGGACATTAAGCTGATCGCAGGGTGTTCTCTTGATGGTACTCCAGCAATCAGCTGGAATCTGTGTGGAACCCGGCATCAAGAGATCACTTTTGTTGCAGCTCCACCACAGGGGAAATAACATATCACACAGCCCTCATTGAAACTAATGGGATGTTTAGGTATGGAACTAGGTCCCCCAGGTGGATAGGAGCTCTTTGTAGGCGTTCCACCCTGTGAATGATGAATAGGGGTCCTAAACATTAGATGCCCTATATCCAGGGGCGTACCTAGAGCATTTAGCACCCGGGGTGAACCCTTTGTTTGGCACCCCCCCCCCGCCCCCAAGAAAGTTAAGAAAACATGCACAAACTTTTTTCAATGTTTTCAATAATATTTATTACAAATTTTCGGATCCGCAAAACACATGCGGACGTCTGAATGGAGCCTTACAGGGGGGTAATCAATGACAGAGGGGTGGTCACCCATATAGACTCCCTGATCACCTCCGTCATTGATCACCCCCCTGTAAGGCTCCATTCAGACGTCCGCATGTGTTTTGCGGATCCGATCCATGTATCAGTGGATCCGTAAAAATCATACGGACGTCTGAATGGAGCCTTACAGGGGGGTGATCAATGACAGGGTGGTGATCAATGACAGGGAAGTGATCAGGAAGTCTATATGCGTGATCACCCCCTTGTCATTGATCACCCTCCTGTAAGGCTCCATTTAGACATCCGCATGTGTTTTGCGGATCCGATCCATGTATCAGTGGATCCGTAAAAATCATACGGACGTCTGAATGGAGCCTTACAGGGGGGTGATCAATGGCGGAGGTGATCAGGGAGTCTATATGGGTGATCACCCCTCTGTCATTGATCACCCCCCTGTAAGGCTCCATTCAGACATCCGCATGTGTTTTGCGGATCCGATCCATGTATCAGTGGATCCGTAAAAATCATACGGACCTCTGAATGGAGCCTTACAGGGGGGTGATCAATGACGGGGGTGATCAATGACAGGGGGTGATCAGGGAGTCTATATGGGGTGATCAGGGGTGATCAGTGGTTCATAAGGGGTTAATAAGTGACAGGGGGGGTGTAGTGTAGTGTAGTGGTGTTTTGTGGTACTTTACACAGCTACCTGTGTCCTCTGGTGGTCGATCCAAACAAAAGGGACCATCCAGAGGACCAGGTAGCAGGTATATTAGACGCTGTTATCAAAACAGCGTCTAATATACCTGTTAGGGGTTAAAAAAATCACATCTCCAGCCTGCCAGCGAGCGATCGCCGCTGGCAGGCTGGAGATCCACTCGCTTACCTTCCGTTCCTGTGAGCGCGCGCGCCTGTGTGCGCGCGTTCACAGGAAATCTCGCGTCTCGCGAGATGACGCGTATATGCGTCGCTGTGCGCAGCGCTGCCACCTCCGGACCGCACATCTGCGTTAGGCGGTCCGGAGGTGGTTAATAAAATAAAAACCTGCACCCCCTTAAAAAAAATCACTTTCCATCTGCACCAAAAAGAAAAAAAATCCAAATCCCCATCAATAAAATGAACAAATCCTGCACC
The DNA here is from genome assembly GCF_014858855.1 of Bufo gargarizans. Lineage (NCBI taxonomy): Eukaryota > Metazoa > Chordata > Amphibia > Anura > Bufonidae > Bufo > Bufo gargarizans. The sequence continues at coordinate 21,469,025 of NC_058090.1, read as the reverse complement.
CCCCCCTTAATTACACCCTCTCTTCTCCCCTTAATTACACTCCCTCCCTTAATAACACCCCCCTTAATTACACCCCCTCCCTCCCCACCTTAATTACACGGTACACCCCCCCTTAATTACACAATTATTTACTTTACTCGTCGTCTCACATTTATTTTGATGATGCCGTCCGGCCGTCCGACCGCTGGTATAATGGATGGATCCTTCTTCTGATTCGTGAAGGCGGCGGCGCGGCGTCAGCGTCGTGACGTCGTCACGTCATGTTGCGCGCCGCCCGCCGCCGCAATAATCCTTCCACCGGACCGAAGCCGGCGCCTGGCGGAGTCGCGTCGCAGCAGTGGATGGAGCCGGGGACGGGTGACTCCGTCAGGCACCCCCCTTGTGAGTGGCACCCGGGGCGGCCCGCCCCCCCCCGCCCCCCCCTTGGTACGCCACTGCCTATATCAACTCAGAGTTCCTTTATATTTAATTTAAGAATGGACCAAAGATCTGCATTCAGCTAAGGGTAAGTATATCAGGGCAGACTAGATCGACCATGTGGTCTATTTATGTCGTCATTCTTCTATAGTTCTATGTTTCTTCTTCTAAAATTCTTCTGGAAAAGGTAAAAAACATAATAAGATGGTCACTTTGCCTGAGCAACTAGATCAGCCTCACATAAATTATGAGAACGCCCGATTCATTGCTCCAATTGCTCTACTAAGGTAGTGTATACTTTCTCAGTGAGTGTGTCCTGTCTTTTGCAGATCTCTCCCCATCATAGCTCAGGGGGCGATTCCTTTTTGCTGCAGCTCTCTCCCTGTAACTTTCACAGCTTCTAACAGTAGATATGGCTGGTGGTAGATGAAGTATGAATCTGAAAACATGCGCCCAACTTTGTGATGTTACTGAGGGGGACAGAGAAAGTAGAAAAAGAGCAAACAGCAGGTGGCGCTATACAGATACATTTTATTGAATAACTCAGTAGCTATAATACATTTTTAATGACATGCAGTTACAAAAGTGTTCAGATCCAGGTTCTGGTTTAAAAAAAAAAGAATATTTTTATGAAACAACGCCTTTTACTGGACACTATTGAATGGGATAGTGTTGTTTACTATGCTACTCCATGCTCTTTTTCCCCCCGCGGTATATTGATGTATACTAGACAGATGCAGGCTACTGTAACTCTATGGACAATTTAGCATGTATGTCGGGAGCTTTACCGGTGTATACAGTAAACATACATCAAACCCACCATGTGAACCCAGCCTAATATGGCATATCATAGAGCATACAGGGGTATAGCATGGACGTATAGATTTCTATGGGCACCATATTACAGATTTTGACAACACAGATCCTTCATATGGTCATGTGCATGAGATCTTACTGGCTCATCTATTCTGACATTCAAAAATACATTGGTCACAGCTGAGCTGTGCCAAATGGATCCACCGGTGTCACCATATGAACACTTTAGTCTGTAAGTACTAGTTATATTATATGGGTATTTGACATGCAGAAGAACAGCCAAGACTAATGATTTTACCCTACGGTGCAGGATGAATTTCATTTATAACTCAGACAAAACTCCTTTGCCCTCGGACTTCCAGACACATGCATACTGCCCTGAGGAATTCACGCTGTACTGTTTTTCCTTAGACTATGCTGTCCTCTGTACATGGCACATGCATGCTCTTCATTGAATTTCACATTGTCTCAGCTACAGTTAATTTTTTTCTTTTACTCTGCTCTGAATCTCAACAAGCAATTTTGTTTATTCATTCCCCATACTTATTAAAAAACTAAATAGCATAGGACATAAGAAAAAAAAAAGAAAAGATTAAGCATCGAGGTCATCTATCTCAATTCTCTGCTTGACAGCGTTCTTGACCAACTCAGCAGTCTTACGGATTCACACGAGCTGAACCAGAAATTCTCATTAAAACGAAACCATGCTTAAATTATGAAAATAATTTATCTTGTAAAAACATAGTAAATATATTGGTTTTAATCATAAATTTAGATTTACTTGTATAGAAAAGCTTTGACCTAAGACAATTATACAATGTCAGAATCAGAACGATTTATTCTGCTGCAGAAGAGAATAACATTTTAAGTCTGGGATATACTCTATAAGATTGGATATATGACGACATGTATAGAAAAGATTACTAGATAGACTCTATGTTGTGCCATTCCTTTATTATTCCTGCTAAAAGTTAATTATAAATTACTAGCAGTTTGTACTGAAGGTCCAGATGGGTGTTATCATTTGGGGTGTTCCTATATAGTCTAACACTAGCAGCCTTAGACTTTTCCTGCCATTCATCAGCACAGGGCGCACTATGAACAGCACAGGCAGCGCACTGAATGTAGGCAGGCTTTTATAGCTAAATGATAAAGTACATGGAAGATAGACTATATGGGACTTTAATATTCAGGTTGAATTGCCATGTTGGCACTTTGCAATAAATAAGTGGGTTTTGGGTTGCAGTTTGGGCACTCGGTCTGTAAAAGGTTCGCCACCACTGTCCTAGTGCTTCAAATGATGCTCCAGTGGTGAAATCTCTCTTATTGATCCGGGTGGTGCATTCCAGAGAGTGGGAGCTGCAGGACATAAGGCTCTGGCTCCAAAAGTTTTACAGTGGATCCTGGTAATGGGCCGTTTGCTCATGCCTGCTGATCTGAGGGAACGGCAGGGATCGTAGGGCTTCAGGAGTGTAGGCCACGCAGCAAAGTGATGGTCATCTGGGCTCCCACTCTGTAAACATTCGATTTGACATCATCTGTCATGACGTAAGGGGGACCCTTCACCGCCACGGCCAGTGATTCTGAAAAGTCCTAATACATCATATACTCATTCAATAGACAAAAAACAACTTTATACATGGTTTAAAGCTGTGAATTACATGCTACCCCTATTTCTGGTTACTCATGATGTGAATGACCTGATATTAGTTTGCTAGGCTTTTCTTCACCTGGGCCAAAAAGTCACCTCACTGTCCTAGCACTGTATGTAAATATCCTGTGCGGGGTAGATTGGCTTGGTGGTACCACTTTGGCACCAAGCAACCGGTGCTCATGCTCTGCCAACTCCCTACCCGAAATTCGCCCTGACTAATACAAACTGATTTCCTTTGAAAACTAAAGTCAAAATTGGCTTTTCTTATTTATAATTCCCAATAATTGGATAAAATGAACATAATAGCTAATAAAAAAAGATGCAGATATCAGTAGATAGTATGACAGAAATTAGGCTAGGATCTGATTATTATTAATTACAGTAGATAATTATTCCCACTGCTTTTAGTGGAAGAACACAGACATTTTCTAAGCCTGTAGTAAACAATGGTCATATGGAATTGATTACTTTGGAAATCTACCACCTTGTGATTATATAACAAGCCACTAGAGTATAGCTGTGTCCTCCAAGAACCTTGATTGATTTATTATATCTCAATCTATCATTTTACATCCATTACTCTCCTATGAGTCTTTGTAAATGTAAAGCATTTTTTTATTTTGTTAGGGAAGTCTATTTCTAATTCTTTAATCTTTAGTTCATATATCGGTTGTGTTACTAAGAGAATCAGAACCTGGTGAAACACATGAGCCGCTTGTGCATTTTCCGCTATAAAATAATTTCATCTATTCCTTCATCATCTTAGCTTTTCTTGTCCATTGGGATCTAATCAGAGAGATGCCCCAGGTTAAGAAAGCCTCCTAATTGGACCCCAAGAGAAGATAAGCGATCACATGGAACCAGGAAAGAAAGCCTCCTGCTTTATATATAATTGATCAGATTGGAATTGTGGCTTTCTCTATGACACAGCAATTAAACTAAACAAAAAAAAAGTTATCAGCTAAAGACTGGCAGGCAGCACACTGATAATAATGGTCAGGGAGAAATCCACCCATTCATAGACCATGCCGGTTCTTGTCCTTGTTTTTCAACATATTAGAAAACATTTTGCAATGTGAAGTGTTTCTAGGGTCTGGCGACGAGTCATGAGCCTTTGGTACTGGGTGACAGCTGGAGCCCTGCCAAGTCACCATGCCTTGACCAAGGTATTTGGATAAAGGGCCAAGACAATGAGCTGTTCTTTGCCAACGGCACATTTACTAAATTACATTTACCAGAATGATGGCTTAATTTGCAGCAGAAACTGGAATACAGGCATATGTGCCACATGTGTTATGTGTTTTAGACACTTTTTGTGCCACATGTGACAAGGAAGTCTGGCTTAGCGGGAAGAAGTTGTGTCTTAGGAAGTGGCATAGCCTAAGAGGTGCCAATGTACATCAAAATTGCACTAAAGTGTTGGCACAGCTTTTTGGTACAAATTAAGCCAAGTAAATGTCAGACAAAAATGTCTAAAGATGCACTAAAGTTATCATGGAGCATGAGCCACTTTGATAAATTTTGTAGATCTTTGAACTGTCTAGTTTAAAGTGTAACTCATAAATTTTTTATTTGCTGGTTTATTAGAGCTATGAATGTATACCTGAGTTAGTCTGCCAAAGACTGCCAAAAGATCTGTAATTACCTTATAATAGCAGTTTTCATTAATGTCCCTTGTCCCTTTCCACTGCTCCGTTAAAAGACCATTGTTATGGATTGTCTGTCTTTTCTTTAGTATAAACAGAAGACAGAGGGGCGGTCCTTCACACTGCCTGCATTAGTCTTCAGAATTAGGAGGTGTGTCTTTCAGTAATCCAATCTGATTGGCTGGCAGGAAGCTGCTGGCTACAGCAAGTGTGTATGTGAAGTGAGGGAAGGCAGATCTCTTTGAGGGAGCAGAAGGTACTTCTACGTAACCTATAAACAAACAATCTTCACTTCAGATGGAATTTCCATATTGGCCTTGGTTTTTACAGAAGATATGATGATCATGATCCATTTGTTACAGATCTCATTGACTTAAAACGACCGATGTTTTTTTTTTATCTGAGTAGAATAGAAAAACATAGTAGAGTCTTCTAGGAGAAGGTAAGATATTATAAATGTTCATTTTTGTAGCAATTTTACTAATTACTAGAGATTAAGTCTCATAATTTTCATCTGCAAGTTTTGAATAACTACACTAGATTGAATTAACATGAATTTATTCCTTTATTTAATAACATTCTTTCATGTTTGGACAGAAAAGAGATGATGGACTGAATACTGGGTAAGTGATATCACAAATAACCATCTGTAAAGTCAATCATTTATATTGGTATATGGACCACAGTCAGCACCCTACTGTATGATAACTCCTTTAAAACGATTCTGAGAGCCAACCCTACATCTATACAGATCAACCTATAAGAAATAGACCCTAGTGGAATGTGATTGTCTCCAAATTCAGCTTCAAATGAGGCTGTCTGACACTGGACCAAGCACTCCCACTATACAATGTACGGCAGTGTCCTTGGAAAGCTGTCCTTGGAAATTACAGTCGTCGCCAAAAGTTTTGAGAATGACACAAATATTAGTTTTCACAAAGTTTGCTGCTAAACTTCTTTTAGATCTTTGTTTCAGTTGTTTCTGTGATGTAGTGAAATATAATTACACGCACTTAATATGTTTCAAAGGCTTTTATCATCAATTACATGACATTTATGCAAAGAGTCAGTATTTGCAGTGTTGGCCCTTCTTTTTCAGGACCTCTGCAATTCGACTGGGCATGCTCTCAATCAAATTCTGGGCCAATTCCTGACTGATAGCAACCCATTCTTTCATAATCACTTCTTGGAGTTTGTCAGAATTAGTGGGTTTTTGTTTGTCCACCCGCCTCTTGAGGATTGACCACATGTTCTCAATGGGATTAAGATCTGGGGAGTTTCCAGGCCATGGACCCAAAATGTCAATGTTTTGGTCCCCGAGCCACTTAGTTATCACCTTTGCTTTATGGCACGGTGCTCCATCGTGCTGGTAAATGCATTTTTCTTCACCAAACTGTTGTTGGATTGTTGGAAGAAGTTGCTGTTGGAGGGTGTTTTGGTACCATTCTTTATTCATGGCTGTGTTTTTGGGCAAAATTATGAGTGAGCCCACTCCCTTGGATGAGAAGCAACCCCACACATGAATGGTCTCAGGATGCTTTACTGTTGGCATGACACAGGACTGATGGTAGCGCTCACCTATTCTTCTCCGGACAAGCCTTTTCCTGATGCCCCAAACAATCGGAAAGAGGCTTCATCGGAGAATATGACTTTGCCCCAGTCCTCAGCTGTCCATTCACCATATTTTCTGCAGAAGATCAATCTGTCCCTGATGGGTTTTTTTGGAGAGAAGGTGCTTCTTTGCTGCTCTTCTTGACACCAGGCAATCTTCCAAAAGTCTTCACCTCACTGTGCGTGCAGATGCGATCACACCTGCCTGCTGCCATTCCTGAGCAAGCTCTGCACTGGTGGCACTCCGATGCCGCAGCTGAATCCTCTTTAGGAGACGATCCTGGCGCTTGCTGGACTTTCTTGGACGCCCTGAAGCCTTCTTAACAAGAATTGAACCTCTTTCCTTGAAGTTCTTGATGATCCTATAAATTGTTGATTGAGGTGCAATCTTAGTAGCCACAATATCCTTGCCTGTAAAGCCATTTTTATGCAACGCAATAATGCCTGCACGCGTTTCTTTGCAGGTCACCATGGTTAACAATGGAAGAACAATGATTTCAAGCATCACCCTCCTTTTAACAGGTCAAGTCTGCCATTTTAACCCAATCAGCCTGACATAATGATCTCCAGCCTTGTGCTCGTCGAGTCGTCAACATTTCTCACCTGAGTTAACAAGACGAATACTGATCTCAGCAGGTCCTTTAATGACAGCAATGAAATGCAGTGGAAAGGTTTTTTGGGATTAAGTTAATTTTCATGGCAAAGAAGGACTATGCAATTCATCTGATCACTCTTCATAACATTCTGGAGTATATGCAAATTGCTATTATAAAAATTTAAGCAGCAACTGTTCCAATTTCCAATATTTATGTAATTCTCAAAACTTTCTCAAAACTTTTGGCCACGACTGTAGACTAATATAATAAAATCTGAGTTCTGAAGCTTCTACCGTTGCTGCTTTTCCCATATGTATGGTGCTGCTTTCTTCTTATATGCAGTAAGTCAGATAAATATAAGATAGATAAAGGTGGATAAAAAGTCTAAAATATAATATAAACATAAAAATCATCTAAGTATATGAGGCATTCTAGAAATAATTGAAACAGTGTTTCAATTATGTAATGAATAGTCAATCCCCAATATTTGAGGCCATGAAGGAATATTTTTCCTTTACATGTGGTGGTTACGATTCACCATCCCCTGGGTCACTACATTTTTGCAGTAAATCTTCAAAATTGTACTGCATGGCTTATATTAGTATATATTGTATGCAATAAATGATTGTTAAAAAAAAAAAAAAAAAGCTTTGGTTCTGTTCATTGTGTATGTGTTCTTTTATGTCTGCTGTAAATTATTCTGAGCTCGGAACCTTTAAAGGGGTTGTCTAAGTTAAATAAAAAAATGACTGCAGCAACAGTAACCTGTGTGTGTATGGGACGTCACCACTACAGCCAGGAAGATTACATCATCGCTGAAGAGCGGGAGCAAAATGCTGAAAATGGCAGGGGCATGTAAATGACCTTGTGATCAGCCGAAAAACAAGGAAATGCTTGTTTGTTGGAAGCACATCTCTCTGTGTACATGGAATATGCTGCCAACTTTAATGGAAACAAACAGACTTTACGAATGACTGTAAGTCAAGACCGTTCATACAACCATTCATGTGACCTTTCGCATTAACCCTTAGGTAATACATTGTCTACAAGCAGGGGCATACCCAGAAACATGGCCTAGCAGGAGGAAAAAAGTTAAATTATAGAAATTCTATTTTTTTTATTTATAAATTCTGCCTACGACTCCAACATGCCAAATCATGTAACCTTTTGCTGCAGCTCCTGAATACTTAGGTTAAGTACGTCGATACAGTAAAGGATCCAAGATTAAAGGTGTTCCCTGGGAATGATTCAAAATGGCCGACAGCAACCTGTCCTGGAATGTGAGCAAGATTGTTTGCCTCCACTTGAAGAGCTGCCTAGGGAGATGACGCTATGTTCTGGCACTTGCCTATACTACATATTGGTGTGTTTTCCTGTCATACTTCTCAGCCATAATGGCATATTGTAGGCAGGATCACATCATTACCATCTATTGTAAAGCAGTGTAGTGAGGCTACGCTCCCTCACGTCCCTCGTAGGCAGCTCTGTAAGTGGTGCTCACATTATAGGACAGGTTGCAGTCCTTTAAATCATTTCTGGAGTACCCTTTAAAGTCCTATTCTGCAAGAACCAAGCACAGTTCAGAGATAAAAAAAATTAAAAAACAGAACCTACTGCTTATATGTGATGAATGAACCAACCTTAGTGCAGATACATTGTAACAGAACAAATCAACAAGCGTACATTACATAAGAAACCAAGTCTAGTGCAAAAAGTATGGTGACAGAACATGGCACTTGCCATGTATCTAGCTCATCTTGCAAGCCCTCTCCATACATTACCTAGTGACCAATGACATACACATGTGTTCATTGGTCGCTAAGATGTTAATAAGGGAACATTTGTAAAATGTATCTATTCATAATAGCTGCCATCCCCATTTTTTTTTATTTGCTGTAAGATCCCTTTAATGACCGTTCAGCTATAAGAACCGAGGTGAGCGTACTGAAACTCCTGCTGTGGGCATCAAGAGAGCTTGTTCCACCCTTTATGATAGCCAACAACTTTTGCTCCATGCCACCGCATTGTATGATGGGAATTTGTTATAAACCACGATAGAAATGAAACTATTTGATCGGGGCGCAGGTAGTCAGTAATAGCTATGTATGTACGCATGCTTGTGTCTACTAGAAGAGAACATAAACGGACAGATGAATGTTTCCCCTTTGCCTCCACGGATCTCCACATTAAAGCCCACCCAATGAGCCTTTTATCCGTTTGATGTTGGGAAGCAGACCTGGTGATAAAAAAAAGAAGCCATTAAAATGAGCATTGCATTATAATGAGCATTATTACTTAATTTAACAAGACAGCAAATAAACCTCAAACCGCCAAATTATTTCTCAGCAAAAGAAACAACGTTATTTTTATGTAAAAGAAGATTGGAAATTGCATCTCTAAAACTAGGTTAAGCAACAAAGCCGTTTTGTTTCCAGGAGTTATACAAATGTGTTATGTATTTTAACATTTACAAGTATGAAATATTAAGTAGAAAACCATTTCATGCCGGCTCTTTTGGGCATTTCACATTAGTTTTGCAATGAATCATTTATGAGCAATAAAATTTGGTGTTTTGATACATTAATGTGTGTTACTATGCTTTAATACCCATTATGTTCTGTTCTGTTAGCTCCGTGGAATTAAAACCAGGATATTATAGGATAGCCGCCTGCAAACACCAAGCTTAATCTCCTATAACATAAGCTGCAGAGCAAAGCATATGGATGAGGGAAAAACTAACATTTCCATATCTGGTGTTGAATTAATATTTTTCTTTTGAGAAACTGGTGCGGGGATGAGTCTTCCCCCATGTAACTTCTATGGCTGTAGATATAATGACTGGGGAAAGCAGATTGTCGTCATGGTACATAGAATAAGGAGTGTACTACTGTGTACTACTAAACAACATAAGTTTTATTTTTTTCTCCAGTAGGGGGCACAAATACATAACAGCTATAGTCTCTCATACACTGAGGGCATATATGCTTGATAGTTATAAACACATTGGGCAAATACCCAATGGCTTAAAGACACTTGTAGTGTTACTCACAAAGAGTTATAGTCCTTGCAGCCCAATGCAGTCCAAATCATAATTCCATGGGAGAACTGTAGCCAAATTCCAATGTTAGGCTAATGTAGCCAGATGACATAGATTTTCTGTTTTCCAGCAGCATTCCTTCCACATATGCATTGTGGCACTATGCCCCTTTCAGCTTTACATTCTACAGACAGTCTGAAGATATCTTACCAGCTGTTATTTGATGATTCCGGACTCTCTGATCCACTCTCGGGCAGTTCTAGCTGTAGGTCAACTTGCTCCATCACTTGTGGCCCTCTTATGGCCATCATCATCAGGATGTCCGCTGCTACTTATCCCAGTCCTGATCTACAACCCTGTGCACTCCTAGCAGTAAACCATGCCCAATTTTCTGCCAACTAATGAGAAAACATACAAATATTTTTGCAAAAATTATATGCACCATCATATGCAACTCTTTTGGGCTCACTTTATGCCAAAATATTGTAGATGTTGTAAGTTGCTTTCTTTTATAAAATATAGGCGAAATACATAGCTTAATACTATATGTTGCAATATACATTTCTTTCCTTATTTCGGTACATGGTTAATTTTAGTATTAGTAACTTTACCATTAAATACATGACATAATAAATTATTGAAGTGTGTACTGGGCTTATTCCATCTGGTCTCCTGAAGAGATACTGCTGTGCACTACTGGCTACATTTGTTAAAACAACTTTGCTATGGCCCATTCAATTTGTGGAAGTGACTTTGCTATGCTCTGTGGTCACATTTGCTAAAAGGACATCCCTGCGCTCCCATCAGTTTGATAAAGTGATCTTGGCATGGTCCATTGGGCTCAACATAAAAATGGTGATACCATACTTTACGTTTACTAAGACCACTGTGCAAATAATTGGTATTCATTTTTATTAAGGATTTCAATGTGGAAACTAAGACCCCTTGTCCTGTAAACCTTAGATATGCTGAGTTTTGTTCAACATTGTAAAAAAGAATGCATTATACCCATTGTATAGTAATATCCTAACATCATTATAATATAATGTATGACTTGGCTACACATAAGTATAGAAAAAGACATGACATCCAAATGTTGGAGAGATCCATGTGGAGAGCTGTCACAAGAGCTGTCACAAACAAAATCTACAATATCCCTACCAAACAAAAATAGTATTTTCCTGTAACCACCACTAGGGGAGCTCACTACTAGAGATGAGCGGATTTCTCAAAAATTTGATTCAGCTGGTTCGCCGAATTTTTTTAAAAAAATTGGTGCGTTCCGAATTTATTCGTGGCGAATCGTGTTAAAAAACAGCTATTTCCTGGCTGCAGAGAGCCTTTATAGTGGTGTAGAACCCTGTGCCTTGCAGTAACATGCATATGGAGTCTGCTATGGTAGTGAAACAATACTGTGAGTCAGTATGACATGTAGATGACAGGCGTCGCTCTTAGAATCATGGCACACTTCACTAATTTGAGCAGTTACGGGGCCAAAACTGACCAAATAACTCAAGTGTGAACTCAGCCTTATAGGTCAATGTTAGCGTCAAATAGAAGCACACTCCATTTACACAGCTGATTCCACATAGATGTCTACAGAACCTGTTCTATTAAACGCTTGTACAAGTAGAGCCCCCCCCGGACAGAGTGGAGAGGGTGTCAGCAGTAAGTTTGTGTTGACGTCACTGATTATTTTGCCCTTCCTCTGATCCGTCAGAACAATAACCCCCCAAAAAACGGATCTCTCTTTAGCATCCGCCTTTACCCGGTCAGCATTTGGTCAGTAATCCATAAGTATTGCTAAAGCCCAAAAAAAAAAAACAGGAGTGGATCCAAAACAGAGATGACACATGAATGAAATATTTGCATGTCTTCTGTGTTTTGTACCCACTCCTGCTTTTGGCTACCAAACCATAAGCCAATTCTAAGTTTTCCTTCCTTCTGACAGATCAGAAGAAGTTAAAATAAATTATGATGTCAGCCAGGCTGAAAGGCAAAATAGTGGTCCAGTCATGAAGTGGGGAGAGTAGAAACAGCAAGAGGAGACCACAGAGTGGCCCAATGACAGTGTGGAGGTGGCGGCAGCATCAGGAGGCCACAGAGTGGCACAATGACAGAGTGTGGAGGTGACGGCAGCGGCAGCATCAGGAAAAGGCCACAGAGTGGCACAATGACATAGTGGTGAGGTGGAAGAAACAAGAGGAGACCACAGAGTGGCCCAATGACAGTGTGGAGGTGGCGGCAGCAGCATCAGGAGGAGGCCACAGAGTGGCAGAATTACAGTGTTGAGGAGGCAGCAGCATCAGGAGGCAACAGAATGGCACAATGACAGTGTGGAGGTGGTAGAAAAACTCAAGGGTTGGCAGCACTACTTATCCCACACACTTGGGTACAGACCAGTGAAGGGGGTTGCAAGCAGGATGGTGCACGCAGATAGGGATCCTGGCTGGGGGTCCCAACTCTTCCCGAAAATTCAATAATCCGCAGCACTGGCCGGTAGTTGGTGAAAAAGCAGTGATTTATTCACTCAATCAGCTAGAATACAGCGACGTTTCGACCTTAGTTGGTCTTTATCAAGCCATAAAGCTTGATAAAGCCATAAAGCTTGATAAAGACCAACTAAGGTCGAAACGTTGCTGTATTCTAGCTGCTTGAGTGAATAAATCACCGCTTTTTCACCAACTACCGGCGAGTGCTGCGGATTAGTGTGGAGGTGGTCACAGCAGCATGAGGAGACCACAGAGTGGCCCAATGACAGATTCTGGGGGTGGCAGCAGTATCATAAGGGGGCCACAGAGTGGCACAATGACAGTGTGGAGGTGGCGGCAGCAGCAGCATCAGGAAAAGGCCACAGAGTTGCACAATGACAGTGTGGAGGTGGCAGCAGCAGCATGAGGAGACCACAGGGTGGCCCAATGACAGAGTGTGGAGGTGGCAGCAGCAGCATCAGGAGGAGGCCACAGGGTGGCACAATGAAAGAGTGTGGAAGTGGCAGCAGCATCATGAGGAGGCCACAGAATGGCACAATTACAGAGTGTGGAGGTGGCGGCAGCAGCATCAGGAGGAGGCCACAGGGTGGCACAATGACAGCGTGGAGGTGGCAGCAGCAACATGAGGAGACCACAGAGTGGCCCAATGACAGAGTCTGGGGGTGGCAGAAGCATCAGGAAGAGGCTACAGAGTGTCACAATGACAGTGGGGAGGTGGCGGCAGCATCAGGAGGCCACAGAGTGGCACAATGACAGAGTGTGGAGGTGGCGGAAGCAGCATCAGGAGGAGGCCACAGGGTGGCACAGTGACAGTGTGGAGGTGGCAGAAAAGCATTAGGGGACCACAGAGCGGCAAGGTGACATAGTGTTGAGGTAGCAGCAGCATCAGGAGACTACAGAGTGGCAAGGTGACATATTGTGGAGGTGGCAGCAGCATCAGGAGACCACAGAGTGGCAAGTTGACATAGTGTGGAGGTGGCAGCAGCATCAGGAGACCATAGAGTGGCAAGGTGACATAGTATGGAGGTGCAAATTAAAATAAAATAAAAATATTAAATCCGTGCTGTATTTTTAAAATAGAAGTTTGCACAAAACTACTAGTTCCTCAGGTGGCTCCTTCGCTTGATCTCCTTTCGAATATCACCACGTTTTCAATCTCTATACCGACCAGCACCAAGCTTGTTCACTTACTCCACAGTACACAGATTGACCAATCGTTATCCTTTTTCCATATACCCCTTCAAAGAGGAAACCAACATAGAGTAGACCCATGGGTAAAAATACACAATGTGCTTTATTATACTCACTAAGTTTTCTCTTTCAACATCACATATATAATAAAATTGCTGCCCGACCTACGTTTCGCTCCTGCCTCGTCTGGGGCGTCTTCATTGCGTCAAATCAGGGCGGGTTTTATGACTGCATCATAAAATCAATGACTTAACCCTTTCAAATCTTAAACAGTCCTCTTATCTTGCCAACTATGTCCTTCATATTTCTCTTTCCTTACATCTCCAGTATAGCTTTCTTTATCATTCATATATACACTTTCACTTTTAAAACAGAAAATAAATGTATCATTTACCAATAAAACTTTAATTGATTATATACATCGTTTGTGCATAAAACTTCTCCCGCAGTATTTTACTCTATGTTATATCCTAAAATATCCACCTTAAACCCTATCTCTATATATTAAGGTTTTGCTCTCTAGCTCTCGTAGTTCAAAGTATTAAAAACCTATGGTACCGTATCTCATCTAATAGCTTCAGGCTGTTTATATACCGAGAACTACGGGCAGGTCATCTGTCTACCTAAGTTAAGACCGACATTCCCTTCCTACGTCGGGATGCCGTGTAGCTGCTACTAACCACATCAGGGCCGGTAAATGTGAATCGCTCTATCTCAACCTTCACACATTATGCCTGGTTTCCTCACGCTATACACACAGACTTTACATCCCATTCTATATTTAACCCCCTCGGCTGGAGAGTTCCCATATTATATATCCATTCTACCTCTTTCCTATTTATTTGTTTGACTGGATCGCCTCCTCTCCATTTTTTCTGTACATACTCCACCCCTGTGAATTTCAAACCTTTAGGATTTTTTGGGTGTACCTTCTTAAAGTGTGCAGAAACATTGTGGGAATCTAAACCTTTTTTTTATATTTCTTATGTGTTCTCCAATTCTCACTTTTAATTTTCTAAGTGTTCGGACGACATATTGCATTTGACAAGGGCACCCTAAGACGTATATAACGCCCATACTCTCACAGGTTAGGCTTCCTTTCACTTGTAGTTCTTTATAGTTTGTTGTTGCCACTATATTGTTTCTAGTTCTACTCTTTTTGTCTTCTTGTGACCTGTTTCTACATCTCACACAAAAACTGCACCATGTGAACTTGCCTTTTTCTTATTGAGGTTTCTCTTTCCTCAGGCAGCTATGTATCACTTTATCTTTAATAGTTGGTGCATGTCTAAAGATAACTGAGGGTTTTGCAGGTATCTGGGGTCCTAATATTGGATTGTTTTTTTAGGATTCCCCAACTTTTCTGAATAATATGTTTAATCTGTGGGCACATTGAAGAGTATGTAGTGGAGAAGGAGAACCTATACCTATAATCTCTACGGCATACATATTAGGACATCCTCAGACATCATCCACAACTTCCTCCTCAGTCAGGCAAAACTCCATCAGACCTCCTCCCTCAAACCAAACTCCCTCCTCCGTCAGACTAAACTCCCTCCTCCGTCAGCCCAAACTCCATCAGTCCTCCTCCCTCTGACCAAACTCCCTCCTCCGTCAGACTAAACTCCCTCCTCCGTCAGCCCAAACTCCCTCCTACCTCAGACGTCAGCCAAAACTCCCTCCTCCCTCATCCAAAACTCCCTCCTACCTCAGACGTCAGCCAAAACTCCCTCCCCCTAACTCAAAAGTCCCTCGTCCCTCAGACGTCAGTAAAAAAAATACCTCCTTCATCAGGAGTTTAGGCTGAGGGATGACAACTGATGTCTGACACCTGGCGGCTGATGGAGTTTGGGCTGAGGGCTGATGGAGGTATTTTTTTTACTGACGTCTAAGGGCCGAGGGACTTTTGAGTTAGGGGGGAGGGAGTTTTGGCTGACATCTGAGGTAGGAGGGAGTTTTGGATGAGGGAGGAGGGAGTTTTGGCTGACGTCTGAGGTAGGAAGGAGTTTAGGCTGACGGAGGTGGGAGTTTAGTCTGACGGAGGAGGGAGTTTGGTCTGAGGGAGGAGGACTGATGGAGTTTGGGCTGACGCAGGAGGGAGTTTAGTCTAACGGAGGAGGGAGTTTGGTCTGAGGGAGGAGGACTGATGTAGTTTTGCCTGACAGAGGATGGATTTTTGCCTGACGGAGGAGGGAGTTGTGGATGATGTCTGAGGATGTGCTAATATGTATGCCGTACATCTTTCTGTTTAATTGTGCTCTTGATTCCTGTATTTTCTTGCCTCACATCCTCTCTTTTCAATCTCAACTCTCCTTCTTCATATCCTTTCTCTACAAACCTGTCCAATATAGTTTCACTTTGTGTATCATAATCCTTTAGTCGAGAACAGTTCCTTTTCAGCCTCTGAAATTGACTTTTAGGTATATTTTTTATCCAGGGATCATGATGGCAGCTATTAATGTCTATATAGCTGTTTCTATCTGTAGGTTTAAAATAGGTTCTCGTATGTACGGCGCTTTCTATTATCATAATTTCCAAATCAAGAAAATGTACAGTTTCTTTACTAATACATTCAGTAAATTTGATATTCCACATATTATCATTAACATAATGAATAAACTCCGTTAGAGAGGATTCTTCACCTCTCCAGACAAATAGGCAGTCATCGATATATCTTTTCCACATCATTAGGTTCCCTTCTCCTTTCTCCCTTTCAAGTAGAGGATCAATATAACTGTACTCCCAGTATGCCATAAACAAATTGGCGAAATTTGGTGCGAATTTCGTACACATCGCCGTACCGGAGATTTGGAGGTAGTAGTAGTCCCCATTCCAAAAATAGTTATGATCCAAGCAATAATCTATACACTCAACTATATAAGTGTTCTGATTTTCTTTCAGATCACTGTCCTTATTCAGAAAGAACTTCACAGCTTCCAGACCAATTGTTTTTGGTATAATGGTGTACAGTGACGTAACGTCAACTGTCACCAAAAACATGTCATCAGTGAATTCCTGTATGTCTCTCAGCACTTTTAAAACCTGTCCTGTATCATAGTAACATAGTACATAAGGCCGAAAAAAGACATTTGTCCATCCAGTTCGGCCTGTTATCCTGCAAGTTGATCCAGAGGAAGGCAAAAAAAAACAACTTATCCTTCAGATAAGAAGGTGTTGCAGGAACATATTTACGGAGGAAGATGTCCACATACTCCGACACTCTACTCGTGATAGACTCTATCCCGGAGATGATCGGTCTTACGCGGGGGTCATTTGGATCTTTATGTACTTTAGGTAAGTAATAAATCAATGGTGTATTTGGGTGGGGGTTATTCACTTTAATGGCAGGCGAACCTGAAAAACCTTCAGGTCATTATTGCAGCCACCAAATACTTACAAGAAGTGCACAAATCGTCCCACAACATGGACAGTGACATACCAGAGGGGGATCAATGGCAAAAAATCCCACAAAAAATATGTATTTTAATCAGGGACCATTTATATGCGTCTTAAAGGGAAACTGTAAAAAATGTGGCCTGTTGGAGCCTAGAAATTTTTTATTTTAGACCACAGGGGTACAGGCCCCGAAAGTTAGGCATTCACCTGACAGAAAACATCAAGTGATTATGTGGCTGGAGGTATATTAGATAGTCATTGGATATCAATTTCACTGCAGGTCAGTACAAATAGATGTCAAATACATATGTTTTAAAGAACAAAAAATATAAAATTGGATTAAAAACATGGCTAACGAAATCCCCCCTCTTGAAAAAAAACTAATGATAACAGTTGAAATTTGATAACACGTGGTCGCCGTCAACAGATGTTGAATTCCTCCAAGGTCCCAAACATTAGGCATTCACCGGACAGAAAAGAACAAGTAATTATGTGGCTATATTAGAAGGTCATTCAATATCAATTTTACTGCAGGCCTGTGTAGTACAGGCCCCAAACATTAGGCATTCACCGGACAGAAAAGAACAATTGATAATGTGGCTGGAGGTAAATTACTGTATAACAATTTTACTGTTTGCTAGTTAAATTACAGGCTCAAAAAATTATGCATTCACCGTACATAAATGATCATGTGATTATGTGGCTGGAGGTATATTAGATGGCCATTCAATATCAATTTTACTGCAGGCCAGTGTAGTACAGGCCCCAAACATTAGTCATTCACAAGACAGAAAAGATCAAGTCACTATGTGGCTGGAGGTATATTAGACGGTCATTAGATATCAATTTTACTGCAGGCCAGTACAAAAAGGTGTCAAATACATATGTTTAAAAAAACTAAAAATCAAAAATATAAAATTGGATTAAAAACATGGCTAACGAAATTCCCCCTCTTGAAACCCCCCCCAAATGATAATAGTTGAAATTCGATAACACGTGGTCGTCACAGGTGTTGAATTCCTCCAAGGTCCCAAACATTAGGCATTCACCGGACAGAAAAGGCCTTTTATGCCGCTGTATTTGCCTAAGACAGGGACCATTATTTGTTCTGGGTAGTAGGGGATATTTGTGGGCTGTCATGAGAAAATTAATTTAAACATGGTCGTCAAAGGTGTTAAATTCCTCCGAGATGCATGCCTCATTCATTTTTAGAAATGTGAGGTAGTCCACACTGTCGTGAGCTAGGCGAGTGCGCTTATCGGTCACGATCCCCCCTGCTGCGCTGAACGTCCTTTCAGACAGGACACTTGACGAGAGGCAAGCCAAGAGTTCCATGGAAAATTGTGCCAGCTCTGGCCACAGGTAAAGCCTGCACACCCAGTAGTCCAGGGGTTCCTCACTTCTCAGAGCGTCCACATCGGCCATTAACCTGATGTAGTCGGACACCTGTCGGTCTAGGCGTTCCCTGAGGCTGGATCCGGAGGGTGGCTGTCAATGGGTTGGCTTCAAGAATGATCTCATATCCGAAGTGACCAACACATATTCAAACCGCCCTCTTCTTGCATGCGCTGTAGGATTGGTACTCGGAACGGTTTCTCTGTGGGTGGAAATTCCTCTGCCAGCGCCCGCAACAGCAGAATGCAGCATCTCTCGCAGCAAGACCTGGAAATACAGCATTCTGACAGCCCTTGCTGGTAACATGCTGGTAACATGTCCGCCATTTTGTGTTTGTACCAGGGGTCTAAGTACTTTGCCACCCAGTACTGGTCCTTGACCTTTATGCTTTTTTATACGGGGGTCCCTCTTCAAACACTGGAGCATGAAGGGCCCCATTTGCACTAAATTGGAAGTGGTGGAGCGGCCTGACTCCTGCTCATCGCCCAGGAAAATGTCGTCCTCGGTCTCCTCACCCCATCCACGGACAACACCAGGAATCCCATAAAAGTTTAAAGCCTGCTCTTCTTGCTCCTCCTCCTCCCCCCAGGCATCATCCTCCTCTCTGACTCCTCTTCAGACTCCTGCTGACTTGTCTCAGAGGGTGTAGCCACCCTTGGGAATTCATTCAGCATTGCAACTTCCTCATCTTCCTACTCCTGCTCCCCAACGGCTTGATGAATGAAACAACGCAATGCACGCTCCATAAAGAAGGCGTAAGGTACGATGTCACTGATGGCGTCCTGGCTGTGACTGACCAGTTTGGTGATCTCATCAAATGGCCGCAGAAGTCTGCATGCATCGCGCATAAGCAGCCACTGGCACGTTGGAAAAAAAAACAAGCTCCCCAGAACCTGTCCTGCCGCAGAGTTCATACAGGTAGTCATTAATGGCACGTTTCTGCTGGAGAAGCATATCAAGCATATACAAGGTGGAGTTCCAGCGCGTCGGGCAGTCACAAATCAAACGTCTGACGGGCAAGTGGTGTCGCCGCTGAACGTCAGCAAGGCGAGTCATGGCCGTGTAAGATCTAAAATGGGAAGAGATTCTCCTGGCTTGCCGCAAGACATCCTAGACCTTGGGGTATTTGGCAACGAATGGCTGCACGACTAAGTTCAGGACGTGGACCATGCACGGCACGTGTGTCATTTTGCCCTGTTCCAGCTTGCTCAGCAGACTGGCACACCACTTTACCAACTGTCAAAATGACTGGGGTTACCAATGATCGGCCTGTGACCGCAGAGCTGAAAGCAGTGCAGGACCAGTGTGGCTCTTGGCTTCCAGGCACAAAAGCCACAGCACAGCATGGCAACATCTCACCTGGCACGTCAAATAGGTTCTGGGGAGCTGGTGGGGTGCAGCGGAAGAGGCGATAGCAGTGGAAAAAGAGGAGTAAGCCGAGGAGGAGACGGAGGATGGAGTAGGAGGAGGAGGAGAAGAAGAGGCAGGCCTGCATGAAATCCGTGGCGGTAACACCAAATCCACACGGTGCCACGGATTACATGCTTGACGGTCGTCAGAAGGTTCACCCAGTGGTCAGTAAAAGTTATGTACCTTCCCTGCCCGTGTTTGCTAGACCACATGTCTGTGGTCAGATGTATCTTGGAACCAACACTGTGTGTCAGAGATACATTCACTTGCCGCTGAACGTGGCCATATAGCTCTGGGATGACCTTCTGGGAGAAATATTTCCTTCCGGGGACCTTCCATTGCAGTGTGTCAATGGCCACAAATTTTCTAAAGGCCTCTGAGTCCATAAATTTATATGGCAGTAGTTGGCGGGCTAGCAGTTCCGACAGGCCAACAGTCAGCCATTGGGCAAGAGGATTATCCGGCATCATCATTTTTTTATGCTTGAACATTTGGCTACGGAAGCCTGCCTTTTGCCAGATGAACGCGACAACGGCACGGTGGAAAGTGGAGTGGAGGAGAAATGGGAGGAGAGAGGAGAAGAGGCAGGACATGGAGCACCAGAAGTGTGGCTTTGTGGGTTCTGACGGCATTGCTCCCACTGGGCTCAGTGATGGGAGGCCAGGTGCCTTCTTAAGGCGGTCGTCCCTAGGCGACTTATGCGTTGACAGCACAGGCTGCAGATGGCAACACTATTATCTGCAGCTGACAAGTGAAACTATGTGCCGGCGTCCTGGGAGCGCAAGATGTGACTGTGCGTGGTGGATGGCTCGCTCCAGATAAATTTTCAGTCTGCTTATTTGCCTCCTGTGCACTGCAAGTTCTGTCTGACTCTCCTCCTTCTCCTCCCTATCTTCTGCTCCATCTCTACCTCTGATCTCCCCTCCTCTTCCTCTCTTGTGGGCACCCACGTGACGTCCATCGACACGTCATCATCGTCACCTTCACCACCACTGACATTAGAGATCTCAGTGTAGGCGGCAACAGTGGGGACCACCCTCCTTGGGCTGATCTGAGTACTGTCGTCAGACCGCTGGGTGGCGGCTGTTGCTACCTCCTCTTCCTCATCCGATGCCAAGAATGGTTGCGCATTATTAAGGTCTGGAAATTGATGGGAAAATAATTCCTCTGACACGAGTGGAGGGGCTATGGTGGTGGTGGTGGTGGTGTCTTTGGGGGTGCACACAGCAGAGAGTGAGGAGGGTGCAGATACAGAGAATGAGGAGGGTGCAGAAGCGGAAGGCTGAGTGAGCCACTCAACCAACTCTGGTGCGTCCTTTGACGTAATCGCAAGCACCTTCTCCAACTTCCCACTTCAGATTTTATTTAGGGCAACTGGTATAGTACACCAGTTGCAATTAGTTCTTCCAATGTCATTTGTCCCTCTGTACCTCTGCATAGCTATGGTTTCTCAGCAGAACCGCACACAAATGCTGCACAATACAAATGCACTATATAGAAATTATATTATAGGTATATCACACCCCTGCCTCAATCAGATTTTTTGGGGGGGCAACTGTTATATCACACCAGTTGCAATTAGTTGTTCCAATAGCGTTTGTCCCTCTGAATAGCTGCAGTATCGCAGAAGAACCGCACACAACTGCTGCACAATACAAATGCACTATAATATACTGTCTATGTTAGAAAGTATATTATAAGTATATCACACCCCTCAGTAGGTCACACCTATCGATAGCACACCTATACCAGTCCTTAAAAGGACTTTTGTGGCTCTATTAGCTAGCGTTTGGTGTCTCTATACTCTCTAACAGTCTGTCCCTGCTCCACACAGCAACCTCTCCCTACACTGGCAAAAGACTGAATGTAAAATGGCGGCCAGATCGGGTTTATTTATAGGGTATGGGGTGGGTCCATGTGCTGAAACGTCTCAATTAGCTATCTCGTGTCCCACCTGATGGATGTCTCATGGGTCAAAGTTCATCGCTATGCAAAAAAAAATGGCGCGTGCGAATATCACCATATGTTTGCATGTTCTGAGAATCGCGAACGAGCAAAGTTTGCCGCGAAACGACCGCCGGGCAAACCGCAAGGCCATCTCTAATTGTCATTATTCTCCAAACCCCTCAGGTCTTCTTTTTCTTTCTTGGACAGGTTACATTTCCCTTCCTTTTTATAATTCATCTCTTCTAGACCTTTTAATACACTTCTCTGGAATGCCTCTATGCATTCGTTATCCTTATTCTTCGGATAAAATACAGATATTTTTCTTTGAACTAGAATGCACATGCACATGTGTATTCTTTGCTATTTGTTGTTGTATAGGGTTACCTATAATGTACTTCTGAATATTCCGTTTACTTATATACTTGTGAACATCTAGATAGGTCTGGAATCGATTTCCCATATTCGTTGGGGCAAATTTAAGTCCTTTATTAAATACAATTTCTTCTTCTTTAGTTAATTGATGTGTACTCAAATTATAAATACCTAATTGTTTTCTTTGCCCTTCTTTGCCTTTGGGCTTTGTCTTCCTTTGTCCTCCTCTCTTTCCTCTAAATATCTCCTTTTCCCTGGAGTATTTACTGTCTTTCCTCCCTGCTTCTGTTCTATACCTGACAAAATTCCTTTTGTCATTTGGTTGGAAAATTTTCCTCCTCAATATTGTCTAATCTTCCCTCTTCTACTGGCAATTCATTAACATTCTTACCCCTTTCTCTAATCTTATTTCCTTGTACCTGATTAAATGTTTTCCTATTTTCCTGATGGTTGTGGTTATACCTTTCTACATCCCTTATTCTATTGTGATAATGTTGTCAGCCATAATTTTTCCTTTGTCCAAAATTGTGCTGCTGGTATTGCCTCTTGTACTGTGGATGGGAATGGTAATCGCTTCGAGCAAAATGGTAAGGACATTTTTGTCCTTGATAATTATTATTAGATCTATAAGGGCCTTAATGGTATTGAGGATTCATTCTATCACCTTGGTATGTTCTCTGTATCTCGGATAATTTCCCTCTTCATAACCATTAGCTCTGTAGTTGCCGGTTCTCCCTTGTTTCGGTAAGGTATCTCAGATGACTTCATTTTTATGCATCGATTCTCCTACTTTATCTTTTCTCTCTCTCCACTTATATACATAGTTCTTGCTATAGTCATCTTTTACTTTTAGATATTTTTTCAGCTTTTTCTTTTTTACTTCTTGTTCTATTCTCATAACCTATTTTTGACACTTTAATGAAAGTTCTTTATATTCTTCCATCTCTCTAAATGGAGTTAATCTGATTCTTATATCTTCAATATTTTTACATAAATTAGTAAGTTTGCATTTTCTTTTTTCAATAATAAATCTAATATCATTTAAACCACATTAATTGACAAATGTCTCCCAATCCTTCAACTCCTCATCATCATCAGAATTGAAAGGGAGTTGCCATCTTAGACCCTCTGGGATCATCTCTTCCACCAGATATCTTTCCAATGAGATGACATCCCAGATGGTCCTAATCTCTTTTATCATAAGGTTTTCTAATTGCGTAAAAATGTAATCTAGATCATTAGTCTGCTGGCTGTCACTTTTTTGATCAAACACTTCCTCCACATTAAGATGGATATTTTCTCTAAATGCAAATATATCCATCCTCGCATGCATCTAGAGAACCACACCTGAACGTATACCAATCGAGTTAAAAATTTGGTGTTAGTCTCATGTGCTTTTTTTGCAGTCCTAAAAACAGTAAGATAGGTCCGTACTTCCAATAGTTGGCGTGAGGAGACCAGACATAATGTGTAAAGGTTGAGATAGTGATTCACATTTACCGGCCCTGATGTGGTTAGCAGCAGCATCCCGACGTAGGAAGGGGATGTCGGTCTTAACTTAGGTAGAAAGATGACCTGCCTGTAGTTCTCGGTATAAAAACTTCCTGAAGCTATTAGAAGCTATTAGAAGAGATATGGTACCATAGGTTGTTAATACTTTGAACTACGAGAGCTAGAGAACAAAACCTTAATATATAGAGATAGGGTTTAAGGTGGCTATTTTAGGATATAACATAGAGTAAAATACTGCGGGAGAAGTTTTATGCACAAACGTTGTATATAATTAATTTAAGTTTTATTGGTAAATGATAAACTTATTTTCTGTTTTAAAAGTGAAAGTGTATATGTGAATGATAAAGAAAGATATACTGGAGATATAAGAAAAGAGAAATATGAAGGACATAGTCGGCAACATAAGAGAACTGTTTGAGACTTGAAAGGGTTAAGTCATGTGATTTTATGATGCAGTCAGAAACCCGCCTTGATTTGACACAATGAAGATGCCCCAGATGAAGCAGGAGCAAAATCCGGGTCGGCAGCAATTTTATTATATATGTGATGTTGAAAGAGAAAACTTTGTGAGTATAATAAAGTACATTGTGTATTTTTACCCATGGGTCTACTCTATGTTGGTTTCCTTGTTGAAGGGGTATATGGAAAAAGGATAACGATTGGTCGATCTGTCTACTGTGGAGGAAGTGAACAAGCTTGGTGCTGGTCGGTATAGAGATTGAAAAGGTGGTGATATTCGAAAGGAGATCAAGCGAAGGAGCCACATGAGGAACTAGTAGTTTTGTGCAAACTTCTATTTGAAAAATACAGCACGGACCTAATATTTTTATTTTATTTTAATTTGGACTATTGGAAGTATGGCCCTATCTTTCTGCTTTTAGGACTGCTGTTAAAGCACGTGAGACTAACACCAAATTAATCTTTTTAAAATAGCGTAGAGGTGTCAGCAGCATCAGGAGACCACAGAGTGGCAAGGTGACATAGTGTTAAGGTGGCAGCAGCATCAGGAGACCACACAGTGGCAAGGTGACATGGTGTGGAGGTGGCAGCCGCATCAGGAGACCACAGAGTGGCAAGGTGACATAGTGTTAAGGTGGCAGCAGCATCAGGAGACCACACAGTGGCAAGGTGACATGGTGTGGAGGTGGCAGCCGCATCAGGAGACCACAGAGTGACCCGGTGACGGAGTGAGGGAGGTGGCAATACCACTACCAGCTCAAGATGGTGGGTGAAAGAAGGAGCACTTGGCATCAGATGTGTGGCATCAGGCGGGTGGCAGTATCAGAATAGTAGCTGAGGCAGGTAGTCAGAAGAAACCGGTCTCTTTTATCAAAGTGTTGGTGTGGCACAATGGATTATCTAGTCTAATGCATCAGGCATTGGTGGGTGGAAAGTTAGACCAACCTAAAAGAAAAAACTCAAATTGGGTGTATGAAATACACTGGGGTCTAGTATAATATACGAAACCAACCAACAAAACAAACCAATAACCCCATAAGAATGAGAGAAAACACATATAAAATATATGTAATTTATTGACACAATTAATTAACATGAAATATGACACAAGGCACGAAGGTAAAGGAGGGTGGGACGCCCCATGTGACAGGATCATGAACAACCACCCTCACATATACCCAACTAACAAGGAAAAAGATCACCACTCTGGGTATAGAGCCGCATAAATTTGGGAAAGCTTTAAGTTCACCCAAAGTAACATATAAACATATGTGTGCTACATGCAAAAAAAGTAAATATGGTCACACTTAGCAAAATTGCCCGGTGGAATTGGTGGGTGGAAATCCTGGCTGATCAATGCCTGATTCATCTTGACAAAGGTCAGTCTCTCCATATTTTGAGTGGACAGGTTAGTTCTTCTTGTGGTAACTATGGCCCCCACCGCACTAAACACCCGCTCTGATGCCACACTACCGGCCGGGCAGGACAGCTTTTCTAGGGCAAACTCTGCCGGTTGCGGCCACAAATCCAGTTCGGCTGCCCAGTAGTCCAGATCTTCATTGTGGGGTGGTAGGGTGCTGTCCAAGTATGCAACCACCTGCTGGTTCAGGTTCTACTCCAGCCCTAGCTGCTGCTGGTGAGTAGTTTCTTCACTAGGTGGGTGAAGAAAGCTGCTCATCAGCAACTCTAGACTCAAGTTGCTGCTGATGGAGTTGAAACTGCTCCTAACCCCCCACCCTGCCACAGCAGCCATGGCAGAGGAACGTGAGCGCAGAGGGCCCCCCTGGTCAGACCTGCGAGAGAATGGATGATGGTGCAGATAGGCAGCAGTCAACTGACTACATTGGATGTTTATATAGTAGTTCAGTTTGTCCTCTCTCTCAACGGGTGTAAAAAAAGGCCCCATTTTGGACCGGTAGCGAGGGTCCAACAAGGTGGAGAGCCAGAAGTCACCCCTCTGCCGAATGCTGACAATTCAGCGATCACTACGCAAGCAAGTGAGCATGCATTGGGCCATTTATGCAAGTGACTCAGAGGGACTCCCTTCCTCCATCTCCACTGCATACTGCCACGGTGTGTCTGGGTCCTCTGCCTCATCTTCCTCATCGCCCTGTAGCTCCTCTGGGTGATCCTGCTCCTTCTCTCCTGTGTAGAAAAAACACCTATTTTGCTACACATTGCTTGTGCTCCAATGTCCTCCTCCTCCAGTTCAGCCCCCACAGGGCTCATGTGGCCTTGAGATCTAGGCGCCACATCTCCAGTCCCCTGACCAGCCAGATTTACCAGCATCTGTTCCAGGACATGAAGAAGTGGAATGATGTTGTTCATCCCGTAGTCCTGGCGACTGACAAATAATGTGGCCTCCTGAAAGAGCCTGAGCAAACGTCAGGTGTCACGCATGAGCTGCCACTGGCTGACATCGAAGTTACACAGGGGAGTACTCCTGTCTGCTTGGATCATCAAGAAATCGTTTATGGCCTTTCTCTGTTCGTATAGTCGGTCCAACATATGGACGGTGGAATTCCAACGGGTGGAAACATCGCATAACATCCTTTGTTGGGGGATGTCATTCTGCCGCTGCTGCTCAACGAGAGTGGCCTTTGCGGTGTACGAGTGGCTGAAGTGCATGCAAAGTTTCCTGGCCATTTTTAGGATGTCTTGCAAATGGGTGGAAGACTTCAGGAACCACTTGACAACCAGATTGAACACGTGTGCCATGCATGGCTCAGCCCTCCTTGACGCAGCGCCGACGCTATGTTCTTCCTGTTGTCGGTCACCATGGTTCCAATTTTGAGTTGTCGTGGAGAAAGACAGGATTCGATTTCTTGATGAAGGACACAGAGCAGTTCCTCGCCCAGGCAAACTAGCTGCAGAACAGCGTGACACTACCGTGCCTTGCACATGTGGTATGCTGGAGGGGCACTGTAAATTGTCCCTGCAATGGAGGCTGAGGACACTATGGAGGATAAGGAGGCAGAGGCGGACATTGTAGCAGGACCAATGGCGTGAGAACATGGAGGCGGAAGCAGCGTCATCTGGCCAAGTTGCTGGTGTGGCTGTGCAGGAACCACATTCACCCAGTCGGCCGTAAAGGACATATATTGTTCCTGACCGTAGTTACAGCTCCACACATCGGCACTGCAATGCATTTTGGCAGACACTGACAGGCTCAAAGATTGGCCCACCTTCTGTTCTACATACGTGTGCAGGGCTGGTGCTGCCTTTTTGGCAAAGAAATTATGGCTTAGGACTCTCAACCTCGGCTCAGCACAACCCATCAGTTCTCTGAAAGGTGCCGAGTCCACCACTTGGAAAGGGAGGCACTGCAGCACCAGCAACTTGGCCAGGAGCACTTTCAGCTTCTGCGCCGTTGGATGAGTGAACACATATTGTTATCTCTTGGCAATCGCTTTGGTAATCGTTTGCTGATGGAATGACTGACGAGGAGTAGGAGGAGGAGCAGAAGCATCAGGACCAGCAGATGAGGAGAAGGACAGACAGCTCCCTTCGACTGAGGTGGTGGGGCCTTGACTGCCTGAAATTGGGTGCGTTCCAGGGCCTTGGTTCCAACATTGGCACTTCTGCCCACAGATTCTATGAATGGCCATGTTGACCTCATCTGACCGCTTAACAAAAAAACTGCCACACCGCCGAGTAGGTCATTTTGTCCCTAACACTCCACACTGACTGACTGCTATCACTGCTGCTTCCATGAACCCCTCTACCACTTCTTTCCAGGCAGGTGGACTCCTGCGAAGCGGGTGGTCTACCCCAGGCACATTTGGCTCCCAACCTCCCACTGCTGACACCCTGCTGACTCCCGGCCATGCAAGCAATTGGCTGGCTCCGCCGCTGCCTCAGGGGCAAGCTGACACCCTCTTCTCCCAATGATGATGAAGCCCCTTAGTCACCCAGCTCCCAAGTGCGATCAGCGACATCATAATCATTGAGTACTGTCTGTATGTCACTGATGTCCTCCTCAACGGTCTCTGGGCCAGGAGCCTGACCGCTCGCAACACCAGCTCCCATGCCACTCTCCTCATCACTACTTGCCTGCCTACCAGAGGAAGCAGTGGATGTCTCCTCCACATCTTGGCTGGCCAGTAGCTGCTGACTGTCCTATAGAGCGCTCGTCCTCGCTGTAAGGTGGAGCTGAGCCCGCATCTTATAATACTTCTCTGGCTGAGGGAACAGAAAAGTACAGAGGCAGGTTGAAGACAGGTGAGGGCACAGGGCCTGCTCCCAATTCATGCCAACTAAGTTTTGTGTCTGACGAACTCACCGACTCTTGGCTGGGGGTGTCTGATGTCACTTGGGAGGAAGTGGATGACCGAGTCAACCATTCAAGAACTGCTGGGTTGCTGGTCAAGACAAGACCGCTAGATGACACCAGGAGATCAGGCCTCTCACTGCAACTCCTGCTGCCATGCCCCATTACTCTGCTGCGACCTGTGCCTGTGCCAGAAACATTTAGGCCTCTGCCACTCCCCTGTGCAGGGCCTGGCACTTCTCTGTCTGACATACTGTTAGATCAAAAAAATGTATATAAAGGAAATGAAAGTCTGTAATTTTCTCACTTCACCACACCACAGACGCCAAATAGACGCCAAAAAGGGCTTTAGAATATATAACTGCACCGCTTAATGGCAAATATATCTATATATTTTTTTTTGCCACTAATACATGCCAAAAAGGGCTGTAATTTTCTCACATCACCACACAATGGCAAATACTTTTTTTGTGCCACTAACACATGCAAAAAAGCACTTCAGAACATATAACTGCACTGCTGAATGGCAAATATATATATTTTTGCCACTAATACACACCAAAAAGGGCTTTAGAACATATAACTGCACCGCTGAACGGCAAATAAAATATATTTTTTTGCCATTAACACACACCAAAAAGGGCTTTAGAACATAAAACTGCACCACTGAATGGCAAATATATTTTTCTTTGCCACTAATACATGCCATAAAGGGCTGTCATTTTCTCACTTCACCACACAACGGCTAACAAGCCAATTATTTCCCACTAATACACGCAAAAAAATGCTTTAGAATATATAACTGCACCGCACAAGGGCAAATAAGACGTAGAAATATTTTTTGGAAATAAATCCTGTTAATGCCTGTATCAAACAGCACTTGCACCCTAATAACAAGGGTTTGCTGGAATTATAGAGCTGTATAATGGCAATTTGGATCCGCAGTCAGTTGCTATTACCCAGGCTGTAACCTCCCCTACTGAACCCTGCTCTGCTTCAATACTATGGAATGATTCCTCCCTATAATTTCACTGAACTTCTACACAGCAAAAAAAAAGTTTAAAAGTATTCTCTACCACTGTCCCTAGCGCCTGCTGACGTCTCTCCCTGCACTAAGTACACTGGAAAATGGCTGAATCCAAGATGGCTGAGGCTATTTATAGGGCTGTGACATCACAGGGCTGTCTGGTTTCTGATTGGCTGCATGCATGGCATTGTGGGTGATCACTCGTTCCCAGAGTTCCTTGCTCCATGTCAAAACACGTGCAGCAGTCATTTTAGGAAAAACGTGAGGAAATTCGTATTCAGTGCGAATCTAATTTTTCCTGAAATTCGGATCGAATTTCACTTCATCAACTTCAATCTGTTCATCTCTACTCACTACATAGAAATTTCCATAGCTCCCACTGAATTTGATGGTAGCCCTATAAATCCATATCCAGACAGCTCCCCCTAGTGGTGACTGCAGGCAAATAGAATTGTATCATTTTACTTTATGAGTTATGGGAAGCAGTGGATTTGAAGCTCTATATCTTTAAAAACAGAGCTTTGTCCCTTACAAAGATGTGTTACAAAATGTTGGTGGACATACATTAATTAGTAGTACAATTTTGGGAGCTCTCAGCGTGGGGGCATAGTCTCAGTTTTGGTATTTTTGTGTTATGGTCGTGATGAAAAACAATGCTAGAATTACTATAAGGGCTCATGCACGCGAACATATTTTTCTTCTGTTTCTATTCAGTTTTTTTACAGGTCTGTATGCGGAAACATTTACTTCAATGGTTCCGCAAAAAAAAAAACGGAAAAGACTCTGTGTTCATTCCATTTCCGTATGTCTGTTCCGCAAAAAAATAGAACATGTCCTATTCTTGTCCATTTTGCGGACAAGGACAGTCATTGTTACAATGGATCCACACAAAAAAAACGGATGCAATAAGGATGTCACACAGATGTAATCTGTTTTGTTTCTTTTTTGCGGATTAGTGTTTTGCGGACCGCAAAATACATACAATCATGTGCATGAGCCCTAACAATGATCCTAATTTCTTGATATTTAACAGAAGACGCAACAGTATAGTCAAGAGATCACACATTGACCATAAAGGGAAACAAATACCGTGTGAGCAAGCCTCTTCATCTGTTCTTTTGTATAAGCTGAGCTGTTGGCCAAATGGTTTCCATGAAGTTATAAAGCCATTACTTCTGGTGTAAGTCAACTAATAACCATTGCAGGTGCCGATTCTCTGACAAGTCAAAGAATATTCTCCAAAAGTTAAAAAATGTAATCACCCTTACATAACCCCTTTTTGGCAGGTTTGGGAGAATCATTTTGAAACATAAAACTGTTTTTCTATCCCTAAAAGTAGTCTGGTAAAATTAAACTCTCCCAGTATGTTGTAACTTTCCAGAAGGATTAACACGGCCACCCACCTGGCTGCTGTACTCATTGATAGAATGACTGTAATATTTGGATAGCAATCACTGTGTTTAAATTAATTTGAACTGGCCAATTTTACAGGCGATTGTTGCAAAGGAGGTACTGCTTCCCGGAAAGTGCCTGCTCATCGTCTAATGCCATCCCTCTTCCCCATACAGACTTGTTATTTGCTGGTAGCAGATTGTGTTTACACAGCATCATCTGCTGCCGGCAAACGGTGATTTAGGAGCCTACACAAACAATCCAAGTACCTGACCAACAAAAGTTCCACTTGTTCATCGGGTAAATTAATGAGCGGCACCTTTACAGTGCCAGATAATCTATAACAATTGTTAGCGATTATCTGGTGGATTCTCAGCCTGTGTAAAGGGCTCTTAAGTAGTGTTGGGCGAGCATGCTTGGCCGAACACTAGTTCGGCTCAAGCATCGCTATGCTCGGCACATTGCGGTGTTCAGCTGAATACCGCGTGTGCTCAAGCGGAATGCTCGAGTCTCCTCCCCGCACGTTTATTGGCTGCTACGCAACCAATAAATGTGCAGGTAAGTACTGCCATTCACTGTACTGCCGTAGCCATGTTGACTGCTGGCATTACAGTCATAGGCTGGCCGGAACGCGTCATCGGGTGCTATATAGCACCCGATGACAAGTGTTCGGCTCAGTATTAGTCAGGGAGAGCTGGAGATCAGAAGAGAGAGATAGTGTAGGGATTAAAATAGCAATATTTTAGTTTTTATACTTGTTATAGACCCAAAAGTCCTTTTAAGGACTATTGTGTGTGGCAGCAATATATATTTTTAGCGCAACCTGCGCTAAATTGCTAAAACTTCTTAGAGACCCAAAAGTCCTAAAGACTATTATGTGTGACAGCAATATATATTTTTAGTGCAACCTGCACTAAATTGCTAAAACTTGTTAGAGACCCAAAAGTCCTTTTAAGGACTATAGTTATATCTGGCAGCAATATATATTTTTAGCGCAACCTGCGCTAAATAGCTTGCAATTGTTTGGCCGCTGCAGACAGCAACATTGCCTGCGCTACATCTCCTGTCTAACGTGTGCACAGCCTACAAATATCTGTGACATCCAGTGTACTTTTTCCGTAGACGGTGTCCGCTGTGGACAGTTACATTATCTGCGCTACATCTACTGTATAACATTTGCCTGTCCGAAATATCAGTGACATTCAGTCTAATTTATTTGCTGCTGGTGGCAGCGACATTACCTGCGCTACATCTCCAGCATAACGTTAGCGCATCTGAAATGTCAGTGACATTCAGTGTAATTTTTATCGCCGCTGGTGACAGCGACATTATCTGCGCTACATCTCCTGTCTAACGTGTGCACAGCCTAAAAATATCTGTGACATCCAGTGTACTTTTTCTGTAGACGGTGTCCGCTGCGGACAGTTACATTACCTGCGCTACATCTCCTGTATAACGTTTGCATATCTGAAATATCAGTGACATTCAGTCTAAATTTTTTGCTGCTGGTGGCAGCGACATTACCTGCACTACATCTCCTGTATAGCGTTTGCCCATCCTAAATATCAGTGACATTCAGTGTCATTTTTTATTAGCCGCTGGTGACAGTGACATTACTTGCGCTATACCTCCTGTATAAAGTTTGTGCAACCTAAATATCAGTGACATTAATTCAGTGTAATTTTTTATTAGGCGGTGGTGACAGCGACATTACTTGCGCTATACCTCCTGTTTAACGTGTGCGCATCCTAAAAATATCTGTGACATTCTGTGTACTTTATTTGCGCATACACTTACAAAACCTGCGCTACTGTACGTGTGACATACTTGCAAGCATATATACCATTTAATATGCGCAAGGCGAGCAATAAGGGACAGGGAATTGGCTGTGCTGCTGATGGTGCACGCAGAGGCCGTGGCCCTTGGCGCGGTGTAACTGTGCCTGCTGCCAGAGCACAAGAAACACACTCATCCACGATACCTAGCTTCATGTCCCAGTTTGCAGGGTGGCGCAGGACACCACTCTCGAAGTCAGACCAGTGCGACCAGGTGGTCGGTTGGATTGCAGCAGATAATGCTTCCAGTCGGTTAAGCACCACCCTGTCTTCCACAAAGTCCAGTCTCAGTAGCCAAGAGTCTGGTCAACAGAATCCTCACCCTGATCCTCCTTCCACCCACCATGGACAGTCTTGGCAAACAAGTGATCCCACACTCGGATATTCCGAGGAGCTGTTTTCATCGACATTCCATAATTTGGCCTCTCGCCAAGCCCGCTTGAAGATGGACATGAGTAGATCTTGTGCCCTGATTCCCAAGCTCTGGAGCATCCACAGTCAGAAAAAGATTGTGTTGTGTTGCCTGGCCAGCAGCCATTGATGAATTGGTTTAAGGCTGCATATAGGCCAAGATGTCTGCCTCATACCTGGGAAAACAGCAGCCTGCTCCCCGGGGAATAGTTACTAGTTAGCACAGAGATGCTGACGAGGATGGGCCCATTTGTTGGTCACACTCGGGACATGGGACAGCAGACTCTCCGGCGCCTTGTGTCAGCATGGGGGCTTCCTAACCAGAGCATGAACCATGATCCGTAATGCTTCATAACTTGTTCAGAAAGGGATCGGATGTCCCCAAAATCTAGCTTATCATCTCTGGTATGATAGGGGCATCGCATGGACACCAGACATGGCTTATCAACTCGCCTTCATCTTCTTAAAATAAGGATCTTCCGAGTGTCCTGGACGTGTAGCGTTTGATATGCTAGGACTCGGAACCATGAGATGTGAATTATGAAGAAGGGCTGGGGTCTGTATCTTCACCAGGGCAACTGGGAAACTATCTTTTTGATATTTTCATTCCTGTTCCCTAGTTGGCCAGGGGGCCGGCTGAATGGGTAATGTAGCTTGGCCCAGAGGGACTGAGCCAGACGTGGGAGTGAGAATCCCCCTCAGGCCTGCCCCTTGAGGAAAGGCATAAAAATGCAATCCCTGGATATTTGGGTCTCACAAAGTGGGAGATCCAATCGAATTGGTTTGTGCACTATTACTCTGCCCAAATCTCCTGGGAGGAAAGGACTTTTACCACACAAATGTTAAGTATTATAACTTTCTTTGTTTTCTCCTTTTTATTTTACAATTGTTTGCCATTTATGTATGTCTCTTGTTAATCATTTTTTGTAACCAAGTACTGTCCATTTTTCATACATTAAACCTAAAAGTTTGATGGTTTGTCTTGTAACTTAAGAACCTGTTAGCTCCATGAAGAGGGTGTGTGCAGTCTGAGGCTGTATGTTGTTTTTCCATGAGGCTTACTATCGTATGTGTGTCTGCTTGCGATTGGAAAACTCAGCGGTGTCCTGTCGACCTTATAACGGGCAGGTGGTGGCTTCAAAAGTTTTGTGTTATTGTGTGGGTGTGCTTGAAGGCTTCAGGTGGCGATTTATGCTCGAGTTACGGCCTGTTGCAGGGTGCAACAGGGTGTGAGGGCGTGAGGTGAATTGGCCTGAAGGGCTTGGGCAACCCTTGTCACGTAACGCGGTGGGCCGTTCTGGTCCCCGGTACGTGACAAACGGCAATTAGTGTTTCACAAGGTGGATGATAATGATGAGACACAGTTGACAATAAGTCAACCACAATTAGTGTCTCAAGAGGTTCATGATGAGGATGAGACACAGCTGTCAATAACTGAGGTTGTTGTTAGGTCAACAAGTCAGGAGGATGACCAGAATGAGGAAGTGGAAGAGGAGGTGGTGGACGATCAAGTCCATGACCCAACCTGGGAAGGTGGCAAGCCGAGCGAGTGACAGCAGTACAGAAGGGGAGGGATCCGCAGCACTGCAACAGGTTGTAAGAGGCAGTGGGGTGGCAAAAGGGAGAAGGCAGGGCACACCAAACAGGCCCGCAACTGTTCCCCGGAGCACCCCCTTGCGTCAATCTCCCTTGCCAAGGAGTAGGTGTTCCGCAGTCTGGCGCTTTTTTGAGGAAAGTGCGGACGATAAAAGAATTGTCATTTGCAACCTGTGCCGTACCAAAATGAGCAGGGGCGTGAACACTAGAAACCTCACTACCACCAGCATGATCCGCCACATGACATCAAAGCACCCTAATAGGTGGACTAAACGCCTGGGTCTACAACCAGTGTCTGCGGGTCACACCACTGCCTCCTTTTCCCCTGTGTTACGTGCTGGCCATGCACCTGGACCCTGACCATGCCTCCCGCCATGCACCTGGACCTTCGCAAGCACCATCAGCTAGCACATCCACTTCTGTGTCCCAGCGCGGCCTACAGATGTCTATACCTCAGGCCTTTAAACAAAAGCGCAAATACCCAGCCACCCACCCACAGACCATAGCACTAAATGCGCACCTTTCCAAATTGCTGGCCCTGGAAATGTTGCCATTTAGGCTTGTGGACACTGAGGCTTTCCGCAGCCTGATGGTTGCGACTGTCTCGCAGTACTCTGTTCCCAGCCGCCAATATTTTTCACGATGTGCAGTCCCAGGCTTACACCATTATGTGTCCCGTAACATCACCAGTGCCCTGACCAACACAGTTATTGGGAAGGTCCACTTAACGACTGACACATGGACAAGTGCTTTTGGCAAGGGACACTACATTTTCCTGATGGCACACTGGGTGAACATTGTGGAGGCCGGGAGCGAGTCGTACCCTGGTATGGCACAGGTGCTACTGACGCCAAGGATTGCGGGCCCTACTTCCGTCAGGGTTTCCGCCGCCACCTACGTTAGTGGCTGCAATCCCCACTTCTCCTCCTCTGCCTCCTCCTCCACTTCCAGTAGCTGGAAGCAGTGTAGCACTGTAGTGGGAAAGCGGCAGCAGGCCGTGCTTAAACTGATCTGCTTAGGTGACAAATAGCACACCGCCGCAGAGCTGTGGCAGGCATCCGGCGCTTCACCCCTGACATACAGCATACAAGATTTAGACCACTGAGGAAGGCCGTGAAAGGCCGAAACGTCTGGTCGTTTTTCTTCTCATTGCTGTGAAATATAGCACCGGAACCTTAACCATGTGTAAAAAATGTGAAAAGAAAAAAAATGTGAAATTAAAACTTAATAGCAACAAGTAAAACTGTGTGCTGCAACTTCCTTATTATTATATGCGACTGAATAAGTCCTTGCAGGCACCAGTGAACCATACAGGTGTGCGGTACTCCAAAACTCAACACAGTGGCAGGGGATAAGGCACCAGACTGAGCTGTGGTTCTCGCCACTTAACCTACTACCAGGCATGGTTGTGTCTGATAATGGCTGTAGCTTGGTGGCGGCTTTGGAGCTTGGCAAGCTCACACACATACCATGCCTAGCCCACGTGTTCAACCTAGTAATTCAGCGGTTTCTCAAAACCTACCCCATTTTGCCTGAGCTACTGGTGAAGGTGAGCCGCGTGTGTGCCCATTTCCGCAAGTCATCGACAGCTTCCGCCAGTCTGGCAATGCTGCTGCAGCGTTTGCAATTGCCTGCTCACCGACTGTTTTGCGACAGGAGCACGCACTGGAACTCCACGTTTCCACATGTTGGCCAGGCTTTGTGAGTAGCAGAGGGCAGTAGTGGAATACCAGCTGCAACATGGTCGTCGCCTTTCCGGTCAGCTTCCGCTCTTCACAAGCGACGAGTGGGCATTGATGTCTGACCTCTGTGAGGTTTTAAGCAACTTTGAGGAATCAACCCAGATGGTAAGCGGCGATAACGCTATTATAAGCGTAACCATCCTACTTCTGTGTCTACTCAAACGCTTGCTGTTCGCAATTAAGGCCGACGCTTTGCATGTGGAAGAGGTGGAAATGGGGGAAGACAGTACACAGGGTGATAGCCAGACACCCGTCTTCTCAGCACAAATTGGATGATGAGGAGGAAGAGGAGGAGCAGGAGACGGTTGCTGCTACAGAGGGTAGTACCCATGGAAGTTTTATTCCATCTGTTCAGCGTGGATGGGTAGAAGAGGAGGAAGAGGATGAGGAGATTGAGAGTCATCCTCCTGATGAGGACAGTGAAGTCTTGTCTGTTGGGACTCTGGCACACATGGCTGACTTTATGTTAGGCTGCCTTTCCCGTGACCCTCGCGTTGTACGCATTTTGGCCAACACCAATTGCAGGTTTTTCACCCTTCTCAACCCCCGCTACAAAGAGAACTTCTCATCTCTCATTCCTGTGGTGAGAGGACAAGCAAAATTGTGCAATACCAGAAGGTCCTTGTGGAAAAATTGCTCCAAAAATTTCCAGCTTACAACGCTGGCTGCAGAGTACGTAGTTTGCAGAGTACGTAGTTCCTTGGCCAATCACCCTCAACCTGATACGCGACCTAGTGTCACAAGGAGGGAAAAATTTGGGAAGATGGTGAAGGAGTTCGTAGCAGACCGTGTCAGCGTTCTCAGTGATCCATTTGTGCCTTACAACTATTTTGTATCCAAGCTGGGCACATGGCACAAACTGGAGCTCTACGCCTCGGAGGTGCTGGTCTGCCCCGCCGCTGGCGTTTTGTCAGAGCGTGTATTTAGTGCTTCTGGGGGCATAATAACTGATAAGCGCATCCGCCTGTCAACTGAAAATGCTGACCGGTTGACTCTTATAAAAATGAACAAGGCCTGGATTGCCCCTGACTTCTCTTCTCCACCAGCGGCTGAACATAAGGGCACTCTAAATGTGGCTTTTGTGGTATATTGAATACACTGTATTCCCAAGCACCCCTTCCACCACAAAAAAGGGTATATGGTTCAATCTCCCTTTTCTCATCCTCCTCCTCCATCATATCAACATGCTTATTAGGCTGACCTCGCTCCTAATGTTTTAGAGGGTCAGCTCAGCAGCGGGCCCTCACCCATAATGTTTTTAAGGGGCCCCAGCAGGCCCTCAACCATAATGTTTTAGAAGGTCAGCTGAGCAGCAGACCCTCACCCCTAAATTTTTAGATGGTCAGTTTGGCAGCAGGCCCTCAGTTACAACATTTTTTAGATGGCCAGCTCAGCAGCAGGCCCTCGCCCCTAATGTTTTAGAGGGTCACCAGCAGTCCCTTGCTCCTAATGTTTTTGAGGGTCACCAGCAGGCCATCAATCCTAATTTTTCAAGGATGTGTATGATGCCCACCTTTATGTGTAATAAAGGGTGTATTGTAGTGCCGGTTCCTTGTAATTTTTGGCAGTCCTTTCACGTAGTGCATAGGCTTTATGAGTGTAGGAGTCCCACTACCTGAACAATTGTACCACAATGTGAATGAGGCCCTTGTGAATGAGGCCCTCCTTTATGTGATATACAGGTTGTATCGGAGTACCTCTTCCTTGTAATTTTTGGCAGCACTTGCACTTTATATACAAGTAAATATACAGGAAAGAATGTTTCCTAACAATTTTTCCTCTAAAATCGATTTTATCTTCGGTTTGGTGCGTATTATTGTCCGTCTGTAAAAGTGGCGTACTACTCGGACAACATCGTTCCCAGCAGCGACCTGGGAGTCCAAGATGCATCCAGACATCCTCCCCATGCTGTTCCCAAACCATTTCAGTGGTGTTTCCCTCAAATTCTGACCTTTTACTATGAACCAGACACCCTCCCCTCTTCAGAGCAGGGGGTGCCTGGTTTAATGTTCGGGTTCTCCCATTGACTCCCATTGTGCTCGGGTGCTCGACCACCTGAGCACTTTGGTGCTCGACCAACACTACTCTTAAGATTTGGTTACTATCGCCATGCCTATGTACTGTATATTATGGAGCACGTTTTGAGAATAACACTTTTATGGGATTAATTTAAAAGTGTCCTCCATTCCAGCACCGTGCTTCCTGGTGATCCTTCTTGCATATGTAACAACTGAGGTCAATGAGTGGCTGCAGCAGTTTCATGGCTCTAGGGAAGGGAGAGGAGGAATTTAATAAGGTTGGCCACTTTATGCTGACTTTTGTAAATGTGCTGCAAGCAGCACTATAATCAACTTACTAACAAGTTGTAATAATAGTATCTCAATTGCTGTCCCCTTCTGTGCCGGGCCAATCCTTTATGCTTACTGCCGGCTCCTATGCACAGTGTTAGTTTATGGAGGCCACTGATGGACGGGTCTAGTCACATAGCCGTCCATAGCCGTCCAGCTATGTTGTGGCAGCATTGTTATGTGTACACAGGAGCTGACTAATGTGCAGACTCAAGTCCCAGCTCTAAAGCATCAGATAAGAGTTGAAATGGTGCACGGACTCCACTTTGATCCAGAGCTTCACCAAATAAGGAAAACAAAAATCCAGCATGCTATGTTATTTAGCAACCATTAAAATCCACCAAGCATATCTGTACAAAACGTAACCACTTACGTGTTTCACAATAAAAAAAATAAAAGGAAGGTAGCGTTTCTTCCCGGAAATCACCTCCTCATTAGTAGAGGAGATTGCTGCTATTACATGCAGAGATCTCCTCCACAGCATGATAATACCATCACTCATCCCCATACTGACTCGTTGTTTACCGGCAGCAGGTCGCGATTAGACAGCACAATCTGCCACCAGCAAACAATGATTTTTAAGTGTGTTTAAAACGCTTGTTCATCGGATAATCTGCAGCAGTATTATACAAGCAGATCATCTCTAATGAGCGTTCCTACAAACGCTTGTTAGTGATGATCTGCCCGACAATCGCCTAGTGTAATATAGGCTTTAGTCATAGTCAAAGGTTGACAATCTCTGGTAGTCCCACAGAGAAGCATGAGTTTAACTTAGTGCTCATTAAGGGAGTGTAGCTGACCTGTAGGAAAGCTACCCCGTTGGCCTAGGAAGGGGAATTAGCAACACATTTTACAGCTACGGATCAGTGAGTGTGGACCCATTGTGCCAACTAACTGGTTTGGCTTTGGGCTAAACCCTAAGGGCATTATTCTGATGCTCCCCTGGTATTTACCCTTTCAACCCTGTAGGGATGGAATAGTCCTGGTGTAGATGGCAGCTAACCCACAGGTAGAAGGAACTCTGTTGCAAACACCAGAAGTCCAGGATACAGAAAACACACCAAAAATGCTGGAAAACCTGAACAGCCATGAAGTCTTGAATACAGGTTTTGGAGATCCAGACAGCACACTTTAAGCATACACTACGTGCAGAATTATTAGGCAAATGAGTATTTTGACCACATCATCCTCTTTATGCATGTTGTCTTACTCCAAGCTGTATAGGCTCGAAAGCCTACTACCAATTAAGCATATTAGGTGATGTGCATCTCTGTAATGAGAAGGGGTGTGGTCTAATGACATCAACACCCTATATCAGGTGTGCATAATTATTAGGCAACTTCCTTTCCTTTGGCAAAATGGGTCAAAAGAAGGACTTGACAGGCTCAGAAAAGTCAAAAATAGTGAGATATCTTGCAGAGGGATGCAGCACTCTTAAAATTGCAAAGCTTCTGAAGCGTGATCATCGAACAATCAAGCATTTCATTCAAAAAAGTCAACAGGGTCGCAAGAAGCGTGTGAAAAAACCAAGGCGCAAAATAACTGCCCATGAACTGAGAAAAGTCAAGCGTGCAGCTGCCAAGATGCCACTTGCCACCAGTTTGGCCATATTTCAGAGCTGCAACATCACTGGAGTGCCCAAAAGCACAAGGTGTGCAATACTCAGAGACATGGCCAAGGTAAGAAAGGCTGAAAGACGACCACCACTGAACAAGACACACAAGCTGAAACATCAAGACTGGGCCAAGAAATATCTCAAGACTGATTTTTCAAAGGTTTTATGGACTGATGAAATGAGAGTGAGTCTTGATGGGCCAGATGGCTGGATTGGTAAAGGGCAGAGAGCTCCAGTCCGACTCAGACGCCAGCAAGGTGGAGGTGGAGTACTGGTTTGGGCTGGTATCATCAAAGATGAGCTTGTGGGGCCTTTTTGGGTTGAGGATGGAGTCAAGCTCAACTCCCAGTCCTACTGCCAGTTTCTGGAAGACACCTTCTTCAAGCAGTGGTACAGGAAGAAGTCTGCAAGGTAAGAAAAACATGATTTTCATGCAGGACAATGCTCCATCACACGCGTCCAAGTACTCCACAGCGTGGCTGGCAAGAAAGGGTATAAAAGAAGAAAATCTAATGACATGGCCTCCTTGTTCACCTGATCTGAACCCCATTGAGAACCTGTGGTCCATCATCAAATGTGAGATTTACAAGGAGGGAAAACAGTACACCTTTCTGAACAGTGTCTGGGAGGCTGTGGTTGCTGCTGCACGCAATGTTGATGGTGAACAGATCCAAACACTGACAGAATCCATGGATGGCAGGCTTTTGAGTGTCCTTGCAAAGAAAGGTGGCTATATTGGTCACTGATTTGTTTTTGTTTTGTTTTTGAATGTCAGAAATGTATATTTGTGAATGTTGAGATGTTATATTGGTTTCACTGGTAAAAATAAATAATTGAAATGGGTATATATTTGTTTTTTGTTAAGTTGCCTAATAATTATGTACAGTAATAGTCACCTGCACACACAGATATCCCCCTAAAATAGCTAAAACTAAAAACAAACTAAAAACTACTTCCAAAAATATTCAGCTTTGATATTAATGAGTTTTTTGGGTTCATTGAGAACATGGTTGTTGTTCAATAATAAAATTAATCCTCAAAAATACAACTTGCCTAATAATTCTGCACTCCCTGTACATGGTTGGAGACCCAGGATAAACAGGTAGGCACAATGATAGTGAACATACAGATGAGGCAGGCAGTCTGGATACTTGGCAGGAACATAGATTAGACAGACAGGGTTAACTTAAACAAGCACACGAGCTGGCCTTTTATGAGGCCGGAGGTGAGCGCTTACATGCCCTAATGTGATGCTGTAGCATAAGTCAGATGCAGGGCATAGACAGCTGACCTAACATTTACCTAACATCTCACTGTGCTTCCTGTAAGTCCCATTGTGACTGAGAATATTGCTGGTACAGTGACATCGCCAGATGCTGCTCAGTGATACCAGTGATGCAAATAGTGATCCGTTTTATTGTAAACAGGGGACAAAGACCCGTACTTAAAGGGCATCTGTCAGCAGATTTGTGGCTGACCTGTTACATGTGCGCTTGGCAGCTGAAGGCGTCTGTGTTAGTCCCATGTTCATATGTGCCCGCATTGCTGAGAAAAATAATGTTTTAATATATGCAAATGAGCCTCCAAGAGCAACGGGGGCGTTGCCATTACACCTAGAAGCTCTGCTCTGCTCTCTCTGCAACTGCTGTGCCCTCTGCACTGATACTAGGACAAGTCAGGGCTAGATATGATGATGTTTTCACTCCCTAGCCCTGTCAATCAAAGTGGATAGGGTGTGGCAGTTGCAGAGAGAGCTGAGCCTCTAGGTGTAATGGTAACGCCCCGTTGCTCCTAGATCCTAATTTGCATATATTCAAACTTCCTTTTTCTCAGTAGTGCGGACACATATGAACATGGGACTAACACAGATGTCTTCAGCTGCCAAGTGCACATGTAACAAGTCAGCCAGTGTCATAGGGACAAAACTGCTGACAGATGCCCTTTAATTCTAACTTAGAATGGGGATTTGGCTGTGAGCTCCCTGCTAATCAGCGCCTAAGCACTAAGCCTAAGCATTGGTCGAACCTTGCCTTTTAATATATAAAACCTGGCAAAACAAAAAGAAAAACCTGACTAGAGTAGTTCCGATCCATATTACATGGCTATGTGTTTTTTATGTTCTACAGTCAAAAGTGTTATGTTTCAAAGCCCTTTTTGGGACACGATGTTCCCTATTACAGGAAGGAGCTGCAAATAAAAATATCATTTTTTTTGCACAACAAACAGGTTTTGGTTCTGTGTAAATGCTTAGTTCACAATATGCATCTATGCTAGGATTTTATTGTATATTTAATGGGCATAGCACACCTACATATCACAAAATATAGTTTAGTTACAACATGTTGGGTAACGTGATAAAAATTATTCTGAAATAAGTACAGTTGGTACAAAAGCACTAAATATTTACAATCCACTCAGTATTCATTCTACATTTTTTACATTATGTGCTCTTTTATAATTCCCACTTTGGTCCTTTTGTATTTTCTTTTTTATAGTTTTACTATTTGTGTATTCATGAATGTGTTATATGAAAATAAAAGTGTATATAAAAGTCAGCAGTCTGCCTTTATTATACAGTCAATGATAGAATCATGAAAGGATCTCGTCATTGAAGAGCTGTAAAGGCACATTTTGTGGAAAGGTTATTCCCATAGATATAAAATCAGAAAACTGTTCCTACAATGCACTGTATATTAATTTAACACCATAAGTGCTGGCAAGCAATATAATGAGCCGCATGGCATTTACTAGAGGGGAAAAATTCAATATTAGTCAAATGTAACATTTTCCACTTTTATTATATGTTTGAAACATTAGATGGTCCTAGACACAAGGGATGTATGAAGGGGTATGGCATTTGAAAAGTATTGAATAGGGAGAACTAAGTATTAATGCTAAACATATGGCTAGTTTAGATTAAAGTAGTGGGACAATT
The DNA here is from genome assembly GCF_014858855.1 of Bufo gargarizans. Classification (NCBI taxonomy): domain Eukaryota; kingdom Metazoa; phylum Chordata; class Amphibia; order Anura; family Bufonidae; genus Bufo; species Bufo gargarizans. The sequence continues at coordinate 21,425,903 of NC_058090.1, read as the reverse complement.
AAAGGAGATAAAATGAAAAACTAAACGGAAATACTTTTTTCATATATTTACAGTCACGATCATTAAAGGCTAACACCGTTTCGTTTATGTTCAAAGTATATGTCTTATTTTTTAGGTCCATGCTACATAATATCTGTCACCCATTGTGTTGGAGGCTGCCACAAAGAATCAATGCATCCCAAAAGTGCTGTAGCTTTAAAGGGTAGGTATCATTTTTACAAACTTCTGACATGTCAGATGTTTTGATCAGTGAGTATTGTGCCCTGTCGTTTATGAACTATTCCAGTCGGCTGAGCATGCAGTGTATGGCATTATAGAAAGCCCATAGGCTGCAGAGGCGGCTGACTGGTCATTTCCGGGGTGTGGAGAGGGACTAGGGAGCAGAGATTGGCAGGGGACCTGTGAGCATTGTGACTAGTACTGCTGTTTTACAGCATTCTGAGCATCTTTAAATAAAAAATCTGCTAGACAACTCCTTTAAAGCCGCCGATATTTTGGGCCATTGAGGACACAGTGATTGCTTTAAAAAAATGCAAAACGCCATTTCTCTAAAATTGCTCATATTGGATAAACAACTACCGGTAGTTAATTTCATTGTATGGGTTTTTACAGTTGAGGCAGTGCCAATAACTTCTACTTTTTCATATATATTTTTTTTAAATGTTGAAGGACATTAATCAAGACTGGCGTACCCATACACCAGTCTTGATCTCCCAGTACTGGCGTGAGATGCGCCTCATTTATTAAAAAGCAGATGTCTCTTAATAAATTATTCACATCTCTTCCCTGCCGTGTGCCAGAAATTGAAGTCTGGTGAAAGTTATAGTAAACCCGCCGGTCCGAATGAAGCCTCTCCACCTCCCGCTATAACCCGGCCATTTTTCCAAAGTTGCGAGAAGTTCAAATAGTTGCAAATTATTGTGCAAATATGGCCTGCGCCATAATTTGTGACTTTTCTTCACAATACAATAGTGGCATAAACGTTTTAGGAAATGTTTTTTTCTTTATATATTTTGTATTTCTGAACATTTTACAGAATTTTTTTTACTTTTCCTTATTCCCATGTTGGCCTGCCCTGAAAGCCTACTATGGCTATCTCAGTTTTAAGCTCCATTCACATGACTGTGTTTTTGGTCTGCATCCACTTAGCATTTTTTTGCGGGTCAGATGCGAACCCATTTACTTTACAAAAGTTGCGGACAGGAGACAGTGTGCTGTCTGCATCCTTTTGTCAGTTTTACGGAAATGGATAGGACTGTTCTATAGAGTGAGGAACGCACACTGCCAGAATCTGTGTTTTGGGGATCCGTAATTTTTGGAAAATAGGCTACAGTCATGTTCATGAGCCCTAACACAAACAGGCAATAATTCTTTGGTATGTTGAGTGTTAAAAAAAATACACATATGCTCTATGGCAGGGATGGCCAACCCGCAGCTCCCCAGTAGTAAAACTCCAACTCCAACCATGCCTTCTTTAGGCTGATAGCTGTAGGTAGCCTGGGCATGCTGGGAGTTGTAATTTTGCAATAGCTGGAGAGCCTCAGGTTGGCCATCCCTGCTATATGGTATTGGCACAATTGCCATGACTTGAACATGTTATTTAAAAAGCAATATGAATTCCATAAAAAAGTTACAAAGAAAAGTTGTTTTCTATCTCCCCAAAAAGTAGTAAAAACTCACATGAGCAGAGTTGGCTATTCCTAGAACAGGGAGGGGGTGTCTCAGACTACTGATGTACAGTGTGCATCGAATAGTCAGAAGCGCTGCAGGTACCATATGTTGGGGGACAGAAGAGAAGCTGATTAGGCACAATAAATGAATAGGAGGGCACCAGGAAGCTTTACTAAGCATTCCTTAGATAACATAAAATTTTCATATCACATTGTAGGATCACTTAAAAAAAAAGTGGGAAAGGGTAGTTCACAGTGTCCAAGGTGTCAGAAAGAGATTGTCAACATTATGTATATATATATATATATATATATATATATATATATATATTCTGGTAATGCTCAGTGCTTAGGCAATTTTGGTAACAGGTGGCTAAAAAGAGTCATGATATTACGTAGATCAATCTTGCATTTTGGGCTTCTACAATGTATTATTATACAGGGTGGGCCATTTATATGGATACACCTTAATAAAATGGAATGGTTGGTGATATTAACTTCCTGTTTGTGGCACATTAGTATATGACCCGGGTCATGTGACACATCAAACTTATTGGGAATTTCACAAGAAAAAAAATGGTGTGCTTGGTTTTAACGTAACTTTCTTCTTTCTTGAGTTATTTACAAGTTTCTGATTACTTATAAAATGTGTTCAATGTGCTGCCCATTGTGTTGGAATGTCAATGCAACCCTCTTCTCCCACTCTTCATACACTGATAGCAACACTGCAGGAGAAATGCTAGCACAGGCTTCCAGTATTCGTAGAGTGGGAGAAGAGGGTTGCATTGACAATCCAACACAATGGGCAGCACATTGAACACATTTTATAAGTAGTCAGAAACTTGTAAATAACTCAAGAAAGAAGAAAGTTACGTTAAAACCAAGCACACCATTTTTTTTCTTGTGAAATTCCCAATAAGTTTGATGTGTCACATGACCCTCTTCCTTTTTGAAAAAACAAAAGTTGGATTCAAAATATCCGACTTTAAAATGGCCGCCATGGTCACCACCGATCTTGAAAAGTTTCCCCCCTCACATATACTAATGTGCCACAAACAGGAAGTTAATATCACCAACCATTCCCATTTTATTAAGGTGTATCCATATAAAAGGCCCACCCTTTACAATGGAGACTGACTATGAAAATTGTAGATTCATTCACACTGAAGGCATCAAAACTATGAATTAACACATGTGGAATTATATACATAACAAAAAAGTGTGAAACAACTGAAAATATGTCATATTCTAGGTTCTTCAAAGTAGCCACCTTTTGCTTTGATTACTGCTTTGCACACTCTTGGCATTCTCTTGATGAGCTTCAAGAGGTAGTCACCTGAAATGGTTTTCACTTCACAGGTGTGCCCTGTCAGGTTTAATAAGTGGGATTTCTTGCCTTATAAATGGGGTTGGGACCATCAGTTGCGTTGTGGAGAAGTCAGGTGGATACATAGCTGATAGTCCTACTGAATAGACTGTTAGAATTTGTATTATGGCAAGAAAAAAGCAGCTAAGTAAAGAAAAACGAGTGGCCATCATTACTTTAAGAAATGAAGGTCAGTCAGTCCGAAAAATTGGGAAAACTTTGAAAGTGTCCCCAAGTGCAGTTACAAAAACCATCAAGCGCTACAAAGTAACTGGCTCACATGCAGACCGCCCCAGGAAAGGAAGACCAAAAGTCACCTCTGCTGCGGAGGATAAGTTCATCCGAGTCACCAGCCTCAGAAATCGCAGGTTAACAGCAGCTCAGATTAGAGACCAGGTCAATGCCACACAGAGTTCTAGCAGCAGACACATCTCTAGAACAACTGTTAAGAGGAGACTGTGTGAATCAGGCCTTCATGGTAGAATATCTGCTAGGAAACCACTGCTAAGGAAAGGCAACAAGCAGAAGAGACTTGTTTGGGCTAAAGGACACAAGGAATGGACATTAGACCAGTGGAAATCTGTGCTTTGGTCTGATGAGTCCAAATTTGAGATCTTTGGTTCCAACCACCGTGTCTTTGTGCGACGCAGAAAAGGTGAACGGATGGACTCTACATGCCTGGTTCCCACCGTGAAGCACGGAGGAAGAGGTGTGATGGTGTGGGGGTGCTTTGCTGGTGACACTGTTGGGGATTTATTCAAAATTGAAGGCATACTGAACCAGCATGGCTACCACAGCATCTTGCAGCGGCATGCTATTCCATCCGGTTTGCGTTTAGTTGGACCATCATTTATTTTTCAACAGGACAATGACCCCAAACACACCTCTAGGCTGTGTAAGGGCTATTTGACCATGAATGAGAGTGATGGGGTGCTGCGCCAGATGACCTGGCCTCCACAGTCACCGGACCTGAACCCAATCAAGATGGTTTGGGGTGAGCTGGACCGCAGAGTGAAGGCAAAAGGGCCAACAAGTGCTAAGCATCTCTGCGAACTCCTTCAAGACTGTTGGAAGACCATTTCAGGTGACTACCTCTTGAAGCTCATCAAGAGAATGCCAAGAGTGTGCAAAGCAGTAATCAAAGCAAAAGGTGGCTACTTTGAAGAACCTAGAATATGACATATTTTCAGTTGTTTCACACTTTTTTGTTATGTATATAATTCCAAATGTGTTAATTGATAGTTTTGATGCCTTCAGTGTGAATCTACAATTTTCATAGTCATGAAAATAAAGAAAACTCTTTGAATGAGAAGGTGTGTCCAAACTTTTGGTCTGTACTGTATATTGGAGGACTAGACGAGAGCAGGGAGAACTGCTTCTGGTACTGATACGTGGTTATGATGGTATGAGGCATGAACGGCCACATACCAGTGCCAGAGGCGACGCTGCTGCACATGATCAGATGAGAACAGGGCAAAAAATGAGGTGCTGAACATGTGCCTGAAGACACACTTTGGTCACTGTGGGTGCAAAAATGTTAGCTTTCACTAGACAGACTAAATCATCCATTTGGTAGCAGTAATGACTACCCAGGACTGAATAAGTATAGCTGTACACTTGCGCCTAAATTCCGGTATTCTGTTCCGGCATTGGAACAGATTACCAGAATTGCATATTTTGGTGTCCACTGGATCCCATTCACTATAATGAGGTCTGTCAGGTTTCAGCATAAGAACCGTCATTTTGCAGAACAAAAACTGCTACATGTGTCACCGAAAATGACCTGTTATTTAAATCTTGTTTTTATGTTGTTATTTTTTTGTTGTTGATGTTAATGTTCCATGTCAATATCTATATAAAAAAAAACATAAAATCCCACAGTTTTATCACTGGCCACTAAGCCTAGTAATAGGTGTCACTTCTTGGTCTGTACAGATCACTTTACTGCAGTTATCAGCTTATCATTACAGACATGTTTACAATGAGAGTTATCACCTCTGTATAGATAACACAGGATCCATCATTCACAATAAATGATATCACAGATGACCTCTGTACAGGTCACAGAGCATGCCTAGAAAACTCTCCCATAGAAGTCAGGCAGCCCCCCCTGTCCATTGTGTCTGGCCTGTGTGGCTGCTGTAAAGCATATCTCTAAATGCCGATAACAAAAGCTCATGCAATATGGCAACCCCCCATAATTATGTTTAGAAAGTAGAATCAAAAAAGTCTGCAATCAGAAAATTAAAACAGATTTAAAAAAGGATGTGTGTTACTATCTGGTTTTGAATGGCAGAAAAATAAGTAAAAAAAAAGTTATAGTAAGGTACAAATATATTTTGCAGGCTGTGGAGGTGTGCATAGCTATACATTTTAGCTCTTCTTACCTCCCCGTCTCCCTTCCCTACCTGAACATCTGATCTACAGAGCACACAGCCCAAGATTTTAAGAACAGTTTTTTGTGTTTTTGTTTTTGGTCAGATTCCAGTCGACCATACCTAAAACTAAACTGTTGCCTCGTCCAAATATACCAGGTTCTACAGTACAATCAGCACAAAAACACGGGATGAAGGACATCATTGCCTAGTTCCCAAAATCCTATTTTTCTAAGGTCATGACCTCTACTTTTCCTCTCGATTATCTAGGCTGATTTAAATAATCATAAGCAAACAGTCAACTGATATTAAAGGGGTTCTTCGGGAATTAAGAAAATGAAAATACTTAAATATTTCTATATTATAAATATATTCTTAAATACCTTTTATTATTTATAATGGCTTGTTTTGTCTGGGGAGCAATCATCAGGGGAAACAAAATGGCCGCTGTCCCATTAGTTCACACAAAACCTGTCCTGATCACACAGGATGACAAGTTACTTTACAACACTGAGGTAAAGAGCTGCCTCATCCTCCTCTTGTCAGGGATTATGATCCTGAATACAGATGATAAGAACTTTAGCTAAATCTCTGGGGAATTTAGTTCATGAGGAGACATGAAGTACAGAGAGGATGGACAGGACAGACTGTGGTAATGGAGACTGTAAACAAGTGCTGCTGCTCATTAGCCACACCTCACCCTCCTCTCATGTCTCCTCATCATCTTCTCCATTCCCACAGAGATTCACCTGTATTCAGGATCATGATTCCTGACAAGCAGAGCAGGGAGGAGGATGAGGCAGCACTATAGCTCATTGTGGTGAAGTAACTTGTACTCCTGTGCGATTAGGACAGGTTTTGTGTGTACTGATAGGACGGCGGCCATTTTATTTCTCCTAATGATTGCTCCCCAGACAAAACAAGCAATTCTAAGTAATGAAAGGTATTTGTGAATATATTTATTATTAAATAATATTTAAGTATTTTCATTTTTTAAATTCCTATAATGGATGACTTTATGACAAGAAAGCCTAGTTGACTGTCATTAACCAACATGGGAGACTTGACCATGTAATATTTTGATGGCTTCAATGATACACTGCAATACTTTTGTATTGCAGTGTATTATGCCTACAGATATAAAGCTGACAGCTAGCCGATTAGGGCCCCAATAGACATTCATAAATAGTAACCATCAGCACCCTACAATAGTGTTGCAGGGGTGACGATGGGTTGACAAAACCCCTTCTCTCTGTCTAGCCACTCAGATACTGCAGTTGCCATTGACCTCAGCAGCCAATGAGTTAAATGGCTGTAATTGAAGGGTTCTGTGGTACTTTATGTTTATTCACTAAGATCACGTTGCAGGTTATAGCTGTCTGAATCAGGCAGTTTGGGAAGTGGAAAGATACAGTCCATACAATACCCATCAATACACAAAGTAAGGTATGGAACTGGTCTTCACATCTGGATTAGATATTGATTTTTGACTAAGGAAGAGAAATAAAAATCCCCCATTCAGCAGTTTACTAAATAGTCTAAATGAAGACTATAATGAAAAGAATAACTGGTCTCATAAATTACTAAAATAAATAATTATCTCTTAGTTTATTTACTATTTATCCAAATTAGTTGGCATGTGGACTCCTGAAGTGACATTACTTAGGGTCTTCATTACTGCGTCACACTTAGTCCTTCCATCGTGATTAATAGAATAACCAGTATCACCGATACCGTGGACTAATATTTCATTGACATAGAGACTGAAAGATACAAATGAAAATGTAGGAAGAACGTTCACTTGGACTATTGCTTTAGCTTTTTGCACATGTGAACAAATTCCTATCCGTCCAGCACCAAAGGAGATTAGCAAGAAGGAGCTACGAGGCATTCAGTAATTTACAATTTCTGGCACCAGTTTTCATTCATCACAAGCCTTGATTCACTACCTGCCATCTACATGGCTGCAGTTTGAAACCATGCAGTCATCAGTCTTTTTAAATGGAACAAGTAGCTTATTTCAAATAGTTTAGTTTACTGATGTTTTGTTTTATTTTAAATTTAAATTTCGGGTCCACATTCATCCATCAGTAGGACGTCGCTGTTTTCGTTGTTTTGTCATGTTGAAAGGCTTGTGGCATTTTCTCTTTATCCAACATAATGTTCTACGATGGCGGTGAGGACTGAATAGTTGTACATCAGTACAAGTTGCTTCTGAGCAATAGAAGAATAGAAAACCATTAGCAATGAAATATACATAGATTTAGACAATTCATATTGGAACGTTTTTACTCATGCCCTCTTCAATCCACTTTTAGCGGAATTTCCGGTCTTTTGTCTACACAGGGTGGATTTGCTGCAAAACGTTTCCACAGAAAATATGCAGAAATCTGTAAAATCTGCACAATAATGCAAAATCAAATTGTGTGGATTTTGGTACAGAATTTTTTGTGGATTTTCCTGCAGATATGCAACACAAATAAACACAATACTCACTTCCCTTGGCACTCATGTGGCCATTCTACGTAAAATGCCCTCAAAAGACAAGGAGGCACTGCCTCCGACTGGAGAAGAAAAAGCTCAGTCTCCAGAGGCGTCAAAGCTTCTTTACTGTAGGAACTGTGAATCTGTGGAATAGACTTCCTCAGGACGTGGTCACAGCAGGAACTGTGGACAGGTCTAAAAAGGGTTTAGATCAGGGGTGCCCAACCTGTGGCCCTCCAGCTGTTGTAAAACTACAACTCCCAGCATGCCTGGACAGCCTAAAGCTATTAGGGCATGCTGGGAGTTGTAGTTTTGCAACAGCTGGAGGGCCACCGGTTGAGCATACCTGGTTTAGATGAATTCTTAAAAGTAAATGACATTAATGCTTATGAAAACATGTAGCAATTTGAGTCTCACTTCCTTCTGAGAATCGCTTCCCCAGCTATCCCTTGGTTGAACTTGATGGACCTATGTCTTTATTCAACCGTATGAAAGGGGTATTTCCATCTTAGACAATGGGGGCATAGCACTAGGATATGCCCCCATTGTCTGATAGGTGCGGGTCCCACCGCTGGGACCAGCACCTATATCGAGAACGGAGCAGAGAAAGCTGTGGCTGGAGGACCCCAGATTTCCCGAAGTCCGTCCACCACCAAGCGCTAAACACCGCCTCTCCCATAGAAGTGAATGGGAGCGTGCCGCGCATGCGCGGCCCATGCTCCCATTACTTTCTATGGGGCAGACAGCAATAGCCGAGCCAGCGCTCGGTTATTTTCGGCGGCCCCATAGAAATGAATTGAGGGCGGCTGCGCATGCGCAGTGTGCTCTCATTCGCTTTCGGGGCTCCGTTCTCTATATAGGTGCGGGACACTCACCTATAAGACAATGGGGGGCATATCCTAGCGATATTCCATTGTCTGAGATGAGAAAACCCCTTTAACAATGAAACGATGTAACGCGTCCCTGGTCTCCTGCTGATCTCTATACACCTAGCCTCCAGTGATGACTTGTTGTCACATTTGACCTCTGCAGCCAGCGATTGGTTGCAGTGGTCACTTTTCAACATGTGATCAATGGAGACAGAGTGTACAGAGAGAGACCAGTGGGAGACTAGAAAGTGTCACCACGTGAGCACCAGGGATGTGAGTATAGTATTTTATTTTAAACTTTGAGTATAGAGGGACATAACTATTTGAGGTACGTCTATTTTTTGGTGTATATTTGTCTCATGAAATGTCGCATGCCATTATTTGTAGTAAATTTTGTGACGTTTGCCTCTTTATGCCAATTGACGCCACTTTTCTCAGTGTTCTATGTTCATGACAAGTGAATGTGTTTACACCTGTTTTAGACTACATTTATTATTTCAGACAATTTCAAATGTTGCAAAAAAGTTGCAACCTACTCCAGGCTCTCCCCCTGGTGTACTTTTACACATACAGTGATCCCTCAAGATACAGTACAATGGCCTAAAGATACAATATTTTTAACATACAATGGTCTTTTCTGACCATTGTCGGAGCGGTATTTGTCCGGCCGCTCCTCTGCATATTTGAAGGGCTGCAGCCGAATCTCCACCGTTCCCAATTATACTGAATGGAGCCAGACAGAACTCCGGCAGCGCACGGCAGTGACGGATCCGGCAGGCTGTTCCTGCTTAAACGCAGATATGAAAAAAGGGTCCCCTCTGCCTCTTCACATTGCTAATATGGGGATCCCTTATGTGTCAATCCTCACAGTATAATCTCCCTTTATGTGCCCCCAACACAACATGGTGTTCTTTGTGTGTCCTCCAACACAATAGGGTACCCCTTTAGTGTGTTCAAAATGAATACTCACCTAGCCCACATTCCCACGAGAGATGAAGCAGACCTCTCACTGCAGATCTGCCTTGGTATCATGGTGGTATCACGTCATTGCAACTGCCGGCACCACACTGCCAGTCTCAGGGTGAATGGTGGAGCAGAGAGCTGAAGGCTCATTGCCTCATTATTCTATTCAACTGTATCCACGTCCTGAGGATGCAGCTCAAATGGTGCAACTGCCAGTTCAACCTGTCTGCTGGGGGTAGCAGACGTTCTCCTCATTTACGCCAATCCCTAAAATAAAGAGGCCAAACCAGTTCAGCTCTTCCCCTGCACATCAAGGAAGACAATAATGCGGCTACGCTGCAGTTCTCTGCACAACAAGTTGCCAAGTGTCAAGCTCTTCTTCATTCTCCTAGCATTTGGAACCCCACTGATCACCAACTGATGGCTGTCACTGTGCTATGACCATTTACAATGGGATAGTTACAAATTTTCAGGTCTTTTTATCAGTCTGTCCTTTGCTTGCACTGTATCAACCAAATGCCGTCCAAAGACTCTTCATATACTTCTTCATTACAAACTGATTTCCTTAGTTCAGACTATGGTGTTAAATCACATCGCTGAGGGCTTCATCCAGAAAAATGTAATTACAGCATAAACTTTTATTAAAGAAAAAAGGATCTAAGGTATAAAAATAATGAAATTGATTTCTATGAACCGCAACTTGCCGGAGCAGCTGATTTCAGTTATTGTGAAATAATAAGATACTGTAAAAGAAAAAGAAAATACTTCAATGTGAAGAAGATTTAGAAAAATAGCGTTATATCTCATAGTGCCCTGTGGGTTGTCTTACCAACTTTTGCAGACTTTTCTGTGATGAAAAGATTAGGAAGCATGGAAATTGTATAATGCATTGATTTTCCAGGACATGAACTTTTTGCAAAACAGATTCCAAAATCTCAAACCATACAAAATATTCCTGCAATAATTTCACACTTCTGATTTTAGTGTCTTCTGCAGAGCATCCTATGTTCTGGCAGCGAGCAGCAATGTTTTGGTACATGGATCATAGAAAGTACAAAAAAAGTTTCAGGATTATTAGCTATGCTATTGAACATTTGCTCTAAAAGTCTCAGAAAAGATATAAACTAACTTTTACATTATTCAGATACAAAAGTAAAAAAATAACAGGTTTATACCTTTAGAAAGAAAAGCCAGAAATAAGAGAACAATTCTATTCCCACTGAGTTTGTAAATGGGCTACAAGATACAAGGTAAAGAAAAGGAGGCCGCTGCTGGCAATTTCACTCTTTGGAATACCCACTGGCCCTTCTGGGAGAGAATAGAGGGGGTTGTCTCATCTGAGACAATGGGAGCATATCCCTAGGATATGCCCCCATTGTCTGATAGGTACAGGTCCCACAGCTAAGACACGCACCTATCTCCTAAATGGAGCTCCACAAAGTGGTGGCTGGAGGTCTCTGGTCCAGCCACCACCAAGCGCTCTCCTCAAAGAAGTGAATGGGAGTGCACTGCGCATGACCGGCCCCCTCTCCCATTCACTTCTATGGGCCCGATGGAAATAGTTGAGCCAGCACTCGGCTATATTCAGCGGTCCAATAGAAATAAATGGAGGCCGGCTGCACAGCGCGGCACGGCATCCACCACTTTCGGGTCTCTGTTCTCTATATTGGTGTGGTGGAACTCACACCTATGAGACAATGGGAAGTTGTCTGAGATGAGATGGGAATTTGTTATTAGGCTAATATTTGATGTCAGTGTTGCGTCTGCGTTGGTGTACTCTACAACAAATTTATCAAATGTTACACGTGGTTTGTAGAATCTGATGCATCTTTGAAACTTATATTTTTGTCTAGAAATGCTACTCCAGCTTTTATACAGCACCCCTACTGGAGTAAGTTTGTGACTTTAAAAAGTTGCAGTGATAAATCTGGAGTGAAACTAATTACCACATCCACTTTCCCATCCACATTTCTAAACTGAATAGAGTGGTGTAAAAATGCAAAAACTTGCAAATTGCACAAAAAGTTTCAAAGCCCCTATTTTTCACCCTTAATCTACAATTTTGACGTGTAGGGCTTGATAATTCCTCTCCCCCCATTGAGTTTACATGTCCACCGTTGTATTGTTTTCAACTGACATAATAAAAATATTGCATTACGTGAAGGGATTGTCCGAGATTTTGTAAAAAAAAGGTCACATCCCAGTCTTCACAACAGCACCACCACTCACAAATAGTGACTCCTGCAGACAATCATTAGACTAGCCTCATGACATACATGCTAGTATTATAGCTGAACCGATTGATTGGCTGCTGTGGTCACATAAATATACGGCGTATCATCTCAGCAGGGAAGTAAACAGATGGTGGTGACTACCAGAGCTGGGGCACTGCAGCAGCAGGGGAGCTGTCCTGCTGTTAGACCATTTTTTTCATCCTGGACAACCCTCTTAACTTTTAGTGATCCTGATTGCAGCTTATGATGTAGTCCAAGTTTGACAGTTGACGAGCAGACATTGAGCCAGTCAGGAATTCTAGATTTTGAGCTCTTCAAATAAAAGAATTATGAATACAGCTCTAAACTATAAAATGGCATTTGATTTAAGATAAATTTGAAATTTAGTAACATGCAAAATATATCTATATTGATAAATTACGTATTGTGGTATCTCATTCTTTACAGTAGTCTGTATTTTGCAAATTGGCAACCATTACACAACTAAGAACACAACTCAAAGCGCTAAAAGGAAATTACCCGAAGACTAATATATATTGTTTCTTGCAGTTATTGATGCCTTATTTGTAATGTACAAAATTTTCATCATAAGAAAAATCATAGGTTTGAGTGTTGTGTTGCCGCCATATGCAGGGATTCTGTTACGTCTTATTTCCCAGGCCTTTTTTGACTATATAATTTAATTAATGCTGTGTTTGTGGGTTGGGAGACAACACTCACTCTTACTAAAGCTGCCATTTGTCTCTGTCTCTGTGTTTCCCTTTCCCTGTCTCTCTCCTCTGTCTGAACCTTTCGTCACCCTGCCCCTTGCTTTTCTACCAGTGAATCGACACATTTTTAATATGAACGCATTGTTTTGGAATCAATACCCAATTTGTTTAGACTGAGACTAATGAACTATTCATTTTTCAACGTCTCATGGCTCTATATTGCTCTGCAGATTAACAAATATGTCTTCCTATTTCACTTGGTTCATAGCAATAATCAAGTTGAATGGCTGCAAGTTGATATACAAGTCAATGTAGTTACATGAAATTTGATGACCAAGAAGTGGGACTATGGGGGAGGGGGGGCAGAGGAAGCAATATAACCCAAGCCCTTATACCCAAGGGGGGCCAAAAGCAACATAAGAAGACACCAGTATTATAAATGACACATAGTAGTTAGGGAGAAATGTTACAGATTTTGTATTGGGCTCAGGAGAACTCTACATAACCGTATCATGGTATGCTAGTGTTTAAAAACAAAAAAGGGTGACCTATATATGCCACCATTTTTGTATTACGTAGAGAGGTCAGTACGTCATGAGAGTAGTATTCCTCAGTGCCTGTGAGTTCTTCAAGCTACATTGCCAAGGGCATACAGGATAGGTCATAAATATCTGGTAGGTGGTGGTTCTATCTCTGGGGCCCCATGTATCAGTTAATTGGGTTTCCCATGATCACCTGTTTGGCACTGTTTCCATGGTCTCTTACAATTGTAACCCCCACCTATCAGACATTGATGCTATATACTATCAATATGTCTCAGTTTTATTGCAGCCCTTGGGAGACAACTGAAAAAGGAAGTCAGACAACTAGTAGGAGGCGACGGAACTAAAGGGAGCAACATGAAGACACAAATCCAAGGGTGATATCAAGGTCGATAATCAGACTCAAAAAGCAGAATAGTCACCGAGCAGTGGCATAGAACGTACAATATTTCAAAGGCAACTGGTCTACAGCAGATACTCCTTTTATGTGCAGAGCCTCTAGGTATAATGGCAACGCCCCCGTTGCTCCAAGAGGATTGTTTCCATTTATAATAAATATCGTTTTTCTCAGCAATGTGGGCACAACTGCCACGCCCTCTTCACTTTGATTGACAGGACCATGCATGATAATGTTTACATTGCCTGGTCCTGTCACTCCAAATACAGAGGGCACACCAGTCGTAGAGAAAGCAGAGCCTCTAGGAGTAACAGCAACGCCCCCGTTGCTCCTAGAGGCTCATTTTCGTATATTAAAACATAATTTTTCTCAGCAATGTGGGCACATATGAACAAGGCAGTAACACAGACGCCTTCAGCTGCCAAGCACACATACAACATATCAGCCAGTTTCATAGGGACACATCTGCTGACAGATGCCCTTTAAAGTCAGTAATAAAACAGTATACAAGACGCTAGGAAGCTCACCCTGGTGGTGGGTGCAGGCAGACAGAATGTTATAATTTAAAGGGAACCTGTCACCCAAAAATCGCCTATTAAGCTGTTTACAGTACCTTATAGTGCTGTATAGTCGTTTCCTGATGCACTTTTTGTTAGTTTTGCAGCATGTATGCTCAGTCAGAAATCGATGTTATATTCAGCTGCTGCCCCGTGCTTCAAGTCAGGCTTGAAGTCACGGGGGCAGCGGCCTCGGCGTCTTACATGGCCCTCTCCCCGCCCCCTGCCTCTGTGACTGACAGCCGAAATCCGATTCCGGGACCGCGCTCAACGGCCGCATGCGCAGTAAAGGGCGGCAGGAGCACGGTCCCGGCTGCCGCACGTACTACGCGCCGTCTTACTTTCGCCGCACTGCGCATGCGCCCGACATCCTGTATCAAACGCGCCCGCGCCCGGCATCTGGGCGCGGGCGCGTTTGATACAGGATGTCGGGCGCATGCGCAGTGCGGCGAAAGTAAGACGGCGCGTAGTACGTGCGGCAGCCGGGACCGCGCTCCTGCCGCCCTTTACTGCGCATGCGGCCGTTGAGCGCGGTCCCGGAATCGGATTTCGGCTGTCAGTCACAGAGGCAGGGGGCGGGGAGAGGGCCATGTAAGACGCCGAGGCCGCTGCCCCCGTGACTTCAAGCCTGACTTGAAGCACGGGGCAGCAGCTGAATATAACATCGATTTCTGACTGAGCATACATGCTGCAAAACTAACAAAAAGTGCATCAGGAAACGACTATACAGCACTATAAGGTACTGTAAACAGCTTAATAGGCGATTTTTGGGTGACAGGTTCCCTTTAACTTTTATTTTCATGCAGTAAATTTACATATATTTTTAAAAAATCAATCAGTAAAGAAAGCTGGACACAAAGGCAAAAAAAATGTTAAAAGGTGGAAATAAACTTTAAATAAAATTTTATTAGGTTCTCCCCCTAAATATTTTTTTTAGAAAAATGATTGCCATTCTGCAGTCTTAATGGACTTATGTATATAACCTTCCTAATTTATGCAATTATAATTTATAGCGGTATATAAAGTATTTAGCTTCAATAATTTTATTATCTCCCATTGCCATCATATTCCACAGTCCTATATGGAGATTATCGCTCGAAGCACTTCCTCTGCCTCATGGAGCTCACAATCTAATTTCCCTGTTGCACATACCACAGCGAATAAACCTATCCGTATACAGTTGTCCCGTAAGTTACAATATTAATTGGTTCCGAGATAACCATTGTAAGTTTAAACCATTGCAACTTGAGTCCATAACTCTATGGAAAAATAGTAATTGGTTACAAATGATCCCATCCTATGATAAGAGAAAGTGAAGATTTAAGAAAAATAAACAGATAAATAAGACAAATAAAGCAAGTTATTATATATAACAGTCAGAAATAGATGCTGGAAGCTTCCTCAAGGTCCTGTATAGTGCACAGTGTACCAGCAAAATAAAAATAGACACCCTCACCTGACATCCAAAGGATCAGCTCATCCTGGCACAGACAGAGGGCAGTAGAGGAAGTCTAGTACCGCACAATACTGTAAAGAAGAGATCCCAGACAGCCAATACAGATGTTTTACCAGGAAAATGGCCATATTGATTGGTTGGATATGAGTCTGAGGCATTGTATGTTGAGTCTAGTTTCAGCTTACGATGGCCCAAAAAAAAAACATTGTAGGTTGAAAATATTGTACCCAAAGTGTCCATTGTATCTTGAGGGAACACGGTATTGTTATACCAGATAAAGATGTTCTTTAATCCCTTCTTGACCAGCGGTGGTTTGGGATTTTACAACTAGATCAAAATTTCACCTTTCAGAATGTTGCATGTCCATGTGCAACAGGCCTACTAAACACCTGGGGAATCACTTGCCCCTTAGAAGGTTTCTACGAAATATGTCCCTCTTATGGAGCAAGTAAACATGACGCCAGTTGCAGTTAAGCAATGAGGACATGGAGTCCCTTTTGTAGATGGTAGTGTTGGTACCCAGGGTAGGATTGCCAGAGTGGTGTAGAGTGGCCTACAGTCTCTGTAGATGTTGTATACACGTGTCACGGTGCTCCTACCTGGATATCCTTGGATCTTAGACGTGATGTAGTCCGAAGCAGTGCAAAAGGGGTAGTTGAACTTGGATGATGAATAAGTAGAATAAATGGAGTCCAGGCTTGTAGTAACGTTGAACACAGCTTTACTTGGCATAAACTGTAGCTCAAACAGTTTCCAAATGGTATCTTCAGCAGGAATTGGCATAATCTGGCAGGCAAACACTTCTCTGCAAAAATCTCAGCTCTGCTATGTTAGCTGGGTTAGATAGGAACTTTTCCTCTTCTGCTGAAACTTAGGTTAGCTGTAGTCTATCTCTTACTTTAATCCTAGGAACTTCTTATCCTGGCTTTGGAGTACCTCAAGCTCTATCTTCAGCTTGGATAAAGGCAATGCAAGCCCATGAGGGGACAAACAACCATGTAGACTTCAGAGGCTGGGTCTTTGGGCCTAGCAGACAGGATCAGTTTTTTGGGGGGTTATTGTTCTGACGGATCAGAGGAAGGGCAAAATAATCAGGGATGTCAACACAAACTTACTGCTGACACCCTCTCCACTCTGTCGGGGGGCTCTACTTGTATAACCGTTTAATAGAACAGGTTCTGTAGACATCTATGTTGAATCAGCTGACAATGGTGTAAAAAGAGTGCGCTTCTTCTTGACACTAACATCGACCTGTAAGTCTGTGAAGGTTCTCATTTATCCAGGACCCAAGTCATGGTATATCTGTAAAGAATAAATCAAGGCAACTGGACTTACTGTAGATTTTTTTCAAACGTTTCACTCGTTCTTCCAACGATTCTGAGTGACTGTACAAGAATTCTCTGGGAATAAATATATAACTGAATCAACATCTGGTAATTATACCCAGCATGGGGTCAGAGGTCATTATACCCAGCATGTGTCACACCGGTGACAGGTTTGAGAAGGTCTGAAAGATTATCTGCTCATTAGTGATCTGACAGCATCTTTTGGTTTTACTTTGTCTGTGTGTTGCTTGTATGTCCACACCTTCTGTTCAGGTGTGGATCATGTGACCTTTACCTCCCCCTATTTAGTTTGACTTCACCCATCACTCCTTGCTCTGGATAGCTTCATTTGGTTTTTGGAAGAGCTGGAGTGTGGTTCTAGTTGAAGTCCTGTTCATCCATCATCTATCAGCCTCAGAAGTTAAGTGTTCCGTTTGTTGTATTTTGTATTCCCCCCCACCTTTGTTGACTACTATGCCTCAGCGAGACGCTGGTTCCTTCACCACGGAAGGAGCAGGTAGTCTCTGCCTTGTCATTAATATTAGGGCATCTGAGGGCCACCAGGGATTTCTAGGTTCCTGTGTATGGGCATCTCTACCATTGAGAGGTGCCCATACGGATATGAGTTAGGGCCAGAAGCAGGGTTTTATAGGTGGTGACCCTTTTCCTTCCCTAGCGGTGATGCCTAGTGTCTTTTCCCTTCCTTCTTATTGTCTTTTGGTGTTCTCCCCCACTACATCCATGACATTATCCAGAGCGCAATACCGCCATTTTTTGTTCTGATCTGTGCAGCTATGGATGCTATGACTTCACTGATCGAACAGATGCAGAATCTGACTTTGTAAGGTAGCAGACCTCCGTCCGATGGTTTCGCAGATTCAGAGTCCACAGGCTGCTGGTCCCGGTGGTGGGTTCTAGGCCTGCCCTGAACAGAAGGTAGCTCTCCTGGACAGGTTTTCCGGGGGTAGTGACAATTTCATCCAGTTCAGAGAGTCATGTAAATTATGCTTTAGGCTTCGTCCATACTCTTCTGGTGATGAGTGTCAACGTGTGGGTATGATCATTTCATTACTTAAAGAGGACGCCCAATCTTGGGCTTTTTCTCTGCCGACCGGATCACCGTCCCTCCGGTCGGTAGATTAATTCTTTAGAGCCTTGGGTGTTATCTATGATGACCCGGATCGGATCTCTCAGGCCGAGATCAAGTTACGGGGTATGCGGCAGGGAGAACGTTCTGCGGAGACCTTTTGCTCTGAATTTAGGAGATGGGCTACGGATACAGAGTGGAACGATTCTGCTCTCCGTAGCCAATTCTGCCAGGATCTCTCTGAGAGACTGCAGGACTCATTGGCTTTTCCTGAAAATCCTGAGTCATTGGAAGCAGCTATGTCCCTTGCTGTACGTCTTGATAGACGCCTGAGGGAGAAATCTAGGGGTCCTCACCTTCAGAACGTACTGTCCAATAAGGGTACTGCTTCCTTTGACACTTATGGTGGAGAGACTCGGGTGGTTGTGCCTTGTGATGAGCCTATGCAGTTAGGAGGAGCTACTCCTAGAACTACTGGCAAAAGCTTGGGTCAGGTGAAAGGAGTCTGCTTTTGTTGTGGCAAGAGGGGACATTTTGTGAATATTTGTCCGTACTTGTAGCATCAAGGTGTAAGCCAAAAGAAAAAAATAAGTTTAATCCCCAAATTACTATTGGTAGTGTGGGTGGGCAGCACGAAAACCTACTTTTGTCTTTTACTGGTAGTACCTGTTTTCTCCTGTCAGCCGAGGTGGCGCTAGAGTCTAAAACTGTGAAAATCAAAGCTTTTATCGACAGTGGGGCAGGAGTTAACTTGATTGATGGACAGTTTGTACGCATTCACGGGTTGACTACTAATGCATTAGAGAATAGTATTTCTGTCTTTGCAATTGACTCAGCACCTCTCGCCCAAAAATGCCTGTCGCAGGTAGTGAATGACATTCATTTAAGAGTGGGTGATTTGCATCAGGAATCTATCTCCTTTTATGTGTTGGAGGGTCTGCCTGCTCCGTTGGTGTTGGGCTTACCATGGTTAAGCAAACATAACCCTAACATCGATTGGCAAACGAGACAGATTCTCGAGTAGAGTGATTTTTGCATGGACAACTGTATTAATGCATCGTTCTCTATGGTTACCACTAAAACTGTACCCTCATTCATTTCAGAATTTTCTGATGTGTTTTCAGAGAGTAGTAATCACCGCACCGGGAGTATGACTGTCCCGTCAATCTTATTTCCGGAGCTAAATTGCCCAAATCTCGGTTGTATAATCTTTCGGAATCATAAAGAAAGGCTATGCGAGAGTATATCACCGAGAGTTTGGCAAAGGGACATATTAGACCATCCAAGTCCCCAGTGGCTGCTGGATTTTTCTTTGTAAAGAAAAAGGATGGTACCATGAGACCATGTCTGGACTTCCGTGAGCTCAATCGTATTACCGTCCGTGATCCTTACCACCTTCCTTTGATTCCGGATTTGTTTAGTCAGATTGTTGGTGCCAAGGTGTTCTCTAAATTGGATCTGAGGGTGGCAAATAATCTGGTAAGGATCAAGGAGGGGGATGAGTGGAAGACCGCAGGGCCGGCCTTTGGGGTGTGCGGGCTGTGCGGCCGCACAGGGCGCCATAGCAACAGGGGCGCCGAGCGGCCGACAGCTCGCAGTGTAATATGCGGCAGGCGAGGCGGCACTTGTGTTCTGCCTCGTGGTGGGCCCCCGCCCCCTCCCCTGTCTGACCTGATTCCTCCTCCCCTGTGTCTGACCTGTCACCTTATGATCCTCCGTGCCGTGCGTCTGGCACGTCTGAACCATTTCACAGACAGTTCACACTGGCCAATCAGCTTTTCGCAGCGCAAAGATCCTGCTGCTGATTGGCCAGTGTGTAGGACTGGAGCAGCAGGCGCTCCGCTCGCATCCCGCTTGTTCCTGTGTCACTCACCGCATCAATGTCTGCCGACTACAGCCCGGCCCAGCCCAGACAGACTGAAGGACTGCCCTGGAGACTGTCGAACCGGACAATAAGGTAAGTTACCTTATAGTAATTTACATGCACTAGAAATCTGATCCATACCCTGCCCAATTTACCCTGCAAAACTGAGCAAAAAGTCACAATTGTTTTAGCAAAACAAAGCTTGTGCAAAAATGTGTGGCTTCTTAGTGCCACGATTCTGGTGCAGGGGGAATGATAAATCTTCCCATTGTGTTTTCTAGCACCTTCTGAACTATGTTATAGGCACAGGTGCTAACATTGTTGTGCCCATGGAGGGAAAATTAATGATGGCACACCAGGGCCGGTGTAACGTTATACTTCCCTACCTCGTGAGATTTCCCTACTCTCGTCACTTCCGATCGCACCGGACATGACGTGAGGAGGTAATCAGCACCGCGCAGGCGCACAACGACTGGTTAGGGAAATTTCACAGCAGAGTGCGCATGCGCTGGGAGCCTCGCTGGCGGTTAGGGTAGGGAAAAATGATGGGCCAGTGCGCAGGCGCGGTGATTGGATGGATGTTCTCAGCTGGACACCGGCCGACACTGCGCATGCGCTGTGAGCCTCACCAGCGGTTAGGGTAGGGAAAAAGCACTGGCCCGTACGTAATTTTTCCCTTCCCTAACCGCTGGTGAGGCTCCCGATGCATGCGCAGTGTCGGCCGGTGTTCAGCTGAGAACATCCATCCGATCACTGCGCCTGCGCACTGGCCCATAATTTTTCCCTACCCTAACCGCCAGCAAAACTCCTGGCGCATGCGCACTCTGCTGTGAAATTTCCCTAACCTGTCGTTGTGTGCCTGTGCGGCGCTGCACACCTCCTTACGTCGTGTCCGGTGCGACCGGAAGTGACGAGGGTAGGGAAATCTCACGAAGTAGGTAGGTATAACGTTACACTGGCCTTTGGGGTGTGCGGGCTGGTAACTACTTGGTTGGATAGCCAGCCAGCCTATACTATGATGCCAGCAACAAGCAATGTTTTTTTTTCTCTTTTGGGGGGGGAAAGGTTAGTTCGCACAAGGCGCCTGAACACCTAAGGCCGGCCCTGGAAGACCGCATTTAATACCCCTGAGTGTCATTTTGAAAACCTGGTCATGCCCTTTGGGTTAACCAATGCTCCTGCAATTTTTCAACACTTTGTCAATGACATCTTTCATCATCTGGTGGGGAGGTTTGTCGTTGTATACCTTGATGACATACTAATTTATTTGCCTAATATGGAGACTCATCAGGATCATGTAAAACAGGTGTTACAGATCCTAAGAGGGAATAAGTTGTATGCTTAGATGGAAAAGTGTGTATTTGCTGTACAGGAAGTGCAATTTCTGGGTTACCTGCTCTCATCCTCAGGTTTTCATATGGATCCCGAGAAGGTCTGTGCCGTGTTGGACTGGGATCGACCTGAAAATCTGAAAGCGTTTATGCGGTTTTTGGGGTTTACCAACTACTACAGTAAATTTATCTTGAACTATTCATCGGTGGTTAAACCTTTAACAGACATGACTAGGAAGGGTGCTGATATTTCTATCTGGTCTGATGCGGCAATATAGGCCTTTTCTGTTGTGAAAGAATGTTTTGCTTCGGCCCCTATTCTGGTGCAACCGGATGTGTTTCAAGCATTTATTGTTGAGGTTAACGCGCCAGAGGTTGGGGTAGGAGCAATATTGTAGCAGGGTCCTTCACCCAGTAAATGGCGCGCATGTGCATTTTTCTCTAAAAAACTTTCGACTGCTGAAAGGAATTATGATGTGGGGAATAGGGAATTGCTGGCCATTAAGTTGGCGTTCGAGGAATGGCAGCATTGGTTGGAAGGAGCAATTCATCCTATTACGGTAATTACGAATCACAAGAATCTGGCCTACTTGGAGTCGGCTAAGCGACTGAACCCAAGGCAGGCCAGATGGTCATTGTTTTTCACCAGATTTAACTTCATCGTCACTTACCGCCCTGGGGTTAAGAACGTCAAGGTGGATGCTTTGTCACGTAGCTTTCCTGGGGGGGGGGGGGGGGGGGGAGTCTAAATGAACCCTAGTCACTATTTTATCTGAAGGGGTAGTTATTTCCGCTCTTTATCCTGATCTCGAGGCCAGGTGTTGGAGGCACAGAAGGATGCTCCGGACTCTTGTCCTCAGGGGAAATTGTTTGTTCCTCCCGAATTACGCCACAAGGTATTCGAGGAAACTCACGTACATTGCTTGCTGGGCACCCTGGGAGCAGATCGACTATCGATATCATCTCCTCGCAGATGCTGGTGGGCCGGGTTTGTGTAAGTGCATTGAGAGACTATGTGTCAGCCTGTGGTTACCTTGCACGTGCTAAAGGTGACACATACTCGGCCTTCCGGATCTCTGCTTTCCATTGCCCATCCCGTCCAGACCTTGGACCCACCTTGTACCATGGGATTTATCACAGGATTTACCGAATTCTTCAGGGAAAGACCGTGATTCTGGTGGTTGTCCGAGTCGTTTTAGTAAAATGGCACACTTTATTGCATTGCCTAGTCTACCCAATGCTAAAACTCTTGCACAGGTGTTTGTCGACAACATCGTGAAACTACATGGCATTCCCTCTGATGTGGTGTCCGATAAAGGGACTCAGTTTGTTTCCAGATTCTGGAGAGCGTTCTGTACTCGTCTGGGTGTACAATTGTCCTTCTCTTCGGCTTTTCATCCTCAGTCGAATGGACAGACGGAGCGCACTAATCAGAATCTGGAGACTTACTTGAGATGTTTTGTTTCAGAGAATCAGGAAGAGTGGTCTTCATTTTTGTCGTTAGCTGAGTTTGCTATAAATAACCGTAGACAGGAATCCACTGATAAGTCGCCGTTTTTTGGGGCATATGGGTTCCATCAACAGTTTGGTACATTTTCTGGTGCTCATAATTCCGGCATTCCTGAGGAGGAACGATTTTCCTCTTCTATGTCTTCTATTTGGCGGAAAATCCAAAATAACCTGGAAAAGATGGGCAACAGGTATAAGCGTGTGGCTGACAGGAGACGTATGAGTGGTCCGGACCTGAGAGTGGGTGATTCTGTGTGGCTGTCTACAAGAAACATTAAACTTAAGGTACCTTCTTGGAAGTTGGGACCAAGATTTATTGGTCCATATAAGATCACTGCCATTGTTAACCCTGTAGCCCTCCGTCTTGAACTTCCTCAGGCATTAAAAATCCATAACGTATTTCATAAATCGTTGTTAAAGAAATGTGTTAAACCTGTTGAGTCCTCCTCCTTGCCTTCCGCTCCTGTAATGGTGGACGGCAATTTGGAATTTCAGATCAGCAGGATTGTGGACTCCCGAGTTCTCCGGAGATCCCTCCAGTATCTCGTTTATTGGAGAGGGTACGGACCAGAGGAGAGCATGTGGGTTCCAGCGACCGATGTTAATGCTAGTCGTCTGGTGAGAGCATTCCACAGAGCTCATCCTGATAAGGTTGGCCCTGGGTGCCCGGAGGTCACCCGTAGAAGGGGGGGTACTGTCACACCGGTGACAGGTTTGTGAAGGTCTGAAAGATTATCTGCTCATTAGTGATCTGACAGCATCTATTGGTTTCACTTTGTCTGTGTGTTCGCTGGTATGTCCACACCTCTGTTCAGGTGTGGATCATGTGACCTTTACCTCCCCCTATTTCAGTTGACTTCACCCATCACTCCTTGCTCTGGATAGCTTCATTTGGTTTTTGGAAGAGCTGGAGTGTGGTTCTAGTGGGAAGTCCTGTTCGTCCATCATCCATCAGCCTCAGAAGTTAAGTGTTCCAGTTGTTGTATTTTGTATTCCCCCCACCTTTGTTGTTTACTAGGCCTCAGCGAGACGCTGGTTCCTTCACCACGGAAGGAGCAGGTAGTCTCTGCCCTGTCATTAATATTAGGGCATCTGAGGGCCACCAGGGTTTTCTAAGTTCCTGTGTATGGGCATCTCTACCTCCGAGAGGTGCCCGTATGGATAGGAGTTAGGGCCAGGAGCAGGGTTTTATAGGTGGTGACCCTTTTCCTTCCCTAGCGGTGAGGCCTAGTGTCTTTTCCCTTTCTTCTTGTTGTCTTTTGGTGTTCTCCCCTACTACATCCGTGACAGCATGGGGGGTTAGATATCTATTGTCTGCCACAAACAATGCTGTCTTGACACCTTTTTCTGGGAGGTCATTATCACCTACTGACTCCAATTAGGATAATGGAATCAACACCTTTGACCCCATGCTGGGTATAATGACCTCTGACCCCATGCTGGGTATAATTACCAGATGTTGATTCAGTTACATATTTATTCCCAGAGAATTCTTGTACAGTCACTCAGAATTGAGAAAGCTCGTTGGAAGAACGAGTGAAACGTTTTCAAGAAATCTACAGTAAGTCCAGTTGCCTTGATTTATTATTTACAGATATCGACCTGTAAGGCCTCATGCACACGACCGTTTTTTTTTTAAGGTCCGCAAAAACGGGGTCCGTAGGTCCGTGATCCGTGACCGTTTTTTTGTCCGTGGGTCTTCCTTGTTTTTTGGAGGATCCACGGACATGAAAAATGAAAAAAAAATCGAAGTCAAGTTTGCCATTGAAATGATAGGAAAAAACGGACACGGATCAAGGACACGGATCACGGACGCGGATGACAATCTTGTGTGCATCCGTGATTTTTCACTGACCCATTGACTTGAATGGGTCCGTGAACCGTTGGCCGTGAAAAAAATAGGACAGGCCATATTTTTTTCATGGCCAGGAAACACTGATCACGGATGCGGCTGCCAAACGGTGCATTTTCCGATTTTTCCACGGACCCATTGAAAATCAATGGGTCCACGAAAAAAAAAAGGAAAACGGCACAACGGCCACGGATGCACACAACAGTCGTGTGCATGAGGCCTAAGGCTGAGTTCATAGTTATTTGGTAAGTTTTGGCCCCATAACACCCCAAATAAGTGAAGTGTGCAGTGATTCTAAGAGTGACACCTGTCATCTGCATGTCATATGGACTTACAGTATTATTTCACTACCACGGCAGACTCCCTATGCACCTGTTCTACACCGCTATAGAGGCTCTCTGCAGCCAGGAGATTGCCTTTTTTTTTTACGCGATTCGGCGTGAATAAATTCGGATCGAACCACATTTTTTCTGAAAAATTCAGCGAACAGGCCAAATCGAATTTTTAAGAAATTCGCTCATCTCTAAAAGGGACACTAAACACAGAATTCAAAGAAAAAGAAAAAAAAACAACCAACAAAACGCAATATAATCTGCACAGCTAATTAAGGCTCCTTTACAGCTCTACAGGGAAAGTCACTCAACTTTTCTAGACAGCTGAATAACTATCTGCCTAGTTATGTAGTGTTAATTCCACCCTTAACTGCATAACTGGCTGACTTTTAGCATCAGATCATTCTATTTATGAATTGGTAAATTATCAATATTGGGGAATACCTAGTTTGATTTGCTAGCCAGGAGCCTGGAAAGCTCAGTAAGAATCCCCATGACAAATCCTCCATACTGTAGCATAGCTAGACAGATTTGTCATTCTAAAAAAATATATAAATCCCCCTCCCCACTCCCAAATAGTGCCATAGCTGGGTAGATTTACTTTAAGGATCTGAAAAAAGCTGGATTACAAGTATGTGGAGCTGTAATAGAGACTGCAGAATACAAAATCTGCAAAGATAAATCTCCCTCCTCACTCTTAAATTGTATGATAGCTAGCCAGATTTTCCTTTCAGGGTCCTGGGAAAGCTTGGTTAAAACATGTTGTGCAGAATAGTTAATATACAAAGACAAATCCCCCTTTCCACTCCTAAACAGTGTTTAGCTAGGTGCATTTGCATTTCAGGGTCCTAAGAAATCTGGGTTACTTGAACAAAGTAATTAAAACATTATATGGACAGTATGTACAGCTCCACAAGACTTGTAATCCAGCTTTCCAACATTGATGAATGTCACATTTGGCTAGACCAGTGGTGGCGAACCTATGGCACTGGTGCCAGAGGCGGCACTCCGAGCCCTCTCTGTGGGCACCCGCCCCTGGAAAAAGTCTACAGTGTACCAATATGCCTTAGACTTCTCCTGGCATTCATCAGCGCAGGGCGCACTATGAACAGCACAGGCAGGGCAGGCTATTGTAGATAAGTGATAAAGTACATGGAATATATACTATAGGACGTAGTAGTATTCTGGTTAAATTTGCCGTGTTGGCACTATGCAATAAATAGAGGGTTTTGGGGGGGGAGGGGGTGGGTTGCAGTTTGGGCACTTGGTCTCTAAAAGGTTCGACATCACTGGGCTAGACAAACAGTGAGAAATTCCTTGTGCCTATATTGGCAAACTTGACATTCAGGCACCTGTAAAATCTGGGTAGTATTTTCTGTATTGTCAGTACTGGTACTGTTTAGTATACCTGCACACATACAGGGGAGGTTTTGTAAGAAGCTGCTAGGTTTTGCAGTTTCTTCCTCTTTCACAGTGCTCTGCTTGTCCATTGAAGTGCATTGTAGTTAAACCCGGCC
Organism: Bufo gargarizans; assembly: GCF_014858855.1. Lineage (NCBI taxonomy): Eukaryota > Metazoa > Chordata > Amphibia > Anura > Bufonidae > Bufo > Bufo gargarizans. Next base: position 21,399,463 of record NC_058090.1, on the reverse strand, counting down.
CCATTTCTGAGCTTCCTGTTTTGACAGTGAGTTCATGCTGGTGCACAGCATTGGTCCCCAGCTGAAGATGGAGGGGCTGAGAGAAAGGAGTCATTTCTCTAGCGGCAGGAAATCTGCTGAAACTCTCATTAAAGGGCTAATGGTCAGAAGCTTTGAAAATTTTATTTTTCTAATTTTTCCATGGTATGTTTTAACGAAGTTTGTTCAATAAATAACAAAACTTACAAACCCACAAAATTAATCATCTAATGGTGTAATGTATTAAGGGAGACCATGTAAAGAGAAAACCCTATTTTATCTTTACAAGGTCTTCCTTAGCTTTAGACATAGCTTCCATATATGCATGATAATCATTCAACTACAGAAACATTTTACCAAACAAGAGATTTTTTTGGGGGTGGGAATTATATATATACTGTATATATTTTTTTAACCTTTTTTTTATTTTTTTTTATTTGAGCCTATAAACAGATCACTAATAACTGTGATCCAATCCTCCTCTGCACAGCGATCTCCTGTGATGTCATCACGCGCACCCACATTGGGAACACAGCGCTTAATATAAGTTCTACAGTTCTAAGTTCTGTGACAGGGAACTGATTAGTTCTGTTCAGCCTGATCCTGCCGACAGCAGTGTTTGCATAAGTGAGCAATAATAATGGCACAGGAACTGTGCCATTATTATTTTATGCACTTATATAGCACTACTATATTCCACAGCGCTTTACAGACATTAGCATCCAACTGTCCCCAATGGGGCTCATAATCTAAGGTCCCTATCAGTATGTCTTTGGAGTGTGGGAGGAAACTGGAGGAAACCCACACAAACACGGGAAGAACATACAAACTCCATGCAGATGTTGCCCTTGGTCAGATTTGAACCTAGGAGCCCAGCGCTGTAAGGCACCAGTGCTAACCACTGAGTCACCGTGCTGCCCATATCAGCCATTTATTTACATGGTGCTGTCTAAAAGGAATTAAAAGGAGCCACTGGTCCAGGTGCCTAGAACCAGCCCCCAGACTAGTGTCTGTTAGTGCTCCCATCGCAGCAGGACACCCGTATTTTTTGGGTATAGGGGAACAGTAAATATACTGAAGTTTTGCAGACTGGCTCTCTGCATACTGCCATATATTTATGTCACACACTCTGGAGGTGTTAAAGGGGTTATCCCATAATTAAAATCTTTCGCCTACCCACTCCATTCAAAATCTATGGGACTGATGAAGATAGCCAAGTGCCAGTAATCATGTGTGACCACTGCTACATTCAAGTGGGGGATACTGGACCCCCTTTCTCGACATCTGTGGGGGTCCTAGAGTTAAACCCCCAGCTATCAGGCACATCATTGATTAGGGGGTGACCCCTTTAAATTTTAGTACTGGAGGAGTTGAGTACATGGGACTGATGTTACACGTATTTGAGTGCATTTTTGGGCTAAAAGTGAACGGTATAGTCCACAAGAAACAAAATTCTCAAAAAAAAACAGTTGAGAAAGACAGTAAATTATAGCAAAAAGTATATAGTTACAAGAGAAAACTGCGAGAATGTGATACAGTCTGACAAGCTAAATACATATAGGTTAGTGTGAAATCAGCACAGGAGGTTAAAATAGCATTTCTAAAATAACATTAGAGAAACCCAGACAGTTTGGAGACAAAGAAGCAAGAAAATAGAAACAAGACATTGGAAAATGTAACAGATTTATGAGATGATACTATTACATGTACACAGTATATATATAACTTTAAAGTAATAATGTGAAATAAACTAAGTTGAAGCCTTGGTCATAAACTAGAGATTAGTGTTGATCGAGCACCAAAGTGCTCGGGTGCTCTTGCCAAACACATCGGGATGCTCGGGTGCTCTACCGAGCACCCAAGTATAATGGAAGTCAATGGGAGAACCCGAGCATTAAACCAGGCACCCCCTGCTCTGAAGAGGGGAGGGTGCCTGGTTCATAGGAAAAGGTCAGAAATTGATGGAAGCACCACCGAAATGGTTTGGGAACAGCTTTGGGATGATGTCTCGATGCATCTTGGACTCCCATGTCGCTGCTGGGAATCATGTTGTCCGAATAGTACGCCACTTTTACAGACTGACAATAATACGCACAAAAAAAATAAAAAAATTTGATGAAAAATTGTTAAGAAACATTCTTTCCTGTATATTTACTTGTATATAAAGTGCAAGTGCTGCCAAAAATTACAAGGAAGATGTACTGTGATACAATCTGCATATCACATAAACGAGGGCCTCATTCACATTGTGGTACAATTGCTCAGGTAGTGGGACTCCTACACTCATAAAGCCTATGGACTAAGGGAAAGGACTGCCAAAAATTACAAGGAACCGGCACTCCAAAACACCCTTTGTTACACATAAAGGAGGGCATTATACACACCCTTGAAAAATTCTGATTGATGGCCTGCTGGTGACCCTCAAAAACATTTGGAGCAAGGGCCTGCTGATGTGACCATCTAAAACATTAGGGGCGAGGGCCTGCTGCCGCATTGGTGACTCTAGATAACCTCTGGGCGATTGCACGTCCCCGTGACGGAGACGATCCATTCGGATGTCTGCCCTATCAACTTTCGATGTTCTTTTCTGCGCCTACCATGGTGATCATGGGAAATCGGGGAATCAGGGTTCGATGCCAGAGAGGGAGCCTGAGAAACGGCTATCACATCCAAGGGAGGTTTAATGGCTGAAATATGATTGGCTCTTTTTTTTTCCTAATTGTGAACCACCCAGAGAGGGTGGGTCAAGTTATTAAAGCACAAGCGTCCAAGGAAGGCAGCAGGCGCGCAGCAATTACCCACTCCGACTCGGGGAGGTAGTGTCGATAAATAATATGAGGCCCTGTTATTGGAATGAACACACTTGCTCCCGGCCTCCACAGCGTTCACCCAGTGTGCCGTCATGGTGAGGATTGTGTTGACCAGACTCTTGGCTACTGAGACTGGACTTGTAGGTGAGGGCCTGCTGCTGCTTTGTTGACTTCTAGGCGATCGCACGTCCCCGTGACGGCGATGATCCATTTGGATGTCTGCCCTATCAACTTTGGAGCAATTTTTCAACAAGGACCTTCTGATATAGCACCGTTATGCTTGTCCTTTCCACCAGAGGAATGAGAGATGAGAAGTTCTCTTTATAGCGGGGTCGAGAAGGGTGAACAACTAGTAATCTGTGTTGTCTAAAATGCGTATAACGTGCGGGTCGTGGGAAAGGCAGCCTAACATGAAGTCAGCCATGTGTGCCAGAGTACCAACAGGCAAGACTTCGCTGTCGTCATCAGAAGAAGAGCTGACCTGTAAAAGATTGTAGGTGAGGGCCTGCAGGTGAGATGACCCTGTAAAACATTATATGTGAGAGCCTTCAGGTGAGCTGACCCTGTAAAACATTATATGCGGAGCCTGCAGGTGAGCTGACCCTGTAAAACATTATATGTGAGGGCCTACAGGTGAGCTGACCCTTTAAAAAATTATATGCGAGGGCCTGCAGGTGAGCTGACCCTGTAAAACATTATATACGAGGACCTGCAGGTGAGCTGACCCTCTAAAAAATTATATGTGAGGGCCAGTAGGTGAGTTGACCCTGTAAAAAACTACATGCGAGGGCATTATATGCAACGAAAAGGCATGTTGATTTGATGGAAGAGGAGGAGGAGGATGAGAAAAGTAAAATTTAGCCATATACCCTTTTTTGTGGTGGAAGGGGTGAATGGGAATACAGTGTATTCAGTACAATAACATATTTAAAGTGCCTTTGCTCATCCGCTTACCTCTGGTAGAGTCTAGAAGTGAGGGGCAATCCAGCCCTTGTTCATTTTTATATGAGTCAACCTGTCAGCATTTTCAGTTGACAGGCGGATACACTTATCTGTTATAATGCCACCAGCAGCACTAAATACCCGCTCAGACAAAACGCTGGCGGCAGGGCAGGCC